>NC_054062.1:12114379-12714379 GCF_017639655.2 Falco naumanni
CATTCACGGGTAGTGTTCTTTTGTCCTCTTCCAAGAGCAGGACACTGCCCATCCTCTGTGCTTGCAGAGTGCTGGAGCCCGAAACCTCTTGCGCATGTCTCATCTGGGCACTCATGGGCACCAGCTCCACGTGCTGCTGGCCTGGGAGATGCCCGGACTCGATCTATGTGAACAAGACAGTTTCATCGTCAGTGCAGAGGATGTTCCTTGGACTCTGCTCTCTCCGAGGAGCTCTTCGCTCCCACCACTCATGTTTTGCAGGCTCTGTTTTGGGCTTTAGGACCCTGTCAGCAGTGGATCAGGTCCACAGCCTCACAGCTCAGCCCGAATTGACTCTGCAGACCCAAGAGCTGTCCTGTAGACAAAGACATAAGCAAGGTTTGGATCTGTTCCCACAAGATTTAATCAGCTGAACATGTGCCCATGCAGACAAAGTGAACTACTATCCATGAACTGAATCTCAATGACCCTTGCTCTCCTCAAACGAATCTGAGTATCTCTTCATGTTTTACTTGGAACAGCTGTTAATTGCTCTGAATATTGTTGTTCTGCTCAGATTTGGTGCCTGTCCCTCCTTTGGTGTGCATCACTTCTGGATTGGTAAGGAGACTTTGAAGCTACCCTCTTTAATTGTAATTCAACTACTTGTGATATTTTGGTACCAATTAATATTGATTTTACAATTGGTTTACAGAGATGTTGTTTTATTACTAATATATTTAATGTGCAAATCAATAAGAACACTTGTTTGGCTCTCTCCCTAGAAGGTAATAAAATCAAATATCTCAAGAGTAAAATGCTATCTGATCCATAAATGGCAGCAGCAGATGCTTAATGTAATAGTTAAAGACTATGCAGCATTCTTGGCACCTTCCATGCATTTTCCACATACACTGTACTAAAGTGACACTCAATAACTTGCTAGTTACAAAAAGTTTGGTAAATTTGTTGGCACCATGTCAACCTAAAGGAAGGCTTCAGCGTCAAGGACTGATGTTACATGGACAAACTAGATATTCCTCACTACTCCTTGTGTGGAGCTCCTTAGGGTTTCCCAAATGGTGGTTCCAGAACAGAAGGCAAAAGCTTTTCATATCTCTCCTGCCTCTTGAATCCCAGGTGATGGAAAACAGATTTGTGGAAAAAGGACCTGAAAGAAGGAGAGAGGAACATGGATTTCTGCAGACTGACAGCTGTCTAACCCTTTTGAAAGATTTAAAGCTCTGCTGATGCTCCTGGGAGTCATTTGCAGAGAAAGATATCGGCAATTCTGCTGTTTTAGCACAGGTTTCCTCTGGTACTTTTCTTCCCTGGGGCTGGAAGCAGATTTGTTGGAAGCCAGGACAAGGTGGAGGTGAGTCTGCCCATCGTTCCCACCCCTCTCTCCAGGGAACTCACCTGCTCCACGCCACCCCTGCTCTGAAATGAGGCTCCCTGGTCTGGGCACTGCAGCACTTCCCATCGCAGGTGAATGTGAATTTGCCAGCAGCACAGGCAGTCAGGCGGTGGAGCTGGTAGAGAACAGGCTTCTGTACCTGGCTGGTCCTGCACGCCTTGGGTAGGAACAATTAGCAGAAGAATTAACAGAGATCAAGCTAACTTCAGAGAGGCTGGGGAGACACATGCCAAAGTGGGGAGAAGAGCGGTGCTTTGCATGTCCTTTCTCCCATTCCTGTAGCATCAACAAGGTCTCAGGGGTCCTGCAGTTCCTATGGCACTGGCGCAGCGCAAGGAGCAGCTCCATGGACAGAGGTTTGTGACACATACTAACGGCAGCCTCACCACAGAGAGGGAATTTACCTTTGGCTACTGAAGATGATTTATAGGTGAGCAAATAATGAACTTGGCAAACAGTACATAATAATAAAAAAATCTTACACTTTTAATTAGCCAAAAATAAATGACTGAGCATGGGGCTGAATCCATTGTCTCCACATCTCAGTTTCTTCATCTTCTTTTGCTAGTCATGGTTTAATAAGTATATTGCAGAAGTTTTAATTTTATTTTAAAATTACTAGAGAATTTTAAAATCTCTTTTCTGAAAAGGAAGGAAAACACACCTGAATCATCTCCTCTGGCAGTTTTGCTGTTTTTCCAAGATCCCTTTAGTACTGTTTGTATTTGTGTTTGCTCTTCAGATTCCTGTTGCTGGAGTTGCATCGAGGTGCTGTAGTACTACTTACTCTCTGAAGTGCAGCAGAAATGACCCCATATTATTAACTGCACAAAAACATCTTTCTTCAGCAGGCTGCAGACCTTTTGGGGGAAAGGATCCTGTATTTGGTGTATTTGTGCACTTTCTGGTACAATGAACCTGGCTGCAACCCTTTGGTCCTGTTATTACAACAGCAATTACTAAACAATCACCTAGATTATCAGAGATACCTGACCTTTGGTATTCCACTCAGAGGAATCCCCCAGGGACAAGAGACTTCCCCCAGTGAAGTTCAGGGCAAGCCCTCAAAAAGAAGGCAAACACTACCAAATATTTCAAAGTCAAAATGAATATCAAAGTTTGCTGCAAAATGAAATTCTGAACAAAGATGACAACTACTCAGCTGTTCAGATCAATTATTCTCAGTCAGGTAAAAATAATGCCTAACTGCTCCAAACAAGAATAAAACCCAGAGTGATGCACGTCAGCTTTCAATCGCCAGCATGGCTGGATTTGCCACCCCTCACAAAGTACTTCAGACCTGGCAAAGATGCCTCCTTCAGCAGAAAAGCATTTCATGCATTTTTCCAGTGGCTGCAGGTGTTATTGGAGCTGCCGTGCTGCAGCCTCCTTCACAGTGAACGTCGGTGGCAGCGAACAGGAATCCTTCCAGCCCTGATCTCCCAGCCTGGCTGCTCGCACAACAGCTCTCCGGGGGCTTGTTGGCCGATGGATAACAGGGTCTGAAGACATAATTCCCTGCAATTGACCCAAGAACGTGGCGTTTCTGTGAGTGACCCTGCACTACAGCTTCTCACTCTCTGCTGAAGTGCCCTCTGGAGAGGCTCAGGGAGCTTTTCATCTGGGGGCCACCCAAGCTGCTGAGTGCCAGGGTGGAATGGGGACCCACCACATCTTCACGGGAGCTCACCCCCGGGGCAATGGCAGCTCTCTGTGCCCCAGGAGCAGATGCCACACCAGCAGCTCCTGCCCGAGGATCACACAGGGCTGCACACGTGCTCTGGCAGCATCCCCAAACTGCACTGACATGGCAGTCTTGGGGACTCAGCTAAAGCCATATCTGGGTATTCCCCATCTTGTGTACTGATGTGCCCAGCTTGTCTCCTGCTTCAACAGCCCCACGGAGGAGAAGACCCGTTATTACTGCCCTAAGAATTATTTTTCTTCTTAATAAAAGATGCAAGTTAAGTGAATGTGAAAGTGTCCTCCTGCGTGCTCAGCGCTGGCTGCCAATAGCCTGATGGTCTCGTTTTCCCTCCATCATCTCTTGTCCCAGACAGGTGAAATGGGATGACTGCCATTGTGGGGAAGTCATAAAGTATAAAATGCTTCATTTGTTCATGAAATGGAAATTTGAACAGCCAGAGAGAGGGGCCATGCAGCGTGTGCTGCCTCATAACCAGCTGGGGGGAGGGGGGGGGGGGCTTTGCACTGCTCCTGCCATGGGGAAGCTCTGTAGGATCCCATGGACCTGGTGGCTGGAGAGGACCTGAGGAGCAATGAGAGGTCCCGTCTGGTGATGGTGCTGTGTTGCTGACAGAAAGAGTGGGATCATACATGGTCAGAGGTGCAGCCCTGCTGCGTGGGGAGGACAGGGGGCTGTGGTGCTGCCTGCACAGCCCGAGGATGCTGTGTGGCACAGCGCTGGGGGTGGGCACCCTTCCTGCCAAGGATGCCCCATCAGGACTGCTGTTGCTGCTGCAGTGGAATTGCTCCAAGGCATGAAGGAGCTCCAGACAGGTCTGCTGCTTGACGGGGCGTCAGCGTTTTGAAGGGAAAGGGGAGGTCACGTGGATTCAGATTTTTAGGAGGCACTTGAAACATGTGAGTCGCAGAGGGAACTGAGTGCTTGATGCCACAAGCTGCACGCTGAGTCCCCAAGCCCCTGTGGTAGTCAGCCCACAGGCTCCATGCAGAGCCTGCCAGCCCTCTGCCATGCTGCCCTGGGCAGTGCTGGACGAGTGCATCCTGGCTGGGGTGGAAAGCCCACATTCCTGTCTGGAATGTGCAACATGGAGACAATAGAGCAAAGTGTAACCACTGTTTACAGAAAAAATTGTCAAGGATTTATTTATTGGAAGTGACTGAGGAATATGAATTCTACACTCCATTTAAAATGCTTTTTATTTCTCTCAGCCTTGGGGCTCTGAGTACATCTAATTTCACCCATAGCTATAATTCTCCACCAAACAGTTCCTGCTTCTCCTCTGGGTTCCCGAGGAGTCATTTTGGTTTATGTCCTCTCCCAGTGCAGCTCGTGCAGTGGCTGGAGACAGTTACATGCCGGTGAACTTTCCAAATCCTCCCTCCCCACTGGGTGCACGCACACATGCAGCGCAAGCAAGTGGCATGCGCTGGAAACAGCTTGACACCTCACTATATATTTATTTAAAAAAATAAAACTCTAAATGTCTTTATCATGTAGGGGTTTCTCCTGAGGAGCCATGTATTTCACTTCAGACACTTTGATTGTCCCTACCTTGCAGCTAACAAACTATTAGTTTTGTTAGTATATTTATTCCACTAAAATTGGAGCCTGTGATTACAAATCCAATACTGTGAGTGAGTCAGGATTTGGAAATAAATCTGTCCAGGGCTCATCTGGCATTTTGGTGCTGGGAGAGCCAGCATCAGGCGCTGCTCCTCCAGCCCATCTGCAGGCTGGACCGTCCCGGCTGCGGGTGCTCCGGGGAGGCTGCACCACCACAGGGCACCGCTATGGCTGGCTCTGCTCCAGCTATTGATTAGGGGGCATTTAGTATTGGGAATGGAACCCGTTTTCCCAGGCGAGCAGGCGGTGGCTGCAGAGCCTGGCTTTCCAGACTCTGATTATTTGTGTACATGGGTTTTTAAGCTGTCACAGTTTGCTTGATATGCCCACCCTGCCAGGGTCTATCGCCCTGCAAGGTTTATGGCATTCAGTTGGTGGCTTTGGTGGCATGACAGTTTTTCTGCCAAAGTAGGAGATGCCCCTTCCTAGGAGGGCGCTGTGAGCAGGGCAGGCTGCTGAGACCTTGGGCCGGGAGCAGGATGCTTTCCTTCCTTGTGAGCAGAGGGATGCTGGGGAAGGACCAGGTAAGCATGCAGATGTGCGGCAGAGGAGGACATAAACCCAAATTCTCCAGACTTTTTAACAAATGCTTGTTATTTCTCACTATTTCAGTTTATTCTACAAAAGCAAGGATAGCAGTTCATCCTTTGGGATGTGATTTCAGGCGGCAGCTCTGCAGGCAGGGGCCGTCTCCCTCACTCAGAACCCAGGGGGGCTCGGTTCTACCGGGAACCGCTGCCTGCAAAGGGATGGGGACAGCCTGGCTGCTCCTTGGCTGGGACAGGGCCCAGAGAAGGGGTTAGGGAGTGATACAGGAAAGGGACGAGGTGTCACTCTCGCCTTTCTGATGTCCCTCCAGGTTATTTCCAGCATATCTTCTTTGCTGAGAAGATTTACTTTCTTTAACATAAATTAGTTGTTCAGTTTCTGCAGGTAGGAGTGGCAGCATTTTAACTGTTTGGGTATTAGCCCTTGCAAGCTTTCAGGAAGGGAACTAGCAAGACAGCGATCACAGTGCTTGCACAGGTAATAGCACACACTCTCCCCTGTGCCGTGAGTCTCAGGGTGGCAATGGCCTTGCCCCCAGGCAGGGCTGCCTGGACACCAGCCGTGTCTGCCCACAACAGCCCCGCCGATGTGCAGCACCTTCCCAGGCAGCCCCAGCCCAGAAACTGCTGTTTCCATTCATGGCTCCTGCAGCGCAGAGCTCGGGCGACGCAGAAGCCCAGCCCTGCATCCTCCTTTGGCCGGGATGCAAACCAGGAGCCGAGGTCCACGTCCCGTGCCCCGAATCTGCTACTGCCGGCTGTGCTGCCTGCAGCTCCAAGTCCCTGCAGCCACTAACGGGAACACATGTGCTACCAGTATGTACATATGAAAAAAACCTGTCAAGGAAGATTAAAACCCCAGACAGTCTTTATCGTAAGATTGTTTTTTCCATTTATTTATCCCTTTTTTTCCCTTTTAGCAAGAGTAGTCAGGTTTTGATATGATTAGAATTGCAAATCTTGCATGTTAAAAGGGAAGCACTGAAGTAAAAGGATGCTGCCTGTGTAATGAGACACATTTTAAATCCAGGCTAGGTAAATTTTGTGTTGAGCATAAAGGGTATGAAATAAACTAGCAGTAAGCTCAGCAAATGCCCCAAGGCGCGTCCCCATTAGTATTCCCATTTGTGAGCTCACTTCATAAGACTAATGGAGTTGCTACCTGGGGACATTAATTGTGCATGACACCATTGCCGAGCCTTTGTGCACTCTTACTAATATCACAGTGCCTCCTTGACAAAACGCCTGCAAAGATTACAAACATACCTAAAATAACTGCCACATTCACACTCATATTTGACAGGGATCTTCAAGTTCAGTTACAATAGAATTACCATCATTTCTTACACCTCTGGCTTTTTATTACATTAAACAATGGTTGATATTGCTTTCTTAAACCAGTGTCATATCGTGTAAAATCTATCTATCTCAGGCTTTTCTATTAAGCCTCCCATTTATCAGGGGAATGTATAGCTTCCATACTTGACTCTTACTACAAATATTATATATTATATACTTAAGCACGCGTGCACACGTACATGTACACCCTCCCTCTGTTTTAAAGGCACAGCGACATTTTTGCGTTCTTGCAATTAATACCGAGAGGCTCTGCTATTGTGCAAGGTGCTCACAGGTCTTCCAGCATTAATTATAACATGATCTGTGGGGAAAAGTCTTCCTGGGTCTGTGCTCCCTGCTTTGAATCCTAGTGTCCGGGATTAAGATGATGGATGAGAGGATTTGCTGTATTTGCAGCAACCAGAGCAATATTGTGTTTAGGAAAGCAGATGAATTGGGATCTTCTGGAGCTCTGACACGCTGGGCTTGGCCTTTCCAGGGTGTGTGGGTGGCAGTGCTCCTCCCATGGGTGTCAGGGCTCTGGTGGGCTCCCACAGCAAGCATGGAGAGGCACCTGTGGGAGACCAAGGCAGATTTTCTCCTTGGAAGTGATGTTAGAGCATGGTACAAAAGTGTATTAATGGAAGTCAGCAACTTGGAGTGAGGATTTAGTCTTTAACTAATCCAAATTTGTTTTCCATATTTATTTTAGAAATAAAGTGTTTGGCTTTGTTTCTGGCACTGGCACTGATCGTGCCCCAAGAGCCCTTGATTCTGCTCCTTCCCCTCTGCACTAGAGTCTCCTCTGGCATTTCCCTTTGGAAAAAAGCCATGACAGGCTCCAGGTAAGAGAAGTTTGACTGATGTGATGTGCATTAGAAAACTCCTTGTCACACCTTTCCTTGCTGGTGGCGGTGTGGAGGTGAAGCCGTGGGTTTGTCTTCAGCTGTCCAAGGGCATTCTAACTTTACCAGGTGGCAACATGAAGTCCCCAAATGAAAGGTCTGGCTCCATATTCGCTGACAACAAAACACTTTGTCAAGGGGATGTCGTTTTTGGAAATTGGGGTTTATTTCCACTTCCTGACCTTTGAAATAGACAAGATAAAGACATGTCGAGACATGAAAGAAGAACTTTCTCAGGTTTGCAGACGGGTGAAGTGGGGTTTAGATCTCAATTGCAGTAGCACTGATGTGCCGTTTTAGGGGATGACACTGTAGTGCTTCAGTAGTGGCCTTTCCTATTTCTGTTCCTCGAGGCAGGTTTTATTGGCAGTAATATTAATTACTAATTTGCAGCAGTGCCTGTCAGCAGCTGATCACAAACTTCTTTGCAAACATTATTTTCTACAGCTTGCTGCAGCAGAAAGAGACACGGAGGTGACCACTGGGCAGAGCTGCCTCCCAGGCGTTTAGGGAATTTTGCTTCATTGGGCTGTCCCACATCTCTGAACCCAAAACATGGACAAACTTGTGCAGACATCCAGGCAAGAGGAGTTACCAGGGTGCAGCAGTCAGCTGCTCTTTGCATCAGGCATTTAAGAGAAGCTCTGGAGAAACGAGTTTGAGCTGAGAAATACACAGCATTCCCGTAAAGGTGATCCACCCCTTGGAGCTGGCACTCTGTGTTTTCCTGCTGGCTCATTGACTTCTTGCCAAAAAAGGTTAAAAAGCCGGAGTTTTCTCTGGAATTCTGAAGTTGGGACTTAAAAATACTTCAAACACTTGGCTTAATAGACCTTCACATCAGCGTATTCCCAGTTCCACATAGCTCCCTAGTGACACGGGACCTTTTGTCAAGCACATATGAAATTAAGTGAAATAAAAATCATATTAAAAATTATTACCATCTAACAGCCATTAGTCTGCACATTGCTGTCATGTCTTGATGGATTTCTCACTTAGTTCAATGAATGTTCTAACGACAGTGATAAAATCACTCAGAAAAAATATAATAAACTGTTAACCCTTTATGCGGCTGCTTGTTTTTCAAAACCCTTTAAGAATTGTTCAGCAATAAGTTCTCCCCAGGGTGCATGGCTGGAGAGGAAAACCTGCCACTGCCTGCCTTGGGTACGCTGGAGGGGATGAAAATCATGTCCCCCTCTCCCTAGCAAGAGACATGATGTGGGGCTGGGGACTGTCTCAGTACAACGGCTGTAGTGGAGGGACTGGTGCCTGCATGGCATGTGGGCAAGCAGCGCTGGCTCAGCCTTGGGCAGGTGCTGGAGCAGTCAGGGCCCCCAGCTCTCATGAACTTTGAGATCTTTCTCGTGTGGGAACATGGCTGAGACCTCAGAGCAGGGTTGCATGATGAACCCAGCTCGTGTGGGAGGATGCAGTGCAGGTTAGTTATTGCTAATTACAAAATAGAGCTTAGACAGCCCAGTGTTTTGGTGAGTGCTGCAAGGAGGGTGATGCTTTGCCTGCCTGCCCCTCGAGCCCAACAGCCAGAGATGAACTTTCACCATGTGCTGCCTCTGGATCCAGGACTTGCAGGCAGCAGCACAGGCAGCATTGCCCAGGTAACTGCCAGAGGCGACACAGGAGCCCCAGCTGAGGACTCTGTTCCCCTTTGGGAGCGCTGCACAGGCTCCACCAAAATAATTCTACGGACCAGCAGCACATGACAACTACACAGTACCACTCATGTCCTCCCCGGGGCTGATTTAGTACAAAGCAGGAGGATTGCAAACCTGTCAGCGGTATTTGAAGGGAGCTGTGCGTGTGAACAGCTTAACGAAGCAGGAGAGCGGATGCTCTGCTCTGGCAGGAGCAATGAAATCTCATGGGAGGGTTTTGGCTCCTGCCACAGAGGATGAGAACCAAGCACAGCTCATGCAGGGACACCAGCTCCAAGCTCCTGCTGTAGGCTCCAGGTGCCATCGTTACATACGGAGGTGCAGGAGAAAGGGACGCTGTTGTCACACATTTCAAGCAGTGAATATAGGGCAGGTGCTTCCAAAGCAGAGCAGCAACACTCCCACTCCACTGTCCTCCTCCTCCCAGCTTGCACCCAGCATATCACAGTGCTGGGGACAAATGGCTCAGTTTCCCTGACAGATCCGAGGGTGACAGAGGCTCAGCCCGATGCAACGGGGGCTTGGGGAGCACTGGGGGACTTCCCGAGGCACACATGACAGCGGGGAGATGGTGTCTTTGGGTGCTCAAGCTTGGAGGAGCAGCTGTGGAAGTACAACATGGCTCCCTAAGAAGGGCATCTGCAGCAGGTTATTAACACAGAGCTACTTAACAGGCAATCAGCATGGCCTTGTTAATAAAATACATCCATTTGAATCACATGAATTACGCTGTGTGCTGCTGGAGTTCTCTGGCTAATAGCAGCCTCGGCAACCTGGCATCACAAGGTTTGTTATGTCCTGCAAACTTAATACATGCTTACTTCTACAGAAAATAGCTGGTAAGAAAGTAAAAGACAGACTGCAGGAGCAGACGCTGCAACATAATAAACTCAGCTGGCACTTTCCCTGAGTTGTATTTAGCCTACCATGTTTTGTGGAAGCCTGGCTGTGGGCCAGCATGTGCAAGCATTAGTGCACGTGGATGTGCCCAGCACTTGCACAAGCAGCAGTGGGACCTTCATGCTGCTTGCAGGCAGCGTTGGCTGTTGCCACGACGACTCCTCTCTGCTGGTGTTGCCTTTCAGGATCCATTTGACACAGAACAGAGGCCAATGGCTTAGCCCCAGCATCAAACCTTCCTGCTCTGAGCAGCTTTAAACCCAGGCAGAAGAAGGGTGCTCAGCCCTGAGCACCCAGCAAGCGCTGTCGAGGATATTTCTGGCTGTGGGGAGCCGGGCGGGAAGCGAACATGTTTTTGTGAGTGTTGTCACTCAGCAAATTGTTCTGTGAGACACCTGATTGCGGTATTAGAAAGACAGATTGATGTTCTCAGGAAGATCAATGAATTCGCTAGGCTTTCTGATGACACACAGCTTGCCTCCCTCTCAGCACAAGTGACAGCCTGACGTTTCACCACTCGGCTCCCATGGAAGACACACCAACACCGGTGCTTCACCTGCACCTACGGGCACCCTCAGCCAGGGGCCACCTGCTTGGGACCCCTGCAGCAGGGCACTGCGGAATGATGCTGGTGGTAGGACAGAGCTCTTAGAAAAACAACAAAAATTAGCAGCAACTGAAGGGAATAAGAGAGAGAAAAAAAATAATTTCTGGGCAAACTGCATTAGGAAGACAGCAAGTACTGGGGCATGGCAGCAGCCAGCCTATTAAATGGGCACAGTGGAGCATCACAGCACTGTAAGAGGCTGCAAGGTGTGAACCCTTCCTGAAACTATCAAGAGAGAAAACACATGGGAAGTTTGAGAGAAGAGATGGTGGTTTCCTTGTGGTACCTCAGGGGACATGGGTGAGGCCCCTCAGGCTGGGACCTGGTAGACATCAGTACACCCCATTCAGCCAGATGGGCTCTGGGTGCAGCTCCCACTGTCCAGCAGCCTGTTGCCCTCCAACCTCTGTGGCATGGGCTTGCCTGCCTGCCCACCCACCTGCCTGCTCACCCACCCATGGTGGCTGGCAGGGGGGCAGCCTCACTGCCAGCACCGGTAGCGTGGAGGTTATGTCTGCTGCTGTGGCAGTGCGGCCATGGCAGAGCGGTGGTGCTTGGAAGGAGCTCAGTGGTGGAAGAGCCAGGTGCTAAATGGGAAATCTGATTGTTCATCCTTTGTTTTGCTCCTTCCATGCCGAGAGTGAATTAAGTCAAAGCCAATTCTGAGGAAAAGCAGATCTCTGCTACCATCCATCACGGACGAGAGCACGGCTGGGCAGATCTACAAGCCTCTGAAGGCCTGTGCGGGGATGTTGTCCCAAATCTCATCTCCATGGCTCATGGTGATTGATCTCAGCTATTCAGATCTGTGGAGCTCAATGATTTCTCTCCCCTAACCTCTACCTGGTTCCTGGCTGTATTTTATATGGAAAAGATTCTTGTAGGATGGTTACATTTTAAAAATCAACTTAATCGGGTCTGAAATAATGTGACTCAATCCATTCGCTGTCTGTGGCTCAAATGCGTATGTCAGAGCGGCCCCTGGTTACCCCACGCTCCCAGGAAGTTTGCTTTATGGGCTTACATTGCATTTTGGTGAAACTCAAAGGGTGATTCTGGGCCCCCGATTTCTGGGAAGGAAGGTGCTCTGTGTCACCAGGCAGGCAGCTCTGGAAGAGGCAACACAAATGATCAAACTGGAGGTCACATCCTGGCTTCCCTCCAGATGTTCTTCCAGCTGAGCAGCAATAATAACCACAGCTTACCTGCTGCTGCTGGCCTGTGGAACAAAGGCCATCTGAAGTCCTGGTTGAGCTGCTGGACTGAAAGACCTCTGCTTTATACACCCTCACATTTGCAGGACACGAACTAGCTGTCTTCCTGAGTTGGGGACATTCATTATCATTTTTATGCAAAGAATTATAGACATGTAAGACTAGAACCGACCTCAAAAGATCACCTGATCTGTCTCTCTACAGTAAGGCAGAATCACATATTCCTGGATGATTCCTTGCAGATGTTTCTCTAACCAGTCTGTAAACCCCTCCAGTGACTGTCCATAGCCTATTATCTGCTCTAGGGTGCTGGGTTACTTAACATTGATAACATACAGCTGTGGGCTGGCTTCAGGGGCGGTGGGTTGGCTGATGTGGATAAGGTGCAGCTGTGGCTGGTTGCTGCTAAGTAGTTAAATAGCTCTGAGGGGTATGGAAGATGGGGATTGGGGTGCTCTGGAAGTAGTGGGTGAGAGAGTGCCCTGGAGGTGGGTGAGACAAGGAGAAGGATGCAGCAGAGTCAAAAAGCAGGGAGGGCTGGCCTGAAGAGTATGAAGAGACAGCACAAACAGTAGATGAACTGTTGAAGCCTTGTGGGGGATTGGTGGCTGTGCTGGGCTGAGGTGTGTTAACTACTTATTGAAGTTAACCTGGGATGGGATGGTAAAAGCCTTGTTACAGCTGGCTAGATTTGATAGTGCTGTGACACTAGGGTATAACTTGCTTATGGATTGAAATTGCTGGCTTATCTCACTAGATTTTCCTTCCTGTGAAGTTGGCACACTTCTGTCCTTCCTGTTATACAAGAAAAAAGGACAACTATCCCTTTTTGTCTCAAACTTGTGTACTCAAAGGCTTTAAATGGGAGAGCTTCTTGCTGTATGCTAAATAGTTCCAGCCCTGCCAGTTTTCCATTGTGCATTGCACTTTCTAAACCTGCTGGTTTTGTGTTGCCTCTGGACTCTTTTCTATTTTCTGCTTCCCTCTAAAAAGGAAAGCTGAGACCTTTCCTGCAAGGATTAAAGCTGAATTTTCTTTCAGGCTAGAAATGTGGAATATGTTCTCCCTGCATCTTAGCATAGGATCTGTAACACAGCTTCACATTCCTGACAGCTGCAGTGGTTGTTGCAAGCCCTGGATCCTCCCCATCTTCTGCTGACTCAAGCAGCAATCCACTTTCCGCATTTGTGTTTGATTTTTCTTCTTCCATGTAGAACTACTCTGTGTTTGTCTTTACTGAATTGCACCTAATTGGTTTCAGAGTATGGCTGAACACATGCAGATTATTTTAAATTCTACTCTTACTTCTGAAATGCTCACAAACCTCCTTGCTTTGTCACTTGCAGGTTCTGGTTCAGATGAAAGGCTGGGCAGCAGGAGTGCTTGTGCAGCCCTGCAGGCTGCTCCCAAGGGGCTCCTCAGGCTGACACCGGGCAGATGACACCTATTCCATAAGCACAGGGCATGTGGATTGGAGATGCTGTCTGCAGAGCGGCAGTGGGACAATACAACTGCAAACGCCAGTGCTGGCTGTGCAGCAGTGCTGTGGGAGTGGCAGGGATGCAGTGGCTGCAGCAGATGCAAGGATGCAGCATCACTTGCCTTGGGAGAGGCTTCCCAGTTCAAACCTAGGGGTAGCCTGGCCGGGGAAAGGCAGAGAGAAGGGAAAGAATGGGCTCCAAGCATACTGCTGGTGTAAATTAAATCAGCCTGTTACTGCTGCCTATAAAGAGGTCTGTGTAACTGCAAGTGCACCACTCCAGAGACAACTGCAGGGAGTTTTATCATTGTAAACCAAAGAGGATGTCCTGTTTAGTGTAAGAGGTTTTAGAGGATAGGTTACAGCTGGGTAATGAAAGCCAAAGGACACAGAAACAAGGCAGTTTATGCCCTTCCTCCCTGTTTAGTGAGTGTGTGTGTGTCTTTTTTTGTTTTTTACAACTGTGTGTTGGGGAGCATTACCTGTTACTAAGCAAGAGGGAATCGGGTGGGACTGCCAGCCTCATTCTCAAAGTAGTGTATACAATACTTTTAAACAGTACATAAATTAGACTCCTGCATCCTAACAAAGTGTTCAACATGCATTAGAGAGCATGACTATTTAATGGGCAGAACATAATGGAGGAGGGGTCCCACCCACCCTGCAGTAGTGAGCTGGTCCTGGCTGCCAAATTCTTCCCCTGGCTACAGCATCTCCATTGTGGGCATCCACGTGGCCTGAGACCCAGGGCCTCAGTGCTGTAGCCTGTGGGTCCAAGTGTTGCTGCTGGCCTTTCCAGGGAGAAGCTCCCTTAAGGGGGTGCAGGCTGATGGACCACTCAGCCAGAGCCTGTCCCCACAGCAAACTGCGCCCTGGGCACATGGAGAGCCTTGCTGCCAGTGCTGGCCGCTCCATGTGCACTCTGAGCAGAGCAGTGTCTCCTCCCTGCAGGACTGGTCCCCAAGGTGTCCCAGGGAGCTGGCAGGAGAAGGACTCACATCAGTCCAGGACCTGCTGTTGCCACAGCACGGGGAGTAACATTGCAGCACAACCCCCGTGAAAAGCAGGAACTGGAAGCATTAGCTATGCCCAAACTCTGCTAAATGACCTGGCAAACAGTTCCTTCCCCTCCCTCTTTATGCCTGAACACATCTTATTTGTAAATGGGAAAGTTTCCTCCTAATGAATTTGCCACAAAAAGGAGAAAAATGGCCATGGCCTCAACGCAGAGAAAACTGCAAATCTGATCGTGGCAATTAAGCAGACACAAGAGATGGGAAATCTGCGGGCATCCCGGAGAGAAGGGGTTAAATTGCCATGGAAACAACCATGCATTATTTACATGGCCTAATGAATAAAACATTTAAGTAGTAAGCTAATAAATTTCAGAACACAAAGCAAAGTAAGCTATGATTTAAATATATGCCTCTGATGAATATAACTTGAGTTATAGAGCTGAAGCAGTGGGAGACCCAGCTCAGTTTTACACCCTCATCTCACTAACATGAAGGTATATCTTATTTTTAATAAATGATTTTTCCAACGAGCACACAAATTGGCATGAAATTCTCTCCTGTCAGGCTTCCTGAAGCCTTTTCTAATAGCTTTTCTTGTGAATTTCTGTTGAGGTAGGAATGCTTTTGTTTTGGTTTTTTCCCCCTCCCGCACATTATGCCAGATTTCAGAGCAGGATAACATTAGCAATCAATTTGTTAAACTGTTAGCAGAACATATGTCAGAAGGTTTCAAACAGACCCAGACTGAAGGATGTGTTGTTTATTGTGTGTTGTATATACGTGCAATCCATATGGCTCCAAGTGCAGGATCCCTTTGTTTTCCACCACCCACTGCAGATTTCCGTGCATGTTCTCCGTGTGGAGCAGGAGCCAGGTTGGGGAGAGCGGGTTGATCGGGGACACCACATTGCCTCACGGGAGCTTGTCCCAGGGGCACTGGTGCTGGCAGTGCTCGGGTGGGAAGGTATTTGGCAGCCCAGGAGGGCTCCTTGCATGCCAGCCGGAGCCACCGTGCTGCATTTTGGGCCAGCGCAGCAGCACAGCCTGCTGAGAGCCATGCCGAGTTTCTGTCTGACCTGGGCTTTGCCGGCTGCTGAACAAACCGTTTGCATTGGGAGAGGAGTTTGTGCGGTGCCCTGGGTAAGGGGAGGCTGCCCCAAACTTGTATTTGGAGCGTCCCTCTCACATTCCCGCTGCTTAAATGGTCATGAGAAGTGGTCTGGTACGTACGATGGGGAATACTGCGTGTGCGAGGGGGACTGATTGGACTGAGTTAGCCCACCCATCACTGTTTGATTTCCATGCAAACCTCTGATTTGCACAAGACGAACAGCAACAGCTTTCCAGCCGCCGGAGCTGTTTCCACCTGAGCTTTCTGCACTCAGCCACGCTGCCGGCAGCGGGGCCAGGGAGCGGCGGGTGGAAGACGGGGCCTGGCAGTTCCGTGCCAGCCGAGTGCTCAGCCCAGCCCCGAGCGAGGGAGGGAACCCCACGGCTCCGCTCACAGGGGGTGACAGCGTGGCTGCGGCTGCCCCGTCCGTGGGGCGCCTGCACAGCCACTGCCCCGGGCTGGGAGCTGGGAGGTTGTTCTCGGGGGTGCTGGGGCTCGGCCACAGGCAAGTGGGACGCTTTTATTACCCGTACCATTTTCTTACCATGGACAGGTTGAAAATCTGCTGTTGCTATTTTTAGAAGGATGATATCTATCAGTTTCTGTAGCAGATTGCTGGCCACAAAGATAGATGAAACAACAGCTGGTGCTTGTGAGAGAGATCAGGACAGCGGAATAGCTGCTGCGTGCTGAGCCCACACACCTCAGTTGTCAGCGGCCGATTTGAATGCAGGAGCTCAGCGAACCCAAGAGCTCTGCAGCTGCACCAGAGTGCTCAGTTTGCTGGGGACCCTCCCAGCTGCACCAACGCAGGCATCTGAGCTTGACCAGGGTGCCCCAGCCACTCACTGGGGGCTGGACGGCTCTCCTTCACCCTCTGTCCCCTTGTTGGCAGCTCCACAGCCCCCATCGTTCTGGCTACTTAATTAACTGCTGCAACACTGTGTGGGAACCCTTGCCTAATCGGCCATCCCAGCAGCTATCCTTAAGTCATCCATTTGAGCCGTTGCTGGAGGCTCCATGGTGCCAGGCTCTCCACAGAGCTCCCAACCACCCTGATTGATTGCTGCTGCAAGCCAGGTCACCAGTGACCTTCAGCACAGCACGGGTCTCCCCTTCCTCCCAGCTTTAGCTTTCCTGGCCTGTACCTGAGCAATTAGTCTCTTCTGTAGCTACGATAGCATAAGCCTTGTCATGTGATGGACTAATTTCTGCAGTCAGTCAACAGACTTGCCCTCCACCAGTTAGTTGCCGATGTTTTTATGACTCTTTTTGCTTGGGAAGATCTCGGCATCTGACCACAGCCAGCCTTGGGAAGCTGGAAAAGTCCAGAGGATGAGAGGGTCCTGGACAAATGGGGTACAAAAGGTTTCTTGGCTTCAGCCTAAAAGTTTGCTTTGATCCCACTTGTTTTGAGTTGAGTTTTACTTAAAAAGAATAATTTAAGCTTGAATGATGAAGTATTTACTTAAATTAAATTTTGAATGGTGTACATCTTTGCAGAAATGCCATTTCTATTCCTAAAAAGTGAAGCCTGCAGGGAGAGGTCTTAAACCAAATGCTTTGTTGGCAAAGCAGACAAGCTTCAAAGACATGGCTTCTTTATCAGGTCAATATGTGCCCAAAAGCAAGTTCACTTTTACCAACAAGCCAGCTAGTTAATAAAAGATAGGTTATCCTTTGCCTTGATCATCAGGACCATGACATTTTTGGTTCAGAGAGAATTATTTTCTGGAGAATTCCTGGAGTTAAAAAAAAAAAAAAAGAATGAAGGATCACATCGCCTACTTGTAGACAGGAGATGTGGTGGGGGAAGAAACCAGATAAATTGTGTTGTCTAAACAATTTTTTATGAATTATCCAGTCAACTGTAATGAAAACATATGGACAAAAATCTCAAGAAACTCCTCAAATGCTTTAAAATTTGAGTAATGTTGATATTGATTGGGTGTATTTTACACAGCCTGGCTAAATGATGTGGCAGTGGCAGGAAAGGGCACTTAAAAGAATTGGGAAGGCACAAATTTCAGTGTATGTTTTTTACATACCAGAAATTGTTTTGATCAAGCTTATATTTCTGAGTATGCAAAGTTGTTTATGCTTTTTTTCAAAGTGAAGGACTTTCTTTGAAGGTGGTTAAGAAAGTCAAGAATTCCTCTTAAAAGATAATTTTTAGTTATATTATGCCTATACTTAAAGGTTGCGACACAGTATTCCTGCAAAGATTTATTTTTTGTTGTTCAAATAGTCTTTTCTCTTTTTTTGTTTTGTTTTGTTTTTAAAACCCTGAAGGAAATTCACTGAACAGTGAGTTGACTAAGACTGAAAACAAATGTATTTACATTGAAATTACAGATCTTGATGTTGAGGGTTCTCTACTACCATAAAAACATATAGATTTATATTTTATATGCTTTTAATAATAATAGAAAAGCTATGCTCTGAAAGGAAAATGGAAGAGTCTCAGCGTTCCAGCAAAACCAATGAGCTGTTTTCACTGTATAGGGAAGTTTCAACATGTTTTGTTTTGTTCTGATTTTGAGGAAAAAATGGGAACCATCAGAATTTCCTCCAACAATGGAGGAATCTGAGTCCTGCCAACAGGCAGCATCCTTTCAGTGGATTTTGTCCTGAAGAGCAGGGATGGGATGGGGACCTGCCCCTGCCCTGCAGCCTCCCTGCCACACTGGGGACCCCAGTGCCGAGCCCCCTCCTCCTCTGCCCTCGTCCCACACCAGGACCACCACTCCTTGGTGGTGAGCCGCATCGTGCAGCCCGTCATGGAGGAGCGGAGACAGGAGAGCTGCTGGCGGCCACGCTGGCACTTCTCCCACCCTGCTCCCCCTCTCTCTTCCCATTAATACCACCACAAATTAAATGACAGTGATGCAAATGTGGAGCACGGCGTGGGGAACGCTGTTGACTGCATAATGGCCGTCATTGCTGCCTGCATCCCGTCACTCTCCTCCAGGTAATTAATTGCCCTGTAAAGTGCTTTGAGATACAGTGTATGAAAAATGCTATATAAAAAAGACTGATACAATAGAGCTGTTGGTATTTAAAGCGGTAAAAACCAAGATAGGAAGACTGTTGGCAAATACATTTTTAGTCACTCTTTAAATTAGAAAGGTCCATCAATGAAAACTCGGGCAATTCATTACCCCCTCGCTGAGGCAGTGCTATGTTTAAGGTACACGCATATACAGGCCAGAATCATAATTTCCATATGAACTAGTTATTTATAACTGCTGACAGGAGAAATTATGTGAAATAAACATAAGTTATAGTTATTCCAGGAAAAGCCATCAAAATGAAAACTAATAAGGATTTCTTTCAGCTAAAAAGGTGTCAGTTTGTTAGAAACCAATGGGCAATGTTAATGCATCTGACAGAATTATTAATATCTTTTCAAACAATGTTATTGTTTATAAGCTGTCCACGTCGCTGGACCAGGGACCATCACTATGGTGGTGGTGATGCAATGGAAAACACCTAGGGCTTGACTCATCCAGTGACTTTTTTCTTCTTTAAATTGGAAACTCCCATTTTTTACAGCAAACACTAAAAGCAACCCCAAAGACATAACAGGCGTGAAGTGCAGGACAAGGTCCAGTATGGAGGGGTCTAGAGGTTCAGGAAACATCATGTTGGCACGAGGATGTTACCTGTGCTGCCACCCCTGTGAGCCCAGCTCGGCTTCAGCTCCATCCCATCCCCACCCCAGAGTGCCATGGCTCCTGACGGGCACTTTCCGCTCCGAGGAGATGCCTGGGGCTGTCGGGATCCTGTATGGTGCTACCAGGCAGCCCGCAGGGGAGACTGCCCTGGCTGTTGATGAGTTGAAGACCAGACCCCAGTCCCAGAGCCCCCCAGGTGGAACAAGGCACTTCAGTGCAGCACTGATGTTCCCCTCCTGCTGAAGCGGCAGCACAAGCCACCGCCGGGTGCTGCTGGGTGGTGACAGTGACACCATTTCATCAGGGTTTGCACTCAAATCACTTACCACAATCACTGGTTTGCATGTGAACCGCTGAAGTTGTTCTCTTGGTAAATCCCATTTTGTATTGACAAATGTTTTATTTTCCACAGGAATTGTCTTGCAACATAATAATTTCCATTGTAGAACATGAAAGTAAATACTGGGATCAGTCCTTGTGTAGGGCAGACTGGGCACCGTATGCCACGAAGACGGCATGAGCCGAGCAGGGCAGCACCTGGAAGCAGAGAGCCTTCAAACCCTTCGTGACAGCAGTAACTGTGGGAGCTCGGAGTGACTCATTTTCTTTTTTCCTTAACTGTTCGCAAGAACACTTCAGACTTCAGTGACACGCACTGCATCACTGTTTAAAACATGCCTGCAAAGGCTTCCGGGAGCTTTTCATTTGCTGCTTTTGCAGTTCAAGGGCTCTCACCTGCATTTCATATTATTTAGTATTGCCACAAAATTGCAGAGAACAATTTCAAATCTGAAAGAGAGATGAGCAAACAAGGGATCCCCAATCCAGCACCATATTTCTACCTATAATACAGGGATGGCCAAACTATAGAGAAGCAGAGCCACCCATAACAAGGGGCAGTTTGTCTTTCTCAGCACATGAGTTCCCATCTGGTGTTTGGGCAGGCAGTGATGGTCTGGTCACATTTCAGGGCTCTTCTGGATGTGGCTCCCTCCTCACCTCTCAAAGCCGAAAGTCAGCAGAGCTCCCACGGCCACGGTGCTCCCTGGGAGCGGCATGGGCAGCCACCCCGCGTGTGCAGTGGCCATGGCACCTGCGTAGAGGGGTTGCAGCTTGCGGTGCCGGGACTGCTGCTGGTGTCACCCACACCAGGCTCCTTTCCCATGGCCCAGCAAGGCTGGCTGAGTGGGAAGCAGGCAAGCCCAGCTGGGACAGCCTGGTTCAGCAAGAAGGACCCCAACAGACTCATATTTTAGCCCTAATTTGGGATCTGTTCTCACACTGTTAGGTCTTTGTCACGATGCTGCTATTCAAGGTATCCCCTTGGATCATCACATAGGCAGCTCGCTTGGCTTATCTGATGCTGCTCTCAGTCGGTTCAAATCTTATTTATCAAATAGACAGCATTTTGTTTCGATGGGTGATTTTTCATCTTCCATTAGTGAAGTTGTTTCCAAGGTTCCCCAGGGCTCTATATTGGGCCTGTTGTTATTTTGTGTTTATATGCTGCCACTGGGTTATATTATTCATCAGCATGGAGTAGCTTTCCATTTCTATGCAGATGATTCTCAAATTTATTTGTCTGCTAAACCTCGCGCTGTCTCAGCTGTCTCTGCACTATCAGCCTGTCTCTCTGACATCACAAGATAGATGTGGCAAAACTTTTTGCCGTTAAATTCAGACAGAAGAGGTGAGGCCTGCCTCGACGCCAGCATTTTATTTCCTGGGATGACACTTGCAATACGATCACTACCAGGATTTCATCGTCGTGTCCCCACTCGTGCACTCCTGCTTTACCCTGCTGCTCCATACTTGATTTGTTGCCATGCACCACATTCGACACTTGCCTCTGTCGGCAGCATGATTTGTAGCTGCCATTGGTATCGCCGTTCCGATGCATATTAAGGCAGTGGGGCTGGGGAACAACCTCCCCACCTTTCACTTGCTGCCAGCCCCCAGCCTGCAAAAGCCTTTATTTGCAAATCCTGTGCAGAAGGGTCATGTCCATCTTCCAGATCTGCAAGGATGCCTTGCGCATTGATGTCAGCCAAGTGAAATGTTTTTAGAAATGTTTCTAACTTTTTAAATGTTTATGATCCAGTAGCATTTAAAAAACATATCTGCAGGTATGAGCCTGAGGTAGCATCATGCGTGTTCTTCCCCCAGATACCCAGCTTGGAGTGTTTCTCCAGTAAGAGACAATAGACAGTCCTGAACCACCAATGAGGAGCAATGCTGGATCCCTCTGCATGGACCATGACATCTCCCCACCTCCTCCCAGAGGGCTGATGGCAGCGGGGAAGCACGTGTCCTGCTGGCCATGAACCACGTAGTGCTCACCCTCAGTTATCACAGGGTTTGCATGATCATGAAAGTTTTGTGGTCATCTGTATTAGAGTTAAACTAGGTTAAAACATACCCATGACAGAATGAAAGATAGTTTCAGAGCAGGCTTCTGATTTCAGCAGCTGTTGGTAGGAGAAGGAGCTGCTCAGAGACCCTCACCAGGCTCCTGGGGCTGGCCTGGGCAGCAGGGCTTGGAGGGGGACACCCCAAGATGCTCCCCCGTAGCAGGGCTGCTGGGGTGGAAGAGTTTCTGCCTATTGACGTCAATGCAAGGCTTGGATCATGTGGAGGATGAGAGGAGCTTGACGGATGCCCACCAGGAATTACAACCCGATTAGTGTCCTCTTTCACTTGTCTGGGTTTGTTCCTTTCCACAGCAGCGTGCTGGCACCGCGCGGTGCAGCCTCTGCCAGCGCTTGGCGTCCCCTGAGCTCATTCTCCTGTTTGTGATCTTCCCGAGCAACCCTGGCTTTCGCTTTTCAGTGTGTTGCCCGCATCTTTAAAAAGTCCTTCAAAAACAGTCAATTTGTTTCTATAAGGATGAACCAACTAGTTCTCACAGAGACATCAAATAAATCTACTTCATACATTATTTGTTAACTTCATCAAATAAAGTACAATTTTATGGCTTAAATGTCAATCTCCACAGCTCATTGAGTTCTTTAAAACGGCAGAGAGACTTGCCTGTTTACAGAAGCAAAAATTAGGCAGGCAGCTTTCAGCTAGTGCAGGGAACCCGTTGGTTCTTGTACTGGGAAGAATCATAAAATATATTCAATGTGGAGAGTGTGCAATTTGACAAAGACAATTTGATTTGTCCATGGCTTTTAAAATATTCATACCACTTTGATGGACTATAGTTTTATAAATATGGATTACCATTAACTGGCACAGGCAGTCGCTGCCTACAGATAGCGTTCCGTGAGGCTTGTTCGGAATGAAGGCCTCCAATAAAAAAAATCATTATCTCTGCCTAAAAACCCTAATCAGTAATGTTTGGTTCATTTGCAGCTCAGAGGTCAGTAATTCACTTTAAGTGCTTATGTGTTTGTGTCGTTTGGGAGGAAAAGGATTTCGTAGTTTTACTCCTCGGATCTAGAGACGGCTCCTGCAGCCGGGGCAGGCGCTGCCGATGGAGTGGCCAGCAGGCACGGGGAAGCTGAGCGGCACCAGCCCCGAGACAGCCTGATGGCAGGAGCAGCCACGCTGGGCACAGAGCCGCCTGGCAGAGCCAGCGCTGCCCAGGCTCTCGCCAAGCAAACAAACCGCCACAGGGACACACGGGGTAACAGCAAGCCCCTGCCCTGCGTGAGACAACGGACTGTGGCTTGAGTTCAGTGAAATGCCTGGAATGCTCCAAAACCCTCCTCCCTGTCGTGCTTTGCAGTGGCACCTGTGGGCTGCAACTAACCCGGTTAGCAGGATGAGCACATGCCAGGAGGGTCCAGGCCCCCTCAGAGGGAAACGTGGGCGGCCCACAACACACTGCAGCACTGGTAGGAGTGAAGAGGTCTCTCGCACATGGTTAGCTGAGATGGCAACAGAGCTCCCCCAGAACCCTGGGCGTTCTGGCAGTGGCAGGAGGCTGCTGGAAGAGCTGTGCTCGCTGTTCAGCATCGTGCGTGCTCAGCCAGTGCTGGATTCACAAAGGGACGGGGACTCAGACAAGAGCATCCTCACCAGTAAGGCCAAGTGGGCCATCAAGAAGAACATGCAGCAAGATTTAACTGCTGCATCTGTCAGAAAATCTGTCAGTTATTTTTTTAAGATAAATAAAAACTAAGAAGTTGGTAATAAAACAAATAAAAAGTAAAGAGTTGAAATCCAGGGAAAACAATAAGATTTGATGTTGCTTTTGTTGGCTTCAGATCCAGACTGGAGTCTGAGAGTACAAGCAATGAGCGTGTTACACACGACTTCAGGCTTGTTGAAGTGATAAACCAATAAGTAGCTTGTTCTTGAGATAAAATACTTTATATATAGTATATACACATAGACAAGCATACACAGGAGAGTGCTGGTGAGTCTAGCATGCAGCCCGAGAATCTGAATTAGCAAAGTGCTTTGAGTTTCTAACAGTAATTCAACTTCTGAAGTAGCTTCAGTTTCCAGCCCAAAAGTTTATTCAAGTTAAGAAAACACATCCTCAGATTTAAAAGAGTATTGCACCACTGTCAATTTTCAGACGTTGCCATCAGGAAAAAAAAATTACATTTCAGACTGACGAGCGACTAATCAAGGCAAGTGAAACGGTGCTGCAATAAATTACTCCACAGCGAAATAAACCACACAAACAGACCGATGATAATAAATGTAAATTATTTCTCTGAAGAAATTTTCTTGGTATATGAGTAATACGAACCATCAGGAAGGAGTCTTCCTTAACATTAATTACAGAAAATGACAAGTGAGCTGATGACTGCGAAGGCTCATTATCTGAGAACATATTCACAACTTTGCAATTTGTGCGAGATGTACTCGGGCTAAATTAATCTCCCTTCTTTGCATGAGCCTCTTCTAATTTTCATGTTATTAACAGGTTTGCAGTATCACTCAGTGCTTGTCACTCTAATCAGGTTTCGGCATGTTCGCAAAAGCGAAGTGTCATTTATAAGGATAAGCCCTCATAATGGCGCTCTCTTTCATGTGGAGAATTCTACAAGGTTGCTTTTAATAAGGTCCTTTAATCATCTCCCTTTGCTCAACTTTTGGCCCCTCTGTTTTTTCATTAAGAGTCATTAAAAGACTTTGAAGTTCATCAAGGATGAAAAATTCATGACATTGTTGCAGGAAAAAGGCCAAGGGATGGAGGGACGCGACTGGGCAGGGGGACGGGGGCAGTTGGGAGATGGCCTCTTGCCAGGCTGCGGGACATCACTTCCAGACGAGCTGATGCTGAGCCCACCGGATCACCCTTGGGTGCTCCCCAAGTCCCAGCTCTCACAGGTGCTCCCAGGCTCCTCTTTGCAAACTGCGGCATATTCAGAGCTGGAGCTGGTGAGGGGCAGCTGCTCGTCCCAGCAGCCTGCAGGCAGCAGAGGCAGCAGCCCCCTCCCTCTGCTCCTGGGCCAAGCCAGGGATCGCTGCCAGCGGGGCCACGCCGTGACACCTCTCACCAGCGGCTGATGATCGTCGGCATCCCTTCCCTGCCAGGCTGACCCAGCCCTCGGCATCGTCAGAGGGAGGATGCTGGCAGGAGGAACGGTTCGGGAGCAAATCGATATCGCTGTTAGAGCAGCAGCAGCAGCAGCAGCAGCAGCAGAGGGAAGGCACGTGGTGCTTTAGAGGGGAGCGTTAATCAAAGGCGACATTTCTCTAGGTCTGCGGTATGGCTGGGCTGTTTGAGGTTAACCTTATTCTTCTTCTGTGATTTGATAACACTGGACTGGTGTTTATGCTGAAGCTTTTGAACACAATGGAAGGAGGGGGAGAACTTTATTAAATTTTTGAAATTCATTTAAACGGGGCTAGCATAATGAATTGCCAGATCTTGTGTGCACATTGTCCCCGGAAGCAACAATAATTTAGGTGGACATAAACCAATATGTAGATTAAAAATGTTTAAGCCAAGTGTCGTAAAATATATAAAAACATAAGGCAGAATTAACATATCAAAGTTTAGCATTATAAGTAATGACGGGTCAGATATAAGGTTATGTCTGCAAAATTGCATTTCAATATAATAAATCCATTCAAACTCTGTCCAGAGACACAAATTGAATCTATAGACAAAGCAACTGCAATCCATTGAATGTTATGAAGTATTCAAGTGAAAACAATGCATTTAGAAAAGGAAATTGAGTGTATTTTAAATATACAGGTGCTTGGAACTTCCATATAGCTTTATGCTCATACAGATTTGTATACACTGCATACACAACCTACTTTTGACAAAGTCCTCAAAATGATGAATTTCTGATGGAAGACTTGATATTGCAGCAGATCTGTTATGCACCGCTTATCCTGTAACACAAACCATTAATAATAATCACACTCCCCGCTGTACCAAGCTCTCTTGTTAGGGTTTCAAAGCTTTTGCAACTCCACACGCCCTGGAAGGATGCTGCTGCAGGCGAGGACCGCGAGGGCTGGCCCAGCCCCAGGGCATCCATGGTGCCGCTGTCCCTATACTCCCCAGCAGGTCCCCCGTTTTGCAGGCAGCCCCACACCCCAGGATCTCCATCCCCCACCTCTGCGCCAGCTCTGCAGAGCAGCTTTTTTCCTCCCTTGCTTTTCTGTAGCCAAACTTTCCCAAGTGCTGGACACTCGGTGCCTCCATCCTCCAGCTGGGACGGAGCCAGGGGGAGCGCGCTGATAAGCATGGCTGAAGCCCCGTGAGCCCTGGTGTCTTAGGAATACTTGAAAGAAATGCAGCCCTTCTCAAGCTACATTAACACGCTGCTGAGAGTTATTAGCACTAGTAACGCATGGCAAAAGGCAAGTGCAGTCACCGGGACCGGGAAGTGCCTGCCCCAGCTCCCACTCGCTCTGGCTGAGGGCAGGGCGAAGGCTGCCCATACCGTTGCACCAGCCCTGCCCAGATGCCCACCCCATGGAGTGGGGTGGACACGGGTGACTCGTTTACACAAATCCTGGGCCCTGTGGGGACCGTAAAGAGGCAGAGGTGCTGCCACAACATCTGGGAGCATCCCTGGCCACAGTGAAGAGGGTTACATGGTAAGCTTTTCCCTGCTCCTGCTGGTCTCCCTTGGGGCTTGCTGGGGATGCTGCCAGAGCCAAAAGGGGACCTGTGGCTTCAGGTCCCAGGTTGTTCATGCTTGGAGGTGGTGGGTCAGGCAGGGACCCCTCCCCACGGCTTCAGCAAGTCGAGGCAGGGGCTGGAGGAGCAGTGACTGGCAATCCCTGCTCCTGGACATGGGAGAGCTTTGGTGGTGAGGCCTCGATAGTGGAGATTAAAAGGTGCTTTTGGGAGCTGGTGTGGTAGGGAACGCATAGTTTAATAGACATGTTCATTTTTCAGCAGTGTGTTTTGCATGTAATAATGTCAGCACACTTCTCATTCTGGCAGAAATTCCACAGATAATTGGAAAGAAGTAAAAATGAAAACATTAGAATTTGCCATGTCATATGTTAACTTTTTATTATTGTATGATGCCAATGGTCCACTGACAGATGCTGTGTTATTAACATTTGATTAAAAATCACTTCAGGTCTAAAGCAGCCTGTTCAGAAGAGAACATCTTGACAAGCCTGGTGGTTTGTGATTGACAATTAATAACATTCTGTGTGTCACAACATAGATAGTGTGACTTATTGGTGGTGGTGTAATGCAACACTTTTCATCTGAGCTCTTCAAATTGGTACATAGAAATAGGAGAGAAAGAGTCTAATTCAGCTGGCTTTGATTACAAACAAAACAGAGCTAGTGCAGATCTGTCTGTCCCCTTCCCAGAGCAGACCGACAGACAGCATTCAGCAAGACAGACCCTCATCCCACCTGTCCCCTGCAAGAGACGGGGCTTTGCCATCTCGTTACACCACCAAACCTCTGTGCAAAACCTCAGTATTAAACTATGCGGTTACAGCAGTTACTTGCGGCAGAAAACTACAAATCTGTTTGTTTAAAAAAAAATTAGAAAGAAAACTATTTCTTTTTTTTTAAGTATTAAAATAATTTGTAACTGGAAAGATGATAGGTCAGTCCTCTGAGGTTTGGTTGGGGACCCTCTTAATTGCATGCTAATACAAATGAGATCTGACGTCTGTGTGTCAATAGTGAAATTCATTAAAAATATGTAAATTAACTTCTTTGGATAAGGTCTGGAATGTACTGTGTTAATTGCCTTTGCTCTAGCAAAGGTGAAATTCTGACAACTTTGATTGCACTCTGCCTACTTTGAAACAGAGCCTTTAGCAGCACTGACCACAGTTACATCTAGAGATACAAACGTTACTGCAGATCCAAGTGCTGCACCACAGTGAGCAGAAATACGGGTAGCTCTGGTTAGCAGCAGCCTAGACCTCTGCAAATCCAGCAAACCCTCTCCAAATGGGTCCTTGCCATCTTTGATTCATTATTTATTGAAACCCCCTTTCCCAAGCACTACAGGGCAATGCGCCTTTTGCTCAGAGGCTGCAAAAAGCCACATCAACTTCCGCAGATAGAGCAGGACCAACATGCTGCCCATGAAAAGGTCCCCTGGCACCAAATGGGATGTAAAATGACATTTTAATAGCATTGGGGTTTTAGTGACTTGAGTTTTTGCTCCCAGAGGAGCAATTGAGGCGCAGCAGGGACTGTGCCCTTCTCCAGCTGTGCACCACCATCCTGGAGCACCAGCAGCTCCAACTCCATCCCCAAGCACCACAGTGTCTGCCCGGTCTTGCCAACCTTCCCGCCATGGGCACCACGCTCCACTCCTGCCCTCCACAAATGGGTGGCTGCCAGCCACATCACCCATGCCCAACTGCCACCCGGTCACCCCCGCACAAAGAGCCCCGTCGCCAGCATGCTGCTTCTCCCAGCTGTGCTTGGCCGGGCTTGCAGTACCGTATGGAGCACAGTTGCAGTTACATGCTGAAGCAATGCAAACACTTTCCCAGCCCTAATGCAGTAAGCAGGGGAAATAATTACAGATTTCCAAGGTTCAACAGGGAATACTTCTGAGAAATGCGTCCTCCACTGGGAGTTTCATAACCATTTAATCTAATTTTTCTTGATGTTTTGATCTTCCTTTTAAACAAGGCATTTGTCATTAGCTTTCAAGGAGACAAGTTGCTAATACATTACACTCTTAAAAGGCCCACAGTTAGTGTCAATGTCTTCTGATGGCTGTTCACTAACAGTACATGAAAGAATTGCCACTGTCAGTTCCTCTCCACTTGGCTGCAACAGCAATGGCAGCACGGTCCCCTCCCAGCAGTGCTGCTGGTCCAGGGCAGGGACAAGGTCTGAGCTCTGCCTCCTGCTCTCCACCCTTCCTATCCAGAATGCTTTTTGTGGTGCTTTTACCACCTGGCTTGTGCTTGGATGATTCTGTGTGCTCTTGACCATTTCTAAGTGGACACAAAGCAAAGATTTACTAGGAAAAGGAAATGTGAGAATAAATTCCCTCACACAAAAGTCCTGTTCTCCCATCCAGCTCAAAAGGGTGAATTTCACCCCTAAACAGGATAAGAATCTCTGACTCCATCTCAGCTAAAGTCAGCTCTGTTTCCTAATTAGCTCCAATGAGGAGCACAGGGTGGACAGAGCCACAAGGTGCCAGAAGCAACCCAGAAATAGGAGAAGTGCCCAGGTGGGGGGTGCTGGGCTGGCCACTTGGCAGCACACCAGTCCCCAACACAGCAGCATCCTGCAGCCATCCCGTGGCCTGAGACAGCCTGAAGGAAACTGGATCAGTCATTGGGAAAAGGGATTTGAGGTTGGAGAGTGGGAGAAACAACCTGAAGCCAGACACATCCCCGGTGGGAGTGGGACAATCTGTTGCTTTGCTTCTTTTCCAAAAGGGCAGGGCTGCAAAGCCCCCAGGAAGGCAACACACGCAAAGACCCACTGCAGGCATTCGTGCCCCCAGCACGTTCTCCTGTTGCTTTCCAGGGGGACTTGGAAAACCAGTGGTGCACGCTGTGCCTTCTCTTTGGTGAGCCTGAGGAGACCCTGGGCCAGCCTGGGCAAAGCCAGGGCTGCCTGGACCCCAGCCCTGCTGTGGGGAGGCTGCACCTCGATTCTCAGCTTCCTCTGCTCTTTGGGAAGTGTGAACAAAACAGATGGAAAAAATATTTAACTTCTTGGGTGACATAACTTGCATATCAAATAATAATGAACCAATAAATTACAAGAAACTAAACAACCAGAAAAATATATATGTGGAGTTTGGAGTATTTAGAAATGAATAAATCATTCATGATGTATAAACTCCATGTAGCTAAATGCATCATTTATTGAACTTTAGCACATTTCACAACATATCCACCTCTAACTAGCTGTTTTTAAGAGTAGGCGTGCATCTTCACAGAAGTGTCAGTTGATTAGTGGATTACAGAGATTAGCAGGAGTCATTCACTACAGCATCAATAACAGAAGCGGCACACCTGTGACCATTTTCAGTATTAACATCTCCATAAAATCCCATGGGGCAGCATGCCCAGATTGCCCAGGCAGTTCCTGAGAAGGGACTGGACCAGACAGAGCCCGTGTCCCTCAGACACCCCTACTGCATGGAGCAGCCCAGGCAGAGCCACCCCTGCACCCCAGCAACGAGAGACCACCGAGAGATGTAAAGTCCAGGGAGCTGCAACCGACGTCTACAGAGCTGTGACAACAGCACTCCATTAACTCGGATGGCTCCAAACCTCCCTGCTCGTTCCTCATCTCACAGCCTGGGCTCACTTTGAGCACCCCAAGACCCCTCTGCAGGATCTGGAGAGCACAAAGCATGTTTGAACATCGGATTCTTACGTAAGTGGTTAAGATGGATTTAAAAGTCTAATTTCAGGCTTCTCCGCTGAAGAGCAGGAGCTGTGCTGCCTCCAAAGAGGCTGGCCAGAGGGTTTCTGCCGGCTTGCAGCTGCGCCCATGGAGGGGCTGCCCTTCGTTATGCATGATGCACAGGCAGTCACTCCTCTGACACGGTGTCATTTCTCTCTGGCTGCATGACTTTTTTTTGAACAAGATAATACTGAATAATGCATAACAGGTACATGTTTTTTGACAAAGAGTCATTCCACTAAAGTATTTTTTAATTAGGAGGCATCACAAACGTTTCCAAGCACCCAGAAGCTGCTGGAATACCTAATGCCGAGGGAGGTGGCAGCTCACTGCCGGAAGGGAGGGCAGCAACCCCTGCAACCTCAGAAAAATCTACTTTTCCTGTCTTTTAGCACACATGGCTTCTCTTTCTATGCCTCCTGTTGACTTCTGAGTGTAGAAACCTAAAAGACTTCTGCCATCACCCTCACAGCAAACTTCACGCATGGACAATTCAGGCCACTCACACAGGCTGCGCTCAGAACTGGGAACTGCTGCTCGGATACACGATCCAGGAGGGAGGCAGATGTTCAGGAGGCAAAGACACATCTCTGCTGCTCTGCAGAAGACCAGGGTCTTTAGACAACCTTCACTGACCAAAGTCCTCTCTCTCTGGCATCTCGTCTCCCAACAGCACAAGTTGTGTCAGATTCCTGGCCAGGCTGGCTCACAGGAATGGAGCAGGCTGGCCTCCATCCCGCTGTACCCAGCCTGCGACAGCCACGGTGGCATTAATCATGGAGGAGCCCTAGCGGCTTGGTGCTCCTTGTTTTAAGCGCTGCACCTGTCATATGGTAATTAATGGGTGTGGGATTTCTTTTGACAGGAATTCAATGGCCTGGAACAGACTTTGTGCCAGTCTTTTGTGCCTCAGGCAAAGTGCTTACTAAGTAATTTTATGGATACCAAGCTCAAACATTTTACAATTAGCACTTTGTTTGCTTTAGTTTGTAAAAGGCAGAGCCTTACCTCTCCCATTGTGGCTGACAAACTTCAGCTCCAGAAAAGCTGTCTTTCCCCCAAAACGGTTTTCTCTGGTACTAACCCAGGAAGCAAGCTGGATCTGAGCAGCAAAAATTGCTGAAGATTCAGGGGGTGGCAAACGCCTCCTCCAGGCAAGGAAGAGACTTGTGGGCACTGGCTGCATCACACCTGAGGATGCTGCTAAGCCTCTCTGCTCCTGAAACATCAGGAAGCCACCCACAGAGACCCCAGGACAGCAGCATGTGCAACAGGCAGCTTCCTGCATTAGGTTTGTGCATGTTGTCCACGAGCCCAGGGGGGAATCGCACCCTGTCCTGCAGGCAGCCAGGCACAGTGCCCGTCCTAGTACTGGAGTGGCAATTGCATGGAGACCCTCCACAACCCCCTGGGAGCAGAGCTAGCAGCCTTCCTGAACCTCCTCCACCCTTCCACAATGGCACATCCTGCTGACCTCTGTGACCGATGGAAATTTAAAGATAAAACCAGGCACTGAACCAGGTCTGCCATCAGAAGTGACCAAGGGGCTTCCTGCACGTTGCCCACCAGCCAGCTGGATGGTGGGGCTGCCAAAGAGCAGCTGCTGCCGGAGACCTCACTGGGAACCTCCGAGCACCGAGAAGAGGGCAGGGTGCGCTCAGCAGAGAAATATCATACAGTAAACAGAATATTGTTTTATATGAAACCATTAAAAAGGTCCCTGAGGGCAGCCCTAAGTATATATTATATTTTACTCTGAACCCCTGTTTTGACTTGACTTTATAACAAAACCATGTTTTCTGTATTTAAGCAGATGCAGTAAAGGAAAGGTCGTGACTGGTGCTGACATGGAAATCTCATTTGGCTCATAGGTCCCCTTAGGGTCTTTATGCTGTGTGGTACTTTAAACATATTTCAAAGTACAACACTAAATGTCACTCTTTAATAGACAGAGGCATTCCAAGTGTTTCTTGAATTTCCTTGGGAAGTGCTTTCCTGAAGCCAAGGGCTCAGCGCTGTTTTGGTTTACACCCGCTGCAGTGGGGATGGCTCCATCGCAGCCAAGGAGCAGCACCGCTCCACTGAAAGCAGCATCCGAGAGCCCCGCTGCCCGCTGCCTTGGAGGTGATTAAGCCTGGTAGTGGCTTTTTGCAATAGCTGAGAATCAGGAAGAATTGCAGTAAATAAAAGAGAACCCAAATCCCTTTGATTTACCATATTTTGAATTAATTTCCATCTTTCCCTTTCCTCATCCAATTCACACCCATCCAGCAGCTCTTTTGGGAACTTAAATAGTATTTTTTACTACTATTTTTTAAGTGTTTAAGGTCTGACAGCCTGATCCCCAGTTCTGAAATCTCATGTAAGAGCAGTTAGACCTTATTCTGCTGCCAGGCTCAAGATGCAATGAAGATAAGTACCTAGCCAGATGGCTTGGAAATTTATTTTCAGAGAAAATTAGTTCAACAAAGAAGGAATTCACTGATGAGTCAGAGGGATTGACATTGGTCAGGAAGACCTGAACTCAGTGAATAATTTCTGCCTTAAAAAACAGCTAAAGTACTGAAAAAATTTACTTTGTTTTGACAGTTAAATTGAACTTTGAAAATGGACATTTTTGTTATGGTTTATCCTACAACAGGGAGAGACAGACACACTCTGTAAATCCTCAGAGACCCAACAGCTCCTGCTCAGCCAAATGCAGCATTCTGGGCTGATCCTAAACCAAGGCTCTGTTTCCCATTTTTGCTTCAGTGCAACCAAGACTAGTATTTCCAGTTCTTCAGTTCCATCAAGGAAAAATCAAGAGAAGCCCAGTGGCTCCAGCTTTGACTCATGGCAAGAGCTATCAGCTACAGCGGTTTTGCAAACAGCCTGGACAGGGATCAACAGGTTCCTCTCCATGGCTCTCTGCAGGGTGAGGATTTACAGTCACTTTATGCTGTGTGTACCATATGCAAGCTTATTTTTCTCTTAGCTGCTATAAAAATTAAAGATTTAGGTATATACTGCAAAAGGTACTACCAATTTTATGTACTAGCATTTCTCTCCTATGATCAGGGTATAAATCCAGCTTTTCTAGCATGTCTATAAATTACTCTGTATCAACAGGGCAGCTGCAGGTCAACTAAGCAAAGCCAGATAAACCTTTTATAACTTCTTGCTGTGGGTATCATTATCAAACTTCTCACACACTTCAGGACCACTTTGTCATCTGTCCTCATAATCAAACATCTTCTCCATAGTTGTTGGAAAGGTCTCTTTGAATAACCTTTTCTTACTTCTGATTATTTACCAGTGCTTTTTAGCTAATTGGTGGCAGCCTGGGTGGCAATTGATTCTGCCGGAGCCATGTGCTGGCTGCTCAGCACTGAGGTGACGCTCAGTCACTTGGAGCTTTAAAAACACTTCTGGAGTTTTGTCTGTTAATTCTGTCCTCTCAAGAGAGAAGCAGCAGTTGCTTGCACACACACAGGATGTGGGTTATTGCTGTCACAATGCCACCAGAGTTGTCCAACTTTTTTCCCCAAGAAAGGCATCATAACAAAACTAAAGGACACAGAAAGCAGAAAAACTTTAACATTCTTGCACAAAAAGGGGCACCGGTTACCTGACATCTCTGCTAATCCAAATTCCCAAGCTGAAATCTTAAGCGTGGTAAGTGTGAGCAGTCTCACCTGAATAAGCCATTTCATTTGTAATGTTTCTGAGTCCCATCCCATGGCTGGCCACAGCCGAAAGGCTGGGACCATCTGCACAGGCTGCCCCCTCCCCTGCGAGAAGCATTTCCTCAGGGCGTGACCATGAGTGCCCAAAACGCTTATCAAAATTAGGGCAAATACTCCAACATGTAGGATTCACATCGAGACAGTTTTGCAGTTTTCAGAAGACAAGGTGCAACAAAACAATTAATGTGAACCTCCGGGAGAGATGGGGCAGGTTCAGACCCTCAAACCCAACTGACAGCATCACTGCACAGCTCCCCTTCTGCACACAGAGCAGCTGAGGGCACCGAGGGTATTGAGGGTGCTCAGCCTGAAGAACAGGAGCTTCAGGGGGGACCTTATCGCTCCCTACAGCTACCTCAAAGGAGGCTGTAGGCACAGGGGTCAGTCTCTTCTCCCCAGTAACAAGCAACAGGACGATGACACTGCCTCAAGTTGCACCAGGGGAGATTTAGATTGGATATTAGGAAAAATTTCTTCACCAGGGAGTTTGTCAAGCACTGGAACAGGCTGCCCAGGGAGGCGGTGGAGTCACAATCCCTGGAGACATCTAAAATTCATGTAGACATGACATTTACGGCCATGGTTCAGTGGTGGGCTTGGCAGTGCAAGGTTAACTGTTGGATGTCTTCTCCAACCTAAACAATTCTGTGATTCTATCATTGTCCTGCCTGTCCTCACAAATCTCATTTATTGTCACCATTGTGAAAAACAAAATATTTTTGTAGTGTAAATGGAAGCAAATATTTGAAGTCACATGGTGCTTTCTTTGCATTAATTAGCAATTTACTGAGCAAATATTGCTGTGTAAACCAACAATCAGTATCTTGTAATTAAAAGCCTGTTCATGTTTATCTGTAATCTTTCCCTGAAGATAAAACCCTCTGAAAACCACAGTCTACAGATGTTTCCAAAATGGAAAAAATGTCAATGTAAAGAAATTCACTGATTCAAGTAAAACATTGTCATCTATGTGAGGTACCAGAATGATCCAACTAAGCTCACACTCATCTTTGTAAGCCTGTGGCTGCCCCAGGGTGCAGACAGCAAAGAGGAGCATGTGTTGGCATCAGGCAGGTCACCACAGCCTGCAGACACATCCTGCACTGCAGTGACTTCATTGTCTGAGCGGGGCCAGTTTACCCAGGAATCCTGACCTGAGGGAGTCAGCCCCTGGGTCTCTCCAGTAAATCCTCAGTCCCCCTCAGGTACGTATAGCACAGTGTTAACACGAGCTCCGTTCACGTAGGAAAATCCCCTGAACATTCGCAGATACATCCATGCCTTATGGAATGGTGTCGCGGTTCAACCCTGGCCAGCAACCCAGCACCACGCAGCCGCTTGCTCACTCCCCCTTACCCAGAGGGATGGGGAGGAGAATCGGAAAGGAATGTAAAACTCAAGTGTTGGGATAAGAACAACTTAATAGTTAAAGCAAAAGCTGGGCACGCAAGCAAAGCAAAGCAAGGAATTCATTCACCCCTTCCCACAGGCAGGCAGGCTCAGCCATCCCCAGGGCAGCCGGGCTCCATCACGTACTCGGGAAGACAAACGCCACAATGCCGGGTGTCCCCATCTTCCTTCTTCTTCTCCCAGTTTATATACTCAGCATGAAATCCCACGGTCAGGAATACCCCTTTGGCCAATTTGGGTCACCTGTCCTGGCTGCGTCCCCTGCCAGTCTCCCGTGCCCCTCCAGCCCCCTCGCTGGCAGGGCCTGAGAAACTAAGAAGTCCTTGACTTGGTATGAACATCACCCAGCAACAACTGAAAACATCAGTGTTCTATCAGCATTGTTCTCACACCACATCCAAAACACAGCACTGCACCAGCTACTAAGAGGAGAATTAACTCTATCCCAGCTGAAACCAGGACAAATATACAAGCAGCCGCATCAGCAGTTTTCAAAGGGTTGACTTTAGGAGACACTTCTACATTGCCACAATGAATTCTCCCCAGTGGAAAATTTCCTGATCTTTATTAATATTTGAAAATGAAAGCACTGGGTAGTCTCAGTAGAATAAGAGACACAAGGACAAATTAATCTCTGGAGTAACCATTGGACTCCACTGAGTTACATCAGAGATATGATTCTCCGGTTCCCTCTGCTGATTAAAACTGAGGGTGAAGACCAGGCTTACAAACCTGTCCCGGCATTTTTCTCACTCGGAACTCCCCAGCTGACCCCTTGGAGCACTTTGCTCACAGGTATCTTCTCAGGGGTTGGAGCAGGGGTTGTGCCTGCCCTTGAGCTGTCCCTGCTGGCTCTGTGTCGCCGAGCCTGGATGGTCGTGGGGGAATTATTTTCCTGTTGGAAAATAAAAGCCAGCCTTTAGCTGGCAGTGAACCTGGGACCACCGTCCTGCCTGTCCCTTCCTCTCAGCCCCAGTTCCTGATACCTGTTGCTGTAAGCTGGGGACAGAGAAAAACCCCACTGAGGGCTGCTGGCAGCGTGCATGTGAATGAGAAATCCAACATGTTTGAGTGTTAGTAACAAATACTTCCTAAATATTTATAAATGTAATGAACTGGTCTATATACTAATAGTTAAATGTTACAGGGTTCCCATGCATTCACACACCTGTGCAATAGCCATGAGGGGGGATTTCTCTGCCTTTCCTGGAGCACAAGCCACCCTCCTTTCACAGAACCATCTTGGAGACCTCATTGTATGAGCATCCACCACCCAAGAGGGACAAAGGCTCAGTGTGTGTATGTGTGTGGGGGGGGGGTGTCTGGCCCACCTATAAGAAAAATCAGCGGGTGGATCTCTCCAGCTCTTACGCACAGAACAGTGTTCACTCCAGCTCTTACACACTGAATAATGCGACACAATTTTTAAAAGTTGGAGCAAAGATTAAAAATTGTCTGCCTTAACTTGTACAAAATACATTCCAAAGACAGTGTAATGAATTAGTCGTGAGGATTCAGGAGTCACTTTGTTCCTGGTAAAAGGGAAGTGTACTCCACTTCTGTGCTTGTACAATTAAAGAAATACTTTCTTTAAAACTATTTCATGTTATTTCCAAATGTGGGCTCTTCCATCACCGCACTCTATTAATAACATGCTGCTTCCTCACAGCTTTCCCCTTAGGATACTCACATTCCACTTGTTAATGTTTTGCAGTGTCAAAGCATAAAATCCTCATATTCTGTAGAAGTCATGCATCAATAAAAATAAAAATATGAGTCCAGGACCATTTGTGTTTGACCCCTTGCCTGTTGCCAAAGCCCGCAAAGATCTTTAGCTTCTAGATTTCCCATGGTCAAACAAAATAAGGTCCGAGTGGCATTAAATATTGCTTTTGCATTACACACATTTTTCTTTCACATAGAGTGTCATAAGTGGATAAAAAACCTGGTACTCTGGATACCTAAAGCACAACACAGCTTCTACTGAAGGGACCTTCAGGGATAAGAGGCTAGTGCGCTGTTAAAGATTAAAACCCAGCCGTCTGCTTTTATGCTTGAGAGTCCTTCGCTACTCCCCGGTGACATCACATTCATCTCACTGTATTTGAAAAATGCATTTAAATGTCAAAACTAAAGTACCCAAACAACAGCTCCTTAGCACACTAACTGTTAACACATTGCTTAGCCAAACGCCTTCCCAAGACATATGGGACCGACTCTATCCATAAAATATACCACAAGTAACACACAAAGTCCCAGAGGAAATAAATACTCTGCTGTACTCTGACCTGGTTTTTCCTCCCAAAACACACTTGAAGACATGTTTCACTGCAGGAGTGGACATCAATTTCAAATACCTTCCTGTAGCACTGCACCTTCTCACAGCTGAAGAGATGCTCCCAGGCTGAAGCTGCCAGGCTGTGGTTCCCAGTGGGGATGCTTTCATGGAAGGGCTTGGGCTGATCTCACCATTAAGACCCGCTCTGGCAGGAGCCCCATGGCTTTTCAACTCAGATAAGGAAAACAAAGGTTTCTGACAGCTAAGCCCTGCAGCTGCCCACCCCAAATGTTTCCAGACCAGGTGCAGAATGCTGGTGTATACCTGCTGGCAGGTGTCCCCGGTACTGGCTTGCTCGCCTTACAGCCCTAGCAGGGCACAGCATCCATGGGCCAGGACAACCCTGAGCAACCCACTCTGCCTCCCCACCAGCCCTGTTTTCAGCAGAAGGTCACACCAGAGTCCCGCAAAGTCCCTTTGAATCCAAGTTAACCTATGATATCTTTTCCTATCACACAAGTTCTAGCTTGATCAAAAGGTTTAACCTGGTTCAGTTTTAGCGCTCTGCTTGCTCAGCCCAGACATCAGGACTATAGCCCCTTTCTGAGCTGGTATGGTTTTTGCTACGTCAGGCAAAGACTTTGGTATTGCACATAAGCAACGCGGTGTTCTTGAACTACCCACCACCACAGCATCTCTGACAGTGACACAGAGAATGGCTGTCCAGCCTCCTTCCATCAGCAGCTCAGAAGCATTCGCATATTGGACCGAGCCTCTCAGCAGGGCTCACTGGCTGCATCCCGGGTGAGTGCACTGGATATATGGTTACTCCCAAGGCCACACACCGGGTATGTTTCAACCCAATTGAAATAAAACTGTTCAGATCAATGAACTCAGTAATTTACTTCAGACAGACCTAATCAGAGCAAGGTAAAAAGAGAGGCAACTTTGCAAAATGTAAATGAACCTGAAGCCAGAGATACAAGTAATGGGAATTCAATGGCAGCCTGCGTAACAGCAGCAGAACCATTAGCTGCCCTTAATTCCAGCTGCTTGGAATAGGGGAAGGGTGGGAGGTGGGAGAGAAACAGGCTCCTTCCTCTAACCCTGCAAAGCTGTGAAAGCAAGATGCTCAGCCCAGGGGTCAGCTTAGCTCTGCCCTGCCCACCTCCCCTCTCCCAGGGGTCTGCCAGCACTCTGCATGCCCCAGCACATGGGGGTACTGACCTGATGAGATTTTTCTCCTCCTTGGACAGGTCCCAAGATCTCTGAAAGAGCAGAAAAAAACTGGGGAAGACCATCCACAACCTCAGCTGGGAGAGAGAAGCTACCTACAGCAGGTGGTCGTTGAACAGCCAGCACCCATTGCAGGGCCAGAGGCAGAAAGGAACCCACTTGCCCAGTAGGTATTGGTTGATCAAGCTTGGCCCTGAGTGGTACAAATGGCATTTTTCTGCCAGAGCAGAGCCTTTCTGTGGAGCAGGGCTGACCCTGGGCAGATCTGTGCACAGGCAAACAGGCAGCTGGGTTCAGCAAGTCAGCAAAAGGCTGACACCAGCAAGAGTCCTCCTGTCATGAAAATATCACTGGTTACTGCTGGGGAGACCCAGCCATTGGCCAGTGCCCCAGGGCTGGCAGTGCTGGGAAAGAGCAAAACATTCCAGTTGCTCAGGGAAGCCCAATTTTCCTTGGGCAATATGGAAAGGAAGCCAGGGTCTGCAGCACTCGTGTCAGGGCACTGGTACCACTGAGGGACCATTGGCTCTTTTTCAGAAAAGAGCAGTTAGGTCTTCATAATGGACTGCAACTTTCTAGAATAATTTAATTTTTTCCTACTGTTACGATGCCAGAATTTCAATCAGACAAAACTGTATAATGGATTTTTTTTGCTGGGCACGTTACATAAATTGCATATTCAAGTACTATAAAATATTTGTAACAGACAGGTACTTTTCTAAATTGGGTCTGACAGTAAGTGATAGTGACTGGAATATTTATGTGGTGGCACCTATGCAATGAGGCAAAATGCAGGGTGTGGGACTATGAACATGCCACAGGAATCCCACACAGAGGTTGCTGGCTCTTCTCCACCGCTGCTCCAAGATCTCCGACCAACTGAGGCTGCAATCTCCATCATCAGGGAGCTTCAGCAAAGCCATCAAGCACAGCGAGCCTTAAGCAGAAGTTTGGACCAATTCTCCCTTCCTTCCTCCCTCTTTTTTGCTAAGTCTCATCAAAGCATAGTTATTTTGAATCTTGGAGCTTCTGCACCTGGAAACAGCTGTCATTGCCTCTTTAGGAGAAGCACAAATAGCTGGCTGCGAGAGGCGAGGTGGGACAGGGGCTGAGCAGGCAGGCTTTGCTCAAGGGCTGCTCTTGGGTTCTTTCATTGTTTGTTTGTTTTGCCTTTAGGTGCCCTCACAGCAGGGCTACCAAGGAATACCCCTTCACTGCTCTAGGCATCCTCAGCATTTGGAATTCAGTCACCAAGCATCCCAGCTCCACCAGCCAATTTTGACTATATGGTGACAACAGTGTTTGGTCTGACTTGCTTCTCACACCCATCACTGTCCCACAGCCCAGGCTGTTCCTGCACAACATAATCTCCATGTAAAGGCCAGTGTTTTGCCTCCATGAGAAGCTGGGCCTCTGTCAGAGTCATTTGGTCCCAGGGAGGTGGGCTTTGCCATGGCCAGCATCTCCCCAGCTTGGGGTGGCTGGAAGGATGCTCCTTGTCCAGTGCAGCTGCCCCCAGTTCTTACTCAAGGACTTGTTCCACTGCCAGAGCCTCCCTGAGACTAAGCACTCATTTCAGTAACATTTTCTTGACAATCACAGTTGGCAGGTCTGTACTTAGCCTTTTTACAATTAAAATATTGTATTGATACAAATAGGCTCTGGCAGCCGCTTCAAGAGGTTTTTAATTGAATGATTATTGTATTAAATAACTGTTTTTAATGGAGCATGAACTTGCTTAAATGATGACTGTGGAGCTATTGAGGGTCCAGAGAATTTCACAGGTATTTCGAGCTTTTCATAAATAAATATTTATGTCCTGCCAGCTGAAGGATTTTCTGGCTGACCACTGAGGGCTGCGGGTAGATGCTCCCAGCAACAGCGAGCCCAGTCCTGGGCTGAGCTTTGGAGCTGTGGCTGGTGGTTCCTCAGGCAGTGCCAGGGCCAGAACTCCTGGCCCTGCCACGGGGGGTTTGAAGCCAAACCACTCACTATGCTTCTGGTCACGTCCTCTCTCCATGGAGGCATTGCAGCAGGCACCTGCTATAGGACTACAGCACGCTCTCCTTGGCATAATACCACTTTTCAGAAGACAAATCCTTCCCCTTGGAGTGATTTTGCAATGAAACCTGCTCACAAGAGCAAACTGGTTAGGGATGCAGAGCGCCCTTTCCAGGGGAGGGCTGTAACCTCTCCCACTGGAGGACAGGTACAGATGCTCATGGGCGCAGGGAGGCCCCCAGCACAGCAGTGGCACAAGTGCTCATCTCTGAGCAGAAGGCCTGGGTGGGCAGTGGGATGAAGGGGAAGGAAAGCTGGACTCCATTAACCCTTACGGCAGGCCAGCTGCAGCACAGGCACCCTGAAGAGCAGCTGAATCACCCAGCCTTAACACACTCTGACCCACAGCCCTGTGGGATTTCATCTTCTGCCAGGACATTTCTAGTCATACCAGCCTGTCATTAAAAACCTCTTTGGTACAGACACCTCCGTCTATCTCTCTTCAACAATAGCTCACGTCAATTCATATTATGCATGAACAGCAGAAGCAAACATGAAGATGAACCCTCCGGAAAAGGCTTGCACAGTTCTTCAGCATGAGCAGGATTAATCACAGATAATAATTACCATATCAAGAGATAATACTTCCAGCAGATCAGCCTTGCCTCCCAGCTCCTGGGTGAATGGGACCTATCAAAACCAAGGGAAACAACAGTTGCAGTGCATCCTGGCATGACACACACCCCACCCCACCCCCCATTTATTATATCATCACTCACAGTAAATCCAGATTTCATGATTTATCAGATCAGAAACACAGTACCAAGCCAGCAAGCCCCCAGCCCTACACAGTGCTCAGCGTCACTTTAGCCTTCTGCTCCCACTTACAGCAGCACCTTTGCAGCTGCTTGTGTCTATCAGGGCTTCTGAGCACAGGCCCATTTTGTCTGCAGAGCACTAAACCCCAACAAAACGCTGCCAAATACTCCTTGGGAGCCAATAACGGGACCTGCAGGACGTGTTCAGCCAGCAGCACAGTATTTCACACCAGCACATTTTGGATGAGCAGTGAAATTTCCAGCAGTGCATCTCATGACAGCACAAGACAGGACCCCCACCCCTGCACCCCCCAGGTACCTGTGTGCTGTCGGCAGCACCCCAGGGAACATCCTCCAGCCATCATGACGCATCCCTGCACAGGCACAGGGCAGGCAAGGCAAAAGGCTCCATCACCCCAGGGTCACCACAGAGGTGGCCACCACAAGCATCCTCTTTTGCATGCCAGGGAAGGCTTGCTTAATTACTCTCCCAGCTTAGGCGGCTGTGTGACAGCAATGTGCACTATTGGTTTATTGCCTCCATTAAGGCTCCAATAACTTAACAACAGATCAATAAACCATTATCACCCTCTAGCCTTGAAAATCCAGTCACCCCCAAATCCACCCAGCTCTGATAAGTTCACGGTTTCTCATCACAAAGGAGCCAAGGCAATTTGTTAAAAGTGTCTGTGCTGTCAGAATGCCCCCTCCTGCGCTGAGGGTGGCAGGGGCTCCCACCCTGCCCTGCCAGCACCCCCACCCAAAAACGAGCAACGGGTCAGGTGGGAGGTAAAGGCATTCCCCACGCACCCCTCCGCAGGGGAGGAAGGGGACCACACCTGTAAGGACTTTCCTCTGCAAAGCCTTGCGCCCACAAGACACCCTGGGGTTCCCCCACTCATGGCAGGTGCTGTTACCGACTCGCACCCCAGCTCTGTCACACGAGGCTGACACCCTCTCCCGATTGCCATAAGATAAAAATCAATATTGCTACTTCAGCTTTTAAACACCTGTAAGGCTCTCACTTTGAGAGCGAATTTGCAATTTGAAGTGCTAACAATTTACTTTGCTAAAAAATTAATTCAGCAATTTTCCATAAATTATATGCAGCTCAATAATAAAAATACCATTTCTACATTTGGATGCTTTCCATTACTGCTCCTGTTCATCTTCAGAATAAAATAGCTTTTTAGAAATGGTACTATCTAAAAGTATTTTCTGAAAAGTGATATTGAATTGATACATTAGAGGAGAAAGTTGGGCTCCTTTTGTAAGGTTCATACATTTCATAATAGTCCTAACAAAGACAGTTGTCTCTGAATGCAGTAATTTAGTCCTGAAAAAAGTGACAAACAAATAATTCCAACTAAACTAGAGAAAGAAAAGAAATTACTTTTAATTATATAATCTTTTTTGATGAATTTATTTCTGACAGTTTTATAGGCTGACAAGAGAAAGTATTTTATATGCAAAAAACATTATTCACTCTCAGCTGTTAAAGCATAAAAATTGTCAAATGATTTTAATACAGTTTTAAGTTTAATGTTTATTGTCAGAAAAAAGTCCACAGCAATTACCAAGTCACATGGCCCTTAATTTGTTCTGTTTCTAGCAGCAAAAACAGTAAAATATGGTTTTGCCCAAACCTTTTACTGTACAGATTTATGAGGTTTAGAAGACAGCTGTTTTTCTTATTTTGCCTTTAAGGAACTAAACTTCCAGACATTTTCCAGCTTGAGTGAATCACCCCTCTTAACCTGGGCAAGTAATTATACACGGCTCTGCATCTACCCCGGAGTGCCTAGCCAGGGCTCCCGTACAACGAAACCCACTTCCCCTCCATCGGCAGCACCAGCAGAGCAGTCACTTGATCAAAGAAAAGCAGTTTCACTTCCTAGCAAGTAGCCCCGCTTTTTTCCCAAAGCCACGTTCTTCAATAGAATAAGGCAATTTAATTCACAGCAGTTTTCCTCTGTCCCAAATCCTTTGGAAGTTCAAATAATTTTCAAGGAGACAGAGGACAACACTAAAATCTGTAACTTCTCTCATTTGCCAGTGGTGAGATTCTCGTGCATATCATGGGCTTTGAAAGATGATCTCTACAGCTTACTGCCTATATATCTGGGATTCAAATGAGAGGCAAGCAAAGTTGCATACTCATATGTGGGATTTTAGAAACAGCTCCATTTTTCCTCATCCAGAGTATTTTCAGAAACACCGATGTGTCATGCTGTCTGCAGTGACAGCCAGAGGTGTTGGCGAGAGCAGACTTTGCAGCCAAGGTACCACCAGATGCTTTTACCATCCCCTGCCAGTCCCAGGAGGCTTGCTTTATTTTGCCTATAGGAAAGCTTGTGCCCAAAAGGGCATATTATGGCCTGTGAAGGTTGTGAAATGGTACATAACTAATGATTTTTAATATCAGAATAATGAAACCAAGCTGAGAAATATTAATCTTTTAAAAAATGTAAAGAACTACGGCTCTGTTACCATGGCAAACCACATCCTGCACATTATCTATCAATTGGGGATTACAGTGGCATGGCAAATAGAAGGGGTAAATACAGGAGAAAGGCACTGCTTTTCTGTCTCCAGGAATAAGCTGTGCCACCAGTATAAAAGCACAACAGTATTTTCTAGAGAAGACAGTAAGCCTCAAAATAGCCATGTCTCTGTCCACCCACCCCTGCTCCTTGGCTGGCCAAGCAGTGCCTCCAGCCCTGAGACCCCACAAATCCTCCCGGTCAGTTTGGGACCCAGCATCTCTCCGCAACAAGCAGGTTGTTTTGTAACAGGGACTGGTTTATATCAGCAGTACAGGTGCTTGTTTTACATCAGAGCTCTTCATGTCCTCATACCCTCACTAGCCAAGCAAAAAAGCAAAAATCCCAACAAAAACCCCTCCAAACTTCCAGGAGTTCACAAGCCCCTACTATAAATAGACCTCTAATAGGAGGCTGTAATAGGATACAATTTATTTCCAGATCTGATGGGCTGACCTTCATCATCACTCGAGGCTCTACTTGTCATGAATTATGGGCAATTCACTCACTAGTGGAAATAAATTGTATTACCAGTGCTCGGTATTGTGTCCTCTGCACAAGGCACACAGATGGGCAGCTGCTCCTCGCCAGCGCTGCTGGGGACCAGCTTCCCACCACATCGGTGTGAGACCTCCTCCAGGGAGCCACTCAGCTCGTTGCACTGGACAGAAACAGCCACGTTTATAAGTCATTTCTGGAATTGCTGTGTGAGGGTCCCAAGCTGCGAGTGCTGGGGTGGGTGTCCGTCTCACCAAATTCCAGCCAGAGGCATCGCTGTGCTGCAGCGTCACCGGCTGCCCTGCATGCTGTTGCTTGCCTGGCATGGATCCATCATTCCAGTTTCAGAGGAAACTACAGGACATGATGGGGACGAGGCAGAGCAATTTGAGCTCTTCTCCTCCTTCTCTCACCCTTGTATTGATCAAAGGAGCCAGCTGGGCTCCAGACTGGAGTGGTATCTGCCACCTGAGCACTGCAGCCACTGACTCCTGCCTTGCTCCACCTAGGTAATGAGATCAGGAATCATGAGAAAAAGAGGTCAGTGTTAATCAAGTACAATAAAGACCAATATAAACAAAAACACTCAATACCAGAGCCATATAAACATTAAAAGCAGAAGCTGGCATGGGAAGCTTTGCTGGCCCTGGGTGGCAGCGCCCTTGTACCAGCCTGTCCCTCCTAACCACCCCCTTGCATTCCAGCATCTGCTTGTGTTGTCATATCCTGACTAGTGGTGGAAACACAGATGTACAGAGCACTTTCAAGAGCCTGGACACTGTCACACCGTCTGTCCCATGCCCTGCACAGCTCCCCAGGCCCGCTGCATCACCAGTAGCTAACACAAGTTTGACACCTTGCACAGGCGTGGTGGTGGCAGTGGCATCTGAGCAAGCCTAACAGATAGATTCAGGCTTGCAATCAAGCTTGAGCCTGCGGGCACCCAGCAGCCAGCCCCTGTGCTTCCAGCAGCTTGTTTAGCAGTGCCAAGGGGCTCCTGACAGCTCTGCTAGGGATGGTGGGAACTAGACCGGGGTCAAGGTGTCTGAAGGGCTTCATGAGCAGCGCTGTGTTGTGATGCTATGCTGCTCTGCAAGGGCAAGCAGCACAGAAAGGGCAAAGATGGGCCACTACGGCTTGTGGGCAAGAATCCGATAGAGGTGCTCTGAAAACCACTGCTCCGGGGAGCTGTGACCATCCAGGTGAACTAAGGCCAAAGAGCCAGACCACAGAAATCTCAAAAATTGGAGATGCATGCAAACAAGCAGTATAACAACATTTAAAAGCTAGCACAAGGATTTCTTATTAAATAAACCCTCTTCTTCCTTTTGCTCTTTAACAGGCAAGTGCAAAACTCTGAACCAAAATAAGTCTGTACAGAAAACTGTTTGTGTCATGCTACACTGGAATGGGGAGAGTTCCCCATCAGGAGCCCCTCCAGGTCCCACAGCTGGGCCCCACAGCAAGGGGGTGCCCCAGAGGCGAGAGCTGCCTTCACGCAGTGCAGCGCCCGGCCCCTCTGCAGGCTGTCAGGCAGGCTGGGAGTTATTGCCAAGTTCTGTATTTATAATGTGCTTGCCCATGCATATACAATAAAGGATTTCTCGAGCTATGTGGTGATGAGCTCCTGCGTAGCTCAGATTAGAGATGAGCTCGTGGTTAGTATTACACAAGGAACACATCAAACAGGAATTCATTATTTCATAGTAGAAAATGTGTACCTGGAATTCTCCTTAAAAAATGAGAAAGCAGCTCAGGCTTGCTAAAAACCAGCAATCTCCCTCTTCCCCATGAATATTCCCAGTCCCTTTTTCTCCTAGCACAACCTCATCGCTGCCTGCAGGAGCTCAAATGGTCAGCCTGCACCACAAAAATTCATTAAATGCAACAGCCTGTATCACAGTTTATCAACAATTCATCAAGGCCCAGTCCAACAAGTGGCCCAGCACAAGATAAATTATAATGCACAGCATCAAAGAATAAGCCATCCATTAGCACAAGAACCCCTGCAGCCCTGCCAGGGATGTGGGAGTGCGACAGAGCTCCCTCCCTGCAGAGACCCCTCCTGCCCCAGCTCAGCCCCTTCCACGCACGTGCTGGGGCTCCCAGGGCAGGAGGAGGCATGGAGAGCGTGCCCGTCTCTTGCAAGCTCCCCGCGTTAAGAACGTTTTGAACTTTGAAGGCTTCAGGTCCCATGGCTTGGCTTCCCAGTGCCAATTTGTTATTGAGCTGGCAGCTTTATAATTAGCTGAGAGGAATTTGCTGTTCTGTTTCCTCTCGGATGCACACAGGCGAGCTCTCACAAGTGTCCCTTCCCTCACCAGCTAATGAACTTCACCTCTTCCCCAAGACTGAGTCCCTTTTCCAGGCCTGAAGTTACTGCTGGGAATGGAGACCCCAAGTAACACTTCAGCACTCTCCAGCTCCCCCAGCCTGTTCATGAACAAGCCAAGAGTAACAGAAGCATCTCCTGCTTCTCCTGAGGTGGACACAAAAAATCTTTGCAAGTCAGCGGTTTAGAGCTTCATCCCCAAGTCAGGAAGAATCTCACTGCTTCTCTGCTCCTCAAGTCTAGCCAGCTAGGGCTCAGATGGCTGATGTGCTCCAGCTACTAAAGCCTAGGCAGTAAATCAAGAATTAACCTACACAGAGTCTAAAAGGGAAAGGATTTATTAAAAGTGAAGCAACAGGAGAAAACAAGTTTTGTTCTGTAGCTTGGTATGAACACAGTGCAAGGAGAAGCAGGACTGTAGCAACAGAGTTCTGAGACCAAACACTTTCCATACAAACAGATATTAAAAACGCCGAGTCTTTCTTTCCTAAATACAGGTGCATTTTCTTTCTCTTCTAAGTTGCTCCAAACACAGGTCTTAAAAAATGCTAACTATATTCACACTTTAGAACAACTTTTTTCTATAATCTATCTCAAGCTTACGTAAGAGCCAAAACCTAGATTGGCCCAAACTTTGTTATTTCTTCATGAGAATAATTGAGCCTTTTTCCACACAGGACAGAGAACAGCAACAAGAGAAGGCCATACGCTAAACATGCTATACAGCTACTATAACCCCCCAGAAGCAGCTTAAAAACACAGATCCAGAAGATATCGCAGCTTTTCTGCATGACATACCTGCACCAAGCAGCCTCCAGCACAGCCTGGCCCCAGTCGCACCTCACAAATGCGGGACCCTCTGAATCCCACATTGATAGCAGCCTGGCCCCCTCCACCCCCACGTCCCATGCTGGGGTGGCGCCCCTGAGATAAGAGGCTCCAGGCACACACACCCCCCTCCATCCACCCTGGGGTTGCGGGTGGGCATCTCCCACCTTCAGGTAGGATGTGAGCTGTGGGCTTGGTGCTGGTGAGAGCTGGGTGCTTTGCTCTGGGGTCCTGCCTGCTCAGAGTTTGCAGCACTGGAAGAAGGTAGGCTGGAGGTTAGCTTTCTAAATGCTTTATGTTCCCGTTGTAAAACACTTCTAGCTATAAAACTTTCTGGACACGGAGGTACCACTATGAAGCCCATATAGGATGCTTTCTGGTGAGTAGAGGTTTGAATAGTAAATGGTATTAAATGCTTTTTTTTTTTTTCTGTCTAGTGGCTGTCTAGCACATGTTTCATCTTGCCCCATGGCGGTGTAGTCTGCAGGACATCAAGTTTTCTGCCAGCTGTGGCTTTGAGGACTTTGCAGCGTGCAGGTAACCCAAGTAGTAGGGGGTGCTTGGTGTACCACACCAGGGGAAGCATGCTCTCCTAAGCCTGCGGTTCTCCTTTGGCCCCAGAGCAGCTGAGCTATGCCCTGAGAGAGATGCGGGAGCCCTTCATGGGTTTGTTCTGGCTTCCCATTGAGGAGAATGAGGGGTCTCTGATCTCCTTTCCCAGCTGGCTGAAAAAAACCCTTTCTGTAGCTTTTCCTCTGCTGGCGGGTAACTGGCTTTCTGGCACACAGGCAACTTTCTCGAAAAAAAAAAGTTATTTTTGTGGGAGTCCCAGCAGCTAAGCAAGAGGCTCTAAGAGACCCTTTAGTGCTCACCCTGCAGTCAAGGGGAGACACAAAGGAGTGATGCAGGCAGGTGCATCTTCTTTGTGGGCAGAATGTGTTTCATGTTTTTCTTGTTAACTGGCCTGACTAAGTGACATGCTGTGCGAGTGGTGCCCCCATTCCCACTTCAAATAGGTGAAAGCCCCTGGTCCTTGTTGCAAATATCTCTCTTTGTTGGAGATAATTTAATTTTAACTACAGTAAGAAGAGCCATTTATTTTTAATAGTAGATTATTATTGTTCATAAGACAAAAATGTATCACTCTTCTTAATTATTTTTTGCAGGAAGCTTCTTGCCCAATATGTGTTTTTCAAACAGTAAGATACTACAAGGGTATTTTTCCTGTTTTCCTAGCTGCAGATGCATAGCAAATCCTAATTAAAACCTTTAAGTCTTATTCCATTTACAAGGAGGAGTGTATCATTTTTCTTTTAGCTTTTCTTAATACAGGGTCTCAATGCCCATTACAAAAATTCCAATGCATCTTTGAAGTTAGCAGCTAATTATATTTCTCCAAGTTATATATCTGGAGTTCTAGATGGGGGAAAGGCAATTACTTTTTTTCTCATTTAGCATAACAATCTCTGAAGCTTTATTGGAGCTCCAGTGAGTCATGCTATAGATCAGAGCCCAGGCTGGAAAGAGGAGGAATTTGGGGGGAAGGCATGACGCTTACTCAGCTCTTCCGGGCTCCTTCCCTTGTTAGTATGCTGTCCCCACCAGGACACTCTCTAATTGTTTGTTGAATGACCGCAGTGCTTTTTGCCTCAATAACTTTGCTTGGTAGGTCATTCAACACATTCATTATGGGGCACCTGCTAGCACTGCTGTAGCGAAGGGGTCTGTCAGCATTTTACAGGAGCTTATAACTTGGCTGTAAATGTTTGTGTGGAGCTGAAAATTGTTGCATGATTTCTCCCAGGCAGAAACCAGCTGGTTCAGCCCATTTGTTACCGTGTCACTTTGCCCAGGTGCTGTCGGCAGCATTGCAAAGAGCAAAGCTCCTCTGTGGTGTGGGGAGCCCTATCCTGGTGCGAGCACCCTGTGTGCTGGCGGCCAGGCTGGGGCTTGCTCTGTGGGCTGCAAGGAGAGAGGCACCCCGGCTGCCTGCAGCTCTTGGGCTGTGCTGCGGTTGGTGTGGTAGGTGCTGGTGGGCAGCAGTGCTCCGTCCCAGCGTGGCGGCAGCAGGGAGGAGGACCTCACGCAGCACCGGGACACAGGTCTGTGAAAGCTCCCCAGGGTGGGCAGAAGCAATGGCTGGGGAGAGCCTGGTGAGCTGCTGGTCGTCCAAGCCTTGATGTTCATTAGGGAAACTGGTATTAGCTTCAGTTTTAACACTCCTCAGCTACATTTTCTAAAACATCTATTATGCTTGGAGCATCTTGCCTCTTCCCCTTCCACAAAAGGCAACTTAAAATGCTTCTGGAAATGGGTCTGAAATTTATGCACCAGGCCAGAGATGTGTATTTGGCCAAGCTGTGGTACCCTGATGGTCACTGCATGATAAGTAGCTTTGTAAGTTTTCACCTCATTAAGACTGCACTTGTGATAATGTGAAGAAAAAAAAAAAAAAGAAAATAAATTCTTTAGCACATATTGGAACAGGGGGAGAGAGTGAAGCCAATCCCCAGCTGGTTTACAGCTCAGCCCAGTATTTCTGCCTCAAGATGAGTAACTAAGGAGATGATACCTTTGCACTAACCCGCACCAGGGGATGGCATGTTCACCCTCTCTGGCAGCTGACTTACTCCCTTCTGCTTCTACATGTGTTTTATTGTTGGGGCTGTCCCAGACCACTGACTGTTTTTCCAGACTTATCTGTGACACTGAATGCAGAGCCCTGACACCAGGGATGAGTTCCCAGAAGTGTTTTTTGGAAGCAAAGAGATGGAAAAAGACTCAAATGGAAGGAGCCCAAAATAGGTCGAGGCAGCTCTGTTGGCATCAGGATCTCTTTAGTTCAATTTCCTGCAAACTCTTGCCCTCTTTGCAAACTGAAGAAATGCTGGGGCCCTCAGGAACAGGACACCAGGTTTTCCCTGCCTGGGGGCACGGGCCCCCCAGCTCCCTGATGCACCCCGGTTGCTGCACGTGGCTCTGGTGGGCCCTATGGAGCCCCTCTGCACAGCTGTGGGTGCAGGGCTGGGTGTCTGCTGGGACCTCCCTGCCCTTGGATGCTTTGCCGTGGGGCTGAAAGCCCTCCTGGAGCCTCTGTCTCCTGCACGCTGCTTTGTGTGCTGAGCCCAGGCTGCCGGCTGCACAGTGATGGGTAAATGTCACCCTCTGACACCATGTGTCAGGCAGAGCTGTCTCCTGCGATGACTGAGCCCTGTTCTAGAAAATGAGAGTGGGGCAGCCCCTTCCCTGCCAGCACCCCTGGCCCCAGGGCATGTGCCCGCTCCCCACAGCCCCGTGGGCGACAGAGTGGCTGTGGCCACTGGGTCGGAGCTGTCAGCATGTGCAGGGCCACGGCATGGAGATGCTTTGCTGCTGAGGAACCTGCGAGAAATTAAATTCTCCACTTGGCTGGTCCGGGTGACTTGGCTTTGCTCTGCCGACTTGTTCCTTCATTATTTTTTTGGCCGGTAACTGACTGAAAGCTTGTCTTGTCTGTTTAATACCAGCACAGCAGCTCCAGGAGAGGCACAGGCTTGTCAGTCTCAGCGAGAGCACACTGTATTACTCTCCCCACTTCATTTACTTTGTGGACAGGAGGGGAAAAGCCTCAGGGAGCTGCTGAGCCTGGCAGTTGGGACATGGGTTTTCTCTGTGGGCTGGGCACAGCACTGTGCAGGGAGCAGGCTGGGGCGTGTGGGGACACCTGTGTGTGTCTTGGGTCCAGGGGAGGCCTGAGCTCGGATGGGGCCAGGCAAGCTGAGGACAGTAATTATTAAGATTAATCTTCCACTCACACCTCTTGGAGCATGCCAAGGAGATCTCCAGGCAGTCTCACAGCCAGGCTTGTGATGAAATTGGCTGCTCTTGCTCTCCGGAGCAGCCGACGCAGTAGCACCTGCGGCTGGGGGTTGCTGGTGGGAGGTGGGTGCAGGGGCTGGCCCATGCTCTGTTCCACACTGCGTGGTGGGTGTTGGGCGCAGGATGCTCCCTCAGTGCCCCAAGGGGCTGCACAGGGATGCCCGAGTGATGGTTTGGTGTGCCAGCAGTGCCTTCAGCATCGTGCTCTGGCTCAGAGCCATCGCGCTGCCCTCGAAGCAGCCTTTGAACAACAGTGAGCCAGGCATTCCAGCAGAAGGGTTTGAAGCAGTTATGGGGTGTGGGGGCCCCAGCTGGCACCCAAAACCTCACCATGTTCAGCTTTGTTCTTCTGCAGCATGACTGCATGGCATGGACCCACCTTGCCCTTGCAACACCCTCCTGCCCAGCGCTCACAGGGACACGGGAGCAGGAGGCAGAGTTTAAAGGCACTGAATAACCTGGTGGCATGTGGGGTAGCACTCCTGGCAGTGTCATTAATGTCCTGGCACTTTGTGTGGCTGCTGGTCCCCATCCCATGTGGGGCAACCATTGCTTTGTCACTCAGGAGCCAGAAGACCCTGGTGAGTGCTGGGCTTGGGGCTCTATTTTCACTCTGGACAGAAGAGATGTCATTTCTAAAGTACTGCCTCCCCATATGGGTACTTTCCTATGCAGACTAATGCATTTTGGAGACTTTGAACTGATCTGCCAAGGGGGCTGGAGTCACAAACCCAGGCAGACCTGGCAGCTCTTTTCCCAGGTGTTTTTGCAGCAGAGAGGGAAGGGGAGGGTCTCTGTGTGTGTGTCTGTGTGTCTGTGTGTGTGTCTGTCTGTGTGTTAGTTAGTTTGGCCCTATGTGACGGGTCTTTGCCTGGAAGACAATCTGCCTGTACTCTGCTACAGAGCCACTGCAGTCCAGTCCTCAGAGCAAGGCTTAGCAAACATAGTAGGTTTTTCTTTAATTAAGAGCAAGCAGGGAATTTAAAGACTGGGTTTTCTCCATCCTGTGATAAATTAACCTCCTCCTTGCTCAGGAAGACAGGCGAAAGCTCCAGATCAATGATCTTACTGATGACTGGCCTCTCCTCCTTTGGAGGGAGAAAGGAACAAAGTCCACCAGCCCCTGCCCCTGCTGCTGCCTTTGGGGCAGTGAGTGGAGTGACTGCTGGTAATGATGATGAATGGCATGATTAATGCTGAAACTTGGACATAAAGCTGGAATTTTAGACCCTATTCATGGAATAATCTGACTTCTGCTGTGAAATTTGGTGGCACTTAGAGTGCAGCCGAAAGCACTGGGGTGCTCCAGGTGAACCCCCTGACAGACGGGCACCCCTGACTCATGCCTGCGTTCAAGGGATCAAGGGGCTGCTGTCCCCACATCAGGCTTTGTTCAGAGCTGTGGCTGTGCCGAGGAGTGCCAGCATTCTGTGGCACCCACTGGCAGAGGTGTGGGGCACCTGTGGGTGGGATGCCCCAGAGCAGAGACCATTGGGTGGTGGCTTTTGTCTCTCTGGGTGGGAGGGATTCCCGGGCAGGCTGCCCTTGCCAGCCAGCTTGCAGAGCCCTGGCATGGGGATTTCATCACCAGAGGAAGCAGCAGACAGCGTACAGTGCAGGGCTGCCTTTGTGCACTGCTGTTCAGAGCAGCTCCAGCTCTGTGGGGACAGCTTGTCTTGTTCCTGCTGGCCACAGGAGGGTCGCTAATTTTATTTTGCAGCAGCAGTAATCATCAAGAGCAGTATTAGCTAAACTGCACCCAGCAAAACACTGGTTTGGAACAGCATGTAATAATGACAGTATGGAAAACATTGATTTAAGCATGAGGGAGCTGGCATGGCTGTGTGCCGTTCCAGCGAGAGCACACAAATGGGCCAGGAGCATTGGGCTGGGTTGCTCTCCTGCCAGCAGCCGTGCTCCCAGGAAACCCGCACCCCTAAGCGCAGTGAGCTCCGCGTCCCGCTCCCAGTCATAATACCGATCCTCTGGGCATCTCAGGCTGTTCATGAACGTGATTGTGCTTCAGCACAAGGTATCCAGCCAAGTTGTCTCCTGTGGATTCCTGGCAGGCACTTTGACTTGCCAGTGCTAGCCAGAGATTGCTCACGACCTGTCCACCCCTCGGGAGGTGGGGGTCTCCTGCGGGGATGGTGTCCCTTGGCCAGCAGCTGCCTGGCCCAGGGCTCCGTGGGCAGCTCAGTCCCCTCGCTGGGCACGAGCATCTGTCTTGGGAGCCAGCAGCCTTGAAAGCCTCTGCTGAGGCTGCGGGGTCTCTGCTTTCCCAGCCAGGTGGAGTGCAGGGGTTTGCGTTGGACTCGCTTTTGGGTGTAAAGCCTTTTCTGAAGGAGCAGTATCTGCTAAGAGCGTACCTTAATGCAAACATGTACCATCACACAGCAATTCTCCTCTGCATCCCACCACTAAGGAAAGAAGCTAACTAACTTAACAAATAAGTCCCTAACTTTTTAAATTTTGAGCATTAAAACAAACTAGTAGATGTACAGATTTCTCAGAAATCACTAGGTAGGTGTGACACCTGCAGTCTGCCTGAACAATACTGGTCCTTATCTGTAGTTTTTGCTTTTCTAAACTCCTTCTTTAAATGTATTTTTTTATACAGCAGTGTTGACCTTTTCCACCAGCCCTTGTGGAGCGAGGTTGTATCTTGTGTAAAAGTCATATCAAATGGGCCACAAAAAATCACTCTTGCCTGATTAAAATGAATAGTCTAGACGACATGTGCATTTTCCTTCTGTGTCGTTAGCTTTGTGTGAGAGCTTGCAGCAATCAGGGCTTTTATGGAAGAAATACAGCTACAGGTACTGCTAGCTGCCTTAACGGATACTAATTACAATCGTTGTAAGGATTGATTTGCAAAGAAAATTTCTATTGCCTCAAGGACAAACGTTTGTGCAAATCATATTATTGTGTATGGAGAAATTGGTAACACTTTATGAAATGGTTCATTTACAAATACTTTACTATTTATTAAATTAAATGGTATTATAACAATCCTTTTGCAAGTTAAAATATAGTAACTGTTCTGTTTTTGTATTATTTCTGTGCTATAAAGCAGGCTATTAGATCTTGGTTGCCATCACCTGTTAAGACTATTGTTGGTGCATTTTATAACATGCTGTGCCTTAGACATCTAAGGCACCCACGCCACGCTGAAGGGTATCAGGAAGACAGCTCATTTCAGCACGTCCTCTCCCCTTTCTTGATTTGGACCTGAAATTCTAGAATAGAATAATTTTGAAGTTGCCTGTTTTCTAGTCGACTGTGGCAAATAACACAAATTTGTCTGTGATTGTATGTTTGGCTTCTTAAGCAGAGGTGGTATGTGCCCAGGCCCCATAGGAAGCAGGGATGAATGCTTTGGGGACCAGGTTCAGCTGCCTTTGAAATGCATGGAGTGAGACTTCCCCAGCCGGGAGTGCGTGTGCTCGCAGGAAACCAGTTTGGATTTGTTTCTACAAACCACAGTGAGGCAAAGTATGTGCTGACCCCAGCAGAAGAAGGGATCAGTTTGGTCCCTTGGCTCGTCCAGCACAGCTCAGATAACCAGCGGTGGGTGCCCAGCCCTCACCGGTGGGACCAGAAGGTCCCTAACCCACCTGACAGGAGATCTGATTGCTGCATAGAGGTGGATGAAACTGGATTCACCCCTGGATTTGCCCCTCTCCGGGGAGTAGCTGGGAGATACCTGCAAGTGGGAAGCATCTTGCATCTTCGCCTACCCCTTGGGCTGGTTTGGGCATTGTTGCTGTGTACAAGCCAACTGTAATTCAAAACTACAGGGGCTTTGCTCTGCTCCCGGTTTAGGTCTTCAAGACCCAGTGGGTCAGGAGCTGCTTTCCTCTTTTCTATGGGAGCACTATTTGTATTCCCACGGTGACTGGCTTTGAGTCCAGACTCACCGCTGTCCACTTGATCATGCTTCCAACATGGAAATTGCCCAGTAGTTCCATTCCTATTGTGTATTATACCTGAAGAAATTGGAAGAGGAAGAAGTGATGCCTTACAAAGGGGGGTGGGGGGGGGTGGGGTGAGGTGGCTGTGCTCGCCCTGTGCTGGGCATTGCTGCCCAGGGACAGAAATGGGAGCAGTGGGCACACCTATAGGTAGTCAAGTATGTGTTAGTCCTGCACCAGCTCCATTCTTACTTTGAGAAGAAGTTGACCTTACCTTCTAAAATTCTTGTCTGCTCTGGAAAACAAGCAGATAAGACATCTTTACTGAGCTAGAAATTTCTCTTGAATGTACCCTCTTTAATTTATGTTCTCTCTCACTTCATTGCCTGCAGCAAAACCCATTAATGGTGGCAGTTTGTGACACAACTGAAGGCTTCTCTAATGGGCAGCTCTCCCGCAATTCCATTGCACTCTGGCTTTGGAGGAATTTGCTGGCATTGTGGTGCTCAGCTTCTCCCCCTCCATTTCCCAGGCTCCAGAGACTAATCCTTCCTTCAGCTGGTTTTGCTGCTGCTATGGCAATATTTTCTCCCCCATAGTGGTAATCATGCAATGGTCTCTGAGAACAGCAGGAGAAGCGGTGCCTGTTAGATGCATAAAAGGTAAGATGAACTACATGTCATAAAACTTTTAAAAGTTCCTTTTTTGTGTTTGTGCGGGGGTTATTTTATATGGCTTTTGATATGAAGCTAAAATTGCACATCAAAAAGGATAATGCATCTTTAAGCTGTTACAATGACTTCTAAATTTTTCATTTAATGTCAGTGAGGAAAAAACCCCCTCAGTTGGCTGAGTTACGTTGGTGAGATGGCTGTTTCATTCCATAAAGTGTCTGCAGTGGATTTGAACAGTAGGAAATCCAAGGGTGATAAATAGCTATTTCTAAGTAAATTTCATGCAATTGCCCTTTGGTTAAAGTCTTTCCTCTCAGCACTTTCCTGTGCACATAGCCCAACTAATAATATTCAGGAGCAAGTGCTTTCCAGTGTGACAACTGATTGCACTTTGAAGCAGTAAATGGCTGATTTCATAATTGGTATAATTTTTCACAAGTACCTGAATGTCATATACAGAAAGAATAAGCAACCTGGACTTAATACAGGAGCTTTTTCAATTCTCCTAAAAATCAATAATGTATTAAACCCCTCTAACTGATTAAAATAATGTGAACCCTGAGTAGGTTTTGTGAGGAAGGCAGGTTTCTTCAAGGGTGGCAGATTTATGGCAAAAGGGTTAATACATGGGGAGAATGGGGATACGTTACAGATGGAGTCCGTTTTCCTAATTAAACTTTTATCAAGATTTTCCTGGTTTGAATTGTTTCACTTAGTGCGATGGAAAAGAGCATTTCCTTTAGTGTTCAGGGCAGCACTTGCAGCACTCGTGTGTGACACTGAGAGCAGTGTCCTCACAGAAAAGATTGTGATTATAAGAAGAAATATGGTATCCATTCCAAAAATTGCATGGTGGATCCAGAGCATCCCTCTGCCCTGCGACAGGAGAAGGCACAGCATGGTTTTTCAGAGGCGAGCTCCGCAGGTGCCCGTGCAGTCTCTGTATGGACCACAGCCCAAGTCCAGAGCACGGGACTGCCACCAGCCTGGGGAGGAGGCTGCTGCCAAATTATCCTGGTGTGCAGGGGGCAATATTTTGCCCAGGGGCCTCTTTGCATAGAAAAGTTCAATTAGTGTCACAGTGACGTGAATGTTATTAACAGGGTTACAAAAGGAAGAGCTGGGAGATAAGCAGAAGGTTATTCCCCCCCACCCCCCACCCCAGGATTTTAAGATTTCTTTAAATCCTTTGAGAGTATGGTGGGAAAATGTTTGAAGATCTACTGAGAAAATATTTGTAAAGATAAAGCAAAGACGCAGTCTGTCAGCAGAGGCGTGCAGAGGGCAGGTGAGGGGTGCAGGCACCAGGCACCTGGGTGGGTATATCGGAGGTGCAGCAACACACACGGACTCTCACTGGCAGTGCTGTGTGTGATCAGTATCTGGGGTGTGGGTGTGTGTCAGAGTAGTGGAGCACACATAAATATCTCAGAAGGGAAGATTAAGAAAAAAGATCACTTGTGTTGAAGCCTGGGTGAACTCCTAAAGCTCGTGTAACTGCATCAGTCCCCAAAAGCGTGGGCATCCACCTGCGCCTGACAAGGCAGCACCATGTCCCCTCTCCCTGGGGGAGACACGTCCCCGTTTGCCCCTGTGCTGGCAGTAATGTGCATGCCCACCCAGCTGCCCAGACCTGACACAGCATCCCCTGCCCTCCCCAGGAAGGGTATTCTCCCTCCTGGCGTGGTCACACACAGGTGAATTGAGGAATCTATTTAAACTTTGTTTCTCCAGATTGAGATCAGACATCTTAAACTCCATATTATTCACGTTTGTCTGTTGTTTCTAACTCATTTCGTATTTTCCAGCTGAGGGACTCTGCCAGAAGCACTCTTTGCTGAAGATTAAAACAATTTAGGAAGCAGACACCCAATTCCTTTCTTTGGATAGTAGGCAAATTGGATATCTGTGAGAAGCAAGCAAATTTTATTATCAACAGATAGTTTGCTACTTAACTATCCTTAAGAATCCCCTGGTATTTACAGGCTTTTGTTAGCTGTCCTGAGCCAAAAGGAAAACACAGCGTGCATCCTGCAGAGGTACATTGGCTACCACCACGTTCAGAGGCTCCCTCTGCCCCGTACCCCTGTGGGACTGCCGGCAGCCCGGGAGGGCAGTGTGGGGAACAGATATTTAATGGGAGCAAAGATGCTGGAAAGCTACCTGCTGGAGGGGGAAGAGCCCAAGGTACTCGCATGCATGGCTGCGGCGCTCCATGCAGTGGGGACCAGCCTGGTGAGCTCCCCAGGATCTCTGGCCCCATGTGTGTGGCACTGGTGCCAACAGGGCTGGCTTTTGCATGGGGTCTCAGCCTCTGCTGGGGCTGGCACGGTGTCCTGCCTGCAAGGGGATGGGGACAGCCGGACCTGGGACCCTCTGAGTCATGTACTTGCACGCACTGATGCCGGTTTTAAACTGCAGCTGGCATTGCCGTTACCAAACACCAGCTATTAACACACTAGCAAGATTAGGAAGAAAGGGGAGAGAAGACCTCGAATATCACAGGCCAAAGGGTGGCCGTGAAGCCTTTGTGGTAGCTTTGTTCAGGCTGACTTATGCTCACCAGAAAAGCCTTTTGCTTTGAGTCTGTCAGTGGCATTGCACTGCTGCTCTGCAGTTTGTGCTCTGTGATCTCCTCTGATGTTTGTAATGAGGCCAAGGGACATGTGAAATAGCATTTATGTCATTAGCTGTGGCTCTCATTGATTTGTATCAAAATAGCTGTTTTAAATGTAATTACCACTAATTTGTGAAAATGCGCCATTAGATATGTAAATTCATTGGCTAATGGATGACACGTGGCAGACTCCAGTGGATGGGATGACGTGGGATAACAAAATCGGAGACATTTCTCAGCTTGCTAAGCAGGTTTCTCGGGGCTGGGGTTTGGTATCTGGACACACTGGCCTGTCTCCCTGGCGCCTTTCCCCTGGCTCTTCACACAGGGCATAGGCCACATGGGACCTGGAGCTTTCTTCCCAAGCAAAGGTGCATTTCCCAGTGCATTGGGGTGACGCGGGAAATTCTGCAGGAGTCCTGGAAGACAAAGAGGAGAGCTCAAAATTATACAAGGATCAAAATAAACCCATGGAATCATCCATCAGGATTGCTGTAGTTCTTGACCACATAGTCAATGATTTATTTAATCTTAATATATTCCACAAAGAGTCCCCATATTTCCATAAATATGTCATATCTACCTAATACATAGTAATGAACCTGCTCCAAGGGTAAATAAATAAGATCTAAGCTCAGCAAGCCAATGTTTATCAAAGGGAGATATACAGATATTGAGTCCTTTAAAGTACCATTCTTCATAGCAATCACAACCAAGTTAGGCAATTTATAACATGTCAAGTCAATTAGAAATCCCAGTGGGCTCAGTGTGAGCCCAAGCACAGAGGGGGCGGCTCTGACGAAGCGGGTAGGGCTGTGTGTGCGCAGGCAGGCGTGAGCACGCTGGTGTATGGCTCTTGCACTGATGAGCTTCAAACCCTGCAGGACAGCACCACTGACACTGCAGAGCTATCAGGGAATGTTGTCTAAAAGATTGTGCAGTTTCGAATCAGAGAATTGTTTAGGTTGGAAAAGGCTTTTAAGACATCAAGTCCGACCGTTAACCTAACGCTGCTGAGTCCATCACGGAACCGCGTTCCTCAGTGCCACACCTATGCACCTCCTAAATCACTCCAGAGATGGGGACTCCACCACCTCCCTGGGCAGCCTGTTCCAATGCTTGATAACCCTTTTGGTGAAGACATTTTTCCTAATATCCAATCTAAACCTCCCCTGGCACAACTTGAGGCTGTTTCCTATTGCTTGTTACTGGGGAGCAGAGACTGACCCCTCGTGCCTACAGCCCCTGTCAGGCAGCTGTAGGGAGTGATCAGGTCCCCCCTCAGCCCCCTGTTCTCCCAGCTAAACCACCCTGGTTCCCACAGCTGCTCCCTGTAAGACGTGCTCTAGAACCTTCACCAGCTTCGCTGCTCTTCTTTGGACACACAAAGATTTTTCTACATAGCTGTTTTCATGTAGGTGTTTCATAAGGGGAACTTTTAGGCTTCATGTATAGAAGGATTTACTAATTTTTGTTTCGAGACTTGTTTATTATGAAAACTTGAAATAGTTTCAAACAGAAAATTTCACTTGGACTGTTAATTTTTCTTATTCCATTATTTTGTGGCATTATATGTAGCAGTGTGTAACATGATGTAATATACTAGTCTAAATATTTTTATACAAATACATTGAAAAAAACTAAAAATGTGGGGTGCAAAGGGAAATAACTAGGGTTTTTATATGTTACACCTTTTAAATCTTATTTTCTAGAGCAAAGTATTTCCCATCTGTGTTGCAATTAGTTTGACAAAGTCAATAATAATAGAAGATTCTGATTATGTCAATATGACATGTAATATTATGCACTTCTACTACTATTATGCATATTATGACATGACTTGACATGATATGACAGGTCACATTATGCGTTACTACTGATGTCATAAAATAATGTAAAAGTAATAAAAACAAATTTTGAAATGAAAAAATTTTAAATGAATTAATGATTTTTCCTAAGAGAAATTCCCAAGCAAATCTTTTTCATTTCCATTTTTAAAAAGTTTGTTCTGTTTTCACCCAGAAGGCGAACAGCTTCTGAAGAGTTGACATTTCCCATGAGGCTGGAGCCTTAGGTTTTGATCAGCTCACAAACCCGCAGCTCACAGCTCACAACTCCTCAGTGTTGAGCTCACTCAGGATCCACATGTGCATCATCCGTGACCCTGGCACATGGCAGCACATCCATGCTTCTGCACACACACCATGTTCCCATGCCATGCCCTGGGCTCCCACGAGCTGGAGGGCAGGGTGGTGTGTGCTAACGTGTCCATATTGGAGGACTGTGGCCCCAGTGCATCATTTTGCACAGGAAAGTGCCAGTCCTGCTAGTCCCAAAGCAACAGATGTAAAAGATATTCACAGTGCATCAAAAGCACAGTGAAAGAAAATACACATTTTTTTGCTTTGTAAATTAAAGCATCTCATTCTTTCAGTCACAGGAGCTGGGATGTTAGGGGAGAAGCTGGTGTATGGTCCCTGTTCTCTGGGGGTGCAGTTCCTGCCTCTTTGGGTACCTCTGCCTGGTGCCTCCCAGCTCTGCTGTCACCTGCTCTGGGCATTCATGGAGGAGGTGAGTTACTCCACTTTCCCCTCTCAGGTAAAAAATTTTTTCTTCATTCTCTGCTTTGCTGCCTGCTCATTGCTTTGCCCTCACCCCCAGTAGTCAGGTTTTGTGTTGGCTTTTAAAACTTCTCAGGAGGAGCCTGTGGAGAGCACAGAAAACCCTGGAGAACAGGGACGTGTCCTGGCAGACAAGGTAGCGCAGGTGATGAAGGCACTGCCTGACATCAGACTGGCACGTGTTTTACTTGTGTGAAGTATACAGTGTGCTGATCCTAATTTATATTCATTTTTACGGGGATACAATGATAATTCTCACTTCCCAGAGACACAAAACAGTTTGAAAAACATTTATAACATGTCACTGGTGAGCTGGATGCTTACAAGCCTGAATCTATCCTGTGCTCGTGTCCAATGTAGCTGCAAAGGTGTAGATTCCCTGTGCAAATCATTAAGAAAAAATGGCACTTGCTGGCAGGCAGATAGGAGTTTCAGTGGCCTGGAGACCAAAGCAGGAATCAGACACAGGCACCAGGGGCCACAGACTGTGCTCGCTGTTCTCCTGCCTGTGAACCAGTCAGATAATACAACGGCTGGGATTAGGATTCATTTTTAATGAAAAACTTTTTGCAACAATCCTACAGCAGCCCCAAATGGTGGCAGATAAGAGGACTGCCAGGTGGAAGATCTCCTCTTGTCTCAGCTGCTTCACAAGTTCCTCTGTAAGGGAAGCCCCCCGTGATGGCTGCGAGGTGCAGTGGTGATGGGGTGGTGGGGAGGGATGCTGGTGGACAGGGGTGAGGGCTGGCAGCCAGCAGCAGCTGCAGAGGAGCAGTCTCAGTGCTGGCAAACAGCATGAGGATGAGGTTGAAGAAGTGTGAGCACGAGTGTGGTGAGGACCCCCTGACCGCACAAGTGCCAGAGGACAGGGCAGGGCAGCCCAGCGCCTCTGGCCCTCTGCCTGCTGCGGTCCTGCACCTGGGCTGGCACCCACGGGGTCAAGACAGAGGCTGAGATGGTGCTTTTGGCACCTTAAAAAAAGAGCATCCCTGCCACTGCCTCCCAGGCGGCCATGAAGGACCCATGCCCTGCCCCTCCAGCCTGGAGGGGGCTGGGGGCTGGGAGACCTGGCCTGTGGGACTCTTCGGTGCCCCTTCCATCACCGCACAGCAGACAGCCGCAGCTGCCGGGCCCGTGGCACTGTGCCCCTGGCTCCCTTGGGCGCTGGGCGAGCTTGATGCCGGCCGGCCCTGCTGCACACTGCTGGCATGGCCCAGGCTGTGGCACTGCCAGCTGTGCCACACTCCAGCGTGTTGTGTGGCTTCATGACAGCTGGGTGCCAGGGACCAGTGCCTCGGCCCCTGTCCCAGCCCCAGGAGGATTGCGCGGTGTGGAGGAGCCACACGAGTGTGTGCCTCTAGAGCCCCTTTCCCAGGGGCCTCCAGCCTGCAGGTCCCCGTGGTGGTGCCAGCCGAGCATGGTGCCCGTGCTTTCCCACCCCCGGCCAGTGAAGCCAGCAGAGGGGCTGGGCCCAGGCCAGAGCCACCTCCTGACCTGAATTTCCAGCCAGCGTGGGACCTGCTGCCCAAAGCCTCCCTCCCCAGGCTGACACTCCCCAGGGGTTCCTGCTCCACTGCAGCAGAGTCCTATCCTCGCTGCCGAACAATTGCTCCTTCACCTTGCAGTGAAATTCACACTGCAGCATCGTCCCCTCATCCTCATGTCCCAGCAGCACTGCTCCTGCCTTGCAAGTGCTGCAGTAGCCGCGTGAGGTGCACCCTGCACATCATTTACTGGGGCTCCTCTCTGCTGCCATCGCTCCTCTGCTGAAGCCACCATGGGACCATGCAGGTGGCAGTGTGCTGCTGCTCTGGGGTGAATTGCATCTCTGACAAGAGCTGCCTCTCCTTGCAACCCTGCTCCTCCCGCAGAGCCTGCACCAGCCCACCGCCATGCAGTGTGGGTCACCTACACACCCATGGCCCTGGTCGCCCTGCTTGCAGTGGGGCTGGCTCCACTTTGGAGTTGTCACAGGGTGGCAGAGAGGCTCCATGTCTCCAAGGCCTGTGCAAGGGGATGGAGGCTGTGTCCCCTGCAAGGGGACGTGCCAGCTGGTGGCTGCCAGCCCCGTGGGATGTTCCCTGCCTGGCCACCGTGGTGGGAGAGCCCTGCAGAGCCTGTCCTCCCTGTCACAATGTGCCTTGCTGGGGGCTCTGTCCTCTGTGCTTGGGATGGGCAGTGCTGCTGACAACTCTTCCCAGGCACGAGAGACCCTGGCGATACAAGAAAGGTCATTCAGGGACCACAACAGTGTCGTCTTCAAATGGAAATGTAATTTTTTTATTTTTCAGTGCTGATAGAGTGCTCAGAATAAAGGTAGCTGATGGCTGGGAGAGCTTCAGCTCGGACAGCCTCCAGCCTCTTCTCCCAGCCCTTGCCTGTGCACAATGTGGCACAGAGCCCCTCTGAGCTGCCATCCTCCCCCTTGGTGGCTGTGGGACTGCTGCCCGTCCCCTCCTCGCAGGAGCAGTGGCTGTTAGTGAGGGGCTGCGTGATCCCTACCCGTGGTGCCTGTCAGAGGGGACCCAGAAGCATGCGGCTCGGTGGGCACCTGAGTGCTGGGAGCCGTGCGAGGACTGCCCCTCACCAGCCCTTCCACCTCCCCTGGACTGCAGGAGGGAGGGGGCCTGGGGGTCCCCCGAGCCCTGGGAGCGGGGGCTGGGTCTCAGCTGTCTTGCCAGGATGCCCCCTCTGCTGCCTGGACCTGCTGCCTCCCTGCCTGCTCCGGCACCGGGCGCTGCTCTGGGCAAGCGATGCCGTCTCAGAGTGGAAGTTATCTCGTGTTACAGACTCGTGTTGGGTGTCGCTTCCATCTCCATGAAAGCAAATGAAAGGGTTTTGATCCAAATTGCATTTCCTCTCGTAGTCTGGAGTATGACGGCACATTAAAGCCTATAATATTCCACTGCTGCTCTTTTGCATGATTTTTTAATTAAAAAACTATGGAGTAAACAAACATTCTGCTCTGGAGTAGCCCTGCAGAGACCCATCCGTAGGCACATTTACATCTCTACACTTTTTCAAGAAAGTTTATATCTTAACAACAACAAAAAAAAATAATATCACCCACCCAAACAGTTAGTATTGGATAAAAGTTTGAAGTGAAAGGCAGCTGGCAACCTTCTCCAGCCCGTGAAATGATATTAACATTTTATTATTCTAAGGTGAGCTTTTTGAAACGGAATTTTAAATGTTACCCTGCTGTTCCAGAACACAAAAACCTTTAATTTTATGCAAATGAACAGCGAGGAGCTGAGCGCTTAATGTAAACGAACACTTTCTTTGTAGGAGAGGTTGGAAGAGAAAAAAAAAAATTCCCAGGGATTCTTTAATTGCTGTCTGAAATTATGTAAATCCCACTGCTAGGCAGAACGCAATTATCCCGTGCCCCTCTCTGCCAGCATTGCTAATGTCTAACAAAATATCGGTGGGTGACATTTAGTCGAGGTAATGCAAATGAGAATTAATTTTTTTCCAAGACAAAGGGCAGCTAAAAGATCACCTCATTCATACACCGCGGAGGGGGGCAGAGCCAGAGGGCTCTGCCGGGAAGGCGGCGCCAGAGGCAGGCGAGGGCACCAAAAAGTTGGGCTGGTGGCACTTGGGGACAGCTGGGCCCAGGCCAGAGCCTAGAAGTCCTTCTTTATCTTTTTATTTTTCAAAGGAATGAAACCCGGGGAGGTGGGGGCAGGTTGTTTGTTTGTTTTTCTTTTTAATTCATGGTCATTCTGACACGGGGGCAGGATGGGAAACGTGATTGAAACCCCCTAATCGCTCTGCCTGGTGTCGGGTAAAGGCAGCATGTGATTTATCACCTACTTGTGCTGATAACTAGCAATAATTCTATTAAATATTCAGAGTGAGGCTTTTGCAACACAATTATCAAATGGGATTTGTTAGCACAGAAATGCTTCACGAGCACAAAAAGGTGCTGCAGGTATGGGGAAGGGGCTGCTTTTTAAAGGGCTTCCCTTGCCCCCACTTTGACTGAGGCTGGGGTCACCTCCACACTTGCAAGGTGGGGGGACGGTTCCCTTTTTTGTAACATAAATCAGAGAAGTCATACAGGGATTTTCCTTCTTCTCTCTTTTTGTTTTCCTTTTTGTTTTTTTATTTTTGGTTCTTGCGTTTCACAGCTACCCTTGCTTCCAAGGCTGCATCTAAGAGCTTGTGACTCTGCTTACCTTTTGAAAGAGAAAAGGAAACCCCAGAGGGAGCTGGTGCAAGGCAGGGGCAGGTCTGTGTGAAGAGTGATGAAGTATATGGATGCTCAGAAGGCTCCGGATCAGGGTAAGAAGTGCTCGTGGAATTATCCTTTGAAATGTACACTCTCTGCAGGGAGGCCCCGGGGATCATCCTTGCTGGAGGAGATGGGCTGAGTTGCACCATCTGCTTGGGATTTAGGACAGGCAGAGCTGTGAAAATATGAATTAAAAATACAGAGTATCAGGAAATAATTTCCTCTTGGCCTGTCTTTTTGAGATTATACCAGGCAAAGCTGGATGGTTGGTGCCACCGGCGTGCTGCAGCATTCCCCATGATGGGGCTGGGTTGCTGGTGGCTGGCAGGGACCCCCAGTCCCCCAGGGCTGCACCGCAGGCTCTGCCACCCGGCACCAGCCCCACCTGAGCATGGCTGCTCTGGCAAAGCTCAGACACCTCCCCTTTTTTTTATCCAGTTCCTGCCACATCAGCTCCCCATCATAGTCTTGTTAACACAGCATGAGAGGGGCCGATGCCCAGGAGGAGCCCCCGGATCTGGCAGGCTCCCCCTGGGCAAGCGTCACCAGCAACCTGCAACTAGCTCCATGGTCCTATTCATAAATGTAGGATCCCCAGTGCCGAAAAAGGAATGGATGTATCATTCATCTGTTTCTCATTGCATTTTCTTCCTTTGAGTTGTTGAAGCTAGTGCATTGAGAAATGCATTCCCCTGATGCCCGCACCATGACCACCAGCCCGCCCAGACTCTCTCCCAGCTGTGCTTGGCACCCACCGGGCTGCACACTGGTGCAGTCCTGCCATGCTGGTATTGAGCAAGGGGGATGGAGGGGGGGCAGGAGGCGTGAAGTTGGGGTGATGCAACTGCAGGCAGAAGCTGTCCCTTGCCTGCAGGACACCGCTGCTGTACAAAGACTGTCCTTGTCCTCCTAAAATTTATAATCTTTATAATCTAAGATTTAGACTCTTCAAAGCTTTATGCCTGTCTTTAACCTGTAGCACATGCATAGTCTCAATGGGATTTCTCATCTGCTAAGAGTTAAGCACGTACATAAATCTTTGCAGGCTGGGGGCCTAAGGCATTCCCATGCACACATGCACACACATTCCTGCGCACACGCGTAATGGAACAACCGCCATGCAAGCTCACTCGTGGAGCCATCTGTGTCAGAGCGGGGAGGCACGCAGAATCCTCGACGCTTGTGCCAACCTCCCGAGCATTTCTCAAGCATTTTGGATGCTGGGGGGATGTTGAACTTCTGACACCACCTTTAGCAAATTCCTTCTGTGTCTGCATCTCCGGGAAGCAGGGGGGGGATGTTAGCAGGCAGTAATTGTGCCAGAGGTGAGCACAAGCAGGGAGCAGTCATGCACAGTCACAGACAGCATTTGGGTCAGACTGGGAACAGAAAATAGCTCAGTAAAGCACTGGCATGCCAGGTACTTGGCATGAAAAAGAAAGCATGTTGAAGGCTCGCTGTGCGGTGAGTCTTTCCCTGCCTCCCTCCACCAGGCTGCTCACTCACAGACATGGCCAGGGCAACGTGCACAGGACCCGGGGCTGCTCTGCACAGGTGCTCCAGCACAACTTGTCTAGTGCAGCCTCCTGTGCTCAAATGCTGTCGTGAAGATTTGTTACCAGGTTCCATCACATCAGCTTCATTTTCACTGATGTAAGCTGTTCCAACATGATCCAGAGTCAAACTGGTGTAAGATACCAGGGCAGATTTTTCATGAACTGGCAGAACTGATGAAATGCCATGCCAACCACTCTAAGTCCTTCCAGTATATGGGGTTTGTGAAGTGTTTCTCCAGCTGTTTGTATTTAGCAGTATAGCATTTGCAGCGGTCTGGTCTATGAGACTTCACTGTATGAACCTCCAAGCTTTAATTTCCATGCAGTAGTTTTTGCCATCAAATGACAAAAAAAAAAAAAAAAAAGAAAGAATAAATTCACATTTAAAACATCCCCATTAAACACTTTTTTTTGCCCTCATGTAATGTTGTTTTAAGTCAGACAATCTAGTGTTTGCAATGTGAGTGGATAAGGCCTCTTTAATTTGGGGTTAAAGTATCCAGGCAAACTCATCAGGTGAGAAGCGGCATTTCATAAATATTTTGTGTTCTGCAGCGTTCACTTTATTAAAGAAAAAATTGCATTAGTTTCCCTAAAACATCATATGCCCACTACACGAAGTTATGGCCGTTAGACAGCAACCCTGGGCAGTGGCAGGCAGCAGCGCACACAGCGGTGCTCAGGCTTGCCCCCGCACTGCACGGCTGCCTGCGCCCGCAGTGGCTCGGGTCAACTGCTATTTGTCAAAAGCATCCGTGGCTGTGGCCCCAGGCAAAGTGCTGATCACAGCACAGCACCCTCTGAACTGACCCAGGCATTTAGCCTTTTCTGAGAAATATTTACGGAAAGGTCAGCAAATGCTTTGTGACAAGATGCTAGCACATCCCTAACCCGCTCCTTTCTCACTCCCTACCTCGCCCCACGTGCCAGCCACAGAACAAACCAGGACCGGACGCCGACATTCCTTCCTTTGCATCACACAAACGCTGCTGCGAGCCCCCCACGCCTGCGCGGGCAGGGATGTGTTTCTGTCTGTAACCCCATCTGTTTCCAGAGGATGCTTTTGCATCAGCCAAATGATTTTCCATGTGCCCCCACAACACTGGGGTTGTGTTGCGTGAAGAAAAGCCCTTCTCACTATGCTCAGCTTGTCCTAGCAGCAGCCTCTGCTGCCCTAGTCCCCATGCCTGCTTCATCAGCACCTCTCAGGGTCAAGATTTGGGAGCTATGATTGAAAAGGAATGAACAGGACCTGTTACTGCAAAATGCTGGCAAAGAGGAGGATGCTGCATCAGGGTTACAAGCAGGATGGCTCCGTGCACTGCACCGTGGCAGCACCAGCTGCCTTTTCCTGATTGCACCAGGTACCCCGGGCTCTGGAGCCAACTGCACTTCCCCATCCTATTGCCAATGATTTCTTCCATCAAACATGCTTTTGCTGTGCTCACTGCCACTGTGTCCAGGCAACTTCAGCTACTGGGCCCTTGCTGACCTATCTGCTGGCTCCATCTTTGCTTCTCCATCCCACAGTCAGCAGCATTAGCTGCCCATCCTGGCAGCAGCCAGTTACTGCCCATGGTGAGGCAGGCAGACAGACAGACAGAGCAGCAGCAGGAACCAATCACTCTAAACAGATTTATCAGCTAGAAAGTTCCTTGCAAGAAAATAGAGCAGTGAGGGGCACACGGTCCTGAGGACGAAACAGGCTTACCATCCCTGAGCCCTCCCTGCCCTGAAATGGCCCGGGTTTCTAAGCAGATCAGAGTAAAAACCTCCTGTAGCTGGGTAATTCTGCCTCTTCCCGATAAGCCGGTAACCCCATTAATAGAGAGTCTGGCATGGAGGGAGCTGTGCTGGGAAAGCGCTGCACCTCAACATACACAGCAGATTAAAAAGGACTTAATCACAGTGCAGCCACAAAGTGCACTACATTGCATTATTCCTCTGAAATAAAATTTTATATACAGCCTATCTGAGAGCAGCACAAAATAAATACTTTTAAAATCTATGATTACTGTAGGTTTTTTTTTTTTTATTTTATATTGGTGGCTGAGTTCTGCTCTTGCTCCAAAGGATTAGAGGGATAATTCCATTACAATTTAGTAACAAGATTAAAAGAGCCAGTTATCCATTTATGGGGGTCTATGGAAACAAGCAGTGGCTTCTGGAGGTCTCAGACCCTGGGTAGGTGTATCACTCACATCACAGACACATCCAAATCAGGTTAAGGCACAGGCAGGACATGCCCGAGGTGAAAAGGTCTCTGGGGCCACCCATCCCAGCTTTACCTTGAGAAATGTTCAGGAGCTCGCAGGGCAAAAGGATGCAGACAGGGAGACTTTCTAGTGTGAGAATGGTCATGGACCGGAGGAGAAAGGAAGGGAGAGCAAGAAGGAGCGCTCTAGAAATAAAGCCATTCAGGCAGCTCTCCCAGGAAAGAAGCGCCAGTGCCACAAACGTCAGTGCTGAGATGTTTCCCACAACCACTGACACGAGGGTCCCCAGGGCAGGAGGAGCCATCTCTAGCATAAGAGGTGGAAGAGACCCAGCACCAACCCACGGGGAGGTTCCTCTCAGGGCCAGAGTGCATCCCCAAGAGAAAAAGGGTAGCGGGGTGCAGGGGTGGCTGTGACAGAGATTGCCAGATCCTTTCAGCCGTGCAGAGCATGTGAGAAATACCCATCAGTCAGACACCTGGAGAGTGCCAAGATTTGGTATGCCAGGATCTTGACATCTTTCCTATCTCCACAGCTGGAAGAGGAATTTATGACACCTTCTATAGCAAATTTAGTTTCTTCCTATTTAGAAGCAAATTCCTGAATTCTTGAACATTTTTTTCCTCCAAGTTCTCTGTGATTTTCTGCATTGATAAAGCCTTGGCTCTGCAGGACAGGAAGGCTTTAGGTCAGCAGTAGGAATTCCCAGTGGGTGTTGAGTTATGTAGGATGCATTGTTTATTACTCATTCCTCCTACCTCACACAAGGACACAGCATTATAATCATGCATTTGAACGTCAGCTTCACACTGATGATCTGTTACGCAGTTACAAGGATATTTGAGCATTTGGGTTTAAAAAGCACTTTTCAGGAGCATTACTAAACTTCACTTGCAAGTATATTGGCTGAAAATGACCGCGGCAGAAGATGCAAACACAGGTCATGTGAAGGAAGGGAGTTATTTAGCTGTTCTAATGAGTACATGTGGGAAAGCATTTGCAGCACTGGTCCAGCTCTGCCCCATGGATTGGAAATCTCACTGTCGGAAACTCCCTTGCACAGAAATAATGTACCTGTCAAGCTACATAGGTGGGACTGGCATGAAACATTCAGGGTTAGAAACTAGCCATCACTGGCATTCTTCTGTGTATGCTCTATACTGATTAACGGATTAATTGATATTTAATTGATTGCACTGTCAGAGCAGGACTTTAGCATGTGCTGATTGTCTCGCTGACTGTTACTAACAAGTCTGAAGAGCATTTAGTATAAATCCATAGGAACTGTGCATGCAAAAGGTACAGAAACTGCTTCGGTGGCCACAAAGACCTGAGTTCATGGAGCACAGTCAGTGAGCAATGTAATCTTTCACCCACAGAAAGGTCTTTCTCCTTGGTTTTAAAATAATTGTTCAGAGAAATTTAAATTTAGCTGATTAGGTGGAGAGAGACGTGCCCTCAGTGTGACTCCCCCAGCAACATGCCATGCTCTGCTCTCTGCCTGGAAAGCTCCTCTGCAGCGTTTGTGCCAACTTTGCACAGCCCTGTTTTGTCCCGGGCAGGGGGAATAGCCAAGTGCCTCCACTGGGGGCGACTGATGCAGACCGAGTGTCTGTCCCCATGCCACGCAGAGCAGTGGCCCAGTGCGAAGAGGCAGGTTTGGAGGAGCAGCCAGGACCCATCCTGGGGTTCTGCCTTCCCCTTGGCCTCGAGCAGGGTGGGCAGGATGCAGCCCGCATGCCTGGGGCGCGGGCACCGTCCCCTGATGAATGGTCCTGTGCATGTATAGCACTTCTTTTGCTGTTTGTCAAGAGCTTCTTTAAAGGCCTCTCACTCTGCAGAGTTACAGCCTATAGCAATCTGTCCTTTTCTCTTCAAACAAACCCTTTATAGGCTTGTTCTTGTGAAATTTATGGGTTGTTGGGTGAAACATTAGGAAACATTACATCAAAAATGTAGAATGCTTTTCCCAGCCTGAACCAAGGTCTGTGGCAAGTGCTGGCTGCTGAGATATGGCTCTGACAAGCCTTTTCTTCACAGTGACCAGGACTCCTAAGTAATAACAGCTAGCACCGGCAGCCCCTCCACCAGGACGGGGGATCATTCACCTGTGTGCCCCTTCCACCAGTGCCGGTGAGGGACCGGATTATCCCATCGGAATGTAAAGATGCAGAACACACCATGGACCTGCCTGGTTTTTAAAAGGTGCAGACGCAGATGTGCTGGTGAGTTCCCCGAGGGAACAAAGCTGGCTGCAGAGTGGCTTGAAATGAAGCACAAGAATTTGAAAGGATCAATAGGTTTTTGGAAGAGCCACCAGACAATTGTAACAACGTTGTCTTGCTGTATTAGTTTAATGTCCACTTGAATCACTGACCTTAAGGTCTGAAAAGGACTAAATCTAGAAACAGATTATTTTTTCCATGCAATATGACAGAGGGGCTGTGGTCACTTCCAAATGCAATTTTACGTTCTCTTATGGAAATGAGTTGTTCCTTGGCTACTTTAAACATAGAAACCAATATATGTTTGTCTTGAAAGGGGCTAGACCTCAGTGGTGGTGAAGCCATTGTGTGCCGCAGCAGCGGCAGGAGCGGCAGCGCCGAACCAATGCTACCCCCTGGTGACCGGAGCTGACGAGCCGCGCTGCTCCGCGCTGCTCCGCGCTGCTCCGCGGGGACCCGGAGAGGCTGGAGCACTGGCAGAGCAAGGTCTGTTAGCCTTGCCCTGGGCTTCTCATCGCAGCAACAAATAGATTCGTTTTATCCAGCATTCCCAGTTATTCTGCAAGTGTAAAGACGCGGGACACATCATGGACCGGTCTGGTTTTTAAAAGATGCTGGTGTATGTGTGCAGACGACCCCCCTGAGTTCCCTGAGGGGACAGAGCTGGCTGGAGCAATTTCTGTCATAGAGTCATAGAATCATTTAGATTGGAAAATACCTGTCCAACCGTTAACCCAGCACTGCCAAGCCCACCACTAAACCATGTCCCTAAGCACCACATCTACACATTACTTAAACACCTCCTGTGCTTCATCCTGCAGCAGTACAAAAGGAAATAGAGAGATAGACTGGGACCCTTGCACCTCACAGGGCTGGGGTGGAGGGCATGGGCAGAAGTAGGAGTGCTGGTAGGGACTGGCCAGGGGCACCTCAGGGTGCACAAGCGCCCAGCCAACACAGGGAGTTGGTGCTGGGGCGCAGCCAAGCTTGGGCAGGGGGGGCTGCACAGCTCATCTGGCAGGCAGAGCGGCTCTGCCACCCCAGAAGTCCTGGGCACCCTGGCAAACCCTGCTGTGAAACTTCTTACAGGAGTTAATGGGACTTCACCCTGGACAGAGCTGCAGCAAACCTGCAACCTGGTCTGGTGTGCCATGCAGCCTGGATCTCACATCTCTCTGTGTTATACTGCTCACTCTTTGCATCTTGCTAATGAAAAGCATGGATGTAATTTCAATTAAAGATAATTACATATTTAAACTTAACATTAAATTCTGCACTAAAACAAAATTACATGAAATCTCAGTGTGCAGCCGTGCTGCAAGGCAGCATGTGAGGCGAGCGGAGGAAGGAAATGCTATTATGCAAACCCAGCTGATCCTTTCCACACGTATCTCCTGCCTGCACAATGCTTCCCTGTCCAGCAAGTTAAATCTAATCTGTTCCCACACACCATCTTCAGAGTGATCCCTCTCACTCAGTTTTGCTGGGCAGGCCCTGCAGCCACTCAGCCGTAGCCATTACCGCACTGTACAACGCAGACAAAATAATTAAATACCCCATGAGCGAGCGAGACCATCCATCAGCAGGGTTATGAATGGGGCTGTGGTGGGATTTGCCATTCCTAGCAGCATCTACTACCTTGGCCAAGCAGCCAGGTCCCAGCGGCCTCTTGCATCCATGGGAAGAGGCTGAGAGATGCTGCTGTTGAATAATATCAGGTGTTAACCTGGGCTCAGCATCCTGAGTAAAGCTGGGGATGTGTTTTGAATTGGCGATGAAAAGCGCAGTTTCTAGACTATTGAATTTTTTTGTGAAATTGAACAAATTTGTTAGCCTCAAAAGCAGTTTTCTGAAAATTGAAAACTTTTTTGATTATTCTTTACTATTTCGCCCTCCGAAAATCCCAAACACAACATTTAATTCTTCCAAAAGCAAATGCTTTTATTTTCTATCCCCAAACACACTGAAAATTACTGGTTTGAGATAGAATAAATTGCTTTTTACTCTCCTACCTCCCTTTTCGACCAGTAAATTAAAAAAAAAAAACCAAACCACCACAATTATTTGCCCAAGTCTGTGGCTGGGTTCAAGCACCAGGCTGGCACAGCACAGGATCGAGCCAAGTTACTGCCAGTCCACCCAGCCATGAGCTTTATCCCCCTGCCCTGCAGCCCACAGGACTTGTGAAGTGCTGCGAGACCTTCATGGCAAGGGGACAGCACTCACCTGTCAGTGGCTCAGCTTGGAGGCCATGCAGGGATACTTTTTTCCTAGCTTTATATATTTCCTAAAAATAGATGGCCAGAGGATGAGTGGGTTAAAGCCATGCTAATTCAGACTGGCTTAGAGCCATGCTAATGAGACCAGGATTTCACAGGCATGGCTAAGTGGATCTCCTACCCTGGCTATAGACAGAGCCTCTTCCAGCCTCAGCTGGAGGTGACAGCCATGGCTGCTGGCACAGGGACACCATCTTCTTCCCACCCAAGCTTTCTGTGCTGCCCCAGAAACTCAGAGGACAGAGGAGGGGAGGGTCCACTCACATCTGCCCAGAGGGGTCCAGCAGCATCCATGTGCCTGCCCACCAGCCTGTGCCAACCGTGAGCACAGCATGGGCTTGCAAAAGTGGGGAGGGAAGCAGAGGGCACCCATGTCCCTGCCCCTCCAGGGCAGGCTTATGCTTGGGTCTGTCCCAATGTCCTGCTGTGGCAAACCAAAGACACTGTGGGACCCTCAAACCTCTTCAGAGAGAAGCTTTTGTTTAATAAAACATGAAAATTATTCATTGTGTGATCTGATAGGAAATTCGTGGTGGTACTGTAATAATTATTATCATTATTGATTATTGCAGTGTGGCTGAGTAGCTGCAGCCACAGGCCCTTTGTGCACATTGTACCAGGGGACAGACCTCACCCTCACAGACACACTTCTTACACTTCTTAACCTCAACTGGGCACAAACGTGGTGTTGAAATTGCGGGTTTGTGGTGTGCAATGGTCAGGGCTGCTAGCAGACTTCATAACTGCACAAGGCAGCACAGCCTGGGGCTGAGAAAATCCAGACACCAGCTGAGCAGATATGGTGCATATGAAACAGTGAGCGGGCTGTGTCACATTGGTGGTGCTGTCATTAAGCTTCAGTGTGAACGTCACCTGCAGAGCCCTTCGCTCCTCTCCTCGGGCCACACTTGTTTTCTGACCTTGGACAATGCCTTCCTCAGCACACTCTAGGAAAGGCCGATTTGCCACCGGGAGGGAGGGAACCAGCAGGATGTGCTTGTTGCCTGGGTGGACACGGTGAGCAGCCACGTAGAGGGACATCACCACGGGCACCGAGGGCACTGCGCACAAGCACAGCTGCTACACTCCAGCACTGGGGTTTCTCCTCCTCTGTTAAATGATTGCAGTTATCAAGCACTGACAAGTGGCATTAAAATTTATTAGCCAGCATAAAGTTTTATTTAAGGGATGGCTAGAGATTTAGTGGGCTCTGCGAGTCCTTACTTAGGCTGGCTGTGTCACCTTTAATAACCGCCTGTAGGGCGTGCAGGATGGCAGGGTGGCCCTAGGTGTCCCGGCTTCTGCTCCCTGTCCTGGGAGGTCCCCCCTGCTGCCCCCCGTGGCACCTGTGCCCCAGCAGCCCCATGTCATGATGCTGCCAGCCCGGCCGTGCAGACCCTGCCAGCAGCGTGCACCCAGCCTTAGTGAGGGAGCTCCTCCAGCAGCGCTTCCATTAATCAGTTTGGCAATCGTGAAATACACTACATGCGTACTGGAGTTTAAATCCCGGACTCACTAATGGTTTACTACCCACTAAATCCCCCTTCATGTTATTTAACTTTTAAACCCAAGGAATATTCCAAATCAAAGAGGCTCTGTGACACGCTTAGTCCGTCTCAAAGAGCCTGGAATTAACATCCCTTCATGGCTCGACAGTGCCTGCCACACAGAGCCACTGCTTGCTCCTTATTAATATTTATGATGGGGAGAGAAAGTTGCATAAATCTTGGTTGATACTTAATTAAAACCCACTTCTTTTGATTTCTTCTCTTTCAGCTTCACTTAGTGTGGACTGTACAAGCATTAGATGCTCATCCTGCAAAGACCAGCCTGGCACATGCGGTGGCACCCAGGGGGCTAAATGGGATTTAGTGCCTGCAGCCCCCGCAGCCCCTTGCCCCCACATGCCCCTGTGCTGCTGGCTGGCCTTTGCTGCCCTGGCCTGGCCAGTGTGTCCGCAGGTCAGAGACTACACGGGCTCCGTGGGCCAACACGAGCCTCGACTGGCAAAGCACAGCTCAGCTCCAGTCCCTGTGCTTTGGTTTATCTGCGTCTCATGTCTGATCTCAAGCGTGATTCATAAGAAAACAGTTAACACGCGGCTGACATATCTTTGATACGACGATCATACCGAGGAAGCAGCTTGACCCCCGAAGGCTCCCGCGAACGGCAGGATTGACACTTCACATTGACTTTGCTTCAGGCTTATCAACAAATCTCAGCCAATTTTATTAAAGAGCCGCGTGTGGTGTGTGGGACGCGCCAGCCTCAGACAACTTCATCTAACGGCAGCTCAGAAACCAGGCAAGGGCTCGGCTCATTTTCTTCTCGTTCATGTTTTCACTTTGCTGGTGAATTTCATTTTACAGAACCTCCTCATGGGTTTCAGTGAAGGCTGGAAAGTGGTAAAAACCCATTGTTTCCTGGCCCTTTCATGAAGAGAAGGGGGAGGGCAGGAGGGGCTGGCTGGGGGCAAGGGGGCTGCAGGCAGCAAGTGGAGGCAGGTGACTGCAGCCATCAGGGTCTCCCCAGCAGTGCCTGGACAGTGAATCGCTGTGGAAGCAGCACAGCGGCAACTGCTCCAGCACCCGCTGTGACGGGCTTGGCGACGCCAGACTGGCCAGAGCCACATGCCTGGCAAACCCTGCCTGACGGCGGCTGCCAGCCAGGCCCTGAGCAGCACCGAGGGGTGAGGGCGAGTGCTGGCAGCGGGGCAGGGACACCCCAGCATTCCTGGGGACCACAGCCCTGCACCCCCGGGCTACCTGGCAAGGGGCTTTCACCTCTGCCAAACCGTGGCGCCCCATCCTGAATTACAACCCCAGGAAACATGGAATTCTCCCGCCCAAAATCCAGCCAAAACGTGTGGGCAGCACTGACTTTTCTAAGCTGGTTTACTTGGTTTAGGATCAATTTTTTAACTGTTTAATGTGTATGTTGTATTTTTAGCACCAAAACAGGTCTGGGGCAGGGTCCCCCAGGACGAGAATGAGGGCAGCAAGCAGCCAGCAGGATCCACTGTTCTGAGGCATTATTTGGTAATTATGTCTCTTTTTACTCATGCAAATTTCATCAGTATTATTTATATATTCAAAGCCATTTATAAATAATACATACATTTATGCTAAGGTAATTGCCTCAACTAGATTATTTGTCCCAGTTTTTATTGTCTATCCAGATGCTGAATATTAAAAGTATGCTTTCTTATATGCATTAGGGGTTCAGAGCTGGCTGTCTTGTCACGGGAACAGCACTTCTGCATCTGCGGATTTGGTGGGAGAGGGAGAAGGTGGAGGACAGTTTTGGTGAGGGCAGGGCAGGGAGAGGGGAAGGGCAACGGGGAGCAGGGAGGGGAGCCTGGGGCCAGCGGCTGTGCCAGCACACCAGTGCCAGACCCGTGTGCAGCAATGCCACTGTGCACTGGTGGTGCAACCACCTCAAGCCCCCTCCGCAGGGCAGTAGCCCATGGGTGGGCTCCAACAGGAGGGACAGGGCTTCAGGAGTGATTCAGGGAACTGGTCCCAGTATTGCTCACATCCCAATCCTACCTCCCACCTCTTCACTTACCAAAACTTGACATCGCAATGAAAAAAGATTAGGAGCATTGACAGGCCTGCAAAGGTGACAGCTACAAAGAAATATGGAGCAATCACATTGTCAGAGTGCCTATTAGGAACCTAAAAAACCTCAGCTCTCCTGCACAAGCAAAACTGATTTATTGCACAGTACAGTTCATGAACTCATCAGTGGTTTTGCATGGAGAAGAGATGGATTTTCTTTCAGATGTTTATGGTGTGAGTAGACTGTCCTGAAAGTTATTGTATGATTTTATAAATCAGTAGTGCTTGTAGGGTGAGCCAAGAACAGAGCTGGCTCTCCGGCCAAAGCACAGCTAAAACTCACCCCGCAGCCTGAGGAAGCACTGTGCACTTCTAGGGTCGCGTTTCTTGGGAATCCCTGGCACGGCCTTGCTGAACAGAGGGGCACTCGCACGTGGCTGGGCTGTGGCTGCCAGCGGTGCCAGCAGCCCAGCAGAGACAAGGATCCTGTTCGTATCCCCCAGAAAGCCAAACTGTGCCGCCTTACCTGACCGGCTTCCAGACCACGGTGCAGTCTCTCCATGCATTCACGCGGCACATGGCCATGCTGCCTGCTCCCCAGGCCAGCACCGGCACAGCGGAGCGTGGCTCCAGAGGCTGTGCTGCGTGCTGGGTGTTGGGTGTTGCAGCAAGAAGGGGTTTAAAGGTATGGATGCAGGCTTGGCTTTCTGACAATCCTGTACTTGCGTTAAACATGTAAATGTTTCCTCTCCTGCATGGGATTATGCCTCGGATGCCCTGGGAACAGCTGTGGTTTATGTAGATTTTAAAGGTGAACTTTCATGCTCAGTGAAATTTTAAAAGCAGCTGATTTACACATGAATCCATTTCTTGGTGAGTGTCTATGTAGCTGTTTCTCTTCCTTAATGGTTTGTGACTGAAGAGCTGGGCTGTAAACAAGCGGCTTCTGCGCGGAGCAGCCCTGCCTGTGCGGCGGCCGAGACCACCCTGTGGGCAGACCCGCCGGCAGAGCTGGCACTGGGGCTGTGGCCGGCTGCCAGGCTGGGAGAGGGCTGGTGTCGGGGTGTGCTGACAGAGGTGGGGGCTGCTGGGCCATGGGCACTGTCTCAACAGGGAAGAGGATTTCTTCTTCACCCTCGATGGTCTGTGAGGGGCTGCAGGAGCTGGGACATCCCGCTCTTCCGCTGGCAGAGGGGACATCCCAGCACCCCACCTGCATCATCCCTGTGACTTGCCCACCTGCGCAGCCCCCGGAATAAAGGATACATGGGCTAACGTTGTCATTTAATACTCTTTATGGCAAACAGTTCATAACAATTCATCTATGCAGCCGAGCTGCTCTGCTCATTCCAGGGGACGTACCTCCCACCTGGTTTTGGGCACTGCAGGGAGTGACCTCAGGCACCTGTACGCTCACTGGGACCCTGGCCTTATGTCCTACAAGAGCCCTGCCTTGAGCCCTGTGGGAGCAAGTCCCAGCGTGCCAAAGCATGGGCAGCAGCGTGTACCATCTGCCCTGCTGCCTGCTCCTGCCCTGCTCCTGCTCCTGCCCCGCTCCCGGGCCCTGCAGGCCTGGCTCCAGCAGGGCTGCCTGCCAGCCTGTGGTGCTCCCACGGAGTGCTGCGGGTGAGCGGTGCTGGGTGAGCAGCAGCGGAGGCAGATCCCTGTGGGAGCACCCAAGGTGGCGGTGAGTGTCGGCTGCCCAAGGCCCTGTGCCAGCATCCTGCTCGTACAGCGTTCTGGCTCACCCTGCCACCGGCCTCAGCAATCCCATTTAAACCCGAGCACAGCGCACAGGTCCCTAAGCCCTCTCCAGCCTTGACCCTTTAAAGACACTCTCTTTTTCCTTTAAAAACACGAACTTTAAATGGCTCTGAATAAAATAAAAGAGAATAACTGAACTGTGAAGGGTGATGATTGTATTTCTTTCACTTGTAAGAGAGACCTTTATAACTCTCTTGGGAGGAAAAAAACAATAATGGTCCTTCATGGATGAAGTGCTCTAAATATGGTGTATATTTTTTAAAATACCAGTTCTACAGTTATTGAAACAAATTATTGTTAAATGCATTTACAGCATAATAACTGTGCTAATTTGCTGATAAAAAGCATCCAGTGTTAAACCCCCCATACATTATTTTGTCATTAGCATTTGTTAGCTCCTCGTAGGTATTTTCAGACAGAAGGCTTTGTTCTGTATTTAGCACACAGGCCCCGCGCTCCTCGCTCTTCCCTCCCGGTGGGAATTGCTTGTGCGCAGAACTGCAGCATTTTTTTAAAACTTCATGTTTAAAAATGGAAAATTTATTTCATTTCATTAATGGGCGAGAGAGGGAGGGAGGGAGGGAGGGAGAGAGAGGAGGGAGGAGGTGTGTGATTTAGTGAGCAGCATGTCACGTGCCATGTCAGCACCAGCACCAGCCGGACCCAGGGGTGAGTGTGGCCCCCGAGGTGGGAGTGGGGCCCAGACCCCCCAGGACAGCCCTGCCTATCACCTGCAGTGGGCTCAGCACCACCACCAGCCACGTGCGGGAGCGTCGTGCTGTGGTGGGTCTGGTGTCCCACCTGCCAAGGGCCACCAGGGCTGCCATGGGCACCCTGCCAGTGGCGTCTATGGAGTGGGTGACGTGGCAAAGCCAGGACCCTCTGGGGCTGGGAAGGGGGCCTGGGTACAGCCGTGCCCTGACGACAGCTTGCGGGGGGCAGGTGGGAAGGGACCCGCATGGGGCTGCCTGTTGCAGAGCATCCAGGCAGCAGCTCAGGGCTGTGGTGTGGGGGTCTGTCCCATGGCCCATCCCAGGAGTGGCTGCCCAGTCCTCCAGCATCACTGGGGGGTGAGCAGGGTGGTGGGCACAGGATGGGGCAGTGGTGCAGGTTGGGGTGGTGGGTACAGGATGGAGTGGTGGGCACCAGGTGGTGCAGTTGGAAGGGGAGGGCGTGGTAGGAAGGGGGTGGGTCAGTGGGCAGGGGATGGGGCTGTGGGCAGGGGATGGGTCGGTGGGCACATCCCAGCCTCGGAGCACCCGGCAGCCGCCGCCAGCAGTCGGGGGTTTCTAGAGCCACTGTTGCCATAGCAACCCCGCTCTGATCTTATCATCGCCAGGAAAAAAGCAGCTTTATTATCAACAGAGATCTTCCCAAATTAACCCTTGAACGCCTGCCTGGCTCCAGCCTGGCGCTCGCCTGGCCAGCTCTTGCCCTACTCTGCTAGCAGAGGCTTGCAGGGCTGGGGTCCCCGCGGGGCAGAGTGATGGGACCGCTGCACTAACGAGACATGCCCTCTTCCACTGCCCCAGAGGACCAGGAGCATCTCGAGGGTCCTTTCCAAACATAAATGTTTATTGTTGTCCATGTGAGTATCAAAACTTTAAGTCATCCATTTAACTAGCATCGATAAAAGCGCCGGCGGTGTGAAATGTGTCTCCCCGTGCAGCACGGTGCTGGGGGAGCCGTCGGGGTGACAGATGGGCCAGGTGGAGAGAGGAGCGGGGAGCTCCGGCTCGGCTCCCAGCCCACTCACCCTCCTAGCTCCGTTTAAAACAGGAGATATATATTTCCCCCCTGAAATATTACTGCTAATTCTCCGTACGAATGTTCCCTGACCCTTCCTGTGGCCTCCAGATGCAGCCGTAACAGATAAATAATGATAATGAGCAGCAGGGAGGGAGTCAGAGCACCGATGGCCGACAGGGACTGCGGGAGGAACCTTGCGGAGGCGTTCGGAAAGGGCCCGGAGCTGGTGCTCTCCTGGCACCCACTTCACGTTGCCTCATGTGGACACCTCGCACCCACTCCCCCGCCGCACACATGGCCCCGACCCCCCCCCCCCCCCCCCCCCCCAGTAACTGATGGGCTGCAGATTGAAGGCTTAGACAAATCAATTAAGGTGGCTACTGTATATTGATTAATACCCGTAGCTATAAAAATATAATTGATTACCTGAAGAAGAGCAAAGGTGATGTACAGAACAGACAGAAAATCTGTCTGAAGAGTGATCAATACCTACATTCAGGAAACTCACCCAGGAGTATAATTGGACAAAGCAGAATTTGGGCCAGACTGAGCACCGGGAAAATAATTTTGCTAACAACAAGCCATTAGGAAGCTCTCAGGACTGGCCGCCATCTATCCCAGGGTGAGTTTACAGCTGTGCTAGCTGCATTAACATTTAATATTTTCATTCCTTTTGGTGAAGAACGCAAAACTTTGTTTTTCTGACCAGAACGAACACTCCAGCTGGACTGAGCTGCCTCCCTCTTGGGACAGCCCCAGGCTCCCCATAGGGACACACTGATCCCAGGGATGTTTCCCAGCTGCTTCTGAGTCTTGGCAACATTTTGCTTCTGACTCCCAGGGATGCTCTGACCTGGCCCTGCCTGCACCAAGCGGTTTGTTCCTCACTCCTCATCCATGAGAGAAGCGCACACTGGGACCAAGCCCACGGGTCCACGGCAGAGCAGCTGCCCCATAGCAGCGGGAGCCTGTGCACGGGCCAAACACTGCCCTCACTGCCTGAGCAGTGGGGTCTGCAGGCAGCTGTGGGGCACCCCCTGCACTGGCCTGAGCCCCACAGGGTAAGTCAGGTGCCATGGCCGCAGTGCTGGCACGAGCATCGCAGTGGTGCAGGGAAAACCTGCGCTGGCAAACCTGCTGAGTTCTCACTCCTCAGGGAAAAGGCAAGCACCGTCTGTGGAGTGTTTCTGTCCAGCCCAGGTGCCAGGCGTGCTCCTGCCACACAGAGGGCAGGGTGATTAGCAAGACACACAGCAAAATTACAAAATGCAATGAAATACTTAAAATCTGCCCTCCAGACTAAAGTAAATCAGACATGACTTTGACAAGGTGAAACCAAAGTGATGAAACCAATCCATTGTGCTTGGGGAATCGATCTCCCCAGCAGGGAGTTAGAGAGGCCATCGATTCACAGCCTCAGCAGTCAGGAATGTCAAGCTGCCTGATCTAAATTTCTATATGCATCACTCCAGATTAAATGATGGAGGAGCATGCTGTGTGCAGGCATCCACCTGCACGGCCTCACCAAATGGCACCAGCACCAACACACTGGGTGCAGGAAACCTTGCGAGGTGACACATGGGCAGTGCCAGTGCCTCCCCTGGCAGCCACAGGCACTCACTTGGCTCTTCTTGGGCCTCCGCAGTGCAGACCCCAAACATGCCACGGCAAGCGGTGGGGGGATGCTGCGGTGGGGCCAAGTAGATGCAGGGACTCCGAGCACCTGTGCCTACCCAAGCATGGGTAGGGTGCTGGCATTACAGTCTCACTGTGAAACCCAGTGTAGTAATTAAGATTTCATCCTTTAAAAATAAATATTTATCTGGAAACACAATCTCTAGCTGCAAGAAATCTGGGTTTGCATCAACACAAGGGGGACTCGGGCAGAGAGCCATGCCCAGTCCAGGACGGGGGTCCAGCCCTGTCATGCATGACACCGCACTGGTGGGGCCAACGCCGTCGACTGCTTTGTCATTGTCGGACCCAGCGAGGCCATTAGTTTTGTCAGTGTGAGAATAAAGAGCCATCTCTGGGGAGAGATGGAAAAACTCGATCCAGCTCCCGGCAGCCCTGAGGGGGTTGTGTTTTACCATTTCTTTATGACTTACCAGCTGGAACACGAGCAGGCTTAGCCGTCGCGAGTGGCAGGAGCATTTTCTGCTTCTAGCTCCCACTGGGAGCCTGTGACAGAACATCAGGGACAGGCACAGGAAACTGGGAAGCTGGAGAACAGATTGAGGGACAGAGGGAGGGAAGGTGGTGGCGTTCCGTGGTACCAAATCTGAAACACTTCTGGCACGCGCTGTCCCATCCCACTCCCTCCCTCCCACCAGGCTGGGGCTGCGCTGTGCCTCCGGACCCTGCTGGGACAGGCGCTGCAGAGAAAGGAAGAGTTACTGAGAAAGGCCAAGAATCTGCCTGGCAGTGCCCTGCCATGCTTAGGGGGCTGTAACTGGTCAAGGGTAGGGGCTTTTAACTGGCCTTGGACCATCCCGGTAAGGGATGGCGAACCATTCCTGGTACCCAGTTGGGATGGCTCCTTTTAGGTCATGGATGCAAATGTATATGCAAATAAATCTTGGTCCCATAAAACCCCCAGAACTCATCAGAATAAATATACTTTGCCTCAGCTATTTTTTCCATCCACTGAAGGAGTAAATTACTCTTTTTCAATAGTTATGACGTATTTAACTATTTCAGTATAATAACTCAACAGTAATACAGATGATGAGCTAATACACAACAGTAATTAAAAGTGGCTGTGACCCCTGTCTCTGCTGATAACAGAACTGCAGTCATCGCCAGACCTCCTCCAAGTCACCAAACCTTTTATTTATTTCTGTCACTTTTGCTGCTTTAATACACAGGTGTGACGCATCTCTGAAAACACCTGTATGTGCAGAGTTGCCCAGCCCTGGCCAGGTGCCACATCCCAGGCTGGTGCCACCCTGCATCAGGGTTAGCCTGGTGGCTTTCCCCAGGGCAGGGCAGGTTTATGGGGTTCCATGGGGCTGGGCATCAGCTGGGTCCCAGCCCTGCCTCCAGGCTCAGCCCCGCAGGAGGCTCTGCAGAAGTGGCTGGAGAGTCCTTTTAGGACTCCGAGGGAACGTCCTTTTTGGGCCCTTTCCTAGAAAAGCCAGGGTGGGATGGGCGGTCAGGAGCCTGCAGGCAGCTGCCTGAAGGGGGGCTGTAAAGCTGTTCATGGAGTCTGCAGCCCTTGGAGGGGAAACTGCATGTGATGGACGGGAAAGCAGGCTGGTATCAGTCAAATAATCCCTCTCATTAGTCTTCTGTAAAGCAGGAGATAAGGCAGTGAAAGGGACAGCTGCTCCTTCGGCTGTGCAGTGGGTGGGGGTTTCCTGCAGCAAATTTGTCAGTGCCAGAGGACTTTCCCATGGGAGGCGTCCCCACAGACGCCACAGGTACGGCTGTGTTGAGGGCCACGCTCCGTCACCCTGCCCTGGAGCCCCAACAAGCAGCATGAGCCCAGCGCTGTGCCAGCGTCCTGCCACTCGCCCCTCCGCTCCGGGGACACCAGGCACCCAGAGCCCACCCCAGGGAGAGGCTCAGGGTGCCTGGCCCCCACGGGCAGTGCCTGCTCCAGCTCCGGCTCCTGAACACATGATGTCCGGCAGCTCGGCTGCCCATGAGCCAGAGTCACCCCCCGACCCAGCACTGCCCAGTGATCCCCCACGCCACCCCTGCCGCCGCTGAGCAAGGGGGCACAAAAGTCACAGTTGCTTTTTTTGTTAATGTAGGTTTTCATGCATTGCTTCCATTCTGGGATACACAAATGTCTTTCTTAAAAGTGCTTTTCAAGAGACACCATCAAGCAAGGGTCGATGCTCACAGCACCGACAGGTGCCCTAGCCAGTGGCAATGCACACACATGGGCACGATCTGGCCGCTTTCAAAATGGCATCCTTGAAACTGCTCACGGATCATTTTTAACATCCCTTAGAAGTCGTGCACAGCAGTGCCTGCCAGCACAGCACAAAGGGAAGTCACAAGTACGGTGTGAAACCAGAGCAAACAGCACTAATACAGGACTAGAAAAAATGCAAACTTTATATAGTTAAAGAGTTACCAGTTTGATAAGAGCTTCTATATCATTTGCTTCTTTTTAAACTCACAAAATCCGTGTGCGGTTATTTATAGCAAATCCAAGCAAAACACACACTGCAAACACACCTGAAAAAAGGGCATAATCTCAGTACGTGGTAATTGTTTACACAAAATAAGCCATCACTGCTGATGTTTGGCATTAGTATACATCTTTGTCAATGGTGTTTTAGTAATGTCCTGAATTACTATAATTGCAATTATGAGATGTAAAACACCACCCAGCAACCACACCAACTCCAGCTTCCCACTCCCTCACGTCACAAGATTTTTGTATTACATGAAAGCTAGTTTCAAAATTTCGTGTTTGTAGTTACAGATTAAATAATATTAAACAGTATTACACTTGAAAGATTTGTTTCCAAGTAGCAAATGGATTCCCCATATTATTCTTTACTGTAAGTAGTTGTTGTTATATCTTATTCATCTGGAAAATAATTTCAAACAGCCATGAAAATAGCGGATTTCTCTCTGTTAAAATGATAGTCAGAGCCTGGGCCGCTGACATATAGTAACATGATTCACTTGGACAGTTACTGACTGCACATCCAATTCATTTCTTCTCTAGAGCACCAAGTTATTATCTGAAATGCACAAGGTGTCTGGGGGTAACATATGATCAGCCAGGGACGCTTTTGACGGCTTGAAGAGCAATCAATAAAAATTGTCTCCAGCAGTTTTGTAGAGTATGGAAGTTGGTGGTGAAATGAAGTGATGGAGATTAACTAGTGGAAGTCAATGCCCTGGTGCTGTGAACCCTGTTTTTTAATTAAAGATCCAAAGCTTCTTTTCACTTGAATAGGGTTTTTTTTCCCCCCGCACCAAATTCAGTGCTGAAGGATAACTTCCCTCTACCCTGCGTGTGCACGAGTGCGCGTGCACCATGTAATAGATGCTGCCGCCTCTGTCTGCCCTGGGTGTCCGTGTCCCTCCGCAGCCTGACAGGGACATTTGCATTAGCTGGTGGTGCTGGCTTGGCTCGGCCCTGAGCAGCCCTGAGCAGCCCTGTTCCCCGCCGCTGCTCACCGGCGAGGGCGACGCTTTGCCATCATGGGCAGTCACAGTTGCTCACTCTTGGGAAATGCATTTTAAGGATAATCTTGATGGTCATACTGACCAAATTAATACTCTTGCTCCCAGCTCCCTAACCCAGCTACACCCTTTACTGACGGCTGCTAGTTCATCCACAACAAAACGGACCTGTAAGCTACTAGTGTTATATGATAATAATTTAATTTAGGACTCATATTTATGAGCCTGCATGCACTTTCACTGAGGTTAATGCAAGTTTTTCATTTAACATTAGTAGTGTGGGACTGGGTTCTGTTCTCCCTGCAAAGAATGACATTTGGTTTGTGACTAAGCATGTTGTGCAAAGGCTGCTGGGTCTTTATTGCTTATATGCACAGCAAGGGGGTGTTTGTATCGCTGAAATGGGTTGTGGCAATGTCAGTGGAGGCACCTGTCCGCTCCCAGCGAGCCAGGGACAGCCACAACCTGCCAGCCCTTGGGAAATCCATTTGCCATTTTAGCATTGCTTAGCGCGGTGGTTTTTAAAACACTCTGTTAATTTTCTTCCATTAAGCACAGTACAAAGCTGTATGTTTTGATGGTGACATAGTAATAAACACTTAAGGATTTGTTTACAGAGAAATAGTTATTGTTTGCTGAATAGTTTTAATGGAAAACAGCAAAGCTCCCTGCTGGGGTTTAGTACAGGACCACTATGGATGCAGGGTGGGCAGTCCCGAAGCAGCACGCTCTTTGCTTCTCATGTACCAATTACTTAAGTGCAGAAAAGGTTTTTGTAACAGCTCCAGTGCCCAAATATCAGATGATTGCATGCTTTAACGTAAATCTTTCCTCCCGTCTATTCAAGTGTCTTTCCTATCAGTGTCACATTTAATATCTGGATTTCTGTGGATGGCATCTTTCAAGTTCACCTGGCGAGGCTGTGCTTCTACGAACGGTATGTATGCATGGCAGCTCCCGCAACAGATGCTACTTTAAACGATCCCTTCCCAGCAGGGCGAGGACTAAACCATGTCCAGCAGAAGCCCTGAGGTCTAGCCCCCGTGAGCCGGACTTTGGCAGCTATGGGTCTGTAGCAGAGCCACAGGCTGGCTGGTGCCCACTGCCCTATTTGGCAGCAAGCAGGGAGTATGCTCCTGGCTCCCAAGGCCGGGGGTGGGGAGTGCCCCCCAGCCTGAGCTGCTGCCAGCTGCGCCCAGCGGGGCAGGTAGACCCAGCCCTTCTGCCCCCCCATCTCTGCACGGGTGCTGGCACAGTTTGGCCCAGTGCTGGGCTGCCTGCTCCTGGTGTCAGCCCGCCTGCCTGCACAGTGCCATAGCACATTATCCCCAGGTAACTGCTGGGGTTTGGGACTGTTACAGAATTCCAGCCCTTTGGGTCCAGGGTTTGGCCCAGAAAAGATGTTTACAGACACTGTATAAAGTAAATGGCAAAAGAGGAAAGGTGAATTACGGTTTGAATGTAGCAGCTCACAGAGGCAAACCATGCAGACCAGGTGCATGTGCCACTCCTCTTGTGCCAAAACCCTAATGGGGACGAAAAAGTCATCAAGAAACTGCGCTTACGGAAACCTGCTGGTTTCAACGAAAAGTGAACGGGAGCCCGGGCTGCCCCTGTGGACCATGAAGCCTGTGGGACTATTCTTCTGCACTCCCCTAAATACCATCCCAATGACCACAGAGCCTGCCTGCTCTGCACACCCACCCACGGCCAAAGCACCCTCAGCTTTGGTCCAGAGTCACCAGAGGACGTCTTGCATCACAGCATCCAAACATCCTCCTCACTGAGACAACGGACCACATGACTGCAGCGACTTGTCTACCAAACAGAACCAGGGGCTCGCCCCAGGCAGGCAGCTAGCCCCTGAGCCCCAGCTTCCCCTGCCCTGCAGCCTGGGAGGAAAGTGGAAAAGAAATAGGTTTTGGAGATGAAATTAAAAGAAAGAAATCGTTTTAGCCATGTGCTCAACATAAACACTATCAGGGCCACTTGTGGCCAGCAGCAGCATCCGCATGGGCCAGGCCCTGGCCGGAGCTGCCCAGGCGCTGCAGCACAAACATGCGGCAGCAAGCGAAGCCAAACCCAGCTCGAGCAAAGGAGCCAGGGGCTGCAGAGCTGCCTCGGCTGGAGCAGGGGGTCGGCTGCTGACTCTGCCGAAGGATTTACAGGCCCACGTGCTGGCAGCAAGCCCAGCAAGGGGCAGGGGGTGGCGAGGAGAACGTGCAGCCCCTCGTGTGGCATCCCAGCCCTGCCCAGCCCTGCTGCTGTGCCATGCAGCATTAACCCCCCGTCTCACATGCTTACTGTAATCCACCAGTAAGGGCTGGCGGCACGGGCTTGAACTATACCGCTTGCTTTAATAAGAAATGTATAAAAATAATAAAAATGGAAACTCATGGATATTATTTGTCAAGTGTGTGCCTAGCAACTCCCTGTTATTTCACATATCGTTCTAGTGGGAACATAAGTAAAACACATTAGCAGTAATTTAAAGTTGCTATGTGCATTGATTATTTATACCCTTACATAAAACTCCAGTCTCTCTGTGCAGCACACCAGCCTTGATAAACTGTGTATGTTAAATCACAATCTCCAAATATGTGGACAGAATCTCCAGGCGAATATTGTAGGTTTTTTTAATATATATATGGAGAGATAGATCCACTCTTTCGTAGTGACTTGTTTGGTTCAAGTGCATCTCTAAATCACACTATACATATAAATAATAAATAAGGGAGGCTCATATCCTTAATATTATTCTCATGTCTTATTAAACTAATATTTCAAAAAACTTTTATTTTGCCTTTAGTTGCAGGTCACCGCTAAAGTTAAAAAAAAAATTACAATCCAGCTCTGATGCTTCACAGGAAGAATGCAAGAGTCCCTGGTAAAGCACAGGCATGAATGATTATTCTAATTGCCTGGAGATGCCTTCTGAGAGATGGAATAATTAAGCGGTGAGATGATTGAGACCTTCGGCACCTTTGTCTGTGTTCCCCCTCAGGCCCCCCCTCCCAGGCACAGAGAAGAAAAGGACCATTTTCTGAAAGCATGTTTTATTTTTCCCTTCATCACTATGAACATTTTATTTGATTTCTTGCCACGAAAATCTTTCACTGCATCTGGGCGATTTCTTACGGCCCTTTGTGCACAGCTTTCCTTCAGGAGAGGGAGCAGCACCGCCGGTAAGGCTTAGGGATCTGGGCAGAGCCGGGATGACTAACGGGCAGGCGAGTGCGCTGCTAATGCCTCTGGGAAAGCCAGGCTGCACGGCCGCTGAGACCAACGGTGCCTGCCTGTGCACGCATGTGCACGCGTGTGCACCACGGCACCTGCCCAGGCTGCCCACCTACACGTGCAGGTCCCTCGCTGCTGCTGCGTGCGTTGGCCTGGACCTGCTGCGCACCCGCCTGCCAGCAGCTGTGGCTCCCTGCATGCAGGCACCCAGCGAACGCTGTCAGTGCCCGGCCTGTGCACGGGCCGGCTGCTCACAACGTGCAAGTGCACGACAGCGTTCACCCGCCTTCAGGCGGCACGTCATCTCCGGCTTGCCTTCCCGCTCGGAACTGCGGGTTACTGATTGCTGACCTGCGAAGCCCCACGCTATGTTTGTGCAGCACTGTTGGCTCGGGGGTGGCTACAATGCTGTGGGTAAGCTGACGGCATCACTGAGGAAACTGAAATGGCAAATCTCCAGGCTGCGGTTTTCAAAGAGCCCCCAGGGCCGCGTGCATACGGCAGCGGCACGGCGGGGCCATGGCCATGCCAGGGGAATCATGGGGAAGCGTGCAGCGCCTCGGGCAGCTGGGCACAGCATGCCAGGAGCAGGAGTGAAAACACCTGCAGGACTCAGAAGGTGATTTCTTGGCTCAGTGAGGCAGCTGGGGAGGCAGTCGACGGCACTCAGCTGCGGCCAAGTCAAAGGCAGCCACGGTGTTTGCTTGGGAGGTGATGCACGAGCGCACGCTCAGGGATGGGCACAGCTCTGCCAGTCAGACCAGGAGTAAACATAATGCATCAAAATTTACTGGAAATTAACATCCCAAACATCTGCTGGAGCAGGGAGTAGTTTGGCAGGTGACTGTCACCAGGGGAGCCTGGCACGGCTGTGGGTGAGCTGGGTCTGGGGCTCAGCACGTCCCGTGCTGCTCACGGCTGGGCCCTGCCTGGCACAGCGCTTGGAAAGGATTCACCAACCCCGGCACCGCCAGGGCGTTGGCTTCCATCTGTTTCGGTCTCTACAGCAAGGAGGTTTGCAGGGGAAGGTAAAACATGCTGTTAAGCCAAGTGAATGCAGTTGGAAAAATAGTGACAGTGCCAGGGTTTGCAAGTGATGCTTCAGGGCAGGCATGGGACAGATTGATTCTCACTCTGCAGGTGCCCAGTGATGCTTTGGCACATCCCGTCACACAGAGCCACCGTCGCTGGGGATGAAGCAGGCACTGGGTGACACCTGGGGGTGTTTCTGTCCTGCTCCTGGGGGCAGCCCCCTGTGCAGCACCGGCTCTGCAGGACTGGTGGCCACCAGCACCAGCACTGGGAGTGGGGAGGCAGAGCCCTGCCAAGCCCGGCAGCTTGGACCCCCTGGGCAAGGGATGAGGGTGGCTCCCACCACACAGCCGGCTGGCTGAGCTGCTGGGGGGCCCTGGCTGGGCCGCCTCCGTCAGTAAATGTGAGCTGGTCGGAAGCAAGATGTTTTGTAGGAACACGTTGCCTTTGACAAAAAATTGTTCCGAAAGAAAAATTGGGGATGGGGGGGGAAGTTTTTCTGATAAGGTCAAAACATTCAGCCTCAACCTTTTCAGAGCAGAACGTTTCAATTTTCCACCTTAGCCTGACATTTTGTTTCAATTTTGTACTAAAAATCTAAATAAAATAAAAATCTGGACATAAAAGTTTAAGTTTTCCTGAAATAAGTAATTTATGTTAACCTGAAATTAGACTTTTCACACAATTTTGTTCTGCAGAAGATTCTGGAACGGTCTCACCTCCTCCCATTCAGGAACTGGCTCCTCTTCCAGCCCACTTTTAACTGCTCTCTCGAATGGTGAAGTCTGGCTTTCTGTTTTGCACTGGTTTATTGCCTGGTGAAAGGGTCTCCTATTTCCCATGGAGTTTGCTATTTTTACTGTAATGTAAGTAACAAAATTTATAATAATACATGATAATATTATTGAGAGACATGTAAGCCCCAGTTAGAATTGCACTCGTGACAGTAAAACAGCTAAGAGCTTCCAGAAGAGACAGATACAAACCTGGATAGTGCTTCAGCCTCAGCTGTCTGCAGCTTGTCAGAGTGATGATACCGCAGTGCCGATAGTCATTTGCATAACCTTTTAAAATGAGGTTTGTTTACTACCGTCCCCCTGCTATAATTGCAGGGTATAGGATGCTTTCCCTAGAAATGGGCACATTAACTGCTCTGCCTTCCCAACTCAGCCTTGTGAATCATAGAAACAGAGAATTGTTTGGGTTGGAAAAGACCTTAAAGATCATCAAGTCCAACCAGTAACCCATCACTGCCAAGTCCAGCACAGAACCATGTCCCTGAGTGCCACATCTACACATCTCTTAAATCCCTTCAGTCCAGGGGTGAAGGCTCACTACCTCCCTGGGCAGCCTGTTCCAATGCTTGACAGCCTTTTTGGTGAAGAAATTTTTCCTAATATCCAATCTAAATCTCCCCTGGTGCACCTTGAAACCGTTTCCTCTTGTCCTATTGCTTGTTAGTGGGAGAAGGGACAGCCACTCGCTATACGTAAGCAGGCACCCTAAATCACAAGTGATCACCTCACGCAGAAAGCTGTGTGAGAGGACAACACACAGCTGGGGTGCGGCACCACGTCCTCATGTGTGTGCAGTTTGGGCAGTTTCTTCAGTGATAGGCAGTGCTGTTACATGATAAAACCTGAAATCGCTTTATTAGGCGCCATATGCTGACTCTGGTGACTTATTCCAGTGCTGTGACTCCAAAGAGTGGACATTACAGCAGGTAATTGTCTGCGCCCACCACTTCTCTCTCCTGAAGCAGGGCAGTGTGCAGCGCACCTACAGTCCTCACTGCTCCAGGCTCTCTGTGATGCTCATGACCAGTCCAATTAAAAATCTTGATCCATTACAGAACCTTCAAAACTCTCCGTTAAACCTAAAAAGTTTCGATAGTTAGCAGACAGAGCTGATTCTGGTGTTCCCAAGACAGAAACCATCAGCTTCATCAGTGCTAGAACACAGACCACCCAGCCAGCTTGGCTCCTCCTTGTCCCACCAAGTGCCACAGTCCTGTGTTCAGCAAAAAATGCTCCTGTTGGGGTGAAGCAGCATCCTTCAGGTTAACAAGGAGCCCGAGGACACTGCTCAAATGCCTCTGACACAGAGATCCTCTCCCAAGTCAAAAGCTACAGAGAACACACAGAGCAGACGAACACGGCTACCACAGCGCATGAACAAACGGCAGCATCTGGCTGCCTGCTCTCCAAAAGCCCGTGGCAGGGTGCCACAAGCTCAGGTTCTGTGCCCAAGCGGCACACAGCTATCGCACCACGTGGTGTCTGAGTCACGAGGGAGCTGCGGCCAGGGCACAGGGAACTCGCTGCCAGTGAGTGGGGCAGCAGCAGCTGAGACTGAAGGAGAAAATGTTCAGTGTTGGCATTGGGCGAAGTCCGGTGGCTGCTCTCTGCCCGACTGCGGTTTGGAGCACCATTGCCCCAGGTGCTGCCTGGACATGGAGTGGTGACCCCTGGGCAGGTGTATGGCAGGTGGGCGCTGTGGCCGGGGATGGCCGGTGGGCCCGGCATAAGCAGTGCCTCGGGGAGCAAGGCAGGAGGTGGGGACAGAGCCGGTGTGAGCCCTTGGCAGTGCTGGGACCCCCATGGCTCAGCTTGCAGTCTCAGTGCAGAGGCTGCCAGAATACCAGCAGTTTCATATGAAAAGGGTCTTATCTTTTTCTTCTAGATAATAACAAGTTGCTTCCATGGTTGGGATATCCAAGGGTGTAGAAGTTGCCTCTCCTGGTCTTCTGCGAGGTTTCACACCCATAAAACTCGGTGCAGGGCAAGAGGCAAACGCTGCCCAGAGCCCCTGCTTGGGGAGCCAGGTGTGAGCAGGGGGCTTGGGGCTCAGGTGGGGTCAGTCTATGGCAATGGTCTGAGCCCCTTGTGCTCCTCCTTCTCCAGCACAGCCGCCTGGTCCGCAGGTGTCGCTGGCTCAAGCAGGAGAGGAATCGCACGTTGGAAGCACTGAGTGCTGCTTTTTGCACAGCGGTGGTTGCCGCCAGGCTGGCTGCAAGTGCCGGGCTCCCTGGGTGTTGTCCCCCTCCCCTAGCCTGGCGAGGCTGTCGGCGTGGTGACATGAGAACAATACTTTATGTAAATAACTTCCAAGCAGAGTTACTCATTATTAATGCAGACAGTTCCGAAGGCGAAAGCAAACAGCATTTGGCAGCAAGAACTTTTAATGAGAATGTCATTAAGGAATTCAGACTGTGAACCACAAAGTGATTCCTGGTGCACCCGGCTGACTTCTCTGCCTTCCCGTTTCTTTCCTGTCCACTAAACATAAAAATGTCATTTGTTTTTATAACCCCAGAATCCAGGCTTTCTCTCTCTCCTTTTATTAACCAATTTATTAGCAGGACAAGAGCAGCCAGCTGGAGTTGGAGGGCAGTGCCCTATGAACCCTTTTTTTGCAATCGCCCTAATTATTTATTGCTATCAGACATCAGTGTTTCTATAAATTAAACCTTCTCTTCCCAAAGCTGCCCCATGGGTTTAAATCAATACCGTGCATCTCACATAATACACGATTATTAATAAGCAATGGTTTGAGATCATTCTGCATAACATTACTCCTTAGTCTGGCGTGTGCTAAAACGAGGGGGAGCGCGGCGGGTGGGAAGAGGCAGAGCGAGCCGTGGCGTGGGGGAATGTGCCACTGCCCACGGGGCTGGCGTGGCCTCAGGAACCACATCAGCCCTGAAACCAAAGTAAAATCTGGGATTTGGAATGGTCAGAGAACAGCGTTTCCTGGTCTATGGAACATACCGGCACCTTAAAATCCATTTTTCATGTGAATTGGGGAAAAACTTGAATATTCACCATGGAAGAGGAAAAAACCAAACCCACCAAACCTTAATTTAGAAGCATCTGAGCTGCCTTCTTGATAATCTTACATTGTTTCATTATGTATAAAAATATTATCAAATACAATAGGCTATATATTGTTTCATTATGTATAAAAATATTATCAAATACAATAGGCTATATATTATAATGCTAAATATTTAATATTATATGCAATTTTAAGCAAAAGTAATTTAAGTAAGAACAGTGAATGTATTTATTTTTAATATTTTACCTTATCAAATCAAAATGTTCAACCAACTCTAAAAAGAAAAAAAATTGTTTAATCTTTCTCCCATCAAAGGTGTCATCAAAACTGACATCCCCATGATGTCATTTCAATGAAAATGCTTTCCTTGATGGAAAACTGCTCTCCTTAAAAAAAAAAAAAAAAAAAGACAGAAAGAAAAGAAAAAGTGTTGCTGCCCTCTGCACAGCTGCCTGAGGGCTCAGCCGCGTGGTGGTGGGATGGTGAGCTTTGCTTCTTCCAGAGGAGGGCTGGGTGCTTCAGCCTAGACTGGCTGGCATGCTAATATTTAATCAGAACTTCTGTGCTGTTATTTGCACTGCAGGCAGAATAATTTTTACCTGCCAGGATTTGCAGGGACAACGAACGCAGGCAGTAGAACACGGGCGGCCAGGCCGGGCCAGCTCACAGGCTGCATGCACTGGTGCTGAGCCGGAGGTCCCCATGCCTGCCTGGCCCTGGCCTGGCGCTGGCAGCAGGAACAAGTACGTGCTCCCGCTTCTTCTTCCTTCGCTTTTAGATTTAATCGTTTGCATGAGAAATATAAATATCATTCCCGTGTCATTACTGACTGGGCTGTGGCCCAAACAGTGGCGATAAAGGGGTTGTAGCCGTGCAGGTGTTGGCTGTAAGTGCACAGCCATATTTCACTGGTTCTATTTGCTGCTGATTGCAACTTTCCAGGGCACGGGAATGGCCCCGCTTCCCTCCCTCCCTGCTGTGAATCATCCCAGGGTTTGCTTTGTCTCGCTCCTCCAAGGGCTGCTTTTGCCTTTGCTTCTCATCTACTCATCGGACTTGTTACACAGAGAGATCTAAATGCAAACTGTTTCCAGCAATCACGCAGGTGAACTCTAGGACATGGAAAACAAAGTCGTCTGTTTCTGTATTGTCAGGCTGAAGAGCTGCAGCACTGCAGGATGCGTTACTGCTGGTGCTTTCCTGGTGGTCCTCAGCAAGAAACACCCCGTTTGCTAGAAAAAAACCCACCTGCCTGGAAATGGTGCTGGTGCAGAGCAGGCAACTCTGTGGCTTCCTCTGGCATCTTTATAAAATCATAAACAAATTACAAGATGGGTTTTCATTAGGATAGTCACAATTTTTAAAAAAAATTAATTTCGTCCAACCCGGTATCCTTTCCCTCAAATCTCTCTGGATGTAGTTATTATTTATCTGTGTTTTAATGGAGATCTTTATCTTTTCAACTGAGACATTTTCATTTACCATTTATTGCAACTTTGAGCCGAGATTTCCGCACAGAGCTGGGCGGTGGCCCCTTCCCCAGCCAGGGGGCTCCCCGGAACAGCACTCGAATGGGCCTGGGGGCTGGGGGGGACCCGGGGAGGAGCCAGGGGTGCGGAGGAGGGGACTGGGGGTGTGGGAGGGTTCCAGGGATGTGTCTGGGGAGGGAGGAGGGGCGTCATGGGGTCTGGGTGTCCCAGGGGTCCCGCGGGGGTGTCTAGGCGTGCTGGTGGTTCCCGGGGGTCTGGGGGAAGTCTGGTGGTTCGGGTAGTTCCGGGAGGTCCCAGGCGGGTCTGGGGCACCGGCGGCTCCCGGCGGTGCCGGGAGGGTCCCACAGCCGCGGCCCCGCAGCGAGCGGCAGCGGCCTCCGATAGCGCCACCTGGTGGTCGCTGGCCGCCACGCACGGCGCGGGGACACGCAGGGTGGGCGCTAGGGACGCAGGGGGAAGACGGGGCGTGCGGGGACGGGGGACAGGCCGCGCGTGGGGCACCGCACACACGGACCTGCTGCATGGCGGCAATGCCTTATGCTCCTCCTTCCTACATCCCTCTCCTCCTCCTCTGCCCTCCTCCTCTCCCTTCTCTCTCCTCCTCCTCTGCCTCCCTCCTCTCTCTTCCCTCTCCTCTCCTCTCCTTTCTGTCTCCTCCTCCTCCTCTCCCTTCCCTCCCTGCTCTTTTCTTTCTGTTCTTTCTTCAGTCGAGATTAATTAGTGGGTCATTTCTTCCAGGGAGCTGGAGGCTCTGCCCAGCCATCGCTTGGGCTGCTGCCAGTGTTTCATTGTGACCGTTCTGCAAATCCCATCTGTGGCAGACTAGGAACGAAAAGAGCCTGTTTGAAACACTCAGAGATTTTGCCCCTGAAATGGATTGCACAGTCTTTTCAAGGGCATCTTCAGGAGTCACAATTATTAGCATAAATACCACATGCAAATCGAAAAGGAGCCTCCACAGCTCTGCTGCAAGAGTTGTTCTCTCTGGCACAATGCGCAGCACGATCACTGTTTGGGAACAGCCCTGCATTCACTAGCAGTCAAAAAAACAACTTTTTCTTGTTAAAAATAATTATATCTTGTCAAGTTTGGTGGCATCTGCAAAATATCTGTTAATCTAAATTATATGATACTTAAAGAGCAGAACTGGAAGCTGTACTGATGGTAATTTTTTCCTCACACTTAGAAATGGAATTAACCTGTTCATACAGTCTGCACTCCACTTGTGAAGAGCTGCAGGAGCTATAGGAGATATAGGAGCCAGCCTTTCAAGGAGGTTGGTACCAGCCCTGCTCCCCACATGACACCTGTCCTAGCTCAAAGCATCACCTTAAAAAAAGCCTCATCCCTGCTGAGCAGTCCAGGCTGGGGGTCCATTGTTGTGGCCTTTGCCCGCAGTGGGGCCCAGCAGTGGCCACAGCTGGGGCAGAGCTCCCTGCCGCTGGGCTGCCCCCCCATCACTGCCCCAGCCCGAGCCACCGTCTCTGGGCTCTGCAGGGGGAACCTCAGCAGGTACCACAGGAAAATGCCCAACCCCACAATCCCAAAGTGCCTCTCAGTGTGGGGACCTCCCCAGGCTGGTGGGGCTGTATTTGTTCATCCTTGACAGACTCAGGAATTTAAATGTGAATCTCTTGATTTTGGCAGACCAAGTAAGCGTGGGCAATAGCAAAATGTATTCCACCTCCTTTCTGCTGTGCTGCAAACACTGTTCCCTGTCCAGAACTTCTGGGGCACTGCCGGTGCATCTGCTGGTGAGTGTCTAAATATCAAGGAGGTCTCCAAACATGAGAAGAATCCTTTGGGGAGCCTCAGGTCTCTCCCCTTCTGCTTCTGCTGACTGGCGAGAGCCACTGTACGTGCAAAGTCAGGGTGCCTGGAACATAAAGGCTCTGGCAGTAGCAGGAATGGATGAAAATACCTGGTGCTACTTCGTGAGTCCTGACAAGCTGGTGCACACGTGCCAGGGAAGCAGAAGCTGGGAAGGACCAAAGAGAGGAATGTGGCGACAAGCAGATTAAAAACACAAAGCCGCCCAAGCCATGCACAGCCACTGGGACTGCGCTGCGAAGAGCAAGCGCTGCTGCCCCGAGCAGGCTGCAGCTGACTACCAGTGACACATCCCGGGCTGCCTCCACAGCAGCACAATGAGCCCTGGCACAGCCGCCAGCCTCCTGGCACCTCTGCTCTCCAGCTCTATCTGCACTCGCACATCTGTGCCACCACCACTGTGTGCCAGCTGGGGGGAGAGCCAGCCCTGCCACTGAGCAACATCCACAGTCGCCATCCTCCTGGGCTCCTGCTATGCACAACACATTATTTAGCAGCTGAGGCCAAAAGCTTTTCCCGGTCTGAAAGGATGGGAGAGCTTTCCAAGCGTGCTAAGGCTGGATGTGCCCCATCCTAGAGTGCAGGCAAGGGCTGTGCTGCAGCACGCGTGTGGGCCAGAGTCAGAGAGAGGTGTGGGCAGGGGGAGCAGGGCATTGGCTTCCGCACGCTACTCGTTATCAAAACCTGTGAGACATTTGTTAGCTTGTTAGCACTCCTGTGCTGGATGGCTGCTCACAGGCTGGCACGAGGGCGCAGGCATGTGGCTGTGGCACTCCGGTGGTGCAGGCTGCTCTGAGTGCAGCGGTGCTGGGCACCTGGAGCTGGGGGCATTCGTCTTCTCCCAGTGCTCCAGGGGCAGCAGCCTGCAGACCAGCTTGCTCTCCCCACTTTGTGGTCATCGTCTGTGAAGGAAGAGAAAGCAGAACCAGCCACTCCCTCCTTAACTGTTGGAGATGTCTGAGGGATGTGCAGGATTCGGGTCCATCCTTTGAGGATGCTCGCCAGAAGCGAGAGACACTGCAGACCCAGAGGAGAGCCCTTGCCTAAAGGAGCTTGCACTCACCAGTTTAATGCCACGTTTTTTCCCATCCGTGTACAGCCATGGGGTGGGCTGCTATCACAATGTGAACCAAGCTGCCAGCAATGTAAAGGGATGCAGAAGCCAAATTGGAGGCATGGTGCAGCTCTCCAGGGTAAAGGCGTGCATGGTCAGAGGGTTGTGGAGTGCCCTTAAATTCCTCATTGACACTCAGCTGTCACAGAGCAACATCATGGGGAAACCTTCCAGTGAGTGCCAGGAGCCTCCCATTGTGCCAGGGATGGCCAGGCCTCAAGCTGTTCATGGCAGTACCTGCAGCTGGATGACAACCATGCCATGTGGGCAGCCAGAGGGGCAGTGCCTGGCTGAAGCCGGCACAGCAGCTCCCCTTGGTGTTGGCACCTCATACTTCCTCAGTCCTGCTGTCCCCCAGGTCTCACCAAACACAAACCCCAGTACCTGGCACCCATGCCTGCTCTTGAGAGAGCAGCAGACCACCAGCGGTCCCATCACCTGGGACTGCTGAGGTGGCCCAGGGTCAGAGAGAAGCACAAGGTGATGAAGGCTCATCAGACAGCGAAAGGCATCTGGGCAGGATGTGGGATGGGCTTAACAGGCAGCAAAGGGATGAGATGTCTATGGGATGGATGTGAGTCAGGGCTAGGCAGGCAGCCCCCAGCACCATGAAACGCCCCTTCCAGGCAGAGCTGCCCGAGGGCGTAAGCGCCACCCTCACATGGCTGCCCAAGGTAAGAAGAAACAGGTCCCCAAGGAATGGGCAACGGGCACCAGCGTTTTGTCCTCAGCAGCGCCGGTGGCAGCGCAGTGCCAGGCTGAGCTGTGCACGGAGCCGAGGGCAGCGTGGCGGCAGCGCTGGCCCGAGCCCTGCTGCGGCTGGCGAGACAGCGGTGAGTGACAGCAAACACCAGCGCCGCACCAAGAGGCAGAGCGGGCTGTGACAAACACTCACTAGAAAATAATAAAGTGGCAAAATAATTCTGCATCGGACACACTTACCAGAGCATAAAGAGTCTGAAAAGGAGACAACATCTTGTATCATCTATCTTCCTTAAATACCCAAGCTGTGACAAAGTGGAAAGCAAAATTATGATGAATGATTGGACATATTTAGTCTGTACCTGTGCTCTTTAACTAGGCCTGGTGAAATGGGTGCTAATGAAAAGCAGAACACCTACCAAAAAGAGGAGATTTCATTGAAAACAAGTCTTTATTACAAATTGGCACTTCGTTTTCATAAAGTGCATAATGAAGGTGCATATTGTGACATAAATTAAAACAGGCAAGTGATGGGTCAGCACTGCAAAACATTACACAAAGACAAATCACCAGTGAGCCCTCGACAATGGCTGTATCTCATTTACAATTTTTCGAGTACATTTTCAGATTGTGAGGGAACACGGCTAGGTTTTGTTCATAAACGGCATGCCATCATTTATTTTACTGCCTCATTTGAATATGATGAATACTGTAGCCCTTTATTTGTTCACAACAACCAAATAATTGTAGATCCATGGGTTTCTGGGCAATTAATCACATTTTTTTTCCTCCAACAATCCACTATAAACATGACATTGAACAATAAAGTACATTAACCTCTGCTTTGCACAAAAACTTTGCTTATTTAAACACCACAAGGGTATCAGCTCCTGTTCTCCTTCAGGATGGATCCCAATGTGCCACCATGCACTCTCCTCATGGGCCCAGTGGGACAGCCCTCGCCCGCAGCCCCTGGGATGCGGTGGAGGGGTGAGCATCCCACCCCGCACCAGCTCCCCAGGGGGACGGCAACTCTTGGGGACATGCCCATGTCACAACTACAGCACTGGCACAGCCACACTGTGACGCTTTCTGCCATCTCGGAGTGACGCTAAAAACACGACAGCCCCCTCGGCTCAGCCCAGGGCTGTGCTGGGTGCGAACGGGGCTGATGCAGAGCTGGGTTACATCCGGGGAGATGGCAGCTCTCAGGTGATGTACCAGGCACCGGGTGGTTTCTAAACAGCATCTGATAAATGTAGCTGTGCTCACAGCTTGGGAATCCCAGTCGCTTACAGGAGCTGGTTCCTCCTAACTGCCGGTGGCCAAGCTGCCACGTCCTTTGGGCAATGGGCACATGGATGGCCACGGCAAAGCCAGCCTCGGTGCCTGCTCCTGGCAGACATCATGTGCTTCCCTGGGAGCAGGATAGCCACAGGGATAGCAGCCTGTTTGGGATGCTGGGAATCATGTGAGGTTCTTCTGCTTGCGTGATGAAGGCTCTTCCTTCGAGGCGTGCATTAGTTGTGGGCAGGATCGTTACAGTGAGTTTCCTGACTCCAAAGAAGTTGGCAAAAAAGTCAGTGATTCAGATGTCCGCTTTCTGCAAAAAAAAAAATTCCTGAAATGAGGAGGCTTTCTGGCACACAGCCCCAGCTCAGCCAGCACAGGGGCGAGCCCAGGCAGCCCTACCCCATGGCCAGCCTGTCTCACCCCCAGGATGGTCCCGCGAGGCTGTTCCGTTCCCACCACAGCTGCTGCAGGGTGAGGAGGCCCCATTGCCGTGTCTGTACATCCAGGTGTCCCCCCGTTCTGCTGGGTTTCAGGTGATCCCCACCCAGCCCCAGCAGTGGCATGAGGGGCTCATGGCGAGGGGGGGCTGCCTGGAACCCACCCACTCTGCTGTGTTAAACCAGAACATATTTTTCTTCCATGTTGCTGTTATTCTTAACATTTTGAAAAATCCTGTTTGTGGTTTGTGGGTTATTTTAATCTACCACTGGGGATAGAGCCTGCCTGTAAAAAAATGGGAGTGCAGCCACTGTTAAGCCATGAAAAGCAGTGACTGGACCGTTATCTAACACTGTTGTAAGGTTACTATTTATCTAGAGCAACTGAAGTTGGCACTCACATCTGGCGCCTGGTACTTAGTGCAATTATTTATGATTTCCACCAAGATTTAAAAGCTCATCGCCGGCCTTGTAATGCAGTAACTGATTGCACTGCTAATGTAATTAAGAAAAGATTATGATGTCCACGTGGCACACCAGATGGTGGCATTCATAGCAATCGGCACACACAACTGGCAGACAACTGCACAAGGGCAGCAAGGCACAGGCAGCTGGAGCGCTTCGTTTTGTACCCTCTGCTCGCAGGCGAGGGAAGGTTTCACACTGCTCCTTGTATGGGGCCACTGCCCTGCTGCCGTGTTCCCTTATGCACCCTTGGACAGGGGTTGCAGTTGTGCAGAGCACCCGTGCACATTTCTGCATGGGGGGTGAATGGGACAGCCTATGTGCAAGGAGGTCGCTCTTGGTGGGTACACGCATCCTCTGCTAACACGTACCCACATCTTGCACAAGCCCATCCTCATTACACCTGTGAAACCATTTGGTAGGAGCGGTCTCCAGTTTGCTGCTCATCGTCATTTCCATCCAAAATGTCTCCTGGGAAATGGCGACTCTTTCAGCTCCCCATGGTGTTGGGGGGAATGAACCTGACTTCTTGAGCAAGCATGGACAGCATTGTGATGCTACCACTGGCCAGGGAACCCTGCGGTGGGAAGGCATGAGCATCTCTACAGAGCAGCACCAGGCTGTAGAGGTCCATCCTTGCTATGGTCATGCTATGGAGTCCTTAAAAAGAATTAAGATACCATGAGGCAGGTGCTGAAGGCATTTCTGCCTGTAGGAAGAGGGAGTTTGGTCCTGTGACTCCCATGCTAACTCCTGTGCCAACTGGGACTGGCCCAACTCCATATCACTGCAATAGACCCAGGTTTGATCCACTGTTTCTCCGGCCCAAATACTCAGGCAGCAGGAAGGGAAGCTACAGGCTAGGCTCAAAACGAGAAAGTTTGAAACCTACTCATCCGTTTTGACAGCTGATGGTGGGATTTAGGGAGAATTGTACTTCCACTTAAATGGGAGGTTTCTGGCTAACAGTGGGAGTCAGGTCACTGTGGAAAATGCATCACTACACATTTTGGGGGTGAACCCAGGGAAAGCACTGCTGCTTCATGCACTGCTGACCTGGCTTGTGGAGCTCAGGACTGGGAGGTGACTGCAGGTGCTGTTCCAGAGCTGGTTCAGGAAGCAGGCAGAGGGCAGGGGCCCGGCTGGCCTTCCCCAGACAGCTTTCCACATATCCGTCCTCCTGGGACAGAGACTCTTCTCCCATACAGCGGTGAATTTAACTCCTGCAAAAGGAGAGTTCTATCGTGCTGCTCCAAGGGATTGCCTTGTTCAGGGACCGTGCCAGGCTGGGCCAGGAGTGCCTGCCTTCTCCAGGATTTTGCATTCCCCATGAGCGGGAGAGGCTTGTCCCTGACATTGCTGGATCCATTATTCGGGATTAATGCCCATTTGCTTGTTGCACCTTCTGTTGTGGAGATAACGCTGCAGCTTTGATTTGCTTCCAGCAGGGCAATGGAGAAAGCAGAGTTAATATTGTGTCAGACCAGAGAGGAGCACTTTTTCCTGGAAGCAGCAATGTATGCAAGGAGCTTGTGTCACCGAAAGCCCATTCAACATCATGCGTCGCCTTCCTTGCTATTGCGTGTGAATTTATAATAAAGTGGCTGTGACTCATTCACTCTCGGTAGTGCAGCTGACATAAGTAAATACGCAGGCTGTAACCTCGCTGGAGATTTTATACCATCTGTATTTACAACATGAATATTTCAGAAAATTTGACATTTTGGAGACTTCTGTCTTCCAGGTTTAGTGACGACGAGTATCTGGGTCAGGAGTGCTGCAGGTTCACAAGTAGCATCCTGTCAATAATTTAATGCTCCAAGAGCTAAGCAGCGCTAGCAGGACGCACACCGGCACTGCAGGGTTTGTTGGCTCATTGAGCCGACACAGCTCTGAAGCAACATAAAAACAGTTTTTGATCTCTTGCTGCTGGCCTCTGCCTGAAAAGCATAAAGCAGGAGGCAACTCTGTGGCAGCTATTCTGCTAATGTCACTGTAATACGGATGCTGTTTTACTGTCACTTTTAAGACAAAAACAGCAATACATGGGGCAGGATAGGACAAGGCATTTCTCAGCCCTTTCTCCTGCTGTCCAGGTACATGAGCTGCCCGGGCAGCCCCCTGAGTGCTGGGAGATGCTGAACGACTGCATCCTCTGTTAAACTCCCGCAGGACCTCATGCTCAGGCAGCCGCTGCCCTGGCGCAGGGGTGGCAGCGCAGGCTTGCAGCCACGTGAGCTCTCTTCCAGTTGCTGCCCAGAGCCGAGCTGGCACTGCCAGAGCACAGTGGGATTCCCACCCACCAGGACAACCCAGGGACTTTGCAAAGTTTTGTCTACAATTAGTTTAGGTGTTTTTTACAGACACAGGGTCAGAGCCTCCTGTCACTGTGTCACCAGAGAGGGCAGGCAGGGTGCCCTGAGTATAGCTGTAGTTGGGTTTCCTTTGGTGAGCTGTCACAGCAACACCCAACAGCCTGTGTCGCACTGAGAACGAGCACAGGTCATCACACCTGTGGGAGATGGCAGCATTTCCTGGGAAGCTCCACCCAGAACCTAGGGCACTAATTGCCCTAATGGCCCTGACCAGCCCCATCTGGGATGCCCACACCCCCCTCCATGGGCCCAGGAGCCCACCTAAGCTCAGCTCCAGGCCCTCAGCCCCCACCTGAGCTACGCCGCCTGAGGGGGCCCAGCCCCTCACCGACCCCGCAGACCCTCACCAGCCGGCCGGCTTGGCTTCGGTCCTGCCTCATCCCCACGGACCCGGCCAGCAGCCGCTGCACCTGACCTGTGGGTTGGCTTCCCCGCCTGGCCTCGGGCCTGTCCCATCCCATGGGCTCGCCGGGTGGTCCGGGTGGGGGTGTTGGCCCTGGCCGTGGCCAGCCCCCCTCACCTCGCTCCAGTACTGTGAGGGGCTCCTGGTGGGGAGGATACCTGCCCACAACCTCAGCAGAGCTCCAGCGCCTCCGCATGTGCACATGCTTACACATGTGTGCACAAGCTTGCACAAGAGCTTGCTGCGCTGCTGCAGCTGGGAGCTCTCTGCTATTCCCCCAGGCCAGAGAGACCTGTTCCCCGCCCCGCTGAGCCCTGGCAAGATGCTTGTTGGTGCCTGTTGTGGGCATCCAGGCTGGTGCGGTGCTGCGACTGATGCACCAGTTCCTCCCCTCCTCGGAGGGCAGGGTAGTGCCGGCAGCAGAAACAGAACAGCCAAGAAATGAAATATGAGACAAGTTGCTGTAATAAATCCCACAATTACCCAAGAGACAGAGGGAGCAGAGCATCCTGCAACAAGATCTTTGACAGAAAAAGAAGAAACTCTGTGAACAGGCCTTCCTGTTAAACTCAGGTGAGATTTTTTTTCTCTGTTATAAAACACTGTTCTTAAAATATTTACATTGAGAAAATGCACCACTTTCCATATGAAAGCTATGCTTGGCACAAGCATTCTCTCTGCTAGAGAGGAGCTGGAAGAGCCCTTCTCTTTATAATGTCAGCTCATTATCGTGTTGTTGAAGCACATTATACACCCTGAAAGCAAAGCCGCTCTGGCTTTGTTGAACCTCCCTTTGGTTAGCAAGAAATTGATGGTTTTGGCACTAGGGGAGCAGTCCTGCTTCAGAAACGTCTGCAGGATGAGGATGTGCTTTGAGGAAAGTGCAGGTCTGTAATTGTGGAACAAATCCCTTCAAACTTACGTAGGAGTAAACTCAAAGCTAGAAAGAAAATAAAATGGGATGTCAAATTATGTATTCAAAAAATGGCTTCTCATTAGTGATGCTGGGTGATCTGTAGATTCTCCCATCACATGATACCCATCCTCTTGTACTTGCCAGCAATGCAGAAACCTTTCTGAGGGAACTGGCTGATGCACTTCACTTTAGCTTTATCTCCCTCCTTGTAAGGATTGTTAAATGTGTTTTCCTGAAGGGATCCTACAGATATGATGTTTCAAGTATCAATAAAGCTGGGAGGACATTAAGCAGGTGCTGAGTGTGCAGCTTCTTCCCTGCCACTGCTGTAGCTGCCCGCACAGGAGGCTCTGCCTGCGGTCGCGCCATGGTGGGACTCAGAACAGCTCAGCAGAGTCAGGGCTTCTGCTTCAGCCACTGGCTGTGGTGGGTTTAGGTTTTACCATGGAGACCCCACTTCTGAGCTCATACCCCAATTTCTGGTCCTTTGCTGTGTAATTCATCTGGCTGGATCCTGCCTTTGCCCAAGGCTTCTGTGATGCCCTTGGGGTGGTGACCTTGTGTTTGGGGACAGCCAGGAGAGGCTGAGGAGGCTCTCGCTGTTCCTGTGGCCTCGTCATTAAGGATACTTCGATTGCAATTTTTCTGATCTCCCAGTGATACTGTAATTGTCCAGTTACGACCGACTTTGGCATCGTTATCTACACTGAGTCCTGTCAGATGGATGAGAAACTCACTGGGGTGCTAATATGCACAAGCTGCAGTAGCCAAGGAGCCAGGCAGCACTGTCTAATGCTGCCAGCTGGCCTGGGAATTTCGGTGGAGGGAGCAGACATGCTCTTGCAGGAGGGGATGGGACGGGGCCCTTGGCATTACCCAGTGCTGCTGCACTCCTGCACATGCTGCAATGATAGGAAGCAGGGCAGGGGGAATGGCTTGGGGCTGGAACAGGGGCATTAATTCTTTGGCTGCAGCTTAACCAGTGTGTGAATTGTTTCAGTTTAAGAGGAATGAAGGGTGCTGGCTGTGGCCCTGCTTTGAAGAGCTTGAAGACTAGAGCTGTTTTGGGGGTGCTGCATGGCTAAATGGAGGAGGGGCTGCACCTAGGAAAAGTCTTGCAAAGTCAGCTGAACTGTTACCGACTTCCCAGTGCCGCCTGCCAAATGGTCACCTATTAACTTACTGGCATTCCTTCCTGCAAACACCCGGTCATCTGAGTGCTGTTTGCTGTCAGTGTGTTCCTGGGACAACAGCTCTGCAGCCCTAATAGCCACTTTCCATGGATTTTGCCTGCATGTATCTGCAGGGAAGGCTTTGTCAAAGCCATAAGCAGTGTGCTGCTCTGTGCAGCTCCCTCTGCCCTGCCAGCAGCACGAATGGCACAGACCTGGGGCAGCGCTGCAGGACAGTGCCCACCCCCAGCAAGGAAGCCAGGCAAGCAGTAACATTTCATCAGAGGAGGTCTGCAAAGAAAACATTATTTCCTTAGATGTGTTCATTGTTCAAAATTATTCAAGCAAAGGTTTCCATCTCACTGTGGCTATTATTCATAATCTGAGGATCTGGATGTGTGGCTCTCCTTGGTAATTAAGCCACATGGAGTTTGTTCTGCCCTCTATTTAGGCAGAACAGCAGTTGTACCTCAGTCCTGGGGTGTCCCTGCAGAACAAACAGGGCTGGTCCTGGCTGCAGGGCCTTGAAATGGGGCTCACTAATCCAGGCTTTAGGCTTGTGCCATTAAATGGTGCCAGTGCCCTGTGCACCTCTGCTGGTGGCTCCCCGTGACCCAGGCAGGTCTCAGGATGCTTTGGGCTCTGGTTCCCTTGTCGTAGAAGGGGGCTGGTGAAAGTCCTTCCTCCTGGATTCCTGGATGATCTCCTCAGATTAGGAATGTCTTGAACTTTTTCACAGCGGGGAGGGGTGTAAGGCTGAATTCAAGCCCTGGCTGGAGCAGCTACTGGATGCTATGTACTTCGCAACTATCACTAGCAGTGGGGTTGTGCAGTGGTGTTCCATCTATCATACCTGAAATGGGGACTATAATACAAATATGAGGACTTGCGTATACAGTATCAGTGCTCTTTAGTAACAGCTATGGGACAGGAAAGTAAGTGGGAAATAAAACAAGGAATAGTGCATTTTCCAGATCACTTCATCTGTTTGAGTGGATCCCTGAAACAACAGTTCAGAGCAATTTTCTGCCAAGGTTATTTTGGTAACTTTCCAGACACTGCTCACACGTCTGGTGAGTGTGATGCTCCAAGCAGCAAATATACTTGCAAACAATATTTTCCTAAATGTGTGTGGCAAGAAAGGAGGAAGTCTGCTGCCAGCAAGAGCCAGTTCCCATGCAAGGTCCTGGAAAAGTGCTGGCAGGCACCAGCAGGACACTAAACTGTGCAACTGGGTAAGTGTCTCCCCTGCACTCACAGCCAATGTGTTTTGGGGTGTCTGATGATCCGCTTCTTAGGAAGAGGAGTCAGAGCTGCAGCCCAGGACCCAGCTGAGCACAGCCAGCCCCGGTCTCCTGCTTACCTCCACCCAATGTCTGCCAGGCTCTGAACCCACCCACCTGCAGCGAGGGTGCAGGCATCATCCAAGGGTGCCCAGCCCCACAGCTGCATGTGCCCCACAACTGTGCACATCCCCTGGGGGATGGGACTTGCCCTCCCTGCAGGAGCCTGCCAAAGCAGGAATGCAGCAGTAGTGGCTCCTGTTGGGGCTGTCTGACTGCAACAGGCAGATATGTGGGCTCCTTTGGGACTGCCATTGAGTCACTGACCCTACAGCCGTTCCTGTAATTCAGGAGCTGGTTAAGCATGTGCTTGAGACTGAATGCTTGTTTTTAGTGCTTTGCTGACCTGGGGCTAAGTCAGGAGCTGATAACACTATACGGCGTTTGCCTTTGGTGTGCAGGCTCCTGCATGAGTTGCAGCATCTCCTCAGGATTCTGCTTATGCTGCATTGGGAGCTGCAACACAGGCATGAGGAAGCGAGCATGGGAGCGAGCTGCCTGTTATTTCCATTCTGCTGGAGGTCCACCCACCTTCGAGGTCCAACGTGGTGGTCCTGCTCCCAGGGGACCTTGTCCATGAGATAGGACCGAAGTCAGAACATAAACACCTATGAGGACACATTGTTCAGCAAACAGGGCTGTTTATTCCCCATGCTGATACACTGGCCAGGCAATCCCTGTCTGGAGCAGGCTGGCTCCCAGCCTTCCCCAGGCAGGGGTCTGCCTGAGCACGCTCAGCACCCTTCCCCAGGCTCTCCAGCACCCACCACTCCTGGTCCCCAGGGACCAGCCTGGGCTCCTCACCTCTGGTGCTGCCAGTGCCAGCATTGCCCTCGGTGGCAGGAGGGGGACAGGCAGTGCCTGCCCGCGAGGGCTCTGGGAGCAGTGTGGGGGCCTCAACACGGGGTTTGCCATGGTTGGGAAATTTATGAACAATTCATAAATGTGTTTTACAGACAGCTGTTAGTATGTGCTGAGCAATACTCATTCTGTCAAGGAAAACTAGTTACAGGGTTATAGCCAGGCCACTTAAATATTATGATCCATAATATATAAATAGTGGGCCGAGAGCGGCTGCTGCTTTGTGCTGTAAAGAGCCCTGTGAATGCTGCAATCCTGCAGTAGCTGAAGGTGTCTGCAAGCCATGTACTCACACAGGCAATTGGTGCTTCTAAAAACCACTTTCTATCCCATCCTGAGGTCACGCAGCATGCTTGCTAATTAAGCTGCAGGCTGCCACAGCTGGGATTGGAGGGGAGGGTGAGGCCAGAAGCTGGGAGAGGTTTAATGCGGGTGGGCAACAGACCTTGGAGCTGCGCTGCCAGCCATGGGCTCAGGCCTCCAGCCTGCCACTTGAGATTTGCATGCATTGCCCCAAAGCCAAAAAGATGTGGTGATGCTGTGTGCCTTTTCACTCTTCAGCCTAAATTAAGAAATTATGTCTTTTAACCTTGGCTGAAGTCACATGCTCCCTCAGTGTTGTGGCCAGACCAAACTGAAAGGGACAGAAGAGTCAGTGCTGCTGTTGCAAGGAGCCAAAAATGCAGCTCGGAGGTGAGGGCTACCGGACTATCAAGTATCTGCCTGGCCGTGGCATGCCTGGTCCAGCTGGTGAGGAGCTCTGCTTGGGCTGCAGCCTGGCCTGCCAGTGGTAACGTGCACCAAGGTGCGTCAGACAGCCAAAAATGAGGACTGCAGCAGTAAAATAGTGAGCTATTTTCCCTACAGGAAATATTACACAGCCTCGTTGAACAAGAACAAAAGATTAGATCTTATTCAAACCAAAATCAAATGCAAAAATGCTGTGAAGCCTAGTGGGTGGTCTGGGGGTTTCTGACTACAGTGAGCTCCTGAAATATCCCTGCATCTCTTCTCAGGATCATGTTGCTACCTGAAGTGATTCAAAGATCTCTTTATGAAAAAGCACCCCCCATGCATCCCAGTAGAAAGCAGGTGCCTACTGCACAGTTTGCAAGTCTTTAAAAACTTCTGGAGTGGTTTATTTGCTTTGGTTAAGAACTTGCCACTATTTTAAACCTAGTGGTTTAGCTCTACTGTTATCTATCTGCTGCTAGGGCAGTGGCATGCCCCAGGCTCTGGGTATCACTGAGGAATGGAAGGATGGAGGTTCACTAACTCTAGGGGTTTCTGGCAAACCTTGCCTGGGTATTATTAGAGACAAAACCACCCAGAGCCTTTTCAGGGTGGGCTTGGTCTGCAGCTGCACACTCCCCTCATTCTCCCTATCAGCTGCTGTCCTTCAAAACACCCTAGCAATTGGGGATAGGTGTCTAATGGGGATAGATAGAAAGCCATGCCTTTCCCACTTAGAGGTGCCTGAATTTAAGGAGATATGAGGACCTTTGAATTTCTTTTAGAATAATCAAAACTTAAAATAGAAATATAGAAGGGAAATTGTAGCTGCAAAGAGACATTTTGGTGCACTAAGTTAGAGCAGGTGAAACCTACCTCCAAGAAACCTTAAAACCAGGCAGCAGCTGAGCCTTGACCTGCAGCAGCTCCAGCACAAAATTAAACTCTAGGTTGATTTTTCTCTAAAGGCAGGCATGGAAAAAATGGTGCATGCAGCAATATTTCACTGCCGTGCTAAATGTGGCTACAGAGAGATGAATTCCTGCAGCATAAAGGATTTTAAACAAACAAGGGCTTGCTTGAGCTTACAGTCAGGATGAAGATGCAGGATCCTTTACAGGTTGTCATAGTGTTTCCCCATGCAAACTGGGATCCTTTTTTGATGGTGAAGCCTGACCAGCACTTGCCAGGAGTTCCTGCTCCCCCTTGGGAGCAGCACATGAAGCAGAGCTGGGCCAGTGCCCCTGTGCTAGCCCACAGTACTGCACATCCCCATCCTGGCACCAGCACAGCACCCAACACCTATGCTGTGCCTTACTGAGCAAACTCAGAGTGGTGCATTGCAGACAGCAGTTCAGCACAGATTTTGCTTATAATAAATGAGGACTCTGTATTTTTTTCTGTTCTCTATGGGAAGCATAGAAACCTGTGCTATGCTGCTCTTCCAAAGTGTTGTCTGGGAATGGACAGATTTTACTCTTGCGTTATGCTTGAAATGTAAAGAGGGTGGTGGGGCTCAACTTAAATCTCTTAGCTCAGCCTCTCACCTAGGAGCAGATTCAGCTGCTCATTCAATGTGCTTTGGGACTAAAGACACCACAACACAGGCTTTGCCCTCCTGCATGAACAGCCACAGCCCCTTCCATGCCATCTCTCCCCATGGAGATGACAAGCTGCAGGCGCAATGAGTAGGACCTTGCTGTAGCCAGCACAGGAGGGGATGAGCTTGCCAGCTCCAGTGCTCACCTTCCTCCGGAGTGGCTGCAGGAACAGGTCCTTGGGCATCTTCACCACTGCTGCAAATGCTGCCAGCAATCCACTGTGAGGTGTGAAGCAGTGCTGTCCCCAGCATCAAGCCCCAAGGAGTGCCACCAGTAGTTGCCACCTTTCCAGCTAAGCTGTGCTGCTGTGGCTGAACAGAGTCGAGTAACACAAAAGGAGCACGACCCACACCGCTAACAATCCCAGCTAGCACACACATTTATTTGGAAGGATGCAAATTCTGGCGTCCATCCACTCGAGGATGAGCGAGCTGTGTTTGTCCAGCCATAGCTCCAGTATCGTAGCCAAGACTGACTTAAATTCCTCCTATTCAGCCTCCTGAAAACAAGACACTGGTACAAACTGGACAGCATGTACGTGACCACAGAACTCGTGAGAAAAGACATGCTCTGAATAAACAGAAGTAAACAAATGCATTTTGAAAAAATTTATGTAAAATATTCAGAGGAAAACATTATACTTGCAAATACTTATGCTTTTGAGTAACTTTACACTGGTAGATTAACCAACTCCAGTATAGTTATTCATGTACCTAATACCAAGTGTACAAGTATTTGCTGATTCAGAGCCTGTGCTTATGCTCTGTGAAAGAGCACAATGGTGCCTTTCCCCAGCCTCCAAACTCTGCCAAGGTTTAAAGGTCTCCATAAGCAGAAGCGCTGAGCACTTGCCCTGAGCTGTGCAGGCCTGCCTGGCTGCAGCAGAGACGTTCGCTCCCTTGGGCAGCACGGTGCTTGCTTCGGGCAGCTTCTCGAGGGTAAAACTGAAGCAGCAGCTAAACTGTGCTGGAAAGTGACTGTCTCTTTGGAAAAAACGTTATTGCAGATCATGCCACAGACATGTTGGGAAATATGTTTGCAGTGAATCTTAGAATATTTTGTGGATACTAAGCAGCAATTAGAGTCTTCCTTTGGAATCAATTCATTTCCTATCGCCGTGGTAGCAGGGAGGATCTTATTGAAACTCTAGGATTTTTAATATTATTACACTAAAGACTCTCTCAGTATCAGCATCTCCATGGGGGAGCATTAGCACACTGTAATGTGTAACAACTTCTCCAGTTCAGGAAATCTTGTTGTATTTGTAATAGGGCATTTGGGGCATATATTATGTATGGGACATATATTTCTCATTTCCACCAGGCATCATCTTTCCTTCTCTCTAAATTACTCTCCAAATCAAAAAAATGCATTGTATTCCTTATCACTATATATATATATTTTAATTTTTTTAAAAAAAATATTTGGATCCAGAAGCCACTACCAGCCATCAGGGCTGTATGCGGCAGAAGCCAGAAAGTCTTGGTCGAACAGTAGGGGAATACAGCTGTAGCTAAGAATACCCAGTTATTACCGTGGTTCAGCAAGCACCAGTCAAAAATGCTTTACTGGAGAGAAGCACCAGCCAGGAAAGGAGGAAAGTTCGGTCCCCTCCCAAGATTGTACCCAGGGTTCTGCTACTGCAGAACACTTTGCTTTATGGACAGGCATACAAAAACACTAGTGCAAACACTATTCTCTAGGCAAGCCTCTCAAACACTAACTAATAAAAGCTCATAGTGTTTCTCTTGATAAGAAGTCTGACCGCACCAGGATGAAGAGCAAGGGCCTAGAACAACCCTGAGGATCAAACCCAAGAACTCCCCTGGGCCTTAGCTGTAACCAACTCCACAGGCACCTCAGCAACTACTGACCAGCCACTGCTGGGCTCATGGGAAACTCTCGGTCAGCTGAGCATCTACCTACCTCAATGAGAGCCAGATAGATGCAAATGCAGCCTGGAGACACCCGTGGAAGAAAAGAGAAGGGCTGTTTGCTCAACTGTTCCTGCTCAGTTCAGCCTGGCTACGGGGATATACCTAGAGAGTTCAAATAGGATGGAAGCAGCAGCTAGCCAGGCAGGAAAAGAACAGGCTGGACAGAGCTACTCAATAGATGACTAAACCTGAACAAGAAGAAAGTGGGAGAGGGGAATAAAACAGGGAATTAGTAGTGTAGTTAAAGGGAGAATATCAGAGAAGGAATCACCCTATAACAACAGTGATGGACCTCCATTTAAGCGCATCACCCTTTCAGGTGGTACCTGATTTTGTCAGGACAAAAGGGGACAAGTGGGAGCAAATCTGGAGCGAGATCTTTTTCCTTTTTTTAAATCACAGAGGCCAAGTTTCCAGCACAAAGGAAACCATGGTTCTGATCAGGCATGTCATGGAAAATAAAGGAAACCAGCTCTAGAAAGGATGCAGGAGACAAACTTACCTGGTCTGTGCCCCGAGGGAACAGCCGAGTAATGTCTGATAAGCGCTTTTAGGAGGGCTTTCAACTTGACCAGTGATAAAAACTCACCAGGCTATGTTTCGTGCCTTTGCTATTGTGAAGTTTTTCACTGTACCTTTGCCAAATCTCTTGCTGCACTTCACACCCATCACTTCTGAGTTTATCACAAAGGACAGGGAAAACAGGTTACTGCTCTCCTCTTTGATTCATCTACAAATTAATGCTTTCCTCCCTCCTTTATTTCATTCTTCACCCCGGGATTTTTTTTTTCTTTAAATTAGCAGCTCCAGCTCTTTCAGTCTCACATCAAAGGCAACCCCTGCACCAATCTTGCTGCTTTCCAGATTATCAGTGATGACCTTCCCTGAGGTAAGGTGCTCAAAACTAAATGCAGGACAGCTGCAGGATTAGTTCATGTGATTATGGCTACAGGCCATGCTACTGTTCCAGGTTATGCTGTGATTTGCATCACCTGCTAATTCAGTTAAGCGCACTCTCAATTTCATCACTGGCACGTGATAATGTTGAGCAGAACCAGACTCAGCAGACCTTCAGGTCAGGATGTGTTGCATGCTGCAAGTGGACCCCTAACGGCTGTTGGTCACCCAGCCAGCGTGTTAGCCCTGCCCTCCCCGGGCCGTGTTTGCTTAGTTTGTTTTCCAGATGGCGGTGAGGGAGCATTGAGGATCTTACTGAAGCCAAGGGAGCTCCCAACACTGCTTATCCCCTAACCCCTGGGACTTGAGAAGAAAACTAGCTCGGTTTGACACGACTTGTCCTCCATCAGTCCACAGCAGCTGCCATTTCCCGGGTGTAGGTTGTTTCAGGTTACACTGACCAAATTACAATTGTTTAGCTGGTTTTCCCCCTGTGCGCTGCCCACCGGCCAAAGGCTCAGGCAGACAGCTGGAGGCCGGGGCAGACCCCCGCCCAGCAGGAGCTGGGGCGAAGTTTCCACCCAGGCAGAGGTCAGCAGGGGAATCGCGGGTTCTGAGTTTTTTTCCGTGAAGTTTAATTTTCTGAGGCCGGGGCAGCGGCCCCGAGCCCGCGGTGGGGCAGGACGCTTCGCGTTGGTTGCCGCCGGGGTCGCGGTGCCGCCGGGGCGGGGCGGGCTCTGGGCCCTGCGCACCGCGGACCGGCCGCGGGTGGGCGGGGGCCTGCGCAGCGGCGGCGGCGGCGCGGGGAGCCCGAGCTGCGCTGTGCTGCTGCGGCCCCGGCCCCGCCGCTCCCCGGGCCCGGCACGGCGCGCTCCGCCGGGTAAGGCTCCGCGCGGGGCCGGGCCGCGGCCTGCCCGCCGCTCCCCGCCCCGCTCCGCCCGGGCCCGCAGGCCGCTCCCCCGCTACCGCCGCTCCTCCCGCCGGGCCGCGCCGGCCTCGCCGGGCGATGAGGAGCTGCTTCTGCCTGCGACGGGGGAGTCGCGACCCGCCGCCCGCCGCACGGGCAACAGTTAAGTGTCCCCGAACCCGCCGCGGAACCCTTGGCGCGGCCGCGGCGCTCCCGGGCGGGGGGGCCGGGCCCGGCGGGCGCTCGGGGCTGCGGCGGGGCGGTGCGAGAGTGGGGCCCCGGCGGCGGCCTCACACGGCCGAGGGGGGAGGCGGGCGGGCCAGGCCCCGCACCCGGCTCGGGGCGGCCGCAGGGCCCCGGCGTGCGGGCCAGGGCAAAGCCCTCCCGGGGCGCCCGGCTGCGCGCGGTGGAGGGCCGGGCGGGGGCCTGCGGGGCCGTGCGTCGCGGGGAGGCCGCGCCTTCGCAGCGCTGCGCGCCGAGGGGGAGCGCTGGGCTCCGCTGGGGCGGGTGCCCGCCGTGGGGGCGGCTTCGGTCTGGCGAAGCCCCGGTGACCTTGACCTGCTCGGGAGCTTACTGCACGTTTTACTAGTGACTGGTTAGAGAAGGTAACAAAACCCCGGTGTTTCACATGGTCTCTTGCTGCAGGGTTTCACAGCGCGGGTTCAGCTGGTGCCCGTGTTTCTTGGCTGTTGCCAGGTTTCTGGGTATCTGGAGGCGGTAACACGGGCACTCTCTTTGCAGCACGGGCCTGAGCGGTGGTTCTGAGCAGCCTGTGCCTTATGTACTCGTGCCTTGCGTTACCAAGGCTTGTGACCTTCTGCTGCGGTTTCTGGAGAGGTTCTCTGAGACCCACCAAGCTGAAGTATTTTCTGTGCTTTTTCTGAGCTGGGGCTCTCACAGCGTGGTGGTGGTACCACAAGCAGAGTCCTTCAGCTGAAGCAAGACAGGCTGGGCTTTAGCAGATGCTCAGCTGGTCGGGCTAAAACTTGGGTTTTTCCATCATGTGTTTTATTTTACCTGAGTTAGACCATGTTAACACATACCTTAGCAGAGCCCACGCATCGTGTGGCAGGTTGGCAGTGTCATCCCTGTAATGTTAACTGAGCTGGCCTTACCCACTAGATTTTCTCATCATGCTGGGACAAAGGCTTAGGCTGAGCTTCAGGAGGTGTGAAATAAAACAGACAACACTTCAGTCCTGTAGTCCATGCTGCTCTGACAAAGTGAATCCCAGGCTGAAGGGTTCCTGTAGCCCCCCGGGACTCGTTCATGCATGTGCCAAGATAGAAATAACTGACCTGAATGTCATTTAAATTTTGCTGCCCAGGTGCAAGGTCATCTATGTATGGAAACCTATTTTGGTTTGAAATAGGACGTGCTAAAAAAATGTGTGTCCATAGTAAGAAGTGCTGTGAAGCAGTACAAGATCTCAGTTTTGCACATTCTGTGATTTAAGTTCCTGTTTCCATCCAGTTTAGTCAAAAAAATGTAGAGATTTTACAGCTGATATGGGGCAGCTGTCTTGAAGATGAGAGCCTGGGTGCAGGGGTGATTCCAGACATACCTTTCTTTGGGGTGAAATGCGAAACTGAAATTCTGTCTGCTTGTGATGGAGGCCTCCGGGGCCCTGACCCTGTGTCCTGCCACAGTCTCCTGTTTTTCTGATTGAAACTATGTCCCATTCCATCAACAGAAATAGAAAATTGGCCGGGGCTGTGTCCTGTTCCCGGATGCGGTGGGAGGACCGTGTGTGCAGAGGAGCGTGTCAGTGTAACTTCTAAGCAACCTGCGTTGTGCTAGCAGTACCTGCTGCTTTTTCAAAATGATAGAGCAGTAACTCGAGCATGTGAGCGAGGTTTTTAGTAACGTGCCTGCTTTGGTTTGATAGGATTATTTCCTGCAGGGTGTAGGAACTCAGCGAGGTAGTTGATAATTTTTGTCCCGTTTTGCCTTAGCTCATACTTTACTGTCTGTGGGAAGAGCAAGTCAATGTCAAAGTGCAGGGCTTGTAGTTGAAGGAAGAAACAATAAGACCATTCTCTCTCCAAGTCCTTTGCTATTTAACTTCAGAACTTGACCCGCTTTGCTGGCAGCATGATGCTTCTGTAGCAAATACATCATTGGGTCTGATGTGATCACGTACCCACCAGCTCTTGAACTTGCCTAACTTGTGGGAAAGGAACACTGAGAGGGAAAAATGCTCTATGAACTCACAAGAATACATTAATTTCTGAAAATGTATTCCTCTGACCACACACACTGCTGGGCTTTGGCTGGGATGCATATATAGCAGTCACCTCAGTGGCACACTTGAAGCCGACAGTGAAGCCAGCAGATAAGTATGCCCAGGGTAAACTAATAAAAGCAGACATGAGCTAGCAGGAAAATGGGTGAGAGCGAGTGAAAAGGACTTAGACAATCCTGAGGATGCTGGGAGAAGGGGAGATGTGTGGGCTGCAAGATGGCACCCTCCGGAGTGATGGGTTGCCCTCAGCTTTGCCGTCTCCACAGGGTGTGAGGTTCATGGTGCTGAGGTAGCTGCCTGGAGCCACACTGCCAGCTGGCAGGTGGGCTTCGCACTGCCAGGGCAACACAGCCCCTGTGTTAGACATCTCCTAGGAAGCAGACCTGGTGTGTGTGTTGAGACTAGGTACTTTGCAGCAGGAGGACCCAGAGCGGAGCACCAGTGAGTGTTGTGTGATAACGGATCAAACTGAGACCCCAGCTGGGCTGTACGTGTGTGGCTTTCTGACTGCTGCCTGCATTTCCTCTGCTCATCTCCCCTGCCCGTTCCTGGTGGCATGCCCTGAAGGCTGGCAGCCTCTGCAGCCAGGGGTGGCAGGACAGGACAGAGTGCCACTTGCTCTGGTTTGTGTAAAAGGCCATCAGCCCCCTGGCCTCAAACTCCCCAGTGCAAAGACTTCTAGAAGCCTGATCGGCAGCTCTGCCTGGAGCCTGCCTGCTGCAGGGCACCCCAACTCTAGTCACTGCTATCTCCTCTCTGGGCTGCGGCCCGCAGAGCCATCTCTGCTGGGCTGAAGGAGGGGGCCTTGCTGTGCCGCTGAGGGAGCGGGTTGGGGTCTGTGCTGTGCGCCTGCAGAGGTACCTGGTGGGGTTGGCCAGGCCATGCCTGGACTGGTACCACACAGAGCAAGTGGTCCCCCAAACCCTGGGCAGGAGGGGGCAAAGGAGGTAAAGCAGGGCCTTGGCTGAGATAGGGGAGAAGGCTGTGGCAGAGGCTGGCAGAGTCCCTGAAGGCCTCTCCTGCAGCTCCAGGCATCAAGATGCCTGGGACACCCATCCCTCCTGCCTGGCAGCATGGCCAGTTCGAGGGGGTGGGAAGCATTTGGGATAAAGCCAGCAGCGTGGCAGCTGCGTGCCAGGAGCCTGTTTTCTGTGTCTCGTCCTGCAGCCATCCCGTCCCGCTCTGCCGTGCGCTGCTCGGGACTGGTGCTGGCAGGATGCATGGTGACTTTCTCTGGTGGAGGCACGTCCTCTCCCTGCTGGCTTTGTCCTTCTCCCCGCTGGCTTTGTCTGAGCGGGCCCATGAGCTTCTGAAGCTTCTTCCTGCCCCGGGGCCGCATCCGGCTTCCCTTAGCAGCCCGGGCATGCTGGGGGCTGGATGTGGCCCTGCAGTTGGGAATGACCTCCAGGGAGCATGCTCCTAGCTAATGGGAAAAAATGTTCTTCTAATTTTTTTGGGCTGTTCCCAGAATAAACCTGCAGTGGGTGGAGCGGCACAGGCCCTTCAGCAGGGCTCGGCAAACACAGCTTAGCACAGGATGGTGAAAGGCCATCTCCTGGTCAGCTGGTTTGAGTTCTCAGCCACCATGATGTTAGGTGGGCATGTAGGTCAGACTCAAGTTGTTTAAAGAGAACTTAATTAAAATAACAAGCTGTCTAATAGGAGTATTTATAGAATCCTGCTCCTTAATTTAATCTGTTCTTTCACTGTTTGTTTTTTTATTTTTTAAGTTCAAAGGCACAATAGAAAAAACCAAACTTTGCAGACACCCTGGGGGAGAAGTGCAATGTAACTAATCATCTGTATGATTGCCCAGCCAGAGACTCCCCTCTGACCTGCGCAGAGTTCACAAAAATATTTATCTGAGTGTGCAGACGAATTGCTGCTGCTCCATATCTGTTCCAGATGCATCCTCAGTGCCATCCGCACAGCAGGAAGCTGCCCTGAGTGGCTGGTCTGGCACGACAGAGCCTTGCCATGCTGTGGTGGCCAGGCACAGGCTGACCCAAGCCTTTCCACTGTGGAACAGGGTGCACCGTGCGGATCAGAGACCCAGAGGTTTGTTTTCTGGATTGATGTACCGCCTGCCCACTGATCCCTGCTGGCTGCAGGCACAGGCTGTGCTCCGAGGGTCTGGCTGAGGAAGGTGCCAGGCTTACTGGGCACTCTGCAGTGATGGCGGGCGCAGGGAGCTCAGCTTGGTCCTGGCTGTAGTGGGGTGCTGCTCTGGGCCCTGCGCCGGTGCTGCATCATATCTCACCCCGTGGCTTCCGCCTCCCGCCCTCTCCAGGCGGAAAACCCTGTTCTCCGTGCTTAGCCGCCACCACCGCCATAGAGGGGCTTTGTGTGAGCCAGCACAAAGTGAAGACTGATGCCGTTTCCCCTCCCCCTGCTGCGCTGAGAGGGACCGCAAACGGCTCCGACGACAAAGGTGCCCTTTTTCCTCCCGCTGAGGCTGGGGTGCCGCCAGGGTGAGGGGTCTGCCTAGAGGCACCCACCCCTCTCCTCTCCTGCAGTGGTGCGGGGGACCCCCAGGGACCTGTCCTCAGCCTCTCCCAGGCTGACCCTGCTGCTGGGGTTCCTGCCGGGGCAGCTAGGCCCCCCTGCAACAGCTTCCAGTGTGGGTCCCTAGCCCCGTCATTGCCGCCGAGGAGGAGGAGGGAGCGCCAGGGGCTCCCTGCCCGCCTGGGCTCTCCCAGGGCCTGAGAGGGCACAGCCCCTCTGCTTCCCCTCCTGAGGTGAGGTGTCAGTACTGTTCCAGCTGACCCAGCTCCCCCACCTCTGTGGAGCAAACCAGTTCTTCGTCGGGGCAGGTTTGGTGGAGGCCAGAGGCGCTGGGGGAGCAGATCTGCTTCCCCACGGTGCAGCTGCAGCCATGCTGGGACCTGCCGCGCAGTGTTTTTTAGCGTGCTGGGGAATATCATCACTTACCTGGATTTCAGTTCAAAATGGCCTAAGAGAAGCTCATATCAGTATTCATTATCGTCCAGCTCCTCCCAGTGTGTAATAACAAGTCATCATGTTATTGAGAGTGACTTGGAAAGGTTTCAGAAAACGTGCATCTGTATGAAGAACAGATTGTAAGTTCTTTGTTAAATTCACATTATTTTTGCTTGGTACTGCACGTTTAGGCAGTGGGTTCTGGATTATTTGGGAGGCATCTGGATGAGCTGGTAGAGCAGTGCAGGCAGGGGCGCGGGGTCTGTCTGGGCTGTGCCGGGTGCCACCAGTGTTCCTGCAGCAGGGTCCTGAGAACAGTGAGCCCCTATGGCTCAGGGTGCACTTCTAGTTGTGCTTTGGAGGCTTAGACCACATAGGAAGCAAAGCGGGTCTGCTTTGCTTTCTCCGTGCTGGGTGCTTGTCTAGGTACCAAAGCAGAGCTCTCCTGGGTTTGGCTCATCATCAATAGTGTTTTCACCATTACTGATTGCTATTTTCTGTTGTTCTGGACTCCTCAGGTAGTCTGGCTGTTCATGTGACATTATTATTATTTACATAGGGCCCAGACTTGCTCTTTCTTGTTGCCTGCAGCACGGTGTTTGTTCAGACTGGGCATTGTGAAGTGTAAACCCAGGTCCCACTGGCACCAGCACTCACCTCTGCCTTTTCTAGAAGCAGTAAGTAACCAGCCATCTACATGGCCTAGAAATGCTGGGGTTTAATTGCTCTGAGGAGGGAATTGAATTAGGTAGCTCTGGTTCATGGCTTGTCTGGCTGCTCAGCAGTGATGCTTGTTTACACAGAGCACTGCCCTTTTATCTCTGGGTTCGTGGGGGGTGGTTTCCTGGGGCATTCCTGCCTGAAAGCCAGAGAAGACTTGCCCTGACTGGCTGCCTCTGCAGGAGATCACGTGCTGAGGCAGTGCACCTTTCCTCCTCCTCCTCCTCAGCGAGTTGTTTCAGCAGCTCTCTTGTCCTTTCCTCGTGCTTCCTGCAACAGCATCTCTCCGGAATTGGTTGATCTTACCCGCTTCTATCCCCCTCTGCATATCTCCCTCCCGTGAAGTACTCGGTGATGTCTCCCCTCTCCTGGAAGATGCTCAGGCCCTCACCAAGGCCTCTGTCCGCTTTGCATCAGACCATCCTGTGCTGCTTCATCTGTGTTCCCCTGGTGTTGAGGCTCTCTGCAGCAAGCGTGATTTTGCATACAGCGCCAGATACATCTGTGCTGCTACATGAAAATGGTTTGGTTCAGGAGGGTGCAATGGGACCGAAGACTTGTAGGGGACCCCCCCCCCCATGTGTCTAACACCCATAGTGGATGGGGAACCTCCCAGTGAAGCCATTAGGAGCAGATTTCTTTCTGTTTAAAATGACAGAGCTGCTTCAACCAGCCTGACTCAGGGATGAAATTTGCTCTCTGGGAGGGAAGGGAATTGAGCTTGGGTTTTCCCATCATTGCTAGATGGAGACCAGCCCATGCTGAGTATCCTAGAAACAACAAAATTAATCTCAGAAGAGGCTGCTGGCCCAAATTCCAAGCCTGTTGGGCATTGCACAAATGTACCCTCTTATCAAAAGCAAATGAAACTGCAGAAGGTGTGTCTGGCCTAATACTGTGTTTAACTTGGTAGTCTGTGGTGTGTCAGCACAGGCACTGTGGCATGCATGCAGACTCTGGGTGCTCTCTGTCTTCTGCTGGTGGTGTGCTGCCAAGCAGCCCTTTAATTCTGCTCCTTTCTTTCAGGATCAGTCCATAATGCCTGAAGTGCGAGACCTCTCAGATGCCTTGCCTGACTTGCCGATGGATCCCATCACGGGTGTTGGTGTGGTTGCATCCCGGAATCGAGCACCGACAGGTTATGACGTAGTAAGTAGAGCTATTTCAGCTGCTGTTGCTAAAGCTTTGATTCTGCACTAATGAGGCTTTACTTTGCTGGGAACAGCATCTCTTCCAGAGGGCACTTGCCTTCAGATGTGTGCTTTAAGAAGCAATTTGATATCCAGCTGCCCACCACTCAGCCCACAGCACGTAGTGCTTTCCCTCAGTGGAGGTTTGTGGGTGCAATCATGGTACTTCATCTGTGCCACTCCAGAGGAGCATAATTACCTGGGTGAGGGGTTTTCAGAAACAGCTGGCCACCATGGCATGCAAATTTAATAATCCTAGTAACATTCATCCTGAAGGAGTCCTAAGTATTGCACAAATTATATCTCTGAATAAATGGATCCCGCATCAGCTGTTTAATCCCACATATCAGCACTGCACAGTAATGATGAGAAGCTCCAGAATGGAAAGCAAAGAGTTTTGCAAGGATGATTTTGATGGACAGAATGCAGACCTCTAAACTAAACTTTGGCAGGAGGCTGAGCAGCAGGAAAAGGCAGCTGGATATAGCAGAGGTGAATATGAGTGTGTAGAGGGAGGTCACTGTTCAGCAGCTGCTTGTTCCTTGGCTTAGTTGCTGTGTAACCAACAGTATGACTTTTCTCCCCATGGATTAGTGTCCCAAACAGTGAAATAACATAAAGTACTGACCTTGCAGAGCTCTTTATGGAAAGATTTAGGCCCTAGTCACCTTTCTATGTACGTGCTTCAACTGTGCTACATCACACCTTGGGTTTCCAGAGTTGCACAGCTTGTGTGGTCAGGAGTGGAAACCAGTTGACTTGAGGCTTTGCTTACACCTTTTCAGCTCTGAACCGCTGCATGCCCTGTTCAGTGTGAAGGCTTCAGGTTGAAGTAAGGACATGAGGGAGGGAATTGTGAAAAGGTTCCTCAAAGACCTGGAAAGCTTTTGCATTCACTGCATTTTTCTGAGGGCTCATTCCCTGTGTGAGCCAGGCTGTGTAATTAGCTGCTTGCCCTGATAAAGGAGCACGGGACAATGTGAGAGTTGTGGTAACAGAATTGTATTCTGGCTAAATGACTGGGCAGAGAGAGTGCTCACCCTAGATAGCCTGTCTGTGGTTTAACAGGGAGCTTCGCTGCTAACGCAGTTTAAACAAGATAAAAGAGTCTTCCTGTGGCTTAATCCAATTATGACGGTGGTGTAATAATGCTTGTGAATGTGGGTCACTCTCTTCTAGGGGGCACAGAGGAGGCTGCCTTTCCTCTGGTTCTTCTGCCTTCCTCTCTGTTTACAAGGAGCTCTTCTCTGACCCTGGGGCCAGCAGTCCCTGCTGCCAGGCCATGGGGCAGTGCCTGCTGTCTGCAGTTGTCCTGCCCTAAGCGTGGCTTCCATGCAGTTCCTGCTTCAGCCTTATGTATGGCAGATCAGCAGTCCGGCTCGGTGCCGGGGTGCTGCAAGCCACAGTCTGTGACCTTTCCGCTGCACAGCACCTGCTGCGATGAGGCCACTCTGGGTGCCACCTTCATGTGACAGGATGTCCTGGTACTTAAACCTATGGGGCCGTGGCACATAGGGATGTGCTTTTCTTGTCTGAATGTCTGGGAAGGTGGCTCCTCTGCGTGAGTCAGGACTCTGGAGCAGTGTGTGGTATGTGGGGTTGCCACTTCCCCGTGACCTCTCTGGGACCCACTGAACTATCTGAAGGCATGAAGCAGAGCACGCAGAAGTGCACTTCTCAGTGCAGCAGGGAGAGTCATGTTCCGAGACGTGGGCAACGTGCAGAGTTGGGCGGTCTCAGGCTCTGCGTTTCTCCAGATACGCAATTTCCCTAATGAGACACCAATAGTTGATTGTTGCTTCAGGGTGTAAAGCCTTGATGAAGGCAGCTGTGACAGCTCCATCCTAGGAGTGTACTCCCTAAAGCCCTAATAGTTAAGAGATTTGGATTGCACCCTGAAAAGGAGAACCGCTTACATCTTTTGGGAAGTGTTAACACTGGTTTATCTTGGGATGTTGTAGTCCCCTGGTCGCTTTGCCTTTTGCTACAGCATCCTGCAACATTCAGTTCCTCAGGTGGATTCACAGTTGCATGGGAAACTATTTCCTCATGTTAGTGATGAATTTGACATTGTGTAGTTTTCACTGGTGGTTTTGAGTTATGTGACTGTGCAGTACCCAGTTCTCTCTCTCTGAGACAGCTATGTTACAGGCTTTACCTAGTTTCCCTTTCATTTGTGTCCTTTCTCCAATAAACAACCATTGCCATATCCTTTTCCTTCCTTTTCCCTTTGCTCCTTTTTAAAACAAGCAAGCAGAGGCATGGGTGCTTTCAGCCCAGGTGTAAGTTAAAAGCCCAGGGGATGTCCTGGTCCGTTTTCCAGGTTTGCATGGAGCCCTCTGGGTTCAGCACACCCCCCGGCTGGAGGTGACACTGCAGCAGAGCCTGTGATACCAGAACTGGGGGAATGCTGGTGAATGGGTCGGAGGTCTCTTACCCTCAGTAATTTTTTAATTACTCGGAAATCTCCATTGCCTTTGTGTCTGCCTAGAAAACAGCTACTGACGCTTGTAATGACTAGCCAGGTCTATTTAAGAGCTGAAGGACCAAAGACTTACGTTGTCAGAATGTACATAGTGCATCTGAACTTAGATTCCTGAAAATCTGCCCAAACTGGCAAGACTGAGTGTCTGGGTGGGGAGGAGGGGGAGGAGAGGTGGGAGGCCGGAGCCTGGGGGTGGAGAGGTGTGGTTCCCAGCAGCCACCTTCCTTGCTGCGGGCTGGACGCCAGCTCCACAGTTGGGTTTGCTCTGGGGTGGGAACCTAAGCAGGCTGCTAACCTGTGGCTGTGCTGGAGCAGGGGCGGCCCAGCACCCACTGGTGGGGCAGGCAGTTTGGTGGGCCTCTTTGCCAAAGGCCTGCCCAGTGGCAGCAGTAACTCCATACTGACTGCTGGGCAGCAGGTAGAGCAACCAGCACTTGGAGGGGTTGGCTGGGGAACACCTTCCACACTGGGTGTCACTCCATCAAGTCAGTCTCTTTTGTAACACATGCTTGAGGAGTGTCTTCCCCCAGCTCTGTGAGAAGGACCGTTCTTTGTGCCTGGAGTGTCGTGTCCTCAGTCCTGCATGTTCAGCACCTCTTAGCTGAGCAGAGGACAGGGTGAGCTGGGGCTGCACAGTGCCCATCCTGCTGGGCAGGTCTGCCTGGGCCTCTCCAGGTCGTCTCCCTTCCCATGCTGCCCCACTGAGGGTACACTGCCATCGTGAAGCAGCGCCGCTCAGGCAGAGCTCTGCTTCAAGAGGTGGTGAGGATCCTCCTTGCCTGCAGGAGCCCAGCAGATGATGTAAGAAGTTTCCTGTTTATATTGCTCTGTTTTCTTTCCCCATAGGTTTTCTGACAAGTTAATGCATGCTTGCATTCTGCAGGCTTGGAAAAAGTCTTCAGCAGGATGATGCGGAGGCAGAGCGCTCAGGGTTAATTGTTCGGGATGTTGCCTGTGACTGTTACATTTTGACAGAAGCAGAAATGGTTTTGCCATCATTCCTGTGGGGCCCTGGGGCTGACTAGCTCTCACCCCCAGCCGCTTTTTGCTCTGCTGCTGGTGTCCTCCTGCAAGGCTCCACAGGTGGCACGGCAGGCACAGCCTGCCTGGTGCTGCCGGGGCAGGCAGCCATGCAGCCTCTGGCAGCTCAGCTGGGTGGAGGAGCATCAGAGGGGCCCGAGCGGCTGCTCAGCAGGGACCCTGTCCCCAAGAGGCAGTGCTGTGGGCCAGGCCTGGCACTGCTGGCTCCCAGGAGGCAAGGGCCTGGTCCCACCGCCAGCTGCCGGTGCTGCGTGGTGCCCAGGCTGCCCTGCCATCGGGCAGGGGAGTGCGAGGTCAGCCAGTGCTGCTGTGCCTGGCAGGAGGGGGGTCAGCGCCCTGCCCTGTGGCTCCCTGCAGAACCAGCTTGGATCTTTCTAGTAGATATTTGATGGGTTAGAATGACAAGGTTGCTGCTGGAAGGGGCTGTGGTGTGGGTCAGAGGTTTGGGCGTTTTTTTATCACCAAGTTGCAGTGTAACAGTGCCAGGCTTCTCCAGAGGGGCAGCAGTGCCAGCCCGCCAGTGCAGGGGCCCATCAGGGCTCTCGGCCAGCTGTGCCCTGGGCAGTGAGTTGTAGAGACTGGTATCAACTGAAGTGATGTACTTCCACCTCAAAAATGATTTGGTATCGTTGTAGGCAATGTGAAGTCCCTAAAGCTTACAGAGGTCTGATAAAAAACACGTTTGACAGCAACTTGTATAGCACCGGTTTTACAGTTGCAGGCTGGGTCTTTTGCTGCCTGTTTTGAGCATCTTTAATGTGGGAAACAAACTGGCTGACACAAGAAAAACTGAAACCAGACTCGAACCATATTAATTAACAAAATGTATAAATCTGGTTGTAGTCCCTCAAACCATTTCTAACAAGGGCTGGGGTTAAAGCTACATTTCTCTATATGCCAACAGTTTTTCTAAGCTGTCTGTTTTCTTTTTTTTTTATTTCTTTTCACCAGGACTGACTTACCCACAGGGGAGGGAGGTGCATGTGGATTTTATATATTCCCAAACTAGCACTTTAGGAAAGAGCTGAAATCAAGGAATAATAAAGAAACAAAAAAAAATCCCACCAAAATCCTGTTCTGAAATTTTACTATTTACAAATGATGCATGTTTCTTTGCAGAAGCTGTGTGTGTTGTACAAGGGCTCGAGCTGAGCAGGCACTTGTGAACAGCAGTTGCCAAAATGTGAAGAGCAGCCAATGCACTTTGCTCCCTTTGATCAGACAATAAACACGCTTTTTTTCTCCCGCACTTTGGGTAATTGGAGGGTCTTGTCAGCACACATCTCTTGCTTCCTGCACCCTGCGCAGAATCTCTGCTTGACAAAACATGGGTGCAAACAGTAACAACAAATGTCAGCTCTTTGTTATCAGGCTGCTCTGGGGCCAAGGTCTTAACTCAGTAAGATTAGACTTGGAAGAGCCACAGCAGAGCAGTTTGCCCCCATCTGAGAGGCATTAGGCAGAAGTTCAGCTGTGCCTCTGTGTATCTTCAGACCATGCGAAGAGTCTACTGTTGGGAGCCGTCAGTCAGGCATTAGTCTGGTGGGGTGATCTTACTTCTGCTACCCTTCTCTTTGCATTTGCCTTCTTGTCTCCTCTCTTAATTGACAACAAACCTTTTGGGGCAGGGGCTCTCAACAGCTTATGCCATGCAGGGTGAGTGCCTGGCTGCTGAAGGAGCAGAGCCCTTTCCCTGGGCATGGTGCTGCCTCATGCCCATTCCTTGAGTCAGCTCAAAGGCAAGATCTTTGCCTGCTTTTCTCTTCCTGCACGTGCCTCTCGCTTTAGTGGAGGGCCTGGGGTCCATTTCCTTTGCCCTCCGTGCAGCGCATGCCACTGATTCGACTGGACGCATGGTTACATTGGAGAGGGAAGTTTACAGAGTGCATCCTTGCATGTGGCACTGCTGCTAAAGTACTTGAGTGACCAGGGCTTTCCCCAGCCTTCCTTCCAAAAAGGAAGCAGCTTTTTGGCCTGGCAGCCAGAATTCCTAGATGGCATTTCTGTGAAAATAATACTGAGATTGGGCAGTTCATTTGCTTTTTCTACATGGACCCCTCCTCAGAGCTTGCCCTAGTGTGCCCTTGTGTGTAGGGCAGTAATGAGAGCCTAGATATGCTGACTTTTCTAAACTATTGTTTGGAGACTGTAACCAAAGTTGCTGTTTCCTCATTAGAATAGCTTTTGTCAGAGCATCTTTAATCAACAGACTCCCGAGAGACACTGGTTTTTAGAACTTCTTTTTATACCTCCTCTTGAAAGTTCTTGCACTATACCTCGTGCAGAAACTAATGAGATGCTGTGAGAGTTCGGGCTACTGTTAATTAGAAGAGGTCTGAGGAAGAAGTACTGCACATATATTAACTTTATCTTGGCTCACATGTCTCCTCTCTCCCTCTGTCTCTTCTTTCTAGGTTGCACAAACAGCAGATGGCTTGGATGCTGACCTCTGGAAAGATGGCTTATTTAAATCCAAGGTCACACGATACCTGTGCTTCACAAGATCATTTTCAAAAGAAAATGTAAGTCCGTTTGCTGAGTGTCTGTATGATTTGCATCTGTGCCTGGTATGCTTTTACCCATAAGATGATTCATTTTATGGAGCCAATTATAATTCAAGCAGGCATTTCACGGAGTTTGGGTGAGCCAGGAGGCAAACTGCAATGGCAGGATATTTGCATTTTGTCTGTGTTCTTTGTTGGAAGAAATTGCTGGCAAAATCTGCAATAAAAGCAGCAAAAAAGGGAATGCTTGCATTTCAGCAATCCCGTCATGCTAGTGTTTCCTGCTGTAGCAGTGGGTGCTGCATGTTCATGATCCTGATGAATTTCTAATTACCTAGAGAAGCAAATGCTGCAGGTAGTGTTGATGAAGGAAATGTTAGTTTCTGAATCCAGGAGCATTATAGATATTTTCTTGTAGGATTAGCTTTTCTTTCTTTCTTGTTTTTCGTGCTGATTCTTGAAATTTTGCCCACATTGTGCATATGTTACCGTATTCTTGTAATCTTCTAGTATGGCTATTAAGCACAAGTTAATATCTGATTAGTGGTGGTTGTCTGCCCGCATCTTCTGTGGAGGAGACAAGACCATGTGCAGTGAGAACCCGATGCCTTCTACTTTGTTTTTTGTTGAGGCTACTGTGAAAACTTCCTATTTTCTGGAGGAACTATTTAATTCTACAATGAATGCACTCCATCTAGTGGGTAATCCTGCTTTTTGTCATGTTTTAGATATTCACAGTGACTCAGTTGTCAGGGTATGGAGATAGCATTTTGTACTTGTGCTTTCACCAACGATGGGAACAGAAAAGCGATTGTGACTTCAGAGGCTCATTATGGGTCCTGACAGGAAAGCCGGGGACTGCCGGTTTCCAGCATTTGACCTTTATTCCATCCACTTCCCTGCCTGCCTGCCTGTAGATTAAAATAAAGCTCCAGAGCTATGGGAAATACTGCTTCCTGGGGTGGATGGACAAAAATTGTGCTTTTCATCCTGGAGTAACTGCAGTAACAGGAATTAATAGCCCCAGAATAGGCAGGGAGGGTATTAAACAGAAAGATTTGTGTTGATTTGAGTATTAAGTTTGTCTGTGGCTACCTGAAATGCAAGGTTGTCAGAAATAATTACAGTAGTAGCAATTGCTGGCTACCAGAGACGGCGTGAATACCCTCAGTCAGTGCCTGTTGGGCTTTCGGCATTAATCCTCTGCTCGGCATAGTTTGGGAATGCCTTCCTCATATTGATGAGTGAATTAAAAGGAGTGCTGGGGGAGGACTGCCTGTCCCAGCTGCACAGCAGCCTGGTGTGTGAGGTGTGGCATGCGTCGCTGTGTCCTGTGTGTGGGTTGTCTCAAGCCCTGTGTCAGTGGCACATTAGACCCCCAGGTGCTTCTGGCAGAGCTCCTGGGCAGCAGCCTGCAGGCAGTGCTGCCCGTGTTAGGGCGCTGGCATTGAGCCCGTGCTTCTGCGGCTCACCGTGGCTGTACGTGATGGGCAGCCAGAGCACCCTGTCTTCTCAGAGGGTGGATTTCCCAAAGCTGGCTGGTCCCCATCCTGAGCACATGCTCTGCCCGTGCCAGGCAGAACGTGTGCTTGTGCTGCTTGAGGCAGTGGGCTTCACGTGTGCGAGGGGCCTTTTTGTGAGGCAGAGACCTGACCGATAGATGCTGGTGCCAGTCTGCCAGCCCCTGGGGAGCACACAGACCTGATCAGTGTTCCTGGTCCTCTGGGAAGACTGAAAGAGGGCTGATGGGCTGGGAGGAGGAGGAGACCGGTGGGGGAACAGCCTTTTCCTCCCCTACAGGGAGCAACATGCTTGTCCCCAGTTAGCCCAGCAAGAGGTTTCTCTCCTCTCTCTTTCTCTCCAGCCACACAGGGATGTGAATGCTGCCTGAGTGAGGACCTCAGAGGGTTAAAAAGCCTCAGTCCTCCCTGGTAGCCATGACCTAGAGCTCTCATCTGGGAGGCAGAGGTCCTGTTGCCTGGACATTGATGTGTTGCTATACTTTGGGTTGGAAGTTTTGCTGCTTTTGTGTTTAACAAAACACTGGGAACAGTTTGTCCCAAGGAACATGTTGTAGTTGGCAGAGTTAATGCACCTCAGATAGGTGATTTATAACAGAGATAGCTGTCTCTCTATCAGAATAATCATTCCCAACAGCTTACAATATTTGACAGATTATAAGAACGTTGCTGGTATTTGAGTGTCATGGTGAGGAGGCCCTGAATGGTGCTTCTCGCCAAAAAGGAGGCTTTGTGCCCTTTTCTCTTGCGTATGTGGCAGAGCATCAGTGCTGACTCCCCGTGTTTCAGCAGCTAACCAACTTATCAGAGGCATCTCTCCTACCTGTCTGCTGTTGATGTAGGAATGGTTGTTGGTTCAGCTGAAAGTCGCACGCTGATGTAACACAGCCAGACAGTTTGGATAAATAAAACATGAAGGATGAATCGGCAGCGAGCACTTCCATCTACTATTTGCTGTGCCAGGACTACATTAACTGATACATTCAGGCTTTGCAGCATCCGGCATTGCTCACTCTGAGAAGCCCTGGCCAAAGTGGGGGCAGAGGCACGTGGGGGCTGCCTGGCCTCAACCACTTTGCATGAGCAGAGGACACGTGCCATGTTTCTGTGGTGGGACAGGGCGCAGGCATGGTGGTCCTCCTGGGGAGGAGTTGGCCATGAAAAGCAGAACCTCCAAAAAATAAACTTGGATCTGATCTCCCCTTATTTCAGAGGCTGCAAATTTAAATACACTTTAAAATAGTTGAGAGTAATAGAGAGTAGAGGTTTACCTGAAATACTCTGCCAGATAAAAACTACAGGAGGTACTTAGCAACCAGTAACAGTAAAACACACTGATGTGGTTTGATGGCTTAGGATGAAATTTTAATTGTTCTGTATTGCATTTCTGTTGATAAAGGCTGTGTAGTAACTAAAGTGTGGTTTTCTTCCATACGTGAATCCAGATTATTGGCAGCAATGCAGGCTTTAATGAGAACTGCAAAGAAAATCTGGTCTCTAAACAATTGTGGAGGCTGTCATTCTGAATTGTGTTTTGAGCTCTTCAAGCCTTGATTAATAGGATGAGGCATCAGTTCAGAATTCATATGGACTCCAAATGAAGTTCTTTGTTCCAAATGGCCTGTTCTTCTGGAGTGTGCCTGTGTTTGGAGCTAGAACCATGTCTATTCAGTACTAATTAGCTAATGCATGTAATAACTTGGCTGTGTCTGCATGAACCATCTTCCCTTAATGCTTTCTGCTGTTGCTGTCACAGAGATGTCGTGCTACTATTGTAGATGTAGAGTGTGTGAGAACTAAGGTGACCTGCTTAGTGGATGAGTTGGTGGAGGTAATACTTTGAACTGCTGTGTTTCCAAACGGAATAATTTGGTTGTGCTTCCAAGGATCCAGAAATATGGCAGTGGATGAGGCATAAGAATCTGTAAATGCTGAAAGTTGTCCGGTCTCCCAGTCAATCATCATGTAGTTCCTGCAGAGGAGACAGTTGCAAGTGTTGGCTTGGTACCTCCTTACCATTTTCGAAGTTGGTGGTTGTAGGGGAATTGTAGAGGAATTATAGAGGAATGAAGCTGGGTTACTTAACATTGATAATATACAGCTGTGGGCTGGCTTCAGGGGCTATGGGTTGGCTGATGTGGATAAGGTGCAGTTGTGGCTGGTTCCTGGTAAGTGGTTAAATAGCTCTGAGGGGTATGGAAGAGGAGGACTGGATGAAGAGAGACCTGGAGGAAGCAGAGGGAGGAGAGAGAGCGTGCCCTGGATGTAGGAGAGATTGAGCAGGCAAGAAGCAGGGTGGACTGGTCAGAAGAGGATGAAGAAACAACACAGACAGTAGATGAACTTTTGAAACCTTGTGGGGGATTGGTGGCTGTGCCGGGGCAAGGTGCAGGAACTACTTATTGAAGTTAACCTGGGATGGGTTGGTAAAAGCCTTGCTGCAGCCAGCTAGTTTTGATAGTGCTGCGACTGGTGGTCAGATATGATGATAAGATGTCAGGGGGTTCAGCAGGTCATAAAAGCTGGGTTTACATTTTGTGACATTGTCATAGCTAACTGTTTCTTTTCTCTCTCCAAAGAGTCATTTAGGCAACGTCTTGGTTGATATGAAGCTCATTGATATCAAGGACACTTTACCTGTGGGCTTCATTCCCATCCAGGAGACCATTGATACACGTAAGTTGGTGTCTGTTCTTCAGTCCCATGCCTTGGGAGCAGCTGCTCCACCGGTGCCGGTGTGGTTAGGCAGTGGAGGGCTGCGTCCCAGGTAGCAGGATGCTCTCAGCACTGCTGCTTTCTGGGGTTACATGTGCATGTTTGGGGGCAGCTCTGGACTGCCATGAAACAGCCTTTAGTTTTCCTGTACTCTTAGGGCTTTTTAATACTGCTGCCTGACTGTTACCAACTTGCTGCCAGAGCAGCACAGATCTGGGGCAGGAGGGAATAGTTTTTTTTTTTTTTCATTTTGCAAGGGGGGAGCAGAGCTGTGGGGCTGAGGGATGTTCACATATGGGTACCGAAGGGTAGGGCATGTGCTCATGGTGCTGGGTTCATGCATGCTGGCTTTACATCTCCCATCGTGAACAAATGAAGGCAGGTCTCCTGGCAGGTAGTGCTGAGGATGGCACGGTATGTTTGTACTTGCTGAGAGAAGGCACAAGCGGAATGTGCAGGGGAAACACCATCCTTATTTCTGCATGGCAGAAATAGCTTTGCTGCAACATTTAAGTTCCCGGTGTACTTGGATCCCCTGAGACCCGTGGCAGTGGCAGCTGGAGCCATGTCTGGTCACAGCGCTCTGCAGCAGGCATAAAGTGCTTTGGGCTCACAGTGCGGAGGAGGCTGGGGATGAGCCCCATGGGACCTGTGTGTGGAAGGGCTGCAGGACACCATGCACTGGTGCTGAGTGTATGCAAGAGCCTCAAGAGCAGGACTGGTACCCATGCTCATCAGTAATTAAATCCAGCCTAGTTATGAGTAGAAAGGAGTTACATGAGCCTGCTTTGCAGGGAGTAATTCATCCAGGTCTGCAACAGATGAGGATGGGTTTTCAGTCACTGCTGACCTGTTCTGATTTGAACCCGTGACCTAGAAGTGAAAGGCTCTGCAGCCTGTTTCTCGTTCCTCTGGGTCACCTCCTTTCCCTGGTGAATTCCTGGGTGCAGCGGACAGTCATTGGGTTATCCTACTCGCCCTTGATAGTGCTGGACACTTACTGTGTGCTACTGTAATTTTTGTGAAAGTCCTGGTGAAAAGGTGGAAGGGGACTTCGTAATTAATTTAAAAAGCATTGGATTGCAACCCATACAATCTTTAAAGCAGAGGCACTGTCTGTATTAATGAAGTGGTGCACATCCCTGCCTCCATTAGCATAAATGAACACATTTCGATTGACTGTTTATAATATGTTTACTTAAAATTAACTCTGGTTAAGCATGTGTAATTAATGAATCCAGCTCCTAAACCAGGTTTGCTACAGTCTGCAGACTCTAGCCAAGTGTGAAAGAGACTGAAGACAAAAGCAAATAGTCAGCTTTGTACTTACTGTGAAAGTCAAATAAGAGGCACTGATTTTGTTCACAGTTAAATCTGTGGTGATACATGTTTCGGTGTTCCTTTCTAAGTGACAACTGACTTGTGGTAAATATATTAAATGTTGTAGTACTCTTTACTAGGTTCTGAGAAAATTTTCATATGTGGAAGCCTTAAACTCTGGACTCCTAAAATCAGTTTTAGGCACCTCAAATAAAAACCCTAGTTTTCCATAGCAGGAGAAGACTAGACTTCAGGGATACAGGTATTTAACATCTCTAAAAAGCAGTGCTGTAACTGCAAAGCTGAGTGCACAGATGCTGTATTGTGACACACCTCGCACGGTCTGTACATTTATTGGTGCTGGTGTGACAGCAAATTTCAGAGGCTGAGATAGATTGCTTTCTCCAAGGTGCAGATTACAAAACAGGAGGAGCCTATAGAGACAGGGCTGTTTGCCATCTGTTGAAGTGAGAGCATATTTTTAAGCTGGAGGATATTTATTCATATTAAACTGAAGGGTTTTTATTTTGCAGACACTTGTTTGTAGCTGTTGGTTGTTTCCAGATTTTCGTTCAGTGTCTGCACTTTAGCTTTTCAGTTTATCAATAGACTTCTGTCATGTCTTTCAAGTGCCTGCATTCACAAATAGAAACCTCGCCTTGCTGACACTGAGACTTTGTGGACTCCTTAGGGTGAGATAGAGCAATGGTTTCGAAGCACCACAAATCCGTGTCTGTGTGCTAGTAGTACCTGTTGTCACAGGACTGATGTGTAACTGGGTGTGGATTATATCTTCGTGCAGACAGTGTGTATATACATGAATTCTTTATACAGATAAGTCTTAACTCTGACGGGCTTGAGTTTTTCTTGATAACATGGAAACAGGTGAACTTGTTCTGCGATGCATAGCAGGAAGGGGCTATGCAGCAGATTCATCTACCCTCTGTACGCTGGTCAGTGCAGCACAGTTGCCCCATAGGAGCTCCTAGCAATTACTACTTTGTAAATCTGGTTTATACCTACAATGATACCAGGGCAAACACTGTGGGGGTGCCATTTCGGTGCTTGCTGGCTGAGTCAGGAGAGGTCACTATCACTTATGGTGTGTGAGATTTGAGCAGGCAGCTTTTACTGTTAGCTGTGCTGCATGGCAGTCTGATTTTCTGCCTGCTCCTCCTCTCTGTTTGGTTGGCTGTTTGGAAGCACTTGGCAGGACAAACTGACCAGTTGTGTCTGTGACTTCCAGGTATGTTCCTAGAGGAACATGCTTGTGGGAGGCTTATTTAGATACAACTACCAGGCCAGTAAGGCAAACACTACTCGGAAAGAGAAGGAGAATGTGAGAAGTGTGTGGAAGTAGAAAAATCACCTGCCATTTCTGTTCTGTGGTGCAGTACTCTGTGGCATACTTGATGCCTTATCTTCTCTGCAGAGGGTAGTAGGGAGTATTGGTTTATCGCAGTGCCTAATAACAAATCTCACACGGTATACAGAGAGCTTCTGATAGAAAATTTCTCCAGTCACTGAATGGCACTGCACTGTCTGGTTTGCTGACATATATCTGTTCTTTGGCTCCAGTTCCTGCCATAATTATCTGCCTAATATCTAGAGAGACAATAAATAACATTTATACCCTAATCTTGCATAAAAAGCACCCTGTGTCCTGGGTTGTTTTTGCAGAAGAAATAGCTTTCAGAAAAAAGAGGCTGTGCATTAAATTCATCCCTCGAGATTCTACAGAGGCAGCGATCTGTGATATCCGAATCCTGGGCAGATCTAAACAAGCCCCTCCTCAGTACACGTTCATAGGGTAAGTACCCCTCACTCCAGAGGCTGTTGTCGTAACTTTAATTGTACCAAGGCTAAGCACCCTGTTTTCATATAATTACTAAGTAGTAGTTTGTAAGAGCTGAAGCTTGTCATTAGAAAAGTCTACATAAATACAAGTGTTGCTGAATTTGATGTAGGAATTAACTAACCCTTCTTTTTTTTTTTCTTTTTTTTTTTTTTCTTAGACTGGTTCTCACTAACCAAGGTGCTTGTGAAACATGTCAGTGCTTGATGCTTGTGCACGTGTGCAGCATTTTCTTGCAACATTAATGTCTTCTGTGTTGATTGCACAGGGAGTTGAACAACATGGGCATTTGGTACCGGATGGGCAGAGTTCCACGCAACCATGAATCTTCACAGCCTGCAACTCCTCCTTCCCAAGTGCAGTCTTCGACACCAGCTCCTAACCTGCCAAGGTAAGTTTTCTGCTTTCCAGTCCCTATTGCTTGATGCTGCATGGTGTATTGTTACTAACCTTGCCTGGTGGAATCAAGACCAGGGTGCCATGTCAGTATGAATGATTACGTGGTGTGATCTGATCATGAGGGAGGGTGTCGTTCTTCAAAGTATTTGCCTACTTGGAAGTTCCTTTGACTGTCTTTATACAAAGGCATACAGACGAAGAAGTCGGAAGAAAGAAAAAAGCCTGGAGAGGAAGGGGAATGGCAAACTACACCTTTTCTTTGCTTTAAACTATGCAGGATGTTGTAGTTTCCAGCAAGTACACGTGGGTCACCCCTGGAGGGTGGGCCAGAACTGTAGTCAAGCTGATTACCAAAGGGAGGGAGAAGTGTTCATACAGATTTTAATGCATAGGGAGACAAATTTTGCTCATTCTCTAGAATCAGTCCACTCATGGTTTGAAGTACTGGCCCTGTTTTTATTTTTCTTGGACCCACGTCCTGTGCTCCAGTCTAGCAGATGACGTTGAACGTGCAGGGTAGACTGCTCATCCTGCAGTGACTGACAGGAGCAGCACTTCTGGGCAGGTGCTGGCATGGTGTCCATCCAGGTTGTTTTCCCTGTGTTACAGGCAATATTTGCGTGTGTATAAATGTATACACTTGTGTATATACTTGCATCTAACAGTATTGACAGCTTACTTGCTGAATTTCTCTGGACAAAACAGAGTGTTGTTAAGCAACAAACCAACCCAGACAGAGGTTAAACTGAGCTCTTTATACTCTTGGCATTTGCTATGAAAGCACAGCATCCAGGTGAGATGGGCTTCTACTGATGAGGCTCATCGACTGAACTCTGGGCTGGGCTATTGCCAGGGGACAGCATGTTCTCTGCTGGTTCCTTTGGGCTTTTGCTTAATTATGTGAACATGTATTTTTGGACTAGCCATTTGGTGTACTGCAGATACATTTACAGTATTACAATAACTGTTGAGAGCTAGTATTTTGAAGCAGATAGTGGAGGGGAATTCCAGAGGGATCGCTTTGTATACAAAGGTCACTGTGTCATAAGGGTGGAAAATGCTCATGTCTTTCAGAATCTTGATTTACAGGTCATTTCAGAGAGTGATGCTTTTGAACTGCTGTAAACTGTTCCCAAAAAAGCTATCTGATATCTTTTTAAGGCAGGTGTGTACACTTGAGCCTTCACCCATGACCCAGACTTAAATCTACTGTCTTGCAGCAGCTCTTTGAGCTCTCCAAAGCGTTTGGGTGTTTCTTTCACTGAGAGTTTTGCTCAGTTGCCTGCCGTGCTGTGGCACACTGCTTGATGTCCTGTACTGTCAGATGTGCTGCAGGCAGAGATGCTGTCTTGCTTCTCAAACAGAGATGGAGGCAAAAGAGATGAAAAGCCAACAGTCTTCTGGAGATTTACCTGTCCCACCGGGAGCTGATACGTTGTTTTGAAGCTCCACTGGACATAAGCTACATGCTAGCACAGGCTATGAGAGATCAAACAAAAAGATGTCTTGATTTTAGAGTACAGATCTTCATTTTCTCTCTGCAAGAAATTCCTGCCTGGGCAGATTTCCACAATAAAGAGAAAAAATTACCATAGCAAGAGAATGTCAATGGCAGCCCTTAATCACTAAGTGTGGAAGGGTCACTTTATGGCCAAGCAGGGAAGGCTGCAGAACAGTGTCAGCTATTGGGAACAGGGCCAAAATTAGAGCTCAGAGCATCAGCGACAGTCTGAAAAGAAGTGTTTACAAGGCTTATATATTTTATAACCTCTTGTTGTACAGTTTATGGTTTACAATGGCTGCAAGGAAATTGGATCAGTTTTGTTTTACTTGCCAAATAAAGCAAATGTCAAAATAGTCAATATAAAATGTATTCTAATTTGGCTGAGTTAAAACAGCCAGTATGCAGTGGAATAATTGAATGTTACATTAATGCCTCCTAGTAAAAACCACCTGTCTGTAGCCAGCTCTGCTCTCATGCCCTGTGCATGATTTACAGGTAACTTTTACACCAACAGCCTGATCATTCAAAGCATCTTTCATGTCTGTTTTTTTACTCTGTTTATTTATTATCCAATATATTTTTTAAGAAATAGAAATGTATATAAAAGTGCGTCCTGCAAATATTTCATTATTACGGGGAACACGTACTACTTGGAAGCCTTTTCTAATACTTTATCAGCAATGTGGTAAGTTACTCAACACTTAATGTTTGTGAAAGATCATAGTCACAAGTAACCTCTTATTTTTACGTCACCACAGAGAGATGAGATTACACTGGTAGCCAGTTTGCTGTTCTGTTCCGTGTGGATATATCCTGACGGGAACAGCAGTGAGTTATCCTGCCATGAGTGCTAGGAGAAAATCAGCAAGCAGTGCTGAATAGAGCGCACTACGGAGGTTCTGTTGTTAGGCTGGTCAGATATTTAAGCCGTTCTCTTTAGTTGCTGTCTAGCATTATAAAATAATTTTTAATCAAGGGGGTGTGCTTGGGTGCCTCAAAAGTATTGCTAATGCTAGATATAAACTAAACTAGTAAGAGACACCAATGAGCTGCTGCACCACAAAACCTTCCTAAATGGAAGGACTTTTTGCTGTGGGAGACGTTTGTTTCTGTGCCAGCCATGTTTCCTCCTCTGATCCATGATATAAGTTACTGATGGCAGTGGATGGCGGCACATCAGAGTGTTGTCATGTGTCAGAGGTTTGACCTCCACAGCTTGCTGCTCGTCAGCAATGCTGCTTCCGCTGCTTGTGTCACGGGGTTACGGCTCGCAGTCAGAACTGCACAAGGGGAGGCTTTTGTTTGATATTTGTGCTGGACTGCATATGTTATTTTTCAGCCATTTCTTCTCCTTGGTGTTTCCTACTACAGGCATCTGGCTTAATGGTCTCTTAACGGCAGCCCTCGCGCATCCCAGTGAGGATGGCATGCTGTGCTGTGGAGCACAATCATGCCATTGTGCAAGGCATCAAGCTGCTTTACTGTCTTTCTCTCCAAATTCTGCGACAGCTTCTTGGCACTAATGGCAGCCTGGAGAAATGCACTTGCAGTTTCCCATCCTAGAAGGCTGCTACTAAAGAACTGCTTTTGTTGACTTGAGTCACCAGTGGGAGTTTAACGTAACTTTCCTCAGTACATCTACTTTGTGTTGAAGGCTTGCACTCCCTGGTGCTGTGACATCACTTCGGGGAACAAGAAGGTAATCCTCCCCCCGAAGAAGTGCTGGTAACCGGTAACTCACCTGGCCCTTTGCACACTCTTGCTTCACCCAGCCGGCAGATTGGTGATTGCCAGTGCATGGGCTGGAGACTTCGAGAAAGGTACACATCATGAGCATTTGAGCAGTGTCTTGGGGCTCAGCCCCTCCATACTGCAAGCTCTGTTGGAGTAGGCTGGCGTAGGACTTGTGTGTAATGTTCTTCTCTTTGCGAGTCCAGTTCCAGCTTTTGGGGAGCAAGTCCCTGACTTCTGTGCCAACCTCCAACCATTTTGCCTTGTAACTGCCTACACGGCAGCTCCCATTACACCCATGGTGCTTTGTGAGCCTTTGTGGCTTCTGTGGCTTGGGAGTGCGTTTTGCATCCCTTCCCAAGGTGCTGCTGAAGTCTCTGCCACCATCATTCAAACAGCCCTTTCACAATTTGTCAGCTGCAAGCAAGATGTCAGTCAGTGCTGCTGAAGTGTGTTTTACAGTGACAGACATAATTGCACTTAACTTTTTGCGTGGATGTTATCAATCTGTGATGGATACTTTGGGAAATGGAGCACTCTGATTGCAGATGATGTGTCACAGGCGTTTAATCTTCCTTTCGGAGAGACTGGGATTCAGTCACAACTTTTACTTGTTGATGTCAGGTTTTGAAAATGTAGATTTGTGCTGACCCTGGGAATTGTTCAGTCATTTAGTTTGCAAGGCTGTCATCTGAAAGGTTAATCGTTTACCAGGGAGAAAGAAGATCTTGCAGCAATCCACTTGTATTCGTATCATGCATTAGTGTGCCTGGGTGCTCAGTGTTCAGGTTCAGAAGGGCAGAACTCCTCTGCTTGCTTTCGTGGGATGCCTGTGGCATGTCTTCATAGCTGTTCTAATTGAGAACCACAGAAGTAGGGCAGGGGAGAGGGCAAAGCCAGTCCTGGGGCAGGGGGTAAGCCCAAGCTGCAAGTCTCGGTGGGGCTCACAGTGCCCACTGCCATCCAGGAGACAGAGCCATGAGTCAGTCAGTCATGCTTTGGATTGACTAGAAAGGCATGCGAGTGAGCAAAACAGTGTTGGCCCTGAGTGCTGCAGCTCTGAGAGCATGTCTGGAGGTGACAGAGCTGTTGGGTTGCCTGGCCTGGCCAGGAGAGGCCAGCGGCATGGGAGCACGGTGGCTCAGGAGAGAGTTGCCGTCCCGATGGGATGGCAGTTGGGAGTGCTGAGCGGGCTCCTACTGCATGGGACTCCTGGTGCAGTCAGGCCTGAGCCATCACGGGCACCGGCAGGAGGAGGCACCAGTTTGCAGAGCCAGGTGGAGGGAGGATTGGGAGAGGGGTGGCCACTTCCCCAATGGCAGCATGCTGCTGGTGCGGGGCAGCTGCCCGCTGCTGTGTGTACTGCAGCAGGGAGAGCCAAAGCTGGCACAGACCGGCTGGATGGAAAGGACAGTTTTCTCCTGTTAGCAAGGCGAAGTGGCCAGGCTGGCCTTGGGCAGCGAGCGTGGGTGAGCTGGAGCGCGGCAGCCTGCCATGGCTGGGGGGAGCCAGGCAAAAGGCTCCCTGGGTGCAGGTGGTCTGTGTCCAGCCAAGGAGTCTGAAATGCCCACCGTGGGCAAGCAAGGGACCAGGCTGCTGGTGCTGGGGGTGGGGCCCAGCTGGAAAGGGCAGTGGGTGCTCGTACATGCCCAGCTGGTGGGGGCCGCAGGTGGAGTGCTGGTCCCTGCAGCAGCTCTAGCATGGCCACAGGGTCTGGTGCTGGTCTAGAGGCAGTGGTCCCTCTGGATTTTGCCTGCAGGGGCTCTGCCCCAGCCCAGGAGTGATGCCTGGGGATGGAGCAGTATGTGGGCCTCTCCCTGCTGCCTGCTTCCTCCCCGGGGGTCTGGGCTTTGGAGAGAGGGGCTGCGCACCATGCAAGACCCTGGGGCCCCAGCAAAAGTCTGCTGTACTTGGAACTCCTGCCTGATCCGCATGGCTAATAAGCCACAGAAACAGCTCATTTGTGCTGCAGCTCACACCCCTCACAGCTGTGGGTCTGCAGTGTGGTTGGCAGCCATCCCTCCCTGCACACCCTCTCTGTGCTCTGAGCACAGTCGGTCTGTGCCACCAAGTGCCCAGGTCTTGAAATACTGATCTAGCAGGAGTATTGCATCAGGGACATGCTGCTCTAGTTTTGATAAGCAGATAACAATTGTCCTACTTAAACCCTGAAATAAGAGCAGGATGTGTAAATTTTCCTCCTGTGCTCCCAGTTACCTTTTAAATAGTTAAGCTATCCCTCCTTAGAAAAGGGAAATTATTTGTTCCTGTTTCTCTGCTCCCAGTGGAGCTTAATGTTAAGGAATGTAAGAATTTCCTTTCTAGGCAGAGAAGTCTGATTTTTCAAATTGATTTATTAGTGGTGTTTGAACTTTGTCGTGTAAGCTTGGAAAGTGATCAGTGTATGGCTTTCTGCTAGAGGCTGATGATGTGCAATAGGTGGTAGTTAATAAAGCACCAGCAAGCCTGTGTGATAGAGACCTAAACTCACTCTGGTGATGAGCCGGTCTTACTCTGTGCAGTGGGTTAATTGAAGGGAAGTGGGAAGCCTTTTACCTTCCATATTTTTGAAGTAGCAACAATATTATTTAGAAACAACTATCTTAGTTTTTTAAGACATTTAAAATAGATTTTTATGGACAGTCTGTACAAGAGAAAGTTCCAGGATTTCAGTATTATTCTCCTCTGGTGCAGAACAAAGCAAAGACTTCCAAAATCTGCGGTGGACCAGAGGCAGATGCTGCTGGTAGCCTGTTGGCCACTGTGCTTTCACAGAGGGGTAGCAGTCTACTTTAAAGTCCCTCATCTGAACCAAATGCTACCAAATGAGGAGTACTTTGGGATGGGCGTTTCTAGTTTGACTGAAAACTGCTCTGAGAGGTATTGCCAGTGGGATCTCTGATGGTCTGATCCTTTCTACAAAATGCTTCCTTCTTGATGGACTTGTGTTTTCTAATCTGTTTCATCAAAACTGCTCTAAGTAAAACTACCTTCTGATTTACAACTAATAAAACATATTGTTTGGCTTGAATGCTCAAATAGCTTGTATTTTGAAATACAGTAAAATATTCCTAGTTTTTAAATTACGTACCCTACAAGAGGGCAAGGATGGTTCAAGGGCTCGGTTCACATCACAGTAGCTGTGGATAAAAAAACCCAAAGAGATTGAAACACTTAAGTTGAAGCTTGGAGGAAGTGTTTCCATAGATCCTTTCTAGTGGGTATGGTAAGAAGCAAAATTTAAGGATGAAATGTCTGTGATGCGTGTACGCTGTGCAAATAGGAACATGATGGTTTGTTTGAGTGGGTAAGGGGTGCTGGCATACATTTATCCAGAGTCTGTTTCCCATAAGGAATTTGCTATGAAACTGCATTGACCGTATGGCTTGCATCCAACTCAGCTGGATGAAGACGTGCAAAAATTGGTCACAGTCCAGTATGTTTTAGTGGTAGAAAATGATGATTAGGAAAAAATGTTTAAACAATATGAGTGGCTTCCAGGCACAAGAATCCCTTGCAGCAGCCGAGAGACAGTAACTGTAGTTAAAGTCTGATTGATTTAGCTGATTTTGAGGGCGCATTGAAAAATTTGGGGTGTGCTGTGAGTGAAGAGGCTTCGATCTCCTTAGAGTCATTTTTCTTTATAGAGCCCTGTTCCTGGTACAATAATATTCCTGGAGGTATGTTTTCTTTAGGGTGTAGGGTAGAGTCATTAAGTACAAACTGAAGGTATTAATTCAAAGAAGCTATAGACTCAGTTGTTAAATAAGCCCTGCAGAGGAATTAAGTGTTTTTTCCTTAAAACTTCTGTGTTGTCTGCTATTTAATATGATCTCTGCCACTGTTGATTTGTAATCTGTGCTTTCACCCTGAAGTGCATGTGGTTGTGTTCAGATATTTCCTTCTTTAAATCAATCACTTTTCACCATTTTCCAAAACGCTTCTTGAGGTTTATTGCTGTTAGTAAAGTGTATGGACTGTCATTATTTATTACTGGCAAAGTGCTGACAACGTGCTCTTCCCAAATGGGTCTTTATGTGGAATATTTGTTTAACAGGTTTTGCAGGGGAGGCGTTGCTGCTCCCTACGGGCTGGGCTGTGCCTGCAGCACCCGGTGCTGCGGGGTCTCCCTGGGCGACAGCCCCCCTCCACCCCTGGCAAGGGGATCGCCCCGGAGAGATGCTTCTCATCGGACTGACGTGTGAGCCTGGGCTTTGTTGTGCTGATTAATTTCACAGAATTTAAAATCCTAACTGAGGAGGCTTACACCGTGTGTAATTTATCTTTTTGGAGTATTTCTGCTGTTTGGCAATTTTCCCCTACTGCTTCATTATCTGAAAACTCCTGACTCTGGAGAGCAGCTAGTGAAGGATGTGGAAGGCTGTGCTCTTCCCGCTGCAGCCTCCAGAGACACCGTGCTGCTCATCTAAGACAACCACTTCATAAGCACTTCATGCTTACAGTATGAGGTCTTAGTTCTTTGATGCAGTCCTCTGCCTATAACAATTTAATGGGCTACAGCTCAGACTTTCAAGCAGTGTAAATTAAACTTGTTGGGTTTTTTCTATTGTTTGGCAGCTGTTCTACCCTGGTTACTTAAGTCCTCTGTTCTAAATTAATCCCTGTATAGAGGAAGTTGCAAGAGCTTCATTCTGCATTAAGCCTTACATTTTGGGTTGCTGGTCTGCAGTATATCATGCTCCCTTGTTAGCATCATCAGGGTTTGTTCTGTTCAGCTGGTGATTGCTTTAGTTTTGACAGAATGGCGCAATATCATTTTCCCCTGCCTTCAAGGCGTGGTCATTTTGGGAGGGGGATGTGTGGAGGCATGCTGTATGTAGTGCATTGAGTATGCATGCTGCAGACAGGCCTTTTTCCATTTCTGCAGCTGGGAAAATTAAACGGGTAAATCTAAAAGTGGAAAGAATCACTCACTCCCTTTTTCATTCTCTCTTGCATTTGGGCTTTTATAAAATCTGAATCTGGCACCACCAGCTCTCATTGATTTTTGGGAAACAGGATATTTTAGTAGCTTGGAATGAGATGAAATGCTTGCAAAGCCCATATGTTGCTTGTTTTAGGGAAAGGGTCAGGAAGGTTTTAGAAAGTATTTAAATATTTGGTTTACACGATTGGAATAGATTGTCTGGAATGAAGTCCATTACCCGAGGTGATTCTTGCCTCAGTTTTGTTTTTCATTGCAGTTCTTTGGAGTATGAGGTAGGTGTTCTGGCATCGCAATGCCTGAGCACAGTAAAAGTTAAGGACAGTGAATAAATACTGTAGATGGGATTCTGGACACTGCTGCAACCGTAGGTAACATAGCTATGGCATTGTCTGTAAGCTGCAGTTTGGAAGATGCATTCTGGTAGAGTGAGCACTTGCTGAGAGGTCCTCTGACATCTGTCAGTGAGATGCCAGCAGCCCATTTCTTCCCTCCACGGGCAAAGCTTTCAAGTTGGATTACATTGCTTGGGAGCTACAGCCTGATACTAAGTTCTTCTAGGTGTGTCTTCAGCTTTTACAGCTTGGAGTTTAATTGTTCTGTCCTCAGTTTTTCATGAGACATGATCTTTGCGTAATCCATTGATAATGGAAGATATGATTCTTGTTATTTGAAGGTATTCCTACGAGACCGCAGTTTTTGCGGCACTGTTAAGTTTATTTAAGATAAATTGCAGTCATGACAGTAGTACATCAAAGGACAGGACAATTCCAGCTTGCAGCATGCAGTATGGTTTCGAATATATTTGATAATGTGGGGCGGTTCTTGAAAGTTTTGCCGGATTTCTCTACCATGCACATCCAGTCCAGTTGGAAAGCAAAAACTTAGTGTTGTTCTTCTGCTGTGCCTTGTTGATATTTTTATATGAATTATGAAGCATCCTTTGATATCTGGCATTTCCCCTTATGATACCCTGTTACTTTTTATGAGTACTTGCCCCCTAACTTCAAAAGCAGTTCATCACCTTCCTGCAGACAGTTATTAATAACTGCTTTGGAACTGTCGGGCATTCCTGGGCCTGTTTTATGCGAGTTTCTCTCCAAAAATGTTGAAAAAGTGGCCATAATGCACGCAGACCTCAAACTGCCTTTGTTAGCATGTGAAGGATCTCTCTCATCACGTGCTGCTGCTTTTGCTGTCGTATGTAGGCTTGTTCCATAGATTTAATGACTAAAAGAAAAACTGAAGAGAGTAATTAAATCTACCCTGTTCTGAACTGTGCTGTTGCAGTTGTTTCATTCTAAATTGCCTGGAAATTATTGTATGCTGGGGAAAGATATTTTTTGTATTTAACCCATGCTGGAGCAGCATGGTTTTGACTTTGATGTTGGAGAGAGTGGAGAGAGCGGGCTGGAGCCCTGACAGCTGGCCTCACTGGGGCAGGCGTCTCTCCATCCTTCCCTCCTTCCTAGCAGCACCAAATCCACTTTGTGGCTTTCATTCAGCGGGGAGGAAGAAAGCTACTTTTTGTGACAGTTCAAAAAGAAAATAATTGGCATGGGGATAGTTAATGCAAGTTGCCATTCCTTAACATTAGATATTCCACTAAAGTACTAATAATTACTGTTAATATGTTTCAGTGGAAACTTTCAGAGTAAACGAGCACTGGTTGAAGCAGTATTTAACGGCATGCTGCTGGCATGATAAGAATGCAAATAAGCGTTATTAGCCTAATGATTTTGCTGTCACCATGGCTGTGCAGCAGTAGTGTTGTGAATATGTCATGCAGTACCCGTGAATTTGGAAAGTGTGTCAAAACACAACTTCAATTAGTTTGCTCTAATTATGGCTCTAGAGAGTTCATAACTATATCACTCCTCATTAAAAGAGATTTTCTTATATGGATTAATACAGCACATAAAGGGATTTTTGAGCAATCTGAGGCATAGTGGTGTGGAGGGAGGATACCCACATTGTGGAGGGAGGTGCAGTGGGTCGGGAGCACTGCTGGGGTCCAGCCCCATCATGTGAGCTCCTGGTGCAGGGCAGGGGCTGGGAAACCTGCTGCACAGGGTGTCCAGGACTGGGCAGCTGCATCAGGTCAGCCTTTGGGCAGCAGCTTTGGTATCCCTTGGCACGTGAACCTGGTGGATGATCATGGACAGGATCTTCAGTTGAAAAAAACAAAACAAACAAAAAAAAACCCAAACCACCACTAACAACAAAAACACAAAAGCCCTAGTAGGAACTACATTGATGCTAAAATAGAGATCTGGACTGAAAGCTTTGCTCTGATAAAGGTCGAGGAGCGTAGGCAGGTCAGAAGCCTGTGACAGTCTGGCATCTTCAAAGCATCCTTCCAGGATGCTAAATGTCCATGTACCTTTCCCAGGGTATTTGTAGTGACTTTTAAATACTGCGTTTTTGTATTGCCTGGGTATGTTCTTGCTTTGTAGAATGGGGAAGAGATTCTTGTGCTCACAGGTGAGCAGTTGGTGAAGGGTTAAAGTAGTAATTGTTTAAATCTTTTAGGCTTTCCTCCCAGTTCTGTGATAATTTGATGAAGAACTTCACCCTAATTAAATATTCAAATTAGGAATAAGTGTCAATATGGCTTCCCATTGCCTGGAATGATGATTAATTGTATTCAAAACTCTAGTGGCCGCTGTAATCTAAGCGAAACCGTTGTTCTTGATTATTTGTGCAACACATTTACCATGTTTTTGTTTTAAAATTTAAACTAGTAATTGATTTGCCATATGCTGCAGAGCTGCACATACTTTCACGATATGTGTTTAGGAACTTGGGGACTTTGTAATTGGGATTTTCTTGCTTTTCAATGGCAGCCTCTTTTTTTGTCTTCTACAATGCAAAATGATTTGGCTTTCACAACACATAAGGAAAATACATTATGCAATCAACTTAGTAGGTATAAGTTATATTGATCCTGGCCAAAGTTTGCATTAATTTAAAATAAATTAGATCTTGTTTCCCGTTTTCCCATACAGTGTCATGCTTTTAGAAAAGGGAAGGGGGAAGGGGAGAGCTGATCTCCTTCTAGCAGTTACTGCCCTCCGTCTTGTGGTCTTGCAGATAAATGTTCTCCTTGGAGAGCCCTGGCTCTCCTCAACACAGCTTGGTGGGAGTGATGAAATGCTCATTCATCCTATCTCAAAGATGGAAAGTGGCCACGGAGGGTAGGGCACGGGCCGTTGTTTCCAAACACCCTTCTAACAGCCCGCATCCAGGCTCCCCAGTATTGGCAAGCCAGGGTCAGCAGCGGCTGAACTGGCCCTTTCACTCACAAGCCCCACGAGTGGCTGCAGCAGTGCCAGCTGCTGAGAGCAGGTCTGAAGGTGAGGGCATGCACCCTGATGCCTAGCCTTCATAATGCCTACCGCCACGAGGGAATTCCTCCATGTGTCTTTTAATGTTGATACACCTGAAGTGGAGAAGCAAATGGGATACGCTGTGGAGTTAGGCAGCAAGACCTGGATACATCACCTTCTGCCGCCATACTCACGCGTATGTGGTCAGAGTCCCTCGGACTCAGAGCGATTCATTTTAATTACACGCGTGGAGCATGCGTGCCGCTTTAGCACCAGGTTTCATGAGCACCATATGCTGGCATGAGCTGCCAGGCATGCTGGTAGCGACTGGGGACTTGGTTCAGAAAATCTTTTGCATACTGAGAATTCGGAGCTTTACTGGAAAGCTGTTGTGTGCATTTGTGGCGCTGGTGGCTCCTTTGTGGTGCTGAGGCAGTGCCCACCAAGAGCCAGCTGTGGGACTGTCTGTGCAGTCCTCTGGCTCATCACCTCCCTTGCAGACTGTGGCGGTCCGGCCGGCTTGGTGTGGAGAGTTGTGGAAAAGGGCTGGCCGGAGGTAGGAGGGTCAGCCTCTCTTGCAGCAGAAGCTGGTAGAAACTTTTAAAAATACTAGTTCAGAAATGGGCCTTTCAAGGAGATCTGCTTTGTTTACTTCCAAAACAATTCCTGCTGTTCTGTTTGGGATGAAGAAAGTGGTTCCCTGTACAAGCAAGAGAAATTCAAAGTCTTTGTTAGCTGTTTTGGTGCCTTGGAAAGTATTTTTGGATACTACTATTAAAAAACAAATGAAAAGCGTGTAATGCCTACAGGCAGTGGTCTTCTGTTTTAAAGTGTGTTCATGACAAACCTGCCTCTGCTCGCAAAGAGTCTCATATGGATTGTGTTTTAAACAGCAAACTGCTAGCCAAATTCGAAAATATTTTCACACCATCTTTTTTTGGTTAGAAATAGCTTTGGGAAGCACAAGCAAACTCAATTTGATGTTTGCCTTTTCTTATTTTATCCGTGCTGTTCACCATCAGCTGCATCAAGGGCTAAAAATACGTAGTTCTTCACAAAATGTGCCCTGTTCTTAAAGGCAGATAATTTCCAGATGATTTGTCCAATAGATAAAACCTGCTAGTTAAGAACATGGATTTGTTGCTTTGCTGGAGGATACACAGGGCCCTTTCTCACAGGTATGCCGTTTGTGAGAGGAGGCAAAGGCCACCTTGTTTTTCTGGTAGGAGGGCAATGTCAAGGGTCTTGCCATGTCCAGTAGCTCTTGCTCGTGTGAAATGGTAGCTGCTGCCTCTACGTCATGCTGTGCTAAGCCTCTCTATGAAGAGGGAGCATCTTCATTACACATGGCAATGCAGTCCAGAAGATTAATAGTAACATTTTATAAAAATTGTCATAGATCTGGGATCAGCATTAGAAAAATACAGATTTGAATTAAAAGGGAAAAGCCCGAATCTCTCATCAAAGCATAAAAATCTGTGGGCTATCAATAACAATTACCAGCAAAAGGTCTTTTCTCATGGCAGACTTCTTGGTGGAGCTCCATGGCTGGCCTGGTGGCCACACTGGCCATATCGGGTGGGCAGCGTGGCGGCAGAGGCAGAGCAGCCTTGCCTGTGCTCTCCCAAGCCCCAGCACTCCAGTGCCCAGCAGTGTTCTGGGGCTGTGTCCTGCTTGGAGGGGGGAGCTGGCATTGGCTGTGTGCTCCCTGCCCGAAGGGCTGTTGCGTCCATCCTCAGTGCCGTGGGCTGGTCCAGAGCAGCTCCAGGCTCCAGGAGCTTCATGTGCAGCCCCTCTCCAGCCCTAGGGCCTGATGAGGGTAGGGCTTGCTGGGTGTCGCATCCTGCCCTCCCACACTGTGTATTCCCAGGAAGGTCGCCTACCTCATCTTCTAGCCTGTGTCCAGGCTTGCCATGTGCTGGGTTTTCCTTTTAATAAGCTCTGAGTGACTGAAAGTAGTTTCAACTTTGCTTCCATGATCTCTGTTTTTTCCTATTTATAGGAAAGTTTAAGGGAAGATGTAAAAATATCTCTGTGCTGCAGGAATGCTGGGCAGAGCATGGTTGGGAGGGAGGGTGTCGCGCACTGCTGCAGCTAGAGAGGTGACGAGTGAAGTTTGGCTTCCCTTTTCTCCGGGGCTGGTGCAGGAAGCTCAGCATGTGTGTCACCCCCTGCCTCAGGGACCATGGGAGTGCGCAGCAGGCTCTGGGTAGGTTTGGAGCAGGCCTTAGTCATCAAGAGAGTTTCAAAGATCTTATTTATGAATGTACTCAGAAGTTTTTGGCGTGGATTAATCCAAAGCACTTGCTGTTAGCGCTTTCTGCCTTGAAGGAAATGCAGTTGAGTCCCGCAGGGTGTGCAGGCGTGCTGTCCATGCCTTATGTTGACGCTTATGTTTGCAAAGGGGGGAACTGTGCTTGCCAGCCACCGCGCAAGCTGTCCCCGGGTGCTGGCTCGCAAGGAGCTGCTAGAGGGTGGCTGGCTGCCTCTGTAGTGCTTTGGCTGTTGGTTGGGTCTGCGTTTCAGCAGGGTGGAGGGGGCTTGCACCAGGGTGTAGAGTCTTTGCTCACAGCTGGACTAAGGAGCAGGTAAAGCAGCTGAACCACCCTTGGTTGTAATGGCTGAATCACCACCTCAGCCTCCCCCTGGTGTTTGGGGCCTGCTCCAGCTTTTGTAAGCAATGTTAAAATTTCTGTTTGCAGCTTAACCTGACTGGAGTCATCAGCCAAGAGCAAGCTGACGGCAGCAGCAGCATCTTGTGCTCTGTAGTAACATCCTCTCCATTTCCCATCTCTCTTCCTTAGGCATATCTCGCTGACACTCCCTGCTAGCTTTCGTGGGAAGAGTCACAGCACTCGCCTGGACTTGGAGCACCAGCACTCAAATTTGTATGCCATATCAGGTAAGCTGGCGCACGCAATGGTTTTGTGCTCTTCTGTGTAATCAGAAGCGTAACCAAGTAAAGCAGCCCTGCTTCTCAGACAGCCAGGTGTGCAGTACCCATGAAATGTACATCCAGCTTTTCGTTAGTGCTATTTAAGTGTCAAGAGCAGAAGGGGTGCAGAGAGACCCCAGAAAATGCCCAGGCACATGTGTTACTGGAAGCAAACATTATTGATCTCTGGGGAGATCACAGCCCTTGGGGAGGGATGCTGCTGCCCGTGGAGGTGCTAGATGAGAGCTCTGATGGAAAGCAACACTGACACAAACATTGCTCCTCATCTTTTTCATGATCTTCACAGGTGAGTCATAAGAGATGACATCTCTGCCCGTTTTACAGGAAGCTTTGTCTTGCCTGGCAAGGATGAGTTTCATATGCACTAATCTTTGCTACATTCAACATACACATTAAAAACAGATGAGATCTTTACTATTTCCCATTTGTATTTCGTGAATACTGGCACTGCATAGATTTCTTTCCTGAGTATTAAGGCAAATTTGAAATTAGATGTTAGGATATGGAGGGTGTGTGTCTGTGTTATTTGTAAGAAGTGTGTGCTTGCACACACAGGCTTGGTCACTCTCGCTGCAGCTTTCTCTCTGTTCACCATTCCAGGCTGGTATACAAGTGCTAGAGCTAGTGATAGTTTCCAGATGTCAATGTGGAAAGAACCCACCAATGAATATTTTAGCTGGTTTTTATTTTTAACTAGTACTAGTATGCAGGGAAAATGTGTATTTAAAAAGTGTTGGAGGGTCAAGTCCATACCTGTACCTACATGGGTGAAGGATCTTGCTACTGTGCTTCAGGACCATGCAGTGGGTTTGGTTTGGAACTGGGGTTCCTGTGAGCTGTCCCCGACAGCTCTGCTCTTCTGGAGTGCCTTTAAATATTTGTTTTCTTGGAGGAGTGGTGAACTAAAAAGGAACGTAGCCTCGTTCTTAGGGCCCAGGAAGAAATGCCTCTCGGAGTGAGAGGCAGGGATGCCTTAGAGTTGTATCTCATGGAGTCTGTCATTCCTGGATGTGCCAAGAGCTGAGTGGTCTGGAAGCTATTTGTGAACCCCAGCAAAAGGACTTCTGGTTCTGCAAACTAAAGAAAAATGTTAGGCACAGCTGTGGCACAACAGTGTGTTTCACCTGCGTCTCCTGTTAGGGGGCTAGCTCATATTCTGTGCTTCAGCTGAGTAGTGCTGGGGTGGAAGAGAGTTTTCCTTAGGATTTTTTTTTTTTGGAGTAATATTACAGCTGAACAAATATTGTGATAGGCACAGTAGAGTCACACTTAGCCACAGTTTTCTTTTTGTTATGTCATTTTGCAAGGGGAGAAAAATATTGCCTTTAAACCTGATTCTGTCAAAACCTAATGAAAGTACAGTCCCTTCATCTGGCTGAAGGAGATTTTTCAGGACAGCTTGGAAACACAGAAAAAGCAGCAGTGGATTCGGTGGGCTGTACAATATGTACTGCTTGTGCATAATCAGGGAAGAGAAGATGGCAAAAATGTGCCATTCACAGGTTCTTGCTGTTAATAATGAGTGACACTTCTAACATGGGAACATGGCATTAATTCATGTACCATAATCAAAGGGTTATTTAAAAGGTAATCTCTGACTGAAACTGCAGCTTCGGGTTCCTAAATAGATGGAATATAACAATTGCATAATTCTTGTCAGTACTCGTTTTTCTTGTTACTCTCCTGCCCTAATAGATTTAGAAATGTAAGGGAAGGCGTGTTCTTGTGGCCACATGAGAGATAGTCCTGCATGGACGACAGAAGGCTGTGCTTTCTCTCCTGAGGAAGCATCGAATGCACAAACAGCAAGGCAACAACTCTGCATGAATGTTACTGAGAACAGCCCAGCTCTAGGACTTCCCATGGACTGCCTCTGCTTGCAGTGCAGCCTGGGAAGGTGACCTGTTTTGCAAAGAACCCAAATACTTAACCAGATAGTTATAAGCAAAGCACAGAATAGGCCTGCAAAACTGGGCATGGCATTAGTCCTCCGTGTTTGTGTGAGCACGTTTCAGTCGAAGTATGTAACTTCTCCCCCCGCAACTGCACATTCTCTTCCAGACACGTTGTTATACAAGTTGTTGTGCATACGTGTGCGGTAATGGCTATTGCAGCTGTGAATCATTTCTGAAGAAAGGGTCTTGTCATAGGAAACATCCTGTGCATTGGCAGGGATCTTCATGTGTAACTCCCGACCAGGGCTGCCTTTTCAGCAGCTGTGATGAGGTGCTGTGACAGTTCCCTTCGTCATTGCCGAGGTAGATTAGCCCCCAGACACACTGTGGAAACCATTGCGAAGTTTCCTGTTACGCTGGTGTAGTTTGCAGCCAGTCTGTTTTATCTGCACTGCAATGCAAGTGCCTTGCTGCAGTGCCATGGCAACGGGAAATTTATTAACGCGCTTCCACTGTTGTCCCTAATTGCTCTGCCGGGATGTTGTGGGGTCCCGGCTGCGGTGTGCTGTGGGGCCCGTGGCGCCAGGGGAGGTGTGGGCATGGGGAAGATGTGCAGACCGTGGTGGCGAGTGGCAGGCGAGGTGACCTGGTGCCCTGGCAGGTCCCCTGGCGGGTGCAGGACTGCTCTGTGGTGCTGCCAGCCGGCCGCGCGTGGCCAAGCCTGCGGGCTCCCTCTCTTGGCTCTCAGCAAAATGGAAGGTTCCCCGGTGCTGGCACAGGGAAACAAAAGCCATGAACGTATGGTCTCTTACTTTCCAATTTTGGTATCGCCTCGGTCTGAGTTCTTGTGGTGGGGACAGGATGAGCTATTTAGGGAGGGAGGGCTGTAAAGGAGGGTGAAATAAAGAGCTGCAGCATGGTCTTGGTTCTCTGTAGACACCCACGATTTTCTCAGCAGTCGGTGAAAACAACACTTCCAACTGGGGTTCAGCCTATTTATGGAAGGTGAAATGAATTTTGGCTGTCAAGCCTACTCTGTATCTCAAAATACATTTTGGCAGAAATTGCCATATCCCCCCTGGAACTGTCCTGTTGCTCCTTGGGTTGTGCAGTGCAGTTATCATCACAAAGCTGGAGTCAAGGGAAAAATTATCTTGAAAGCAGTAATTACAGTTTTAAAACCAAGCTTTTGTCACTTCCAGTCTTCGCAATGAGGCATTGGGTGACCAGAAAGTTAGGGAAACTGGTCTTTGCACAGTAAACTAATGAATCAGTCTTTGACAGGGTGCGTATAGGAGACTATTGCCCAGACCTCGCAGCGGCAGCATGCCATGTGTCACAGGGCGGCTGGCTGCGGGCATTGTCCTCCATGCTGGGCAGACTCCCTGGTCCCATCCCATGGCTTGTGCCTGAGACCAGCGGGCAGAATTACTTCTAAGTTGATCTGCAAAAGGTCTCTGGGCACTGCTGGGAGTGTGGTGCTGAGGAGCTGACAGGTTTAATATGCATGTTCGAACGGGCAGCTGCTGGAAGAAGAATGCCTTGCTCCAGACAGACCTGTCGACAGACACTGCTCAGTATTTCACAGCGTAGTCTTTCTTCATGGCCTTCAGCTTAATTAAGATGTTGTTGTGACTACATACTGCCTTCATTTCAGACTTCAGCATCTTCTGGCTGCATATTGCTTTGGCTTATCAGAGCTACAAGGACAGTGAGGGAGAGAGGGAGCTCTCTCAGGCAGCCACAGATAATAATGTACAGGGGAAATTCCTGAATGAAGTGAAAAATTATTTATAATAATGGTACTCAAATAGAAGGGAAATAAGTCACTCTAAGGGTATATAAATTTTTACGATAGTGTATAAACAGCCATAGCTTGCCTTGTCTCCCATCTATCCCTGCAGAGAATGAGGGCAACATCTAGCATAAAGAAAAATATAATAAGAAAACGAAGAAATGAATGGGAAGAGCTGGAGGATTGATCACTCGGTGTATTTGTATATCCTGATGTAAAAGGTGCTGCTGACAGGTGGCCAGGTTTCTTCTGTATAAAACCATGTGTGTGCTGTCAGGGCGATGTGAGCAGCCTTGTTTCGATTGATGAATTGCCTGCTTTCTTGATTAAACCTTCCGTCACTTAAGAAACAAAAAGCCTGTGTTTGGATGGCAGAGTGGGACATGTCAAAAAAATCTGTCTGCTTTACCTTTGTGCAGATGTTGGGCACAGACTGTAACATGTATTATTAAAATGAATGTGGCATTTACTGTACATTATTTCTTTCCTGGGAGAAAGGACCTGTAAATTATATGCTAATAATAAGTTTTAACCCTTTCAGAAACCAAGAGATTTAGGAGTGCAAATATTCCTGCAGGCCTCGCTAATTGGATGGGTTCTGATACCACTGTAGCTCTCTGAAGTTAATAACAGTGTGTTTAAGACCAGTATGCCGATGCCTCTTGGGGATATTGTCTCCCATAAGTTTTCTGCTGTGTAAGTGCCACTGAAACGTAAACCTTTCGAATTACAAAATCTTCCATTGAAAGCCCCCTTCAAATTCTGATTACAGGCGAAAGCTGTCTCCTGCCTGGGGACGAGGCTGGCAGGGAGAGGTTGCACAGCCAGCCATGCACGACCTCCACTGCGGGGGGGACCCTGCTCTGCTGTGGAAGCTGGCAGAGCCTCCCCGCACCGGCTCTAACCTTTGATTTCACTTTCAGAATCACTTCAACCTGCCAGTTTGAGACGTACTCAACCGACTAGTCTCAGGAAAAGGATTAGGGATGGAAAAAAGGCTTAACACACCTTGCAGAGCACATTCTGATGGGGCTGTGCAGAAGTATCTGATAGACTCTGTGCAATGTGATTTCCATCTTGACAGTCTGAGAACATGTTGCGTTGGAAACTGATAACCGAGTTTGCCAAATGAGATTCTTACAGTCTCAGCTGTGGTTTCTGGGAACTCATGAGCTGGTCCAAGCTGTGTACTTCCCCACAGTGCGAGTTTTCTTGGCTAAAGTGACATGGTCAAAGTCACTGCTGGCTTTGGTGTGTGACCCTGCACACTGCTAAGCAGGGTTGTCTTTTTTTTTGCCCCAAAATTTTACTGTAGCCATCTTTGGCATCACGTTGTAGATAGACATGTTTGTCAGTTGTAGCACACAAATTTATGTAATTTGAATATAGGAGTCAATAGTCATACCTCCTCATGACCTGTTCTCAGCCCTGTCAGAATGTGTGCACAAAGTAGCTAAAGCATCTTTGTATCAATTTTATGTGTGAAACAAGCGTATGGACTTCCAGGTACTGCTACAGCTGTCATCACGTAGCCAGAAACTTAACTTCAGTCATAGAAAGCTAACTTCAGCTATATAAACCTATCTCCAAGGATTTTTGTTCTAGCAGAAACCTGGAGATAAACAAAATGATCAGTTACCCTTGGATAGGACTGAGCTTCATTTTTTTGATGCTTAAATATGGAAGCTGTGCTGGAAAAGCAACAGAGCAAAAGCAGAACATACGTTAAATTGTTTATTGATAGTATTTTCAAATAATACTTGCCAGCTGTCAGCCCCAAAACAATTAAAACATTTGTGTGAGTACTTAAAGAAATAGTCGATGTTAGCCTGACATACCATTCTGTCATCCATAAGTTCAGTATCTCATAGTACCATTAAATTGTGTTGATCTATAGAAATAAAACAGGATCCAGAAGCACGTATTATTTGCGCTGTATAAATGTTAACTCAGTTGTTTTTTACAATATGCTTAAGACTCTCATACCATTTGAGGGGTTTTCAGTTAGTTGCAGATGCTGCAGAAGGTGCTTGTGGAGCAGCAGTCAGGGCTCTGTGCAGAGCCTGCCTTAGAGCTGCACCTGCCAGAGCCCTTGGCCCTGAGCAGGGACAGCAGAGCTCGTCACCCCGTGCCTCTTGCCAGAGCCTGTGCCCACAGTGTTTGTGCTGTGTGCCTGCAGCATTGCTGGCTGCTCCTGAGTGGAGCTGATGCCATTCAAATGCTGCTGCTCACTTTTCTTAAATCCTTTCTTTACATTCAGGCTGTCCATGATCATGGCTGTTCTCTGAGAATGCCAGTGTTCTTCAGTTTTGCTGATACTGAACTGAAGGTGAAGGTTATCATTCTCTTTCAAAGGCAAAATGCCATATCCTCTGGGTTGGAGCTTATATGTCACACCCAAAAACATGTCACACGCTTTATCTACTGATAAAGCAACATTAGCGATTCTGAACAAGGCTGCAATGTTTCCCATTCATTTGCTTAGGAGCAGTGGGTTTTGAAAGCAGTTATTTGATGCAGCAATGCCTTTGCGTATATTTCTTATCTTAAAAGCACTGTCTTGTGATTGTCTTTAACCATGTTATCATCACAGTTACTCATGTGCAGTATTTTTCCCAGAGAAACTGGACTGAGCACCAATGAAGGGAAACACGGCCAGTTGCCAGCTTAGTGTTGGCTGTGCCTGTTTGCCAAGCTCGCTACAAAGGATGTTTTTGTGGGCAGCTCTAACCGGTGGCATTTTCTCCACATCTCTAATTTGTTTATTTTGGAGTCATGCAGCAATATTTATTACCTTAATATTTACCTTAGAGGTAAATATTTACTTAAATGGTTGTTTATTATTATATTTTATAGAGAAATATTTCTTTATGATATTTAAATGTTTATTCACCTCTTTCAGACACGTTGTAGAAAGGTCAGTACAAACTTAGTGCTTTGGGGTAGCAGGATGTTTTCTTGTGGTGTCTGGTGGGTCTTAGGTGGTGACTTGGGGCAGGTGAGGGGTTGGAGCAGTTGCCTTTGCAACATGGGATGGTTGGGCTGCAGCTGTAGAGGGAAACATTTGCAAGCGCGTAGATTCCAGTCAGAGTTCAATCTGCTAGGTCACCCCAGCAAGCTGTCCCAGCACGAGTTCAGTTGGAAGTGGCCCCAGTCCCCCAGGGACGGGTCCCTGCTGGGGAGGGGGTGGAAGGGCTCCGTCCCGTGGAGCCTGGCTGGGGCAGCATGGGGAGTCAGGTCTGGGAGCATGGCTGTGGGAGGAGCGGGTGCTCCTTGGGAATACAGTGAGATTTGGTGTTCATTCCACACTAGTTTATCATCCAGATCCCTGGAGGAAGCAGAGAGAGTGGAAACTGATGTTAATGATCTGGAAAAACATCAAAGCCAGTGGATTCCTGAAAAGGAAACCAAGTTGCTGTTCCGTATTGGATAATGCAGACCTTGGCAGGGGGGAGTTGTAATTTGTCTGGGCAGCTTTGTTGGAAGCATTTATTTCACACACTGCTCTTATTGCAGCAGTTTGCTTCCATATCCCTCCTTCTTTTCAGGAGCTCCATTGGTTTATTCAGTGTGGCTGTGAGTTCTGCTCCGAAACACCAACACATGGCTGTGGAGCCTGGTCGGAGCCCAGCTTGGCTGCCTGGGTGCTGGCAGCTTTGTTTTTCCACTGCTCAGTGATTGACTCAGGAATGCATTGTTACACGTACCTCCCCCTGTTTTTTCTTTTTCCTTTTTTTCCCCCCCAAAATGACAAAAGTCTCTTTGAGGTCTTTGTAGATTAAGAAATGGAAGAAAAATTAAAGATTTCGTTACATTTCAGTGCCCATACGTCAACTTCTTTCTTGTTGCAAAATGTCAGGTTATCTATGCCACTTACTTCTCTTCAATGTACATTTTCTTTTAAAATATACTGTATCTTTTATCTGTATGTAATGAGGACAGACATTTTAATCAGAGGTTAGTCATTTATTTTTGCAAACTATTGTTTTGCTTCATCATTTTTGCAGGTAATTAAATGGTTCGCTTGGCACAGTGTGTCTGCTTTATTAAAACAGGTAATTTTGAAAAAAAGGAAGATGCTATTTTTTGGATCACTGCACAAGAATTGCTTTTATCTTCATCTTCCAGCATAGTTTCTGGTGGTTTTGCGATACTCTCCTATGTTCAAGCATTTTAGTACACCCTGCTCTCTAAAGGGGGAGGCCCTGTGCTACATTTTACTGTCGATCCTGATTCCTGCGTGTACGTTCTTTGCACTTCTTAAGAGTAGAAGCAGAACTAAATTTATTTTTTGTGACACTGAATTTTAATCAGGATGGTCCAAAAAGCAGACAAGTTGTGACACAAGCTTTATTCTGCATTGAAACCTCTTTACTGAGGCTGAGATTAAAGTCAGCCAGTTCTTTACCCTATTGCAATTTCTAGTCTTTGGACTAAGAGACCTGGATAATCTTCAAAATATAAAAGGCTCTATTAATATCCAGCAGTTCAGGGAGACTGAAGTCTCACGTAAAATGCTGCAGCTGCGTATTTCAGGAAGGGAAATGTACATGTTACTTAATACTGCATTTAATGAGATTCAGAAAATTATATTTCTTATTAAATTAGCTCATCCATGATATACAGAATCTTTGCGTGCTTGTTGCTCCAGCGTACCGCCCTGCGTTATCAGTGTTGCACTCAGGCAGGCATGGCCCAAATGGTGAAAGATGAAGCCATGAGTTCTCCCGCCTGTGTAATTTTTCAGACATGTGATTTTCTGATTAACCTGCTGTCGTCCAAAGTGGCATTCTTTATCTTCATCATCTCACTTTTGCATACTTCTACAAGAGCGTGACAGCTCTGGCTGCGGTGCTGCTCTTTCTCTTGCCTTAGTCTCGGCTGTCCCATGAAGCTGCAGGCTGGCATGGCAATCTCGCCTTCTTCTGCTGTAACGTACCAGACGTACAGACTGCACCCATTTTTTGCAGATCACACATCACCTTCCAAGGAAGCTGCTTGTTGATCTCTGCCGAGAGGATTATCTGGCTGCTGCTACCCCTGAAGCCTTGAATTATGTATGAGCAGGTGTACCAGCAGGGACGTTCCCCATCCCAGTGGCGTGGGTGGTGGCAGAGCCGCTGGCGCTGACGCCAACGACTCCGAGCCCACAGGGCGCATCCAAAAGCAAGCAGTGGCTGGAGCAGGGCTGTGTCGAGAGGGACGGTGATGCCGGAGGGGACCCCACTGATGATGCGGAGCCCTGCCAGGGCAGGGGTCCTGCTCTGCTCTCGCTCCGCACGCCCAGCAGCAGTCATCGCAGGAATGTGGCTGCTGGAGGAGGATGAGCTGGCGGGACTTGCACAGGTTGCTTGTGGAGCACAACCTTTGAGGCGGGCTGCGCTGTATTTGTTTTGCTTTTCTGAGTGCCATGGTTTAATTTTATTATTTTTTTTTTTAAATAGGAAGCCGCTCTGTGGTTTGGATATTTAAACAGTTATTAACCGAATGACAATTAACAGATTGCATAGACAGATTTTCTTTTCAAAACCTCTGAAATTGAGTACAGTTTGCAAAACTATCACGGCATAGTAATGACAATGAATTTTGATTTCCCGGAACTGATATTAGACTCCTTATTAAACTATGTGCATCTGCTTTTAATTTACTCCAAATAATTGGAAAATGCAATGAAGCTTTCCAATTAAAGCACGGCTTTATGCTGTTTAATAATACCCCCATAATATTATAGCTTCTGAAGTGACAGGTGAGTTGGTGTATGAATAAAACATAAAGGCAGCAATAAGGGACAGAAAACCGGAGACAGTTGTTGGGGATTTTAAATGCTGGATGTAATTTGCATATATTAATCTCTTCTTTTCAGCCTTATCAGGCGTTCTTCAGTATTTGAAGTTAAAATAGCGTTGACAGGCGGGAGTACGCTTAGTTTTTTCAAGGATTTATTACTTGTATAATTTCTGATCTTTAATAAGCAGATATGACTGATCCTCATAGTTCTATAGAAATCGGTTAATTGTTCCAGATGGCGTGTACTGATTATGCAAAATTACTTTTCACACCATTTTTTTTTTCTGATGGAGTTTGGAGTAAAATTAAATTTTTTATAGCCTTCTTATCATGCTGTTTTACAGTGGTTTTTGCACAGAAGTTGAATTTAATCTACTATATTACATTGACCAGCAGAGTTACTCTAATGTAGCATTCTGTGATTTGACAAAGAATAATAGAACACATTGCTCATTGTTCGTTACTGTGCTGCTAATAAAAAGGAGTTCTAGTGTAGAAAACCAGGCTGTTATTTATGAAGAATGCTTAATTTGCACAGTTAAAAATGCAAAATTGTTACAATGAGATGTTCTCTCTTTTGGATAGAAGACTTGGGCAGAACAAATGAAAATAGTCTTGTTGCTACAGATTTCATCTAATAAAAAAGGATTTTTGTAAATCACTGGTGCGGTGAGACTGTATTTTATTGGGAGGAGCAGTCATGCGGGCAGCACACTCTGACTCCTATCAAGAGGTGTCACTGGTGTTTTCCCTGGTTATCGTCATCCAGATATCTCAATGGCATAATTTCATAATTGAAAACATTTATAAAGGTTGTTGGGCTTCATTTATCTAATGAAGAGCTGTTTATACAAAATAAACCACACATAAAGCCCTCTTCCTAATAAGTTTATTGTAATTCGTTTTGGTGGCGACTCACTGGGAGGAGGTGTGCCGCTGCCTCGCTGTCCCAGCCGGCCACCGGGTCCCGGCAGCGGGTGCCGTCCACAGGCGTGCTGTGGGCAGGGTGGTCCCACAGCTGCTCTCGGTCCTGCCGGAGCAGGCAAGATGCTGTGACGGGCATTCACACGTTGCTGCGGGTTTGTCCAAGAGTAATGTGGGGCCCTGGTTAATTCTGGCATCGTGTCCCATCCCATGCTGTGCTGTGTCCTGCCAACGGAGGCTTGTGTGAGTTTGCTCCGTTTTCCTCCCTCTGGCCAGACCCAGGGTTGTGGCACCTTTGCCCACAGGCAGCGGGTGCCCTGGTGGTGCAAGGGTCCTGCTTGTCCCTTTGGCTGGGCTTTGTCTGGGGGTCTCTGCTGCCGCCACTCTTAGAGCTCTGCTGAGGGGCTGAAGGGAGAGTTGGGGCCAAGCACAAGGCATCTTACTAATCTTTGGAAAGCAAAAAAGCAAATGTTTAAAAAATGACCTTGTGGTTAATGGAATTAAAGTCTCCAATTAAATTAGAAAAGTGGGGATACAGTAAATGGACTTTTATAAGGAGTGCTTATTTTTAACTCAGTAGAAAAAAAGACAAGTAATTAACTCAACCATTAGAAAGCTCAAAATTTCTCACATCTCCTGTGGAACTAGAAAATTGTTTTGTGAATACTTTTGTATATATACAAAAATATATATGGAGACAACCAATGGCATAAATCAGAAATGATTAGAAAATATTTGTTCTAATGAAGTAATAATTTGGTAGTAATGCTTTTCATCAGTGTAGCTTAAGGCTACATTAAGTGGACAGACTTTATATGGATTCTCTAATTTTAATCTTCAAAATGCTATCTAATGTCTCATTAAGACTTGCATATAATGTATCTTAAGTACAGTCATTAAATATAGTTTAGGGAGATTTATGTTCAGATATTGCTTAAAGATGTTTTAATAGGCCCATTTACTGTGATGATATTAATGAGCTCTTAACACATATTAAGCTTCTAAAACTAGTGGTATTCCTCTTGCAGTGAGCAAAACAACTTAGGAATTGTAAATGAATTGGATGTTCCAACAAGGCCGTTTTTCAATTGAGTCTTCGCACACCCCCTCCAATCCATTTAGCTCTGTAAGCATCGGGCTGCGTCCCCGCTCTTCTGCTGCGCGCTCCTGGCACATGCAGTCCCTGCGCCCTGGCACTGTTGTTTCGACCGGCTCATACCTTGTGTCCTGGCCGTGCAAGGGCTTAGTAGGGGTGGTTTGGCTCGTGTATCCACTTGTAGGTTTAGTGGTGGACTTGGCAGTTCCTGGGTTAACGGCTGGACTTGATGATCTTAAAGGTCATTTCCAACCTAAATGATTCAGTGAACTGTAGGTTGAGAACAGGCTAAACCTGTGTAAATATTGGTAGCGTGTTACGCAAATCTGGTTGTGAATCCACTAAAATAAACAAATCAAGCACTTTAAGGAAAGAGCCAAATACAATCGTGCTCTCAGATAAATTCTGCTTTTTTGATCATCTAAAGTTAAGATGCAAGAATTGTAATTGCGATAATAAAAATGTTCATTCCCCTATTGTCGCTTTAGTTCCAACTCAGAAAGTTATTGCAAACAAAATTTTCCGGTTTCATCACTCAGCTCTTCTTAAAAAATCCTTCTGAGTTCAGAGACTTTTATAATTACTAAATTGGTTTGTTAGAGGGAGATAATAGCAAATTTCTTCTTTTCATAATTGGACATTTCTTCCCTGTAGGCTAATGTATGCGCAGCACTTACATACACAATAAGCTGTGCTTTTGAAAAGCCATAACTAGCTAATAAGTGCTGTGGTGTCATCAGAGAGTAATGGTTTGCTGATTAGCATAATTAATGACAAATGGTGGTGCGGAGCGGGTGGATTGGTTTAGCAGATGATGAATGCTCTGCAGCCGAGGCTGAGTCCTGCCAAGGCGGCCTGGCTGGCTGGCAGCGGCTGCTCCTCAGCAGGTAGGTCGTTAGTCGCCACCGCCTGCCCCTCGTGCCCGCTGCCGCTCCTCAGCAACTCAGTGGCTCCGTGGGACGAGCCGCACGCTGTCACAGCTGTCCTCCGCCTGGCCAGGCGGCACGCCACTCCCAGGGCTGGGGCCTTCGGCCTCACGCCACAGGACTGGCCCGGCACCCACAGGAGAGGAGCTGCGGCCAGCCGGGTGTTCCTGTGGGCTGCCAACGGGCCCTGTCCTCCCAGGGCAGGAAGGAAGCTCCAGGCAGCCGGCCATGCTACGAGACGGGTGCATTTATCTGTGACTTGATTAATCAGGGCTAATTTGCATTCGCAAATGAGACTGATAAAAATGGAGTTACCTTTTCACCTTTAAGGGGGAGGAGGAATTATTTCTAGGTTGTCTCTTTTTTAAGTGATAAGCAACTCTTTTACCAATAAGGATGAAAATACTTAATTTGCATTAGCAAAAGAAGCTAATTATTATATAGTTAATTAGCATCTGGAAATGAAGATTATCTTAATTACAAAGCACAATTTCCTTAATAGCTACAAAACTGTAAGTTTGATCTGTGTGGAGATTGGTGACTATTATTATGTAATTAGTGATCATATTAATGGTGCAGTGTATTTAGATATAATTTGCATATGCAAATGAAATTTACCTGATAGAAATATGTGGCTCCACTAATGACTCTGAGCACTTAAAAATTAAATTACATTAGGAGATCGGGATCCTGAGTTGCCGTGCAGTGGCATGGTGGATTTCCTCCCACAGAAGGGCTTTTGGCTCTGTGGGGGCCATGGCTCCGTGTTCTGGCGGTTGGGAGGACGAGGAAATGTGTCCCCCGTGTTGGGAGAACGAGGAAATGTCCCCCCCATCTTTTCGGCTCCCCAAACCTCAGTGTTAGGTACAGCCTCCCGCAGCTGGGCTGTATCTGTGCAGCATGGCCATCGCCCCTGCCGTACTGCCATCCTCTCCTGCACTGAAGACCTCAGCTTTGGGTCCTTGTCAAGGCTCTTCTGGCTAGATAAGCGTTACATCATTGGATGGTGGGATCAGTTTCTGTGCATCAGTGTGTTCCAGGGCAGGAGATGGGAGTCCCAGGTCCTTTGTAGCTGTGCTCGTTGGTGAGTTTCTGCTTTCCACTCATGTTTAGGGGTGCCCATGATACGGAGAGCGTGGTGCTTTCGGGACAGCTGATCAGTCTTTCTTTCTCTGCTTTTATTGGAAGCAAAAAGTTGCCTGTGTGTTTAAAAAAGCTAAAGTCCCTTAAGACAAAACCATGTTAAGAGAGGGTGCTGTGCACCTTTATCTCCCCAGGGAGCCTTGTGGGACAGATGTTGGTCGCTGAGCACACAGCTGGAATTCACACAGCCAGGTTGGCAGCTGTTGCAAGAGTGAGCGTCTGCCACTGCTTGGTGACCTGGCCCCCATCCAGAGGTTTTCAAGTTGGAGAGCCCAGTACCCTCGCAGTGACAACCTTCCTGCTGCTGTTCACACCTCTGTAGGTGTCTCAGCAAAGGAAAAGCAAAGTTACCAGGGCCAGATATTGTAACAAAATGCAGTGTGTGTTTCTTTAATATACCCTGCTCCTAACTTGCAGTACTGAAATGACTGAAGTGCAAAAAATACTATAGCTGGGAGGAAGCAGCCGTTACCCAACAGGATGTTTCTCTCATCAAGAGGGAGAAATTTACAGCCACCGGCCGGGGAACACTGCAGCTATTGTGGGTGCTTCCTGAGATGCTTTTTGCAACTGCCTGCTCCAGCCCAAGTCCTGCCTGCCTGCACCTCCATGCCTCTCTGCGGCAGACAGACATTACATGTTTAATGACTTCCAAGGAGTCTGTCTATCATTACAGCTAGAGCTGAAAGTAATTGAAAAGCGTCTGTGTTTCTCTTCAGCGCGACAGCGTTGCGCAGAGGCTGGAGCAGTGCCTCCACTTTGCCTCCTGTCCTCGAGCGGGACCTGCCCCAGCTCTGCTGCAGCCCCGCACCAGTGCCCTGTTTTGTATCTGCTCTGGTCTAATTAATTAAGGGTTGTTGCTTGGAAGTAGCACATGCTTAGGTGTGATCTTTGAAGTTTAGTGTGGTGCGGAGACTTCAAAGGGGACATTTTATTAAAAAATAATAAAATCAAGAGCTCCTAAACACTTGCAATTTGAAGAGCTTGTTTGAAGTCTCTCCATGTTCTCTGGTGCTGATACAGGCACAGCGCTGAGGTACTACTTAGCCATCACCATGCAGTACTTAACCTTCGCTTTATTTAAAAAAGAAAATAATCAAAACCAGGAGTATTTTCTCAAGTGTTTTCGTGGCTTGATCTAGCAGTAAAGAACTAATTGTGCCATGTCGTGAGCTATGCAGGAAACAGAGAAAATCAAGGCTGACAATCAAATTAGCAAAAATGAAAATTTAGTCCAGGTCTGTTTTTTTAATCAAAGTCTTTTCAAGACGAACAGGAAAGCTGTAAACCTTTCCCATCATGGAGGTTTCCTTCCACAGCCTGGGAGGCCCCTGCTCTCCCGCTCCCCTCACTGAGCACCATGTGGTTCAGTGCTGCCGCCATCCCACTGCCCAGGCCTGGGCACAGGGCACGGGGCCGGGGCGTTCCCAGCGCTGCTGCCCTGCGGCAGCTCCCTGGTGCGAGCTCCTGCTCCCTTAGGAGCTGCGGGACCAACAGCGCAGCCACCCCCAGAGCTGGGTGCGATGCTTCGGGGCCATCTCATGCACTTGGGCTTGTGCCTTGGTCCAGTGGAGCTGAACAAGGAGAGAGGCGGGAGGCTGAGCCCTGCACCCTTGCTCACGGTCCAGCCAGGGGCTGCTGGAGGCACCTCCAGGGCTGGGGGTGTGGGCAGAGCCCACACGGCGCTGCCAGCCGAGCACATGGTGCCAGTTGCTTGCACGGAGCACAGGACCATCCTGACTGCTCTGGTCTCCTCTCAGTGTGTTCGACTAACGAGGGGCCGCACAGGGCTGGCGACCTGCTGATCCCCTGGGCAGCCATCAGCGATGGCCTCTGCAGGAGCAGCACAGATGGCGAGCCCAAGCAACAACGTAAACTGCAATATGTCTTGGAGGTGCAGCGGGGCTGCAGCTGGTTTGTTGCATCGTGGCGATCTGCTGGGCTGGGGGTGGCTCAGCGATCCCCTGCCCCTCATTCAAGCGGTCTCTTACTGTGGGGCTGCTCTGGATAGGCTGGAAAGGGGCTGGAGAGCAGCCAGAAGAAACAGGGTTAATGTCTTAATATTTGGGTCCTTTATTAAATAAAGAAGCGTGTGTGTTTTGGAGGGGGTGTCTGCAGCTGGGAAGCGCAGCCTGGGGCAGTTGCAGCGTTCCCGATAGCAGCCGGCTTGGCAGGAGCTCACGGGAGAGTTTGCTTTTGTTTTTCCCCTGAGGTTTTGCTATCATTAGTGATTTGGAAATGCAGAGTGGTGGTGTTCCATCTGGGACTCGGTGCCCGGTAGCGCAGAGAGCACACACACATGTTTACTATTCAGACTGCTATTTAAATTACTGTGTACAGAAATACAGAAGTAGGAGGCTTAGCTGTACATTATAGAGAGTGTGGTTTATTTTGAAAAGCTTGCATCCTTCTCTTGATGCGTTGCAGACTGTTGTAAAACTTTTTTTCCATATTTCTGAATGACTTCCCCCTGTACTGAGATCACAGAACGTGCCTGGGTTCATGCAGGTGTCGTGTGCTGTACACTCCACGCGCGGGTGTAAAGGCTCAGGTGTGCAGAGCTTGTGCCAGGGCACTCAGTGGGAAGCAGAGAGGCGCAAATAGGAGCCAAAGCTGGGAGGGAGTGTGAAGGGGGTGATGTCCTGGTCCCTCCCTGCCCAGCCTGCCCTGACCCGCCGTGGCTGGTCAGCCAGCCCAGGTAGCAGCGTGAGTCCTGGTGTGCTGGCTGGACGGGCAGGTGCTGGAGCCGGCGGCCTGTGTGTCCTGCAAGGGCTTGGGAGATCCCTGTCCTGTTCCTTGAAAAGCCATCAGCCTAGCGCTGTCACCCTGAGTTCACAGTCACGATCGCAGAGAGTGGCCATTCCCTGGATAAGAACCGTCTCCATGTGCTGTGGGGTGATTCCATAGCCGAGTCGCCGCCTCACCCCGTGCAGGGCACCGCTTCTGATGGTGAGAGCCATCTCTTGCCCTCCTCGGCCTGGGGGACAAGGCTTGCACGTGGGCTGCACTTTCTCACTTACGTGGAAACCGCGTTCGGAGGGGTCCTCCCTGCTGGGGTGCCCTCCCACCCACGCGAGGCTGGGCTGCGTGCTGGGGCAGCATCAAGCTCTTCTGGTGGGTGCCCTTGGTGTCCGCGCAGGGCAGGGGCTCGCATGTCCCTCCGGTCTAACCGTGGCTGCCCTGGGCAGGTGCGAGCAGCCGCCCAGCCCGATCGCTGCTGTGCCTGCACTCTCTGCCGGCCCCCTGGCTTTTACCCGCTACCAAGTTCCTCTGGTGTCATGGAGCTGAAAATTAAGTTTTCTCTAAACAGGTGAGCTTTGCTGGGTTTATGGTATTGCTGTAGGCTGGTTTATGAGATACTCATCTTGGTAAAACATAAACACTCTGCTAGCATTTCAGGTCTGGGGAAAATCTGAAGACTTTTGCAGTATTACAGAAAGCTCTTTCTAAAATCTAAGATCATTTGAATTTTAAAGGTGGCAATAGTACATTCAGCGTTGGGGTTTTTTTGTTGGTTTGGATTAGCAATGCTTAGTTTTCAGAGTCATGTGGGAAAATGTTTTGCAAGGGATTGATTGATTTAAATATTTTTAATATCAGCAGTTGAAAATTCAAGTGTAAAAGGCCATACAAAAATAGCAGTAAAGAAATCCAAAGCTATAAAACCTTATGGTGAGAATTTAAATGCAGAAACAGCTGTTATTTCCTTGGGAGTTGAGGTATATAAACTCTTCCATGGCTGTGTATCCCCACAATAGTGGTGTGAAGAATTAGCGCTCAGTGCAGTGTGCAAACTGAACCCGCCAAGCACTGAGGCAGCTATTCATCTATACCCAGGAGCTAAATATGACAATGTTAGCATTTTTCATTTCCCTGACGTTACCATTAATAAAGCAATGATCCAAAAGAAGCTTTGCTGAGTCTGTTCTTTATGCTTCCATCACTCACGACTAGATAATTTCACACAGGATCGTTTTTAAATTAAATGACGATAAAAGCGCTCTGCTGTCCTGTGTTCACTAGTTCATAGAAGTCTATCAAGTCATTAATGTGTCATGACAAACTGCTAGTTGGATACAAGAGTAATTAATTATTTGCATAAATAACAGGTTGAACTTCGTGCTTTGAACCGCAATGACATATGCGTCACATCACGGACATCGCAGAACCTCTTGCATAGAGTTCATGGGAGGGGTGAAGCTGAGCCAGGCATGTTCTGCAATCGCATCCTCACTCGCTTCAAATGGTCAGGAGCTTGGCTTGGGTTTTGATGCTTTTTGTGTTCCGAAGTTCTTCATTAATGGTTGTTTCAAGAAAGCATCTGATCATTGAAGATTTCAATGAACAATTATACAGATTTTCATAATCACCATTAATCACCACATATTTTTCAAGATAATTACAGCAATTATTATTTAGATTCCTCTTTTATGTGCGCATAGTAGAAAAGAACAAGTGCTTATTACGCTGGGTAGTGTAGAGAACTATGGTCTGAAGTTCTTTGTCATCCAGAAACTCATTATGTTAGCTGATGCTGCCTGTGAAAGTTCGTCAGCATGTTTAAATTAGGGTAGCATTGGCAGGTCTGATTATTTAAATCTGGTAGCTTTGCTAAAAATATAGTTATTCAAGAAAGATGAATTACTAATTTGACAACTGAGATTTACTTGGAGTCTACAGCACAGAAGTCAGCATCTATCGTGTGCTTAGGGGAAGGTGACAGTACTTTTTCAGATTAAAGAGAGAATTTCCAAGCAAGCTAACAAGTTGTATTTATAGAGCACAGTTTTGTGGCCTGCCCTTTAAGGGCTGAGAGTAAGTCTTAGTGAATGGTAATGAAGAAGCAGCCACTGGTTGAAAGTTGGTTGTGCTTTTCAGTGGTCCTGCCCCGATGAAGAGGGTGGCATGCTCCCCTGCCTCTCACCTCTCTGGCCTCCTCCCTGCTGCCGCTGGCTCCTTTCAACTCTTTTATCTAATTGCAGTAGGCTAATTGGATGTGACCCTCAGGGAGGAGCTGCTCCTGGCAGACAGAAGCCACCTTTCTGAAATCCCTTTTTAGTTTGTTCTGGTCGGAGGGAGAAGAGTGCAGGCACCTCCCTAATGTGTTGCAGATGCTGTGCTCATAGTTGCACGGGGAGAACCTGCTGCCTCGTGGATCCAGCCCCTCCATGCTGGGCCCCCGGCATCCTCCTGGCAGGTGAGGCTCTGCAGCCGAGCAGCAATTCCATGTGCAGGGTCAGGAGCTGCAACCACTCAAGGGCTGTGGCTGCCTTGGAACACACTGGTGGAGGTGGTGTTCCCGCTGGCCCTGCTGCTGGCCTGGCTTGGAGCAGCTTTGTCTACCTGTGCAAGCAGGCTTTAAATGAAACGTGCAAGGTACAAATGTCCTATAGGTATTAAAAATATTTTAAAGTCACAGTCTTTTAAAATGTTAAAACCTATGTGGGTCAGTGCATGAGCTTACTCGTGTAGTGGTATGAGTAACACTACTGATGGTAATGCTGTAAAAATGTGATCTTGCCCACCTTTTCTGTTCTGAATCGGTGCAGGTTGCCTTTGGAAAGAGAGCTGTACTTTATCATTCGCCGGCACCGATTTCTTTTTATCCCTTTGTGTTACTGTCTGCTGGTCTTGAACGTGGCACAAATTGACATTGAGAAGTGCTGAATAGCTCTTGGCCAGACTAAAACAAGAACTGCAGCTCCAGGCCAGAGCCTGGCTGGTAAGTCTTGACGTTGGCCCTGGCAATGGTAACACTGGGCAGAATCGCAGCACAGCGCTCTGCTCATCAGAGACTGCCAGGAATGCCTCAAAAGCAACGGGGAGGAGGTGGGAAAGGAAAAAGGGAGGAATCAGAGGCTGCTGATGATGTTTATTTACAGTACATCAGAACAAGGGACATGGAATTAAAAGCCTCCTACATTTCTGGTTTCATTTAATTTTATTATGAAAGTAACTGGCTGCTGTAAATGGTAGTAGCATACTGTCTGGTGGTGCACAGCGGGAGCGATGGCACCCGTGCCTAGACCCAGGTGCCAGACACCCCGGCAGACCGCAGTGCAGCGACGGGAGCTCTGCCCTGCCTGTTGCTGGAGATGCTGGGCCCTGGAGATCGCTTCCTGCCATTACCTCCTTCGCTCTTCTGCAAGTCTTGGTGAGCTGGGGGCAGGGGGAGTGCTTTGAAGGGGTCAACCCATACGCTTTGAATGCAAGCTTGCTCATGTGCAGCCCCATCACGGCAGCACTGCTGCTAGTGCCGCACAGCCATGCTGCACATGGGAAACATGGAGAGATGGGTCCTGTGCGGGGAGAGGTGTCTGCCAGGGCTGGGCACGTGCTGCTGAGCTGGTGGTGCAGCAGCTGGCGCTGCCCGGGAGCTGCGGTGGTGCAGGAGCTGGCGCTGCCCGGGAGGTACGCACTGCAGAGTGCAGGGAGGGACCGGTGCTGCAGCCTGGCCTCGGGACAGCACCTGGCCCTGCTGCGGCGAGGGGCTGTGCAGCGGGCAGGGGTACGCAGCACTGAGCCTCCCCTGTAAAATCACTGCAAAAAGGCATTGCTGCAGCTGGAGTTTTGTTGGAAGCAGCATGGTTTTGTTCAAAGCATGATGCAGTCTTGTTGACATGACGTAAAAGCTAATGTTAATGTGAGACGGTTCAGTGTTGTGCTGGAACAAGTTGTCGCTGCATTTGTTAACCTTCTTGGATTTGTATATACACTCTTAAAAGGAAGCTGGGTGCCTCATTCCTGAAGTCCTTGTGAATGTGGAAAAAAATGAGGCAGCAGCTTTGAATCTCTCCCTTCCTGTGGCCAGTGCTGCTGGAGGGCAGGCAGCACCTCCCAGGGCGAGGTGGGGGACACAAGGGTGTCCTTCCTCCAAAGTGGTTCCTTTGTCCAGGGCCATTGTCCAGCCTGGAAGCAGAGGCAAGGGATGAGCAGCTGGTCCCCACGTGTTGGGGGGGGAGGGTTCCCCACTGGCCGGCACCGGGGGCTCCTGGAGCTCGGCCAAGCCGTGGGGCAAAGGTTGCCACCCTCCCGGCACTGGGGAGGCAGCCGGCTGTGGCAGCCTGGTGCTTGAGTCCCATAAAGTTTCCTGAATTGGTGGGTATTTAAATCCTTGTGACTCCTAGTGCCTGGCTGTGAACAGAGCCATTGAATGAGTGTGTTATTTTCCGATTTCTCCCTTTAATGTATTTTACCAGCAGCCTAGTGACGGGCCTGACACGCTGGCTCCTGTGCACGCTCCTGCGCTTTGGGAGTGCAGCATTAATAACACACTTCCATGCATCATGCCATTTTTAAGCATGATCGTTATGATAAAGGGCATATACTTAATTACAGGCCTGCTTAATTACAGCTCTGTTGAAGCTCGTTTGTTTAGGAGAGTGCTAATTGCGCTGCTGAGCCTTTGGCACACCCTGCTTTCATCTGCTGCTTTGCTCTGCAGTTTTGAGCTCTGAGAGGACTGGAGTGCTCAAGGACCGAAGGACGGATGGAGGCAGTCCAGCGGGGGCTGCCGCGAGAGCACGCACGCTCATTGCAGCTTATTCTTTAAATTACTTTACAAAAGCCGGCGTGTGACTGATCAAAGCAGGTTTCTGTCGGGATAACAAATGCAGATGGTCTTTCAGGTTCAAAACTTCCTGGATTTGGTGATGCTGGTTTTTATCTGCTTCCTTTTGTTTCGTGTAGCACTGTGGCTGCCACACAACACCTTTAATAATGAAATAACTCCAGTGGAGGGGGTTTTTAAGTCAAAAATACACAAAGTAAATGTAAAATGCTAAGTATGCTTAGTAACCCTTGTTAAATCACTAATGTGGTAACTCATTGGTGCTGATGGAAGTCACAAACAGCAAGCGGAGAAACACTGGGTTCCTGGGTGCGGATGCTTTGTGAAAGAAAACCCTATTTGAGGATTACTTGAGGGCATTTCAGGGCTTAAATTTGCTCTAGTTTGAAGTTTTCATTTCTTTCAAAGCTGAAATTTAAAGACTTAGAATGTTAAAGACGTAACAGAAATAAAGGGGGTGTGTTTGGGGCTGCACTCTGCCTTAGAAATGTGCCCTTTTCAGTCTTGTGTGGAAATTGCTGAGTTACATGTTTTAAAAATAAGTGTCTCCCTTGTACTGACACGTCTTGTGGGAGGCATTCTGTGACTTTTCTGAGGTGGTGATAGCAAGACAGAAACACTGAACTTCATTGCACTAAGAAGAATACACCAGACAATATAAAGGCAAACCAGCCTCTTGGTGTCAGCGAGGTTGTGCTACAGAGTTGACCCAGTGATACAAGGCTGTTCTGTGTGCTGTGATGTCCTTGTGTCTGTCTTCATATTCCACTGGTTTACATCCTCCAGATGTGGTTTGCAAGTGTCTGAGATCCATTGCTCGCTGTTGGGTTTGCCCTGGCAGGAGCCAGGCCGGGGAAGGTGCTTGGCCCTGGATTTTTGATTTCATCCTGCCCAGGCAGTAGTACTGACTGCCGTGGGGAGGTGTGTGTCCCCTGAACGAGGTATGGTCCTTAGCCTCTTGCTCAGACACCACCGGCTTTGCTCAAATGGTTCTGTGTGGTACTGGTAAACAGATGTCTGTCCTCTTAAACTGTGTGTATTTAGTTTCAGTTTCAAATACTGCCCTGTTTGAGCAGCTGAACCAAATTGGAAGACTCAGCATTGAGTGTATGAGATTGTATATGGATAGAGCAGGGAGGGTTTATTGAATTCCTGATTTGGTAGGGACTAACCCAGCTGTGACTCGAACGGAGAGAAACCACTGACAGGTTAGAGGGAGGAAAAGCCTGGCAATAACTTCTATGAGGTATCAATCATGTGTCAATGCCATGAATACCTGATCTGTCACTGGGAATGTGTGAAGTTGCATGTCAAAGTCAGCTGGAAATGTGACATGTCTACTCGTTTTGTCCCTTTCAGCAATGGATGGAGTGCCTTTTATGATTTCAGAGAAGTTTGCCTGTGCTCCTGAAGGGGTGAGTTGCCTTCTTTGTTCTCCCAGTGTCTAAAATTCATCTTTGCATGAGGAACGATCACAAAGCATCAACACAAACTACCCGTTTCTGGGAGCTTTTCTTTAGTGGGGCCTAATACGTACCTAGTGCTTGAGATGACCCAAGGTTGTGCTTCACAATACTTTCCCATAGGGTGGGAATGGCTTTTGCCAGATTACTTCTAAAACTGAATTGTCCCAGGACTTGAAGATTTATCACCACCAGAAACAGGAATGTCAGTGGGACTCTGGTGCTGGAAACATACCTAATTTCTTAGCTTAGATTGTAAAGAAAGCTGCAAATGAACAGCTCTCCTAGATTTAACCTGCTGTGGAGATGGCATAGTGCAGTCAGCTTTACAGCTTCCCTTTTGTGCCCCAGAAGTTCAACGCAATGGTAATGGCATGGTGCACCTTAGTGATGGCAGCTGCCATGTGGCTCTTGCGGCTCCGCACCCTGCATGGGCAGAGCTGGGTGGCCACGCGTGGGCAAGGATCTTCCAGAGTTACTCACCCTTGGTGGGCGCTGGTGGTTTTGCAGGTGGAGCGCAAGCAGCTGTAGCTGACCCGGGATAGCAGGGTTGCCACAGCTGTGCTGGCCAAAATCCAGTTTGGTGGGAAGGCTGCACCCTCATGTTTGCGAGTTCCAGCCTGTAAGGTTTGCGGAGGTGGATATGTCCTAGTGACACCACAGCTGGACCTCGGCTGGGTTCCAGGGAGCAGGAGCAGGGGTGGAAGAACGATTTTAGGATTCCCATTGCCCTCTGGCATGGGAGATTATACAAGCCAAAGTGTCTCAATTGCAGCAACAAAACAGGCTGGGTTATTTTCATGTGGCGTGTTTCTAAGTGAGTTCACTCCTGGAGTGGAGTCCTGCTCGGCATGCCTGTGCTGCTGGCGGCAGGGCTCCTGCCTGGCAGCGGGGAGCTCGGGAGGGCACCGCATCCTGCGTCCTGCCTGCTTGGTGCCGACAATGGCCTGGGCAGGGCAGGTTTGCTCAGCTGAAACAGAAACCCCCATACCGCTTCAGAATTACTTTTGAGTGTCACTGGGCCAGTCCTAGTTTAAGTTGGTGATCCAGAGCTCAGAGGCTCCACCTCCCGTTACCAGTTCCCCAATCCATTTGATCCTAAAACAATAGCTCTTTAAAAATCAATTTACAAGAAGCTGTTAAGGCAAACACCAAGCCTCAGCTGTATCTGATTTTTCATGTTGTGCTCCCACTTTGTGCTTTCTTCTTCCTGCTGACACAACCTGCGTGTGCAGCCGGATGCAGTTTTTCACAACCATTGCTTTCTGAAAGGGTTGTTTATGGGCCGTTATTCCCAGAAAGCTGGAGTCCCTGCCGCGAGGACAAATGCAGAGAGATTAGGTCGTGCTAATCCTCCCCTCGGATCCTTTAGACACCATTGCCACCATATGGTCAGTTTGGTCAGGGCTGCTCACAGCCGGTGCTGCTCACACCTATGTGCTGTGGCCATATGAAATCCATAGGGTGTTACAGAGTGCGTGGCAGTAACAGCCATGCTGCAGCAGGGAGATGGCTGAGGAACTACCTGTGTGAAGTGACACCGAGATGAGTGTCAGCTGTCCCCGCTTAGGGAGAAAGGCGTTAGAGCTGTTATTCCTAACCCGCCTTCTGCTTCTTCACTCTTGTGGTGGACTGAGAAAAAGGATTATGCACGTGTTTACAGATGGTGCCTCTAAATCTCTGGTGAGAGAGTATTTGCTGACTTTAAACAAAAACAAAACAAAACCTGAATTTGACATTTCTGTGTTTTTTTTTCTTGCCAGATGCAGCCAGTTGATCTCTTGGGCATCACAATCAAAACTCTTGCAGAAATAGAAAAGGAGGTAGGTAGCCAGCCAGGCACTAAGCAAAAGTGTCATGAGAGCTGTGTTCACTTTGTTGTGAGATCCTTTCCCTTATAGAAAAGGCCTCTCTTTGACTTCGACAAGTCACTGTTGGTGGATAAAAGTCAACGTGATTCAAACAGTAAGCTCAGAATTGGGGATGTCCTTTGTGATCTGTGCCAGGTGAAGGTACTTTAGATGCTGAATCTAATGGCAAAGTCTGCTGCCCTCCGTTTAATTCCAGATGTCTTTCTATTTAACCTTTCTCATTTATTAACAAAACACGTTACAAACAGGACACTGTATTAGGTTGCCTCTTGCGTCTCAGGGAAGCAAATGAACTTGTCTAAGCAATGTCAGGTGAACTCCTTCATCGTTTTTCAGTTTGATAGTGCTGGTAACGTTACCAGGAAAATGGGGCTGCACTGCCAGTGAGTGTGAGTCTTCTAGGAGCTCGGGGAAGAGACATCTATCAGTCTGAGGGTGGTCTCACATTCTTGAAGGAGCGTTTTGGTATATGCGTGACTTGGGCTGCATGGTGCCAAGGAGCCACCTGCTCTGCAAGGGCTGCCTCTCAGCTGAAGTCTCAGACCAGGAGGAAAATTGTTTCAGCAGCACATGCTTCTTCGGGTACCACCAGTCACAAACATATCTTGTGCCAGCCAGCTGGGTTGAAGGCAGAGAGAAAGAAGATGGCGTTGCAAAACCTCCAGACCCATCGTGACTTCTCCGCTTTCTGATTCCAGTTGTGAGTCCAGTTTCCTGAATCCATCCTCTTCTCCTGATGCAAGTTTTTTCTGAGTACAAAAAGAAGGTGTTCAGTTGCCAGGGCTTTCCAGGCACCCAGTGGGCCAGGGGAGCACCGACGGCGGCTCAGTTCTGCCCAATGGGGGCAATCACTAGCAGAAGGACCTGCCGCCTTGGGCGCTGTGGGCCTGCCGTGTGGCATGTGTGCCCTGCTTCTGTTTGGGGCTGCCTGCGCCTGTCACGAGGGCCCCACGCACTGTGAGCCAGGGGTGCTCAGGGCTGCAAGCCCCTCTGCATGCCTGCCTCCTTCCCCCCACTCACGCCAGGAGCTGGCCATGGGGCCCCAGGCCCCTTTTGCCAGGGGGAGGGCAGAGTGGTGTTGGATTTGCTTCTGTTGTCCTCTGCGTGTTGCCTGGTGCAGGAGAGGTCTCGGCAGCTCTGGGCACCACTGTTGGGGGGGGGGCTGTGCAGCCCTGCCCCATGCCCCTTGCAGGCCAGTGGCGTGCAGCGACACTGGCACCGGCGTCATTTGTGGCCTTGGGAGGAGAGGTTGATACCTGCCGGCTCTCCCCGCACCCTCCCGTTCTGTTACAGGCTGTGTGCATTTCAGAGTAATGAAAAGTATAATTATGCAGCCCATATTCCTTGATGAAGCATCTTGTCTGTACATAGATAGCTATGCATATAAATATTGTGAATTTCTGCATGGCTTTATTTCCCTTGCAAGCAATAGCACCATTACAGCAAATCTTCTGGATTTCCAAAGCAGCAAGAACATTTTCCCTGGAGCTAGATGGCTTGCAAAAAATATTCCCAAAGAATTCCAAGAGTTACTGTTCTCTGTCGTGCATTTGCAGATGTGTGCACCCTGCGAGGTGAGCTGCATGGACTCTGCCCTTTCGGGAAAGCTGTTGCAAATGGGTGCTCAGGCTGCACCTGGAGCCCTGCGGTGCGGAGTGGTGCGGAGCGGAGGGCCGGCGGGCTGGAGCCGAGGGTGCCGTGCGGCCGCCGCTGCTCTGGTGGATGCCGGGCCCCGAGGAGCGGGGCCGCACGGGTGTGGCCTCACGGCGCCTGACCGTCCCGGTAGCGGGACAGCACCGAGCGGGCGGCGGGGCGGCACCGCGACCGGGCGGGCAGCGGCGTGCGCGGCCGGCGGGTGCCCTGGGCCTGGCGGAGGCCCCCCCCCCCCCCCCCCCCCCCGCTGCAGCCGGGCGTTGGGCGGAAAGTCTGGGGAGAGGCTAATTAGTAAAGCAGCATCTCGGATTAATCATTCCTCCTAAACTGACAGGGAAGGCGGTGCGTTTAACCACCTCATTGATACGAGTTTTCGTGGGCTGCTCTTCGCGAATATGTTTTGATGAAGAAGTTGTACATCTAAAAGGGCTTAAAATTTTAATTTTATACAGAAATATTTTTCCTTGTTCTCATGTTTGTAGTCAATTCTCCGGAGTGCAGTCACATGAAATGTTCTTTAAATGAACATATTTGCTAACTGGCATGATTTCAGTTTTTAAAACATTGGTTCCAGCAATTAGGCATTTTTTTCAGTTCCCAAATGACTAGAGAAATTCGTCTTGATTATAATTGCTCTTAGCCACGCATATCTAATTTGTGTCTTTTTAAGTGTTAATTAGTAAACAGTTTGAGCTGACATCTTTATGTGTTTGTGTGTTGAAAAATGAGGCTTATTGCTTATTTAGCTTGGGGCTGGTACTGCTAGCTGTGACATCATGACATTGAGGTAAAATTAATGAAGACGCGTTTGCCAATTAAAACGCAGCCTGCAGAAGGACGGCTCCGTGGCGCGTCCCCTTGCGCCGTGCAAGCGGCCGCTAATGCTCGGCGCGGTGCGGCTCGGCTCGGCTCGGCGCGGCCCGGCTGGGCGGGCGCATTCCCCGGGGCCGGGGCCGTTCCCGCCGCCGCCCAGCCGCGCACCGGCCGGGGAGCGGGGCCGCCGCGGAGCCCGCGCGCCCTCTGCCGGCCCGGGGAGGGCCCCGCTGCAGGGCCCGCCGTGACCTGCGCTGCAGGGCCCGGCTGATGCCCGCGGGAGGAGCAGGCCCTGCCGCAGCTGGGCGCGGAGGGCTGCTGGCGAGCCGAAGCGGGGCGGTAAGAAGGTGTTGGCGCTGGAGCAGGGAAGGCCGAGCCGCATCTGCTGGGAGAGCCGGCTGCGGGAGCAGGCCCAGCTTGCCTTTCCAGCAGGGGCACGCAGCCCGCACACAGCTCCGAGGGTGCCTGGCACCACGCACAGGCCCGCAGCAGCGCTGGCATAGCCAGCCCGGCCAGCACCGTGGCCCTAGCCCCGCACACGTGGCCGGGGTCAGGCACCAGCAAAGTCACTGAGTTCCCGAGGCCGCCGTGCTGGCTGCGTGTGCCGAACCCCCGGCTGGCTGCTGAGGAGTGGTGACAAATGAGTCTGGCCCAGGGGAACAGGGGGACATCTTGGTGACATCCCAGGAGCCATAAAGGGGACAATGGGGAACATGAAGGACGGTTCATATCCAGGGCTGTTATGGTGGGTGAGCCGGCGCCGTGTGCTGCTCCTGCTTCAGCCGCAGCACCAGCGATGGGAGAGCCACCGCCGCCCTGGCCTCTCCAACGGGTGCCATGGCATGGCAAGGGGCGACAGCGGCACCCAGGGTGGCCTGGGGCTGTCAGGATGCGGCCTGTGGCGTGCCACGAGATGGCACTGCTACGGTGCACGTGTGCGCTGTGGCGCCCAGGCCTGCACCGCCCCATCCTGCCGGCAGCAGGGCTGTCCCTCAGCAGCAGGGATGTCCCTTGGGCTGTAGCAGTGTCCAGCCAGCTGCAGTGACATCTGTGGGCTGCAGAGACAAGAGTGTAGGTGTTGTCGGCTACCTTGCCAAACTAAAAATGTTAATTATGGTAGTGTAATGATGGTAGTGTAATTATGGTAGTATGCTTGTGTAAATGAGGCCTGCAAAGGGGAATCTTTCTGACTAGCTGCTTTACGTGCAGGATGACTGTGGCTGTGTTTGTGTTAACCCTGGGCTTTAGAGGAGCGGAGTGAATCCTAGCCAGGACAGTTAGGTGTGGTAGTTCCAGCAGGCTCACGTGGTGTGGCCATGCCCAGGGCAGAGAGACAAGGTCACAGCTCAGGGAGCTGCCAGGCACATTACTTATGTCATTCTTCTGCTTCTGTATCGTCCCGGCACAGGCCGGGGAGCATGGCTGCGTGGCTGCACACCCTGGCCCAGGCTGCCATCGGGCAGTGCCCCACGGTTCCCTCTGTCTTGCTTTGTCCCACAGTACGACTACAGCTTCCGGACAGAGCAGAGCGCGGCAGCCCGCCTGCCGCCCAGCCCCACCAGATGCCCACCAGTCCCGCAGTCCTGAGAGGGGCCGCCGGCGCTGGAGCAGGCGTGTGCATGCATACTACTGAGCGGGACACGGGACGCAGTGCTGGGGCCATCCTAGCAGACCTCTCTCGTCCGGCCATCACCGCCCACCCTGTGCTGCACCACCTCCTCCTGCACATGCCACTCCACGCGTTGGGACTGCGCGACCCTTCGGCAGCTGCCACCACCCTCTCTCGCTGCTGCAGATACCTCTCCACGTGAGTACATGACTGGGAGCCTGACAGCAGCTCCTCACTTGTCCTCACTTTATAACCCCTGCGCAGGACAGTCACAAAACCCAGAGCTGTTACAAACTGCTGTGAACAGCAAGCCATGAGCTCATGGATCATGAAGAAATGCTCGGCAGTGAGCCCTAAAAGTAAGGAAGAGTAAAAAATATGGCTGGTTAATCCGCAAGCCTCCAGGCATCACACCTGAACTGACATGGAGCTGATGGGCTCTCGACACCGCCCGGCTGGAGGCCCCCTGCGGCACTCTGTCCAGCGGGCAGCACCGAGCCATGGCGGATGCCCTGTCTGCCTCTGCCGAGGTCCGGGCACACAGCAGCTCTGCCGCAGCCAGAATCAACCCGAGACTGTGATCACTTGTTTTTGCTGTAGGCTGGCGGAGCTGGGGACACTTGCTCAGACCTACCTTGGGCTCTCTTTCCAGGCACCAGCAAGGTGGAGGGGTGTAGAGAGCACAGGCTGCACTGCAGTTCCTGAGGTGAAGCACCTCTGCTTTGCACAGGGTGTCCATTTGTCCATCAGGACCTAGAGCGACAAACGTCTTGTATTTCTTTCTGGGCTGGATGCTGGCAGCAGCCCAGGCAGACCGCGGCAGTGCCCCGCTGACCCCTGGCCAAGCTGCCTGCGGAGCTGGCGCCCTGCTGACAACTTGGATGCTGTCACTTGCTGGTAACTTTGGACAGTTTTCTAATATTTGCCCCACTAGCTGCTAAAAAAAAAAGAGATGTGCCTGTTCCTTTGTGCACTCATGGGGAAGCACTGAACTCTGACGTAGTGCAGGATGAGAGTGGGATGCATTAAACCCTGACCTCAGCCTCCTTGTGATCGCTGACCTTAGCTCGCTCCCGAGTCAAATGCATGTCTTGGAGAAGTCTGTTGCTGTAATAAGTTATTTAGAAGTGCCCATCTGACTCCATGCTGCTTTTTCAAGTCTCTGCTGTAGAACAAAGCTACATCATGGCAGCAAAATGGCAATTTTTAAGTAAGTGTTAAAACATACAATTTTTTATATTGTAAAATACTGATTACCTAACCCTATTGAAATGCAATTGCCATAGTAACAAATAATAGTATTGTCGCTCTCAGTCTGGGTCGTATGTATGCCCTGACCTGCTTTGCACTGCTTTTGATTGATCTTGTGTTTTCTAGTTGGACAGAATAGTGACTAACAGTAGGTTTTGTACTGTCAGCTTGTATTTTTTATTTGTATATATGTAAAATATTTCTTGTCCAAAGAGTCATTTCTGGTTTTAAGGCACCATACCGTATTGCTGGGATAATGAGCACAAAATACTATAACATTCAGGACAGACTGAGTCTAAGTCTTCACTTCAACTTCTTCCAATCAGGTAAATAATTTTCTGAAACTGCCTTTGTAAACCAAGGACGTGCAACTGGAGAGCAGAGGCCAATTTGGTTGCAGGTGTGTCGTATTTGGGCAAAAGAATTAAAGCTATGCCATTTGCACCAGCTCTGGAGGTTTGGGTGGCCCCATGGAAATGCTCGTTTACTTGGAGGTTGCAGCACCATTTTTAGTTCTTATTTATCCTGCAGGAAAGAAAAGCCAGACCTCACTGCCAAGCTTCACAAAGGCTAGATTGATGATGCCGACATCGACAAATGAACATACCATGGCAGCCTGGTCATTCGGCTCAGGTTCACTTGAAGTTCAAATCCACTCCATGCTGTAGTACTATGCCCATCTCATCCATCTTTTGTCTTTCTATTTTTCTGCTTGTAATTTTTTCTGTAGTTTTCTGTGGCATCCATTCATTGCTTCTGTGGCTTAGTGGACGCTGCAGGTAGGTAGAAGCCATCTGCAGCGGTGCATTCCTCATATTTTTGGGATGAAGGAGCTGCAGGGAACTGACTTTCCCTGTTACTGATCGGTGGTGGAGGAGTGAGGGCTGCAGGCTGGTGCAGGGCAGTCGGTGCAGAGTCTGCAGAGCTCCAGGGCAGTTCCTGCCACAGGGAGATGGGGGGGATGGCTGCTAGGAGCCCCTCCTCAAGCCACATCATCCCATGCTGAGGGCAGGGCTGACTGTGCAGCAGCTGGAGGGCTCAGTGAGGAGCGAGTTCAGATAGCTGCTGAGCCCTGTGTTCAGTGGGGTACTCCCTGCATATGCCTCAGAAAAATGGGCATGTAGCTTTGGGTCCCTTCCTGTGAGATTTAGCTTCAAGAGCATCAGTAGATAAAGTTAGTGCTTTAATACTTACAGCAACAGTTAACATTTGCTCAGTCGTCTTAGAGATGGTGAGCTCAGCTTTCTCTTCAGTGACCTACAAGATACACTGGATAGCTCAAAATGCTGATGGGATGTGCAGCTGGGACAAGCATCTAAGAAATCTTCAAGATGTATTTGTATAGTTGGTTCTCACTCTTCCCTCTTATGCTGGGCTAGCAAAGCTGCTTCAGGGTGCATCTGCAAAGAAACTTGAGAGATTAGCTTGATCTTCACTGTGTGTTTCTGTGCTGTGGCACTGCAAGGATAGCCTGTACTGAAAGCATGAATAGTACAAATGCAGTGGTACAAATGCAACAGAACTGTCTTGAGCAAAGAGCTACAGCTGCTGAGAGGCAGCTGAGCTCTTGAGACCTGCTAAGTGACAGCTGGAAAACAGCATTTCCAAAGGCTCAGAGCCAGTGCTCAGAAGCACAGTGAGACACACGGTGCAGGGTGGTTGAGTATATGTATCATCTTCTCAGTCCGCCAATGATAGGAAGCTTTTATATTGCACCTCTGAATTCCCAATACCTTGGGCATCAGGTCAGCATTTCCACAGGCAGATTTTATTTGCTGTTCCGTAACTTTTGTACTCGCAGCAGCTCATTGCAAGGCTGGTCCTTGCATCCTCCTTGCAGCAAGTCCCCTGTTGGTGTGTGCCATAGCCAGTACCAGCATCTCTACATCTTACTCCCTCCCTGTCTGAAAGGCAACTGTGGTAGCATTGGCCCAGGTGAAATATTCAGGGAGATGTTGATGCTGATGGTGTCTGGCTGTGGAGAAGCTTTCTGGAGCATAAGGGGAGGGGATGAGTCAATGGAAAGCAACAAAAGTGGATTTGCAGAGCTTTCCCAGATGTGCTTGGCTACCTTGCCTCTATTCCTAGAACAAAACTAGTCTCTAGGTAGCTTAGTCTTGTGGCTGATGGAGAAATCAGTTTGCCAAATTATCCTGTGTCTGCAACAGAGACAGAAAAGCAGCAGTGAGGGGTTTGCTTGCTGTAAAATACACCTTCTGATGTGAATTAGTAATGACACGCTGCCTCCTGGATTTCTCACAGCAAAGAGCAGGTCATGTGCCGAGATGACTCGTGGGCCATCCAGGCCAGGCTGTGCTGTCTAATGTGTTAACAATGGAAAGGCAAGAAATTAGTCCAGAAAGTACCGTAGAGTGTGAACTTTGTGCTAAAATTCAAGTGTGGACAGTTGTAGCAGGTGTCTTCCCTGTGGGAGCATCTCGTAGGTGTAGTTGCATAGGAATAAACTTTGTCAAACTTTTTTCCTTTGACTGTCACTGAGTTTGCCCGTGGTGTTTGTAGGAGAGGATCCCCCGTGAGCCTCCTATATAGTGCGAGGTTGTTGGTAGTCTGTACCTTTGGGCTTGTTTTGTTTTACACCCATACCTGTCCCCTGCTCCCCGGTTTCCTGAGCTCTTCAGACTGAACCCGCAGAGCCTGGAGAAGGTCCCGGCACGGGCTTGGCATGTGCCGGGTGGATGCCAGTGGCAAGGGTGTGCGTCCACAGGTCTGGGCGCTTCTTCAGTGGGGCCCTAAAAATCTGCTTGTGGGAGGGAAAATGGGATGCGGTGCCTTTGGAGCTGGCTGGTCGCATGTTGGCCTTCACCTCCCTGCTGCCCTCAGGCAACACGGGGTCTGTCCTCCCAGATGTGCCCACCCGGCCGCTGTCCCAAAGCAGCCCCAGCAGCCTGGCCAGGGTGGCAGCAGGCACATCATGCAGGTGCCAGCAGAGCAGCTCACTGGAGAGCCATTCCTGCTCCTGCTGCAGGGCATGCGCGTCTCGCTGTGTTCCAATAATTACCTCAGCCTTTGAGCCTTGACAAACAGAACGGGAATTTCTCCCGGCAGCGGGGCAGCTGAGATTAGTTATCCTGAGACATAAAATTCTGACAGCATTGCAGTAGGGAGGGTGCTCCTCTACTCATGAAAAAGCTCAGTAAGGTGCTGCTCAATTCATTCAATACAGGGAAACCAAACAGTTTGGATATTTTGGTTGTTTATTGTGCACTTGTTTCCTAACAGCAACAGTTTTAAATGTCATCATGCAAATAGAAGAGAGAAACCTTTTACACAGTTGCAAAGTGTTTTTCTAAGATGCGATGCATTTTGTTGAGTTATTGAAAGTGAATTTACTGTGCATTAATCTTACGAATGTTACTACATTTTATATTTATTTTAGATGACCCTCCTGTATTTTACAAAGGGAAGTTTCATTGTGTGATAACTTAGTCTGTATTCTTAATATAATTTGTTAAATAAAACTTGTTTTAATCAGTTTATTCTCTGTGCTTTGTGTTTTAAATTTGGAGTTTAAGAAGCTTAAAACACCACAGCTCTGACTTGTGGGAGTCCCTTGGACTTGCAAGTCATTGCATTGACTTCTTCAGATCCCAAACCTGGATATTTTGGAAGTAGTTCAAAACATCAGGAGGAGCGAAGCATGAGTCAGTGTTTATTCTGAACAGAGCCCCAACACAGAGGTTGTAGCTGTGGCACCTGGAACCACTTCTGTTTCTTTATGTGATTACAGGTTTGCTTGGTACAGGTAATGCCTCTTACAGCAGGGCTGGACTTTGTCAGGCATTGGGCTTTGTACCCTGACGGACATTCGTTGAGGAATGAGAACGGTGCAGGGTCAGCCTTGCACACTGTGAGGGGGCAGGTTTGTTGCCCAGTGGATGTTCCCAGCGGTGTCCTGCAGAGATGAGCGTGCCTCCCTTCCCACCTCCTGTCCACTTTTGGAAGAAAATACCAAATCATCATGCATGTCAGCCCTTGGACTGGAGAGTCTCAGTAAAGAACAGGGATTGCAAGCTTAAATGTGAAAGATTGAGATGTTTTCTCCTCTGCAGCAGTGGGGCAGATTGCCTTTTGCTTCTGCTTGGGGCTGATGGGGACTTTTTGAGCAGTTTTGGTGGGATGTGAGGGCCAAGACCAGAGATGGCTTTTCCTCTGTTCTCAAGCTGCCCAGGATGGTGAAGGACACCACAAAAGATGGGAGCTGGTTTCAGGCACAGGAGTAGTAAAGAAATGGGAGCAGAGGCATCACTGGAGCTGGACCAGGGTTCTGCACAAACTCTGAGGAGGAGCTGGCTGACAGCAGCGACTGCCTGCAGTGCTGGCTGGTCTCGGCGGACTGAAGCAGCTACAGTCTGTTCATGGATCTGAAAGGTCAGTTTCAGAGGTGACAGCATGATCCCACTGTCATTTACTTTCGGGTTTGGGGTTTTGTCCTTGGAAATTACATATAAAAGGACTTAGAAAATCTGTCCAAAGTGTCTCTCTCAAGAGGTATGCTGCAAAGTCAAAACAGAAATCAAAATAGCTCAGCGTGTTTTCTGGAGCATATGGGACCACAGGTGACATCTACACTGCCACACAGCCTGTGTCCCAGGTATATGTGGCAATAAGTGTGTCACTACAGTAAATGACAGCAACATCAGTGAAACACCTTGTTTATCCTCTATAAGGATTAACAACTTTAGTCATTCATAATTATCAGCTGCAAATTTTGCGTTGTGTGTAATTAGGAGGAGGTCAAGTCAAAGTCATGGAGTCAGCCTCAAAGCCTGGAAACACCACTGCAGGCTTGACTTGTCAGCACAGGCTTTCGTTGAATTTGTTGTTTGTAACACGCACACATGTCCGCGGCCGGTCCTTCGCCTGGCCCTTCTGTACAGACCTGCATCCCCATGCCAGGGATGCGGGTGCCGCCACAGCTCAGGGCAGTGATGGATGCCACTTGCCCGGAGCTCGTGGCACTGCAGCTGGAGCAGCAGCAGACTGTGGCAGCATGCAGTGTGAGTGCAGCATGCAGCGAGTGACAGCAGTGTGCAGTGTGACAGCAGCATGCAGCTTGCATGGGGCTGCATGATACCTCACCGCTTCCCCCTGGCCCCCAGGGCCCTGGCTGCTGCCTGCTACACTGCACAAGGACCCGCAGCAGGCAGGGCTTGCGGGCAGGGCTTTATTGCCCAGAGGCCACCCCAGCAGCCACCCTCTGGTGCAGCGTTTTGGCTCGGAGCTGATGCATCAGGGATGGAGGCTGGACGTGAGCCAGGTGGGAGTGTTTCTGCAAGGTGAGAGTGGCCTGGCCCAGCTCAGGGAACCCCGGGGTGGGGGTGGTGTACACACACACACCCACGCGCACGTGTGCGCACACACACTATTTTACAAATATTATAAACTGGGATTCTGCAGAAATAAACAGTTCTATAATCAACTCTGAAATGCAGCTGTGTTTTAAGAGAGGCAGTTAAGGGTGGAAGTGCGAGTTGCCGGGGATGTGCCGTGCTTTTATGACTGAGCCTGCCCTGCGTGGCCATGCTTTGCTTGTGCCCAGGCGAGCACTGAGCACTCTAAGGGCACCGCAGGGATGCTGCCAGGATGGGTCTTAGGCTGAGCGATGGGAGACGGTGCCTGGTGCCTGTGCAGTGGTGGAAGATGAAGTCCCTTTGGCCATCTCCAAGCAGCAGGGAGAATCTCGTTACTGGGCAGGACAGGATGAAACCTGGCAAAACAAATACCTGGTGCAGGGACTGTGCCGGTGGCAGTGAGGGCAGCACTCGGCTTGGGGCAGAGCCCTTCCCGTTGGGCTTGGGCAGGCGGCCGCAGGGGTCCCAGCTGCAGTGGCTTCCAGGCCAGCAGCGCTGCGAACAGGCAGGTACCTGCATGGCCGGCAGCAGCAAGCCCTTGTGGGGAAAACAGACTTCTCGACTAGGGAGAGGCTAATACTACATCACTAGAACCGAAAATTGTTATTGTTTATGCCAAGTTATTCTTCTGAACTTGACCAAGCTGGTGGTGCGCAATGCAACCTCTGGCATCTTCTCTCACCCCAGCCAATATTTCTGTCTCGCTTATTTTGAGTGGTCTTTGACTTAAAGATTAATACCCAAGTTCCCGACATTCTCTTCAGGCACATGTTTTTATAACCTTCCTTTGAAAGCAAGTACCACTTGTTCCACCAAACACTAAGAAACTGCGTCTTGGAGCTGCTGTGAGAGCCATCACCAGCACCTGATTGAATATCCCGACCGGGGAGGAGGCGGCGCAGGGGGAACGTAAACCAGAGTGAGCTCGTCCTGCACACCAGCTCGTGTCTCCTCGCATGGGCGTGCGGTGGGCAGGCACATGAGCTGCCTTGGAGCCACCGCTGAGCAGGTGATGCCTGCAAACAGCAAAGCTCCTTCTGCCTAATTAGCCACTGGACGTGGTCTCTGTTCTGTGGCACAGGAAGCCGGTTGGGGCTGCACATCCCTGCCTGGAAATACAGCTGAGCTTCCAGGCAGGCGTGTCTGCCGGGGAGGACACTCATCCCCCAACCCTTGCTTTTATTTGTGGTTGGGCCCAGGACCACTCTCATACAGCACAAGCTGCCTTTCCTCCTGCTGCTGGTGAATGGCACTCCCCTCCCCATGAGGCCTCTGGAATTGCTCTGCTGTTGAAATACTCCAGACTTTACCGAAATCCCAGTATTTTTTTAGTCAGCCTCTGATCTTTGCACTTCCTAATTCAGCTGCTCAGAATTTTGGGGTAATTACTGAATGTTTAAAAAAAACCCAAACATCACAACCTTCTTCACCAGCTCTCTCTGCAGTGTTTCTTCTGAAACAGCTGTAACCTAGAGTTGCTGTTACTAGTGGTGATGAGCTGGAGGGGGGTCTCCTTTGTTAGGAGCCACAGCGGTGCTCAGAGCCTGCAGAAGCGCAGGCATCCTTCTCCTTCCCTGCCTGCCTCAGGGAGGCATCCCTTTCTGTGCCTCTAGACATGATGGGACGCTTTAGCTGGCAGTGTTTTGCTCACAGGCCAAAGCTAGAGCATGGACATGGTTTTCAAAAGCACAAATTAGCCAAGATGATAAAAACAGATGAAGTAAAAACCCGGGGCCTCACCTCCTGCATCCCTTGGTGCCATCAGAGACCAAGGCAGTGCCTGAACAATATTTTCATTTTCTTTTGTTCCAAAAACATAAATCCCCATACATTGAACCATCTTTTCCCCCTCAACTAGAACAATATTCTCTGATATTTCAGTTCTTTCTGCTCTTGCCTCTTGTTGGACAAACTAAATTTAAATTTTTCTGCAAAGGGGTTTTTGGTGCCAAGCAGCTCGTGCAGAGGGGCCATCGCCACGAGCCCTGTGCTGGGTCTCAGCCAGGGCACATGCCACGGTGCAGAGGCCTGGGTGTTGACAGCACCGACCTGCCAGGCCACTGGCTTGTCCAGGCATTGGCGTTCACGCAGTGCAGCCCCTCGGCATTGCACCCCAGGTCCCAGGTATCTGCAGGGCTGCGATGAGAGACCCACCTGCCCAGGAGCATCCCTGGGTGGATGCGCAGGCAGGGTGACACCAGAGCTGGTTTCTGTTGTCCATCATTCATGGAATTTGTTTTCTAAGGAAAATTTCTAATTTCTTCTGCTCTGCATAGTGCTCCTGGCACCGGGAGCTGCCATTTGTCTCCAGCGAGGTGTTTCCTGGCTGTCCCAGCCCCAAGGAGATCTCCTTTTGTCAGAGGGAAGCAGCAGGCACAAGGGCTGGAAGGAGCCAGCCGCGGTCCCTGCGGCGTTGGATGGTTGTGTTAGGCTTTGTGTGCCTGTGGCTTTGGTGGTGGTGTTTGTTTTCTTTTCTCCTCTTCCCTCCTACAGCTTTAAAAATTAACTTGCCTGGGGAGTTTCGCAAAATCTTTTCCTTTCTCTGAAATGATGGATAAGCCATGTAACTGATTGTCATGGCCCTAGAGAGGATAAACATCTTCTGCAGTTTAAAATAAAACCTCACTTCTTGGTTAATAAGTGTTGAAAGAAGCATAAATAGAAATTACACAGGATTTCCATGACTAACAAGATGACCACATCAGTGAATGTTATTTGGGGTTAAAAATGACTCAGCTTTTGCTTCCCTAGGGTAAGATGTTTTATCCCAGCGCAGGAAAGGCTGCCAACAGTACTTTGAAGGTCTGGCAAACTCAGTGTAGCCTGGATTGTGAAGTGGGAAGTGTTTGAATGCATAGTTAAAAAAAAAAAAGTCCTAAACTCAGCTCCATGTGTGCAGATTTCTCGAAGATAAAGGAGCCCACAGCTTTATCCAGCTTGTGCTGACGCTTTTCTTTTCAAAAGCCTTTTCAGATGTTTTCACTTTTCTGCTTGCTTTGTTGAAAGATGTAAAAATTTAAGACAACCACAAAGTAAACATTTCAAAACTTTCTATTCTGAAAATTAGTGACATTTTCAAAATCCCTTGAATTCCATTTCTGCACTATCAGAAATGAAGATGTTTGGGGGTTTTTTGATTGACAAATTTTCCAGGCAGGTTTTTGTTTATTGATAAACTTTCTTCTATTTTTCAAAGAAAATAGATTTATTATTCAGTAGAAACACTAGATAAGTAGATGTCTTGTCAAAATAAAGCAGGTTTTCTTTATTAGAGTGAAATAGTAATGAACTCATCTGCTTCCAATATTTATAAAGAGTAGGGAAGGCCATTAATTCTACTGCTTGTGAATAAAACCATCTGTGATTTCTTTCCATTTGATGTGTTTTGGTTTTAATATACATTTTTCACAAATAAGTGCAGGGTTTTTTTTGTGAAAATGTCACATTCAGAATCTCATAAAGAAGGAACGCAAAGAGGGGGAAACGAAATGTTTTGTTAGCTAAGTAATTTCTCACCTTGCACAGAGAATAAAATTCATGCCAACTTTAACACATTAGGCGACAGAATTACATGTTCAGCTCTAATGCAATCCATGACATGTAACAAGGCAAATAGAGTATGTTTGGAAGTTTGTTTTCCTTTGGGAATCACACAGTACATTTAACCTAATCTGTCCTGACACTTGAATTATAACATTATGAGCTTCTTCAGGGAAGCAAAACGGTAGATACCTCTTTTTAAAGCAAAGCAAAAGTTAATAAAATGGGTGACGTGTCAAGGAGAAAAAGCCTGAGCAAACCATAGTGCAATTCTCCGGAGGAGACGGGTTCTAGGCTGGTTTTTTTCCACCAGTAATGCTGGAAGTCTCTTGAACATACTTCTACCGAGGATGAAATTTGACCTCTAGAATTTTGCTCGATTAAACCAAAAACTGTGCGAATATCCCAAGTGGGACCACTTTGTAGTTTGACTTGTGAGTGTTGGATCTTAAATTAAACTGAGTATTCATCCAGCTGCTCTGCCAGATATTATTTTACAGTCTTCCCACCAGCTTGTACAGTGGAGACCGTACCGTATCACAGCTTTCCAGAACTATACCTGTACACATAAAGGAGGACTCTGCCGCTCGCTTGCCAATGGGGGCTGCTGGTAAAAAAAGTCCAAACCAAACTCCAGGTAATCCTCTTCGAGGGGCTTTGATGGGAATCAGCCTTTAAATGCTATATGCTCAGCTGAGCATACCTCAGACAGGTTACCTATAGTTATATATTTTAAGGCCCCACTTTAACATCCATCGTTCAACAGGACCAAAGCAGATCCTCGGGGATTCTTCCAAAATGAACACGAGTGAGTGAAGAAACCTGAAATCAAATAACACGTCCTCACCCAAAGTCCAGAACTCCTGGTGCTTCAGAGCAGGGCAGGCACTTTCCCAGGGATAACCAGTGCCAGGCAGTTTCCCACACAGGCAGAGCAGGGACCTGCCAGCCGTGCTGTCCAGGGCTGCTGCTGCTGCTGCTGCTACTGCTGCCGCTGCCACTGCCACTGCCACCACTGCCCTGCGCTGCCCGGGGCTCCGAGCCCCCCTGCGTGGCTGCCCGGCGGTGGCGGCGGGAGGCACCAGTGCCCGTTGCACCCACTTGAGGCTTCAAGAGCATGAGCCCCCGTGGGAAGGAGAAGCAATTGGTTTTGGCAAGTGCAGTGTGAAGCCCTGGGGATTATGTTGATGATTTACATAGTGATCGTAAACTGACCTGTGAACAAAATTTTGCTGTGAAACCCTGTGTGTTACCTCTGTCCTTAAGTAACTGCAGCCATGTGTTGCAAAAAGACATGTTGTCCTTCTTTGTTTTGTTTTGGGTTTTTTTTTTTTTTGGGGGGGGGGGGTGGATTTTTTTTAAGCTACAGCTAAAATCTTGCTTTGCATAATCAGAAAAAGGCCTTTCTAGGAAGGCTTAGCCCCAGTCAGGGCTGCTGTTAGTGCCTGGAGATCAGCTCCTGTGCTGCCTTTGCAGCTCCTCAGAGAAACCCCCACGGGTGAGACCCCACACCTTGGGGCCCATGCCGAGACATTTTCTGTGGTACCCATTTTTCCTGATTTTTTACTTTAGAAGGTATTTAAAAAAAGAAAATGTGTTAAATCAGAAGCAGAAATTCACTGGAAAAACAGCAAACTGGCTGTTTCTCCATCCATTTGGAAAACTGAGGACGAAGTGGAGAGACAGAGAGGTCTTTGCCCCAGATCCCGGTGCCCTCGGAGCTCCCCGTCGGCGGCAGCCCTGCCTGGCTCGGGGGTCGTGCTCCCTGCCAGGGTCTCACTGCAGCAAAGACTGGAAGCAGGCAGGAGGAACCTGTGCTCTTCTCTTAGGAGAGTTTTTACACCTGTGCCAAACAGGTGAGCCTGCCCACTGGTTTGCTTATAGTTTATAGTTTTATAATTTAAACTATCTGGTGTGGAAAAATAAAGATACTATTTGTCCAGAACAGGTTTTTTTGACCAAATTGGACTGCACTGTCAGCTGGGCAAAGAAACAAAATCTCATTTTCAACTTTTAAAAGTTTTACCAGATGTTTCCCAAGAGCAGGGTTGTGTCTTAGATTAGGCCAGGCTTGGGTGGATTTGTGGCAGGCTTAGCATTGCTGGCCCAGGGGCAACCTGACCACGGGACGGTGCTGGACGTGCTGCAGGCAGCAGAGCCATCGGGGCACCAGCAGAAGAGACCGGGGAGGGACGTGCTTCCTTGGTGATGGACCCACGACCTCCTGTGGGTCTGACAGAGAGCACCAGAAGTGCCAGGTTTAAATGGTAGCAAGAAAAATTCATACTGGAAATTAAGAAAGCTTCCTAAAGGAGGAAGAGGCGAGGCCTGGTAGGGCCGTGTAGCTCTGTCATTAAGTCTTTGCTAAATGCTTGTTGGAGCAGTGGAGGTAAAGCTGAGCCCCCGCGGGGAGGGGAGTGCAGCAGTGCCCAACACCACAGCCCTCCCTTCCTCGGCACTGCCCTCCCTCTGGGAGCGCACCAGTGGGCTGTTCCCACAGTCACCGGAAAAGTTTGGGATGTGGTTTATTTGGGTTTGCTGGATGCTGGGGAGGGTGCCTACAAAGTCACTGAATTGTCAAGAAAACAGGGAGCCCGAGAAACTGATGTGCCATAAGGTTATTTCAGGTCATTTCCCTGCCAGGGAAATGCTCCCAGCAGGAGTGTCTGAGCAGGGTCATTCTTCAAAAGCCAGGCAAGAAGCCCGTTACTGCTATTCCCTGTAACATGTCCTGCAGGAGCACCTGAGGGCTTGGTCGGGGTGCATTAGGCAAAAAGCAGAGGGGATGAGGCAAGCAAGGGGAAGGAGAGGGGGCAGTAACTGCAGCGGGGCCAACCCTTCTCCCGAGCTGCTGGCCCAGGCCCCCTACGGGGGGAGGGAAGGGGTGGTGGTCCAGGCACTGGATGTAGGTGAATGCTAATGCACCGCATAGGGACCTAGTGACAGCACACCAAGGCTTGCTGATAAATTGCACTCATTTCTGGAACAACACCTCTCTCACCTGTATAAAAAGCCCCGTGTACAAAATTCCCCTGCACCCTCAGGTCGCAAACAGCCCGAGTCACCCACAGCCACGTGGCACAGAACCCACAGCATGGTAACCCATGGCACAGTAGCCCCTGGGACAGTAGCCCAGGGCACGGTAACGCCTGGGACAGTAACCCACCCAGGGCATGGTAACCCCCACCTCCCTCCAGCAGCGGCTCCGGGCAGGATGCAGGCAGGATGGGAGCCAGAGGCAGCCCGGGGCTGGCAGCTGGCACCGCACGGTGTGGTGGCACGGCTGCCCGATGGCATCCCCCACAGTGGGATGCCACTGCGAAGCACCCTGCCTGCAGCTGGGCTGAGCCGCATGAAGTTGTGGTGAACAAGGGAAGCAGTGAATGAACTTTTTTATTTTATGGTGACTAACAAGTTTGCCACGGAGTGGGGAAAAGCTGTTGTGTCCATGGATTGGGCCATGCTGCCAGCAAAACCCAAGGAGTATAAACTTTAGGGATACATGGGAATCAGTTTGTTCCACAGATGCTGGAGGTAATGGACGTGGTTTCCTGTGGCTGACTTTTATCTGAATGACAGAAAAATTTTCCACTCTTCCCACCTACACCTAAAACTTTTCCCACAGTCTCCCAGCGGTGACCTATCGCAGTCAGCAGAAGCCAGTTGATGGACTTAAAGCCCTTAATGCAAACTTTTTGCCTGCTCTAACTCTAAATTCCTTTTTCTGCCCAAATGCCTACTTATATGAAACTTTTAGGAACTTAATTATCCTTGAGACTTCAACCTCTCTGTGAAATCTGGTTTAAATCAGTAAAGAAAAGAGTTCAAAGTTATTGGGCAGGACAGGCAGACAGACAAGCATACAGGGATCACAGGAACCTTGTTTTCATAGGAAACTAGATTAAAAAAATCCCACAGCAGTTACCAGCCCCTTCGGTGGCACCCCACCCCCTCGGTCTCGAGCAGGGCGATGCTCGGGGCGGGGGGCCAGCGGAGCAAGCACGGCAGTCGGGGTTTATGCTCTTCGTAAAAAGAGAGGGAGAGGGGAGCAAAACCTGCCTCCTCTGGCCAGGGTTTGCTTGGGCGGTGACTGTGTGGCAGCAGCGATTCTGCAGCCTGTCTGCTTTTCCCAGCTGGATGCAGATTCATGACATCCCTGCTTTCTTTGGCATGCAAACCTGTACCTAATTTCTTCTGAAAAGGGCCCTGAGGAAGTCAGCAGATGTTATTATTAAAGCATTGAGTATCAGCAGCTCCTGAGATATTGTCAGTCCGTTAATGAGCTGATCAAACTGGGGAAAGCAAGGGGCTTCCCAACTTCTTATTAAGGAAAATAAGACCTCCAAGGTTAAAAGACTTCTTTTAAACTGCACCAGGTTTATAGGTTGCAAAATTTTCTTTAATCAGTTTATTCTTAGAAGGCCCTAACTGTCCAGGCACAGGAGTGGGCATTATCTTAAATGGTCCCCATACGGAAACATAGCAGCTCTATCTCAGTAGTCTTCTTAACAAGCCAGGTCTGTGCAGTTTCTGTAATTCTTTTGTGAATACTTTGTGCATCACCGCCAGCAGCTCTGTCCCAAGAATTCTGCTGATTTGTGAATTACTGTGTTTTGCTGTTTGAAAGTTAAACCAATTTGCCTGCCAATATATTTGTGCCCTCAGTTTGGCAAACCTTAAATCTTAGTTGTTCCACAAGGCTGCAGGAGATACAAGATGCACAAGTGAGCCAGAAATGATGCTGAATCAAAACTCTCCCTGCACCTCTCCTGTGTATTGACTCAGTCTGGGCCTATTTCTGTATCTAGGGATGCACTAGATGCTATTCTCCTGAAAGCAATGGCTACTGGGGAACCCACTTAGTTGTGGTGTTTTCTTAATCCCATAGTCTCTGGAAGTTTTCTTGGGGTTTTTCAGCTTCAGGGATGTTTAGAATTTGGACAACAGTGCTAATGAGATCACGGCAAATTGGTAACAGCTAAAAGCTCAGGAAAAGCATTGACTGTTTTCTACAGTTCAGCAGAGGAGCCTTACATGCCTTATCGGTGCCTTATCACTAATACCACAGGAGGCAAGTCCAAGATCTGGCTAGGATAAGCTGAGAAAAACCCTTGTCTTGGGGAGCTTCATTATATCCAAAACGCAACCAGGTAAACAGCTACAGAGGAACAATCAGAAAAAGGTAATACAGAGAAGGCTCCTTTTAATCCTCTCCATCTGCTCCTTGGTGCAAGTATGAAAGAAAACAAAAAGGCCGATCCCCACCGCAGTGCCCTTGTTCAGCAGTGCCTCTCTGCCCTCACCATGGGGGAACTCGCCGAGCCGCATGGAGGGTGAGCAGCCTGCCCCATGCCCGCAGGAGTGCCTCAGCGACCCAGATGCTCATCAACACTTCCTTCTTGCTATAGGTCACTGAGCTTCACATCCACGCCTTGATTTATTTTAGCATGGACATATTTATACCATCTGATAAGCAGTGACTGCTATAAATATGTCTGTGCACTCCCTTTTGCTATGCACCGGTGAGGAAGGGGCATGTTGTGATAAATTGACCCTGAAATACAGTGTATGTACATGATTTTAAAGAGGGAAAAGATCAGGTCAGTTTAGTGTCTCTCTGTTGTGGTTCAATTAGTTATTTTTAAAGGCATCTGCTGAACTGTGCCTTCCAGGGAATATTTCTGACATTACCTATATTTTTAATCCTAACGTGTGTCACTTGGTGAAACTTTATGGACACTAATAAACAAACAGGCCCTGAACTATGTCTTGGTATCAAAGCAGCACTATTCTTTTCCAGCTTTCCCAGCCCTCTGCACCTTCCCCAGTGCCACTGGCAAAGGCAAGTCTCTTTGCTGGCAGCCCGTGCTCTCCGTGCCACGTGCAGGCTGAGGCACCCACGTGCAGCGATGGCAGGCAGCATCATGGCAGCAGCACTGCTCCTGCCCGTTGGACTCAGGCTGCCCCATGACCGGGACTCGGCCCGAGAGGCACAGGTGAACAACCCCAGAGCCCCCGTGCTGGCAGCAGCCCGTGCTGTGGCTTCAGCCAGTTCCCTCTCAGCTGGATGCAGCAGGGACAGGAGGACCAGCCCTGGCAGAGCCCTTGGGCAAGGCACCCCAGCTCAGCCAGAAGACCCACTCCTTTTCCGTGGAATGTGAGGTGCCGGATCAGCATTTGCCCCAGGGACCTGCAAGAGAGAGAGCAGCGTCCTGTGGGCAGCAAAGACCAGAGTCCACCAGCATTTTCCCCATCCCTGCTCTGAGACCTTCAAGTAACCCACAGCCAGCCTTTCTAACCAAGAACATTGCACACGTTTGTGGTCAGCAATTGCCTTTTCTCTACCCTGGGTCATTTCTGATGGCTTCGAATGATAATGTGTAACAGAGAAATAATAAACCCCAAAAAAGTCACTAGGAAAACAACCCTAACAATCTAGAGCTGGGTTTGTTTATGGAGGAGGACGAGGGACATTGACATGCAACACACCCAGCATGTCAGGTGCAACAACACCTGTAATAAGAAAGTTACCCAGGTGCAAGCCTGCAAAGCCAGGCTCTCTGACTGACAATAAAAGGAGGGACCTGACACAGAGCTCCCCTCTGCCAGGAGGGCTGGGAAGGCCTTTCTCATCCTCTCTTCCAGGCCTGCAGCCATTTGTGGAATGGCTGTGTTGGAGCTGCTGCTGGCTACATCTTCTTCCAAACTGTGAGTATCAGCTATATTTTCTCATTTTGTGGTGGAAGTTTATAATTAGGCTGGAATTCTTCAAGAAGAGGCAAAGGCTGTGCTGGTTTGGATTAGATTGTTTTGTTAAATCTCAAGAAAAACTGTTCTTCATTAAAGAATGTGTCTTGGTTTCTGGAGAAATGGCTGAAGACCTTTCCCCTTTCTGGTATCTATGTGCATTTCTAAACCTGAATTTCTTTTTTTTTTTTTTAATTTAAAAATCTAAAGCTTGTCTTTGCTTTTGGTTTCACAAAAGGAACTGAACTGGAGAGATGGCATGTGCCGCAGGCTGTGGGAGCAGAAGCCAGGTCAGCCCTGACTGTATGAACGCTTACAGCATGCACGGCCAGGAACTGCGTAGTCCAGGAGGGTTTGTCAGGGAAGGGTTAAGTATCAAAGGAAGGCTCATTTCCCAAGGAATTTTGGATGACTGGCTGTCTCTACACAGGGCAGAAAAAGAAACTTTGGTAGGCGAGTTAGGTAAAATGAGCTTTACTGCTTGATGTGTTTGAGAAGTTGGCTGCCTTTTCCATGCTATACAATTGTTTGTTCAATTCACGCTTGATTGCATTTGAGTAGTGATGCTTCTGGGTGTCCATGGCCAAATCATTTAACTCTTCAGATGTGTATTTTCATTTCATTTTTTTTAAAAATGTCTTTCAACTTCAGTAGTGTTCCCCCCATTTCGTCTGGGTGAAAGAGCTGCCCCTGGCTCTCTAACAAGAAGCCGTATGAGCTGTGTGCGCGTGCATTTATGTATAGCACGGGTGGGCCGTTTCTATGTTGTGCTGCACAAAACAAGCTGGGGAAGGTGGTTCTTCACACAGTGTGCCATTATATCATGAAATGCATTACCATGGGTTGTGATGAGAGCTGGGAGGGAAGAAGTTGAGAGGGCTGCTAGATACAGAAACCACCCCTGGCTCGGGAAACTCTGTGGCCATGGAGTGTCAGAGGGTCACCCATGAGATGCAAGGCTCTGCTCTGGGCGTTTTCTGCTGGCCAGTGTCACAGAACCTTGGCCAGACAACTCTTGCTTTGACCCCTTGTGGTTGCTTTCATGGCTTCCATTAGCAGGTCACAGATTTTTGGTGGAAAGTTTTCCTGCAAGCTTTGTACCATTGAAGATGCAAAGCAGGAAAGAGAAGTAGGAATGTTGTTGCTGTGAGTACAGAAATGTCCTCCCTGAGTTTGGCTGGAAGACGAACCTGGAAATGCAGTGAGGCAGTCTTTCTACTTCAGTGTTGCCCATGCCATGGATGTGCAGTTGGAGCTGTCATGTAGCTGTGGTGGCTCCAGAGGTAAGGGCATCCTCAGTGCTGGAAGGGAGAGCAGGCGATGCCACCAGAGCTGGGCACCGCTGCTGGGGGCAACAGTGCAGGTGCTGCCACGCCGGCCCTGCTTTGCGTGCCCTTTAGGATGGTGCAGTGGTGAAGGCTCTGGACATGAATTCATTTGGGTTTTTTGCCCAAAATAAACTGAAAGGATTCAAGTGACAATTCTGCACTCTTCTGGTAAAACACCCCACCCCACATGTTGTTGACGGCTGTGCGTATGTTGGTTAGGTCACCAAAACCTTAGAAAACATGAAAGTACTTCGTATAACTAAAAAGGATACTAGATACAGGTGTAGTTCTGTATTCACAGAACTATTTTGGACAAGGGAATTTTATGATTTTTTTAAAAAAACATATATATATGGATTAAGATACAGATTATTATTTTTTATCATAACACCAAAAGGAAACTAGTGTAACTTTTGGCAAATTAGAAACAGGCTTGAGTATTAGACTTTACATTGATGGTACTCAAGTATTAATCCATTAAAGTAATCAAAAGAGCTTAAATAAGAATCTGAAGGCTGCAATATATATGTCAATGAACAAGCTGTAAAACTTCCTGAAAAGGTGATTTCAAAGCCATATTGCCCAAGCTTGGCAAATTGCATATTTAATTATTTTGTCAGTCCCTCTTTCTACTCTAATCTTTTGGTGAAATACCTTTAGACATATGAAATCAGTTAAGATAATTAGGGTATGATGGAATTAGGTGTTACTTGATTTTTAAGAAAGATACCATCCTCTGCCTTGGTATAAAATGTGTGCAGACCCCAAAAGCTAGACTGTATTGTAATGTTTTCTTTTCTATAAAGATCAAAGGTCTCCAGCCCCTTTCAAGATGTTTGCAGAATTTGTTTCCTAATTATCCCACATTTACTTATTTGTGTGCTGGGACATCAGAGTTAACTCTTTGATTGTAAAGATGAGATGGGACCTTCATCCAGATGACCGCAGGCCAGCCTTGCATCTCTAAATTGTTTTTTAGATTACCTGGCTTCTCTAATTCCAGTGCTCTGGTGCAGTTTAAGGCATGGCAGATGAGGTGCTGTGTTTGCTTTATTTTAATACCCCAGTCCTCTACAGCAAAGATTTGTTTTTCCTCAGTAAGAGTTTACACCTTCATTAATATCCTTTACAAGTTTACATACTCGTCATAAGCAATAGTACACTATTTAGTCTTTGATTTGTCTGGGAGTTGGAACTGTTTTCACCAAACCTTTATGATCTTTCCATGATGTGGTGCCTGAGTTTCTTCAGGAGAAATTTCTATAAAAGTTTTGAAATTAGAATTTTTTGGCTCACTTCATTGACTTTATTTTCCGCCCATCTAGAGAGATATAAAAGACTGACAGGACACACCAGAAATGTGAAAACAGGCTGTAAGGTTTGCAGTTTCAGTTGTGAAGTTACAAAAATAAAGTTGATTAGAATAGCATGAAATCTATAAAATAAAAAGTAAAACGTTTATAGGGGAAGTCTAATATGAAACTTTTTTAAACAATGTGTTTTATTTACTTTTTATACATTTCCTTTCTTATATTCTTTTGAACTTTTTTGAATCTTCTCACATGTTTCCTAATTACATTTGCCTCTACAATTCCTGTCTATTTTTTCCTTGGTGCGGAGGGGGCTGACTGCTTTTCTTCATTTGTGTTTACTTTTTGTTTGAGGTTTGTTTTTGAGTTTTTTCCTTGAAAAAAATCAAGATGCCACGCCAAGTTTTTCGGAGGGAATCGATGGGCCGGCAGCTGCGGGGCTCCGCGGGCGCAGCTGCGGGAGGGGCAGGGAGCGTGCCCCCTGCGCAGCGCCCGGCGGGCGAGCCCCGGCAGCGCCCGTGGATGCCCCGCGGCCGGTGCCCGCTGCCGCTGCCTGACGCCGTTAAAGAGCGGCTCGGCCGGAGACGCGGGACACAACGGGGCCGCCCCCGCTCTTCCGGCGAAGTGTACGGGGGGGGGGGCAGGAACGAAGGGTCTTTCCCCTCAAAAATCCCGGAAAATTGCTGGCGGTAGCAGCTCCCAGTTTCCACCCACAGCCGTGCCTTGGCCGGGCTTTGCCGGGGGGTCTGGCGGCGCTGGCGGCCCCCTTCGCCCGGTGCGCCCGGACGCGCGGTTGCCCGCAGCCCCGGCCCGGCCGGGGGGGGCAGCGCTGCCGTGGCCGGTCCGGGGAGGCGCTCAGCGACCGGCACAGGCACAACCTGTTCCCCTTCCGCCGCGGAGCCCCGCTGCTCCGTGCGCGGCCGCTCGCAGCACGCCGGCCGCCGCGGCTCCAGCCGAGCGGGGCTCCCTCGGAGCCTGCGAGGAGGAGGAGGGCAGCGAGTTCCTGCCCGAGGGCCGGGGGTCCCTGCCCCTGTCACTGCCTTTCGTTGGGCCCGGACCAAGCGCCCACTGACCGTGACCGCAGTCCTGAGAGTCGTTCCTGCCTCTCGCCATCCAGGCCGGGGATAGCGGGGTCCCCCCGACCCGCCACGCGGCATCCCCCACCCGCGGGACGGGCTGGGACTGACGCACAGGGATGTACATCCCAGCGGCCCCCCAGCCCCATCACCAACAGCTTCCTGGCCGAAAGCCCCCAGAAGCTGCCCTTGTTGGCTCTCCCCACCTGGCCTGGCTCAGCCGGAGAGCTGGGGACCACTGGCCCGGGGGAGTGGGAGCGGTGCCCTGCACGTGCTGGGGCGCAGAGGGCACAGCGCTCGTGCCCGGCACAGCTTTGTGCTCCCTCCCATGCTCCAACCTCAGCATCACCGGCTGCAGGAGACCCCTAAAGTCTCTCCGTATCCCCACAGGGTCCCCCCCCCAGCATCTGCTCTCCCACAACACCCCTGCACGCCCGGACCTCCTCCCGCCTCTACAGCCGGGTGCAATATTTTCTAATGAGCCCTCATAGATGCCGTGCATATAATTCATCAGCCTTCTTGGGCATGTGGTGTTGCGCAGGGGTCAGAGCCGAGGGCCTGGCTCTAGCAGAGCCTTCTGTGTGTGCACAGCCCCTTCGAGCTTAATGGGGCTGCGTATGAGTGACTTATGTGTTTAAATGCTTTCCTGATTTTTGCAGTGCTATTTATTTCTTTGCCATCTTAGCTCAGGTGTGAGGTTACTTATTGTTTTTTTTCTCTGCTTTTTAAAGTCAGGAAGATTTTCTTTCAAAATTTACCATCTCTCTATTTGCTCTTAAATTTTTGTTTACCCACACCACACACACAACCATTTATGATTTATTCTGATAGGACTTTAAATTCATCCCTTCCAGTCCCTTTAATAGTTTTCTTATAATTTAGTAGTGAGCAAATTTATCTTAAACACACACCAAGAAGTCAGGATGCATTTTAGTACATTTGTTTGTTGTTATTCTTGACTTCAATAACATCACAGCTGAGTTTTTACAGTATGTATCCAGTTCAGAAAGGTGTCAGTGAAAAGTAAGTATTTGTTTTAATTAAACACACCCCTAAAATACTGCTCAGATTCTTAGACTTTTGCTGAGCTTAAATGCTTCAGTCATTAATAAGTAATTCAGGTGATGCTTTGGACTGTGAAGTGTATGTCCTGTCTGGGCTAGTCAAAACATTTCAGTTCTTAATCTTGCATATGGTCACAATTTTCAAAAATATCCAATTTGAAACAAAAAAGCATCTTTGGTGCTTTAGGGATAGTCCTATTAAAGGTCAAAAGGCTTTCCTACAGACCTGGATAAAAATTTTAACTAAACTTGCGTTTGTAAGTGTCACAGTGACTTTTTCAAAAAGTTTCCCCTATGTTTTTCACCAAGGGGTGCCTAGAGTGACTTTATCACTGCCCTTAGCAAGCTGCTTCTGGCACCCCGTAGTGAGTGAAGCCTAGACAGGTTTAGACAAAGGCATTTGATCCAATCTCATCTCAAAGATTTCTAATCTGAGCTACTTGAGATCACCAGAACCATTTATTTGGTTTCTAGCTCCAATTTTGCCTGATATCCCTTCACTGGGAAACTATATTTGGAAAAGAAAAAAATCCACAAAAAACCCAAAACAAAACAGGGGGAGAAGAAGGAAATATACAGAGATTTTACTGAAGAATTTGTGTAAGTTCTGGTCTTCATAACTAAACTCAGAAATTCCTCAGATACAAACTCTAGTATCACCTCAAATGCTGACACAAAACATTAACTCCCTGGTTTTCTGCAAACACTGTCTCTTAGACATACCTCTCGCACTCCCCTAGGACAGGGGGGAGTTATTCTTTGCTCACAGGTATTGCAAATGTTCTCCCTGTTCTGTCAGAACTCAAAAAACAATTGCTTGAATAACAAAGCTTCAAAAAATTGTACACAATGCTGCTGCTAGAAGGGGATTCTCTTGGAATGCAGAATTTTCATTACTGTTAATTAGTGTGATGAGCAAAACAACCCTCTTCAATAGGTGTCCATGGAAAATTATAAATATATCTTTGTTCAAATAGCTTTTAAAAAATATTCTTACAAAATTAAACATTTAAGGCAAAGCTAGCCTCACTGAAATATCTAAGGTATGTTACTCCTGATAAGTATTAAATTAAACTTTCTTTATACTTAATTCTAAACAGATTAATAAAATATATTAATTCTATGAAGAGTTTTACACAGATAACTTCCTACAAAAGAGAAGGAAAATCTGACATGCATTATTATCCCTATCCTTTAGAGTGTGTTTGATTGTAATTTATGCTGCAATTTTAGCCAAAGCAGCAATAAATATATTTGAATATATATTAAATTCACCTAGCATTTATTTGTTAAGTTGGATAAACACAACTGTAAAAATCCAAGCGTTTACCTTGCTGTGATTAGAGGCAGCAGACGCCCTAGAAGGTGAGGCTCGGTGATGTCTATGTGCAGTGGAGAAGAAGCCCGTGGAGGATTAGGGTGTGTTAAGTCTCTCTTCAGACAGGTGCACAAACACTTCCCCCTTTTAGGTGCTACCTGCTCTTTACTGGACGTTTATTACAAGTCAATGCAATTTCACAAAGCACCTGCATGCAATAAAAACCTATTACATGTGTGAGGCCTTAAGGAAATTAACGGTTCCTCCCTAGGGATGCATATTTTGTTAAGATGTTTATTACAGATGAAGTGGTCCTGGGGTAAAACATTAACAAGTTGTAGAGTGATAAAAGGAATTTTATCATTTCTCAGTGACATAAATAGGAAGAAACCTTTAACTAAATCTATAAAATTCCTGTTTCCTAATGAATTTGCTTTAACTATTTATTAACTGGATGAACTTGCTCAGGCCACGATTTGTTTTTCTTCTTCCTCACCCTCTCTGCTTCCTCCCCACAAAAACCCAAGCAGAGGCAGTCCAGAGTATTGTCTGTTAAATGATGTGAGCTCTGGTACCCAGAAAAGAAACTTTATCTCACTACCAGTTTTTTTTTTAAATCATTAATTTTCCCTTGTGAGTTTTTAAGGCAGAGCCGTAAAACTCAGCTCACTCTTGTAATACTGATTTTAGAATTAAATACAATCTTAAAATTCTGTATTATTATAATAATGTTAACTCATACCACTTAAGTTACATGTTATATTTTAGGGTCAGTCCAGCAATTTATTTTTGGTTACAATTACAAATGCAAATTCTTTTTTTAGCACCATATTAACAAAGTTTGCTGCACACCATTATTAGAGATGAAAGCATAGAATACTGGCTTTGGACTAAGAATGCTCAATCTAATTGAATTATATGAATGTAGTTAAATGTCTACTTCAGAAAGGCTATATTCACTTTCAAGATTAGTTACTCCAAGAGTTAATGGGCTATTTAAACAACATAGTCCAAGAGCCAAACACAGGTGGGCTGTGTTAATAACTTTATTTAAACCGTTTTTTCCCCTTTTGAGAGGCACAAGCCATCCATTAATGCATTCATTAGAGTTTATGGCATAGTTCTGCTTTTCTCCTAATGACACTATCCAGACTCAAACTTGCTCAGCTAATTTAGCCCAGCTGCCCTTTGCCTCTCAGCAACAGGTCTCTTGTTCTTCAGTCATACATGCTGAAGTGTCATGATGATTAGTTTTTGGTCATTGCTGCTCTTTGCAATATTGTTTTGTGTATTCTCTGCATCAGTATTTACTTTGCCTTCAGATTTTGTGCTGAAAAGTTTGCATGAAGCAGCCGCTGGAAAGGGCATGGCAGCACAGAGGCATCGCCACGCTCGCTGCAGCCCTTGCATTCCAATGTGATTGAACATGGTGGTTTATTACTTTACCCTGACCAAACAAGCTCACAGGTTTTAATATGCAGCTCTGCCAAAGGTATTTGTGGCAGTTCCTCACAACTGCAGCATCTAAGCTTTGCCTTGACTTTTCAGTTTTAAATCCGATCAAAAAAATGCCTTTTACTGATGTCATTACAGTTGTAAAATATATAACTGAGGACAGAAGTGCCTCTTTCTTCCAGTAGCTGCAATGGAGGTAACCTGTATGTGTTTAGTAATGAATTCCCCAGGTACTAATGAACATCACAATGAATAAGAATGATCAATGTGTCACTCAGATATTAGCAGCCAGGCTGGATTAGACTCTGCACCATCAGCTGCTGACATTTGCAGGTTTTATTTTGGAGTATTTTATCAGTTTGGGCTTGCATGTCTGATGTTTCTGGGAGCTCTGTGTTAGCTGTTGGCTTCCAGTATAAAATACCACCTCTGCCTTGTACAAAGAGTAAGAGTAGTCTTGACCATTCAGTGATACTGGAATAGCCCCAGTCCTGCTCAGGGAGGATCACAGTGCCACTGAACTCCAACAACCATGTACGACAAGTGCTCATAGATGCTCACTAATACATGTATTTGCAGGGAATAACAGCTTCAAACATTTCTGTACCTGTACCTAGAGGTAAGTAATGTAACTTTAGTGGGAGTACAGGATACTGCAGATGTAACGTGTGTTTCTACTCTCCTGTATCAACTGTATGAATAACTTCTACTCATTCACACTGCAGAGTCTCTACACTTGCAAGTCACGGTGATAAGGCATTTCCTTTTATTAATCTGTAAAGAGGCATGCATGCTTCTAACACTTTATAAATAATAACAATTATATATGTTGCCTATTAGATTGCTTTATGCAGTACCTGGTCCTGTGTGCTGCTGTGTGGCAGATTCTGCCTGGTCACCGCTGCACTTTGCGGGTTCAGCTTGGCAACTGCAGCTGGGGCTGAGATGTGCTTGAGGTGAGCTCTGGCTGGATAGACATCTTGTTAGCCCGTGGCCTGAGAGGTATTAGGCTTTCTTAAGGTTCATATGACCTTGTGTATCATCGCCCTGTGTCACGAGCAGCACAGGGCTCCTTCCCAAAGCAGAAGTGCTTTTTGGTTATGTGCAATAGCCTCCCAAGAGGAAAAGGGACAGCTTCACATACCTTGGTGACACTTGTCCAAGCTCAGGGCTGGGCTGCCCTGGCTCGGGCAGGGCTTCAGAGGACAGCAGCCACCCAAAAGGAGAAAGAACATGAACTGTACAAGTGCCCCGAACTGGCCCAGTGCACAGACAGCACTGGGACATGTGGGAGGTGTTGTCTAGGGACCAGTGCACGAGGGAAGGATGTTGACACTAATGTTTTGGTGGATGAAGATAGGAGACTTTGTTCATATCCGACTTTATTCATGATAACTAAAGCTAAAGGCTAATGTGGAAAGGACCAGAGAAATGTGTGCCAGGTCCCCTTGAGTCCTCTGTTTAGTGCCTGCCAAGCTCTGCCCATCTGTTGTTGCATCAAATAGCTCTTCTGGGACAGGCAAGTGAGTGCCTGAATGCCAAGCAACTCCTGCCACGAGTAGGTTTAAATGGCTGGTGGGGGGAGGCCTGCACAGGGCAGGGAATGCAGCATCAAAGAATACCATGAACCTCAAGACCTGCATGCTGGTGTTCTCATGTGTCCACCCATTTCCAGGAAGTCTTGTGCCCAGGGATGGAGGTCTTGCTAGCTGTGCTAAATGCAAAACAAGTGACAAGGTATTTTATTTTTCTCATTCCTTTATCCATCCAAGAGAGATGGAAATATTTTCACTTATGGTGAGAGGTGATCTAGGGCCAGGACCCTGCAGTGAGTCAGGGTGCTAATGCAGGTAAGTAATCCAGCAAGACATGCTTCCCAAGAATTGCTGCTTGGGTACAGGCTCCATAGCCCAGTGGTCTGTGTGAGCTGGATGCTTCAACCAGTCCTACCACATGGCGAAGCAGAGCAGACCTTGCTCATGGGGCTGTTTCTGCTCTGTGCTGCTAGCAGAATGTGAGGTCCTGCACAGGACATCCATCCCTGCTGACTCCAGTGGGCAAGCACCCCCACACTGCTCAGTGCATCGATGGACCTCCAGCATCCAGCCGGTTACCAGCACTGATCACAAGTGGGCCATCATGGAACTGGTGAGACCCTGAAGCCCTCCTACAAATTGTGGGCTGATTCCTAATGTGATACAGCATGATGCTCTGTGTGATAACACACATCTTACAGTTCATTAGAGGGCTGCAAAAGCCATGAGGGGAGAGGCAGAGAAGTGAGGTTTGAGTATGCATAAATCTCCCTACATGCTGCTCGTATATCACAACCTGTAAAGCTGCTGGGGAAAGAAGCTTTACCCATTTTTACAAATGAATTTAACATTTTCCATACATCTTTATTATGGGTGGTCTTAGTTTTGTCTTTGATTTACCATGACTTTTTATTTGGTAGAATTATTTTGTGCCGCTCATAACTCACTCACTATCCCTTTTCATCCTCTGTCCCGGGGCTCGGTCTGCCCGGGGAATGCCTGCTCCAGCGCAGGTGTGTGACGGGGCAGGTCTGAGCCAAGGAAAGGTGGATTTCGCCTCTGCAGGAACCGCAGGCAGGCGGCAGTTCTCCTGTTCTGCTTTTACCGGGAATTCGTGCTGGTGGCCGGCCCGCGCGGTGCTGTCGGGGGGGACGACGCGGGTGTCCGTGAGGGACTCCGCCACCTGCACCGGCCCCGTCCCCTCGCCCGGGCAGCGGTGCCACCCCGCGGGGCGTGGGCGCTGGTTGCGGGGCGATGGCGGGGCGGGCTGCAGCCGCCCCTCCCGGGCCCCAGCCCCCCGCCGCCGCGGGCCCCACGCGTGTCCCGGCGCGCGCCGCTAGGTGTCAGGGCCGGGACGCGCGGAGCCGCGGCGCGGCGGGGGCGCTGCCGGCGGGGGGATGGCGGATGGCGCGGGGGCTGCCCCGGGCCCCGCCGGGAGCTCGGGGCCGGGCGGGAGCGCGGCGGGGCTGCGGCCGCCCCCGGGGGATACGGCCTTTGGCTCAGCCCGGCGCAGCCCCCGCGCAACGCTGCTGCCGCCAGCGCCGGAGCCCCGCGGCCGCGCTGCCAGGGCCGGGCCGGGCAGGGGGGCCCCGCAGCCGCCTGCAGCCGATGCACAGCACCCCGGCCACGGCGACAGCGGCTCCGCTGGCGATCTGGAGCCCACGAGTTGTGCACTCTCTACTGGGCGGGAGTTTGGAGATGTTCTCCCCTTTCGGTACTTCGGTGCGAACTGCTTTGTTACCCCGAGGAGCTTGTCTGGCACGAGAAGCAGTGGGCTATGCTGCTGTGATGCAAACCATCTGAAATCAACTGCAGCACAAGTCAGGTTTTGTCACTCTGCCCAGTTAATGAGTTTATCCATGTGTTGGGATCCCTGTTTCGAGCAATGAGAGAGTCACTGTAATTTTGCTGCCTTACAAAACTGCTGAGAGTTGTGCCAGGGCAGATGATGCTGTCAGCTGGAGGATACAGATGAGAGGTGTGAAGTTACCAAGCAATAGTGGTCAAGCTCTTAATGACAGCCCAAGCAGTTGCACTGTTATTGTAAAGGTGGCTTTAGAAGCACATACTCTTCAAAATCAGGAACTATTTTATAATTAGCACCGGGGGCAGACATTCAGCTTGAATCATTGCTTCATTGTGCAGTTCACCCTGCAACTGGAGAGGGCAAATGAATGTCCTGTGTGACCCACTAGCTAAGGCAGCCTTTCCAAGCTGTCTGCCTTCTGTTGCACTGGGCTGTGAGCATCTCTCCTTGCTGGGCACGTCTGTCCTGCAAAGTTTAACTGTAGTCCATTGTAACAGTTGCAGAACGATCTCTAGCAGGTCAGAGAGAGAAATAAAAAATAAATACTGTGGCAGGGTTGCTTGCTTGCTTCAGCTGCAACGCAGTATGGTCTAGAGCAGAGGCACTTGGCACTGGAGGGTCTGCTCCTCACTAAATTCTTTGTGCTCTGTTCAGCATCTAGAAGAAAACAGGTGCAAGATCAAAGAGTGTATGAGATCAAAATATTATTTACTGTTGCCATTATGCCATTTTAACATTTAGTGTACTTACTGGCACAGCTGAATGCACATGCCAGAGAGCTGGTGAGTACTTGGTGGTAGGAGGGCAGGTGCCACGCGCAGATAGCACCTTTCTGCTGCCCGGTGCCGGTCTGGGGCTCAGACTTGCTGCCAGAGAAGGGGAGGGAGCAAGCACAGCACAAGGCTTGGTAGGCTCACAGATGGATTTGTGCCTTTTTAAAATGTTTATGAATGAAATTCAGTGCTGCACTTTGCTAGACATTCTGCAGACAGTCATGTCCTCATATTAATCAATATTCCTGAGGTCAGACGTGCTGTCTGGTATGCTTGCCTGGCAGCGGGCCTGCCTGCTCCCCCTTGCTCCCACGGCTGCTCTACTGCCTGTTGGCTTCCAGGAGGGAACAGGCAAGTTCTTTGGTGCAGGACACCACCATTCAGCGACTCTAGGAGTCTGATGAGGTTTCCAGCAGTGAGAAATGAGCAGCCAGGTAAGGTCACCTTAGAAAGCACTCATCTGCTGTCCTGCTGCTGGAAAGTACCTGTTTCCTAAGCCTCTGGCTTGCTCGCAGCCAGGTACCACTCCCTGCACAGCAAGAAGGGAGCTTTGGGGGTGCACTGACCACAGAGGTGGAGTAGGAGGCAGCAAGGGAACAGTAACCCCAAAGAAAAGTTCAATGTAGCTGAATGAGTGTGATGCATTTCATGTCACTTCACCCTTGTGTATTACTAACCTGGTGTCTAAACCACCTGTGTTCTCCATGCAGCTATTCAGAGCAGCAAGACACTTTCCTTTTTGTGCCGGACACCTTTGTCTTCACTGCAAAGTAGTGAGCCACATTAGCTCTGAAGGACGGAGGTGAAATCATGGAAAGCCCCTGTGAACTGATTTCAAGCAACAGAGCAGAGGAACAATACTAAGGCATTAAATAAAGTGCACTGTCCCACTGCAGCCAGGAGCGTGGAACTGAGCATTCAGGGTGGTGGATCTGCTCTGGCTTTAGCCCAGCAAATGCAGGGAACATGCCCACTGCTGGTACAACCGTGCCGTGTGGGCTGCGCTGGAGCTCACCCCAGCAGGGCACAGGAGAAGGAGCAGCAGGCAGGACTGGGGTTCTCTTGCTTGTGGGCATTTATTTCAGCAGTAGATGTAAAGACAACTCGGAGTGTACCACAGAAGCCCAAGGAGTCCTGTGGCAGCACTGTTTGAGGAAAAAGCATTGAATGACAATTACAGATGATTAGATTTTTTAGCCTCTCTACAAGAATTGCATGTTGCAGGGCTATGAGTAGCATTATGAGGAATTACCAGTAATCCTTTCCCCTTTCTCATGGCTGCTTAATTTGATGACTTTGGCAGACTTTTTTACGTAGGCATTTGAGTTCCCTGTCTTCTGCAACACTTTAATGATTAATTAACACTCTCAGCAGCTTTGACTGTCAAATCTCACTCTGCAGAAAGGGGACTTGGGTCCAACAGGCACCTACAATATATATCTGGATGAACTGGAGCAGGATGTTGAAATTGTAACATCTTGTGACCCTAATGCTTTCATCTGTAGTAGCAGTGAAAGAGTTAATGCATTAGTTAAAAAGACTTTTAGCATGGGTCTGAACTGAGGCTGACAATCCATTACTCATAACTCCTCAGAAACCTGTAGCCTAATTCTTTTCTCTTTCTTTTGTGATTTACAGAATATTACAACAACTGTAAGCACTTTGCAGTTGGTTTTTTATTGCATACTCCAAGGTGAAGAATTACGATTTGGGATTCATGATGAGCAAATGTGTTCTGGTGTTTGTACATCCTTTTCATCTGCTGTGCCCCCATCCATAGCTTGCCCCTGCTCAGAGCAGGAACTCCCGCTGTCTGTAGGAGTGAGCACTGCCAAAAGCAGCTTTGCTGTTGCACTTGTGAGAGGTGAAACACCGTGGGCCCATCTGCAGCAGGAGGTGTTGCCCTCCACCCTGAGCAAGCCAGATGAAAGCTCCTTGCACATCCCAGCAAACAGGCAGGTAGGCTTGCAGGACCCCTCAGCAATGCTGGGACAAAGGGGAAGCGCTACAATGGGTCCAGCACAGGGGTTTTTGCAGTTGTACCCATTTTGCCCTTGCACTGGACCCTGAACACCAGATCAGCCCCGAGCAGTGGTGGATGCGAGCCTTGAGCGTGGCCACCACTTGAGTTGAGGCGGAAAGTTCTGTTCTCACTGAGGCATAGGCCATTGGGCGAAAAAAAATTTTGGGACTGGTTGGAGACTGGAAAGCTCCCTCTCCTGCAGCATCTTATGCTGGGGTGCGCTGGCAGCATTCTGCCCTGTGCTGATATCTGCCAGAGCAGCTGCTCGCTTCTGCTCTGATCAGCATCTTGAAGAAAATAGGTGCAAGAAAGTTACTGCAGTTACAATTCAGAAACACCTCCCTCCAAGGGGGTTTGCAGGCATATTTAAGGACTACTGTGGCAAATGTAGTTAAGGGGTGGTCCATCATCCAAAAAGCATTTGGGTGCCTTTGCAGCTCTCCTTGGCTCTGCAAGGACAACTGAAACGAGAGATAATTTTTCATTATGGACAAGAGAATTATGAGGTACAAACGAGTGCGCACAAGAAGATTAATAAATTACTCAGGATTAGCTTCAGTGATGGGTAGATCTGCTGTGTGCAGTATTAGCCTGGCAGGACAGACAGGATCCTGTGCAGTGTTTGTCACAGATCAGAAACACTAGCCCTTTGACAGATGCCACGTAGATCTTCATTTCCAAATTCACCCATCTGAGAAACATCTGTGTGCTTAGGCTGGCAAATCTCAAGGAATGCTCTGCCAAGCAGTCTGCTTCCGCTTTTATAGCTCCGTAATCCTCACTTGGGACTCCTCCCCTGAAAAGAACAGAAGTGTGTGCAGCTCTTCAGGAAAACTGCGTAGGTCCAGGAGAAGTCTGCGAGGAAAAGATTCATGGCATGATCAAAAAGCACCCAGGCCTTTTACAGACAGGGCTCAATAGGTGCTTTAAATGGTTATAAATAACAGCAAGGAGAAGGGGGAAAAGATTAAAGAGCCAAGTGCTGTGGTCTGCGCTGTGCTATGCTCGACACAGCCATGATGTTTGCTCATTGCTCTTGCACAGCAAGATGGCCCCAGTTTTTTGGCAGGGTCACTCACAGCACAAACATCACCCAGCACCAGAGGACGATGCGGGCTGTGTAGCCAACCCTGTTCATCGTGTCACATCACAGAGGGCTTCAACACTTGGCTTAGGCATCTGATGTTCAGAGACTGCGGGATTTTTCCCTGAAAATCCACCGCAAAGTGAGCTCCCTTCCAGAATCTTCAGTGGTTTGCTGATCCCAGGTATGACACAACTGCTTGGTAAACAGAGCTGTTAGTAAGTGCCTGGCCCCTGGATTGTTAGCCTGGCCTGCAAAAGTAAACACTCACCTGAAGTACTGGAGCTGTGGGGAGCACAGTCTTGTGTGTTAAATCCTGGTTCCAGCTGGCCCAGTTTGTGACATCCCAAGGCAGAACATCCCACTGTCAAGACCTTTGGAGCTCTCTGGCTCTGCTGGTTGGCTACATGTGTTTGTAGTCTGCTACACCATCATTTGCACTGTTTGCAAATTGCTGTTTTATTATTTTGGGGAGAAAGGTCCCTGCTTCTTTTGCTGTTAAGTCAAGGGAAAGGTAAGGGACAGGAGAAAATGGGAGCAAAGAAACAGTGTGGGAAAGTTACATTCACTCAGTACACAGCTTCAGTTTGTTCAGGAAGTCCTTGAGGAAGGTCCATGTGGATACAGCACAGATGCTTCTCTCATTGGTTTTGTATCAGTTTAATTCAGTTTTCTTAAGCAATGTTTGTCCCACTGAGAGGTTAGTCTTGGACCTCCTCCTGCCAGAGGACAACAATACAGATTCACTCTCAAAAATGTCACAGGGACACAAAGTGTCGGACGCTGCTTTGCTCTTAATCTGTTTCTGTTTTATTTCTTCCCTACATGCTTTCCCTTTGCTATTAAACTGCACCAAGGAACCCACTTCAGCTTTAAACAGCTTTCCTCTGTGTATGACCCTGGCCTGCCAGGCGACCCCCCCCTTGCTGAAATCTGGCTTTCCCTGCAGCTTGACAGAGAGCAGCATTCTCACCGGTGAGCATGAACCTCACTGGTGCGGGGAGCCACGGACCTGTTTCTGAGCCAGGCTTCTCCCTTTGGGAGTAAATGCACACACGTCCTGGCAAGCTCTACTGCCGTGATGTTTGCTGCCTGCAGACTCTGGCGCAGCAATGCAGGGGGTTAAATTCTTTCTGGCTGTGCAATATCGTAAATGAATCAAAAAGCTAAAAGCACAGTGAGTGCCCCTGCAGGGCAGCCAGCAGTTTTCAGGGAAAACCAGGAGCAGTGGTGGCAGGATGCTTTGTCCTGAGCCCACATGCTGGGAGAGACCTCATGCCCATGGAGGGAGGGCTTGCTCCTCCACTGCTCAAGCTGTGAGAAAAGCACAGAGATGATAAAGAAATACAGTGGAAAGGAAGAGGAGGGCCGTAGCCAGACACACCAAGCTGAGCTGCCTTCTGACTGTTCTGGTAATGGCATTCTTCATACAGGAGGGATTTTGAGATCTCGGCAGCTGTTTTGTTAACAGTAGAAGCACCTGTCTGTGGGGGTACCACAGCCCTTACTGATGGTTTGGGGAGAGCAATTTGGTATGGCATGAAGAAGTATACCGCTCTGTAAAGTGTGTGCCTGCTGTGCTTTTCATGCAAAACCCCACTTCCAGTCAGGAAAGCACTTGATGGGCTGATAAATCCTTTGCCAGAAACTCTTGTTTGTCTGAGTTTCAGGCAAGTGAGAGGAGATTGGAGCTGTGGGAGCTGCAGCCCATGAGGCTTCGCAGGAGGGAGGCAGTGGCACAGACGGCTCACTGTGTGGGGCATGCACAGCAGTCCCCAGCAGACGGAGTGGGGACAGGCCAGTAGGGATGACCGTGCTCTCTGTGGTGATGCTTTCTAGTGAAACACTGCAGTGACCTGCCTGCTGCAGTGCCGGGGGCAGGAGCAAGGCAGGGTTGCCTAACGGGGGGGGGGGGGCGGGGGGGGGCGGAGAGCAAGGCAGCTGAGTGCATGGGGACAAAGGCTCCTTTTTCCAGTGTGGCAGTGATTCCCTGTGTGTCCATCCTCACGCATAATGAAATGTAGTTGCATAGAGAACTGAACCCACAAGACAAGCACTGAGTTAGCCTCAGTTTTCCATTGATGCTTTTTGTTAGAAAGGCAGAGCTCTGCAAGACACACAAATAAAGACAAACACATCAGCAGAACACCTAGCAGCAGCCTAGACATGCATAAGTGAACTGTGTGTGTGTTAAGGGCACAGGTGGGAAATGGAGGCTTTGCTGTGCTTGTCAGGGATGTTACTTATTTAATCACAGGCACATTTTCCAAGCTACCTTTAATTTTGAGACAGCATTTTGGGAGTCCAAAAAGACCATCTTGGACCCTGATGCCTAATCATGCCAGCAGCACCACAACCATTGTGCGAGTGTGCCAAGACACTTGTTGTGCTGTGGGTGTTTGTTTCTGAAGAGTAAGGGACGCTCTCAACATCCACCTCTTTCCTGCAGCAGTGAGTCTCTAGCTTTTGGATTGGACACTGACCTCAAGCCTGCCCAGCTCCTCAGCAACGTGCTGGCACAGCTCTTGGGTGCCACAGGGATGGTGCTTGTGTGGAAGGTGCAGGCTTGTAGGCAAGAGGTGTGAGCAAAGGTGCAGGTATTGCTTGCCATGTGCTCTGTGATCGTTCCCCATGTCCTTGCTCTAGTCCCTTTGCAGCCTGTGGGTGAATTCCCTCAGTACCACATCTCTTTGTGTGTCTTTTTGCCTGTGTGCCTCCACCCCTTTTGGAATCACCGGTTCCTCTGCTAGTTACAAAACAAGGCCTGTTTCCCTGGGGGATTTTGAGTTTGGAGCAATTCTGGGAAGTATCTGGATTTTCCATACACAATCACAAGCAGTCACTAGGGGTTATTTTTATGCTTTTGTTTTTTATTTTAGTTTGAGAGAAACCTTTGGAGAAGTATTAATAGCCTAGGGGCTGCCCCAATTTTTTCCATTTGTGCAGGCAAAAGAATATTGACGGGGAGGGGCAGAGACACCCACAGCACCCTCAGGGCTAAAGATCTTACATAGGAAATTGTTGTTTTCAGAGAGATGAAAGCAGATCTCTTTCATTTTTTGTAAGTGCACGCAAGGAAAGAAAAGCAGTGTTCAGGTGTGTTAATATTATCCCCTTGGATTCAGGCTCTATCTTGGTGGAGCTTGCTCTCAACTAGTCAAAAAATGAGAGTTAAAGAATAGCAGAAGCATTTTGCTTTTAAAAAAAGTCTGCCCTGAAAATGAGTCCCAGCAGGTTGATGGCACAGCAAGCCTTTCAGCTGTTTGGGCAGAGAGAAGTGAGGGCAGTGGCAGGCTATGGTAGGCTCTGGCACCTCTGAGGGAGAGTGGCTGCCTGGCTCCAGTTCGCCCAGCACTGCTGCGGTGCAGCTGGCAGAGCTGCAGCCTGGCTGGGACTGCAGCCCCTCGCCACCCTCCTGCCCCAGCAGCCTTTGGCCTGGGTTGCTTTGCCACAGCACTGGCGAAACCTCACCTAATCCCCTGCCCACATCTGTGCATCTACTGTATGTTCTCTTTTTTTTCCCTCCTGCCAACAAGGAAGGCAGTGTGTTTTCTTAACATTTGAGGGCATGATTTATAAACAACCATTAATGCGCCTTTTAACCTCTTTTTTCATTGTTTAAATTTCAAATTTTTTTGGATGCAAACTCCTTAAATCAATTCAATATGCTCTGAAGGGCTTTGCTAGAATTCAAGTTGAATTGCTTCCAAATGGAAACACTTACAACACAAAAAGCACATCAGTGATTTTAATTGACTGTCCACTGTGCATGTACTCTTAAATAACTGAAGTGTTTCCAATACCTATAGATGCCTCAATTTGGCAGTGATTTGGGTATGGGCAGAATATAGAAGTATTATACCTAGGGCTTCACAAGGGATTTGCTTTGAATCTGATTGGGATTCCTGTAAAGCTATGCAGAACTTCGGCAATGAAACTGGAAACCAGGTGAGCTCCTGGTTGAACCGGTGTGAGTTTTGGTATGACCTGAGTGGCTTTGAGGTTTTGGATGGAAACAAGGCAAAATTCACTGATTTCACCTGATCCTTCTTTTCAATGCTGGGATTTATTTTTAGCTTGATACACAAAACCAAATCTGAGGGCTTTGGATGTCCCTGTTTGGCCAGGGCCTTTTCGAATGAGCCATATTGAAAACTGGTCCTTTGACAGTTGGGCTGTTCCTCCCTGGAGGACCTGTGATGTTCTCTGCTGACTCAAGCTGCCCCAGGGTTGGCCTCTGCACTAAGTCACAACAGACTGGTGATATATTTCTTCACTGTCTTGTGCCAGCTCAGTGCAAGTTGAGCTCTGGTTGCAAACAAGAAAAAAGACTCACCAAGAGCACAGAAAATTCACACCAAAACACCATAAAACTCCAAGATTTTCTCTCATCAAGTTTTACTGAAGTGAATTCCTCTTAATCCATCTAATATAAAATTTCATAGGCATGATTTTTACAGTTGCAGTACTACTGGAATAAGAGAGACAAGGTGCCCTGTACAAAAGCTGCTTTCTTGTGCAATAAAGGTGCCTGTCTAGCACTCCCTCAGCAGGATAGGCATCTGCTCTCCTTCTCTGGGCTGGCCAGGCTGCTGGCCCTTCCCTCGCCTTTCTGCAGAGGCACCTTCCCCTGCACCCTGCACAGACCCTTCCCCAGGACATGGGGGGCCCATGGAGAGCTGAAGGCTGTCTGGACAGGAGGAGACAGCCCTGACGGGGTGCAACAGAGGAGGCTTTGGGGGGCTCATGGTTCCCCTGCCCTGCTTGGGGCAGCTGGCTGCTCTGTGGCACAGGAAGAGAGGACAGCCCCCATGGGCTGGCTGGGAAACCCCCAGCAAGGGCTTTGCGTGCCGGCTCCCTACTAAATTGGCTTTTCACTCTCTTTCCTTTCTGTGGTATTGACAGAAGTGAGATTGTCATCCACTGCTGAGGAGTCGGTGTGTGTAGAGGATGGCAGGGCTCAGACCACTCAGTTCATAGGCACCCAGGCAAGAGGAGGCTCAATGGCAGAGGATGCTCTGTCCTTAGAATAAAACCACTTCAGATGACTGATCAGCTAAAAACTCTCATCTAATCATTTGCTGTAACAAAGTTGTTTTTTAAAAGCAACACGTTACACTCAAGTAATTTTGTGTAGAAATACAAGTTTTGTACTATGAATTAATCTCTCATTTTGAAGTAAGTAGAAAAACTTCAGTTTTCCACTTATCATCTGCTTTTTGAACTCTTAGTAGGGGAAGAGAAACTTTGAAAAGGGAAGTGGAAGGACATTTCTGTCTCATTTATTTTCTTTTTCCCTGAGGAAAACTGAGGGGCAGGGGATAATTTTTCTGTAGTTCACTTGCTTTTAAAAAATCAGAGAAATAACAGCTACTCTTGCAACTATTTTCTCTTATTTGAGGCTATTTCACTAGAGTGGAAAGGAAGAACTGTAAAAGTGAGACTGGATCCATGAAAATGCAAAACAAATGACCGCAGCATTTAAAGCAATGCTAGTTGTTTATTTTACTTAGATTAATGTTTTCTTAAAATCTGAATGTTTTCTTTCAGCAACCTTAATATAATGATACAATGTTTTAACAATAAAAAAAAACCCCGAACTGGTAAACCAACGTTGCAACAACTTCCACCTGGCACACAGGTAGAGACAGGAGACAGAATACACACCAAATGCACTGAAATAAGACAAAACTGGAATAAAGTGTTCATTTTTAGTAAGAGTAATTAATCTTTTCTGCAGATGACCAAAGGCAGTGCAAACGCTGCCTTCTGTGGAGGTTTTAACTCTGGATGAGGCACAGGTTCACCCCAACATGAGCATTGCTTACCCAGATCAATGCAGAAATCAGCAACAGCAAATGCCTCGAGCTGGATTGTCCAGCTTGTCTTTTCTGAGGGGAAAAACATGAAAATGTAAAGGCTGAGGGTTTTTTCTTTTCTGCGCACTAAAAACTCCTGTGTCAGTTTTTAACATATGAAACTTCATAGACTTTGCTTCACTGTTCATGTCTGAACCCTGACTGCAATATTCTCAAAATCCAATTTCTGATAAGACGGGATGGTTTCTCACGTCCCTCGGCCCCAGCAGGCAGGGTGGGGGAGCAGTGCTGCCCTGCTGGGGCTGGAGGGCCACAAAGCCCGGCTGTCACCACAGCCCTGAGCGGGACTGGGGCTGGGGAGCAGCAGCCCTGTGTAAGGGCAGCCACGTGGCTGGCAGAGCCAATATCCAAACCTGTGCTTTCCTGGTAGCTTAAGTGTTTCAGTTACACGCCAGCAGGATGTGAAATGCATCTTTTTTTTTTTTTTGCTTGTGTTTATTAAATATTCCTCTGACCTTTCTTATTTTCCCAAAGAAGGAAGCTGTGGTTTAGTAGTACAAACACTGCAAGCATGCTAAAGAAATGCCAAAAACATTCAAAACACATGTATGATCCCATGTTAGTTTAGGCTCAGTTTGAAACATGTCAGGCTGCCGCTTAGGGCAGTATCTGGGCCTACGTGTAATCTTCTTGAGTGTTACTGCTGCCCACGATGGTGTTTAATGAAAACCTCCCGAGGGCCCGGTGCCCGCGCTGCGAGGTTGAATAGGCGGGCTGGCCGCCCCCGCACGTTCCCCCCAGAGCTGGGCTTCTCGCCGCTGTGAGGAGCAGCGGGAGCTGGTCTTGGACATGTGGCAGTCACTGTGCTTCCTCACAAAACCGCCCATGGCGGGTGTTGTGGCATGAGGGCTCGCTACCCAGTGGCAGGCCAGCAGGAGGGACCCAGCTGCTCCCACCATGGTGTCACCAGGGCAGCAGGGGAGGCCTGGCTGAGCATCCTCCCCCAGGGGCTGCCCTCTGCCCCTCCACACCACAATGGCACCCACGGTGTGGGGTGGCCCCCTGGGCAGCCTGGCTTTTGTTTTCACTCCATTTGTGTTCATTCATCAGTGCTGGAGACAGGTGCAGGTCAACCTGTCGCAGGTGCTGGAGTCTGCCCAAACGACGCTGCCAATTCTGTGATAATTGGCTGTGTTCATGATGCCTCATTTACCGCTATCATGAGAGCAGCTAGAGCTCTTTGATCAGGCTGGAGGCATCTAGTACGGCAGAGTAAAAATGAAGGGAAAAATGGGTTGAGGTCCCCGTGCCTCAGGCTCAGAGCAAAGAGGCTGCTCCGAGGGCACAGCTCCTGCTTCGAGGGCAGCAAGGCCATGGCTGTGCTGCTAGGCTGCTGCTGGCATCCCCGGCTTCCTGGGTGCTTCCCACCTGGCAAGGTGCTCCCTGAGGCCACTGGGCAGGCCGGACCAGCACTGGTGAGGAGCAGGCGGCAGGCAGCAGAGCATTCCTGGAGGCAGGGTCTGAATCTGTCCCTGTGCTGAAATCAGGTGTGTGAGCCCCCATGGAAAGGAATTGTCCCTTCAGGTTACACCAGAGACTGCAAAATGGTGTTAAAACTGCAGCATACTGTCCACTTGTTCGTGGGCACGGCTAAAAGTTTGCAGTATTCACAGAGACGCTGAATTACTGATGTAAAGTGGATGATCTCTGAGGATGTGACATATGCTTGTACGTTTAGGTGAGGAAGCAAAAGTAGTCAGAAGTTATTTTCAGGATTTTTAAAATCAGTGGGAAAATTATCCACAGAGTTCATTAGTCAGGAAGGAGATGTTACCTTCAAGCTTGATTATGAGCAAATATAGTTGTAGGCTAGATTGCAGTTTGCTACTGACCACAATGACCACGTCAGTTTTTCCTGTGATGAGTGGAAGCCGGAATCAGTATTAAAAGGAGCCCAATAGAAAAAAATTGTGTTTGTTGTTCCTTCATTTTAAAAGGCTGATTTTCTTTTACTATATCTCTTCCTTTGATTTTAAAAACCTCAGATATGAAATCCAAATTCCAGGCCAAATTCTGCCTGTCTCAACTATTTAATGTCACTTTTTTTTTTTCTATGTCATAAAATAAGCAAAGTTTGGCTTTTAAAGTGTGTTTACCTCACAAAACCATACAATCCTCAATGGCATAGTAATTTCCCTCTCATCTTGTTGTAACACATCTCACAATCTGGGTTTAGCATCCCACAACTAGACTGTATGTTCAGATTTCAAACAGATTCACCAGTGCCATTGGAACCCAAATGACGGGGTAGCAGAGGGATTTGGCCCACCACAGAACTAAAATATTTCTTTCTTGGATACAAACATGTCTGCTGTTTTGACAGCACATAGTATCCGTTTCTAGAGTATGTGTTATCTGCATAATGGCGTGCACACTACGCTGTATGAAACAAAGCCATCCTATAGATTCTTTTGTCCTTCCTTGCTAGAAAGGAGGCTTTTCTAGGCATGCTATACCACAGCAAAATGTATGCATATGTATATTTTCCAGACCAAAGTCCAAACCATCACCTGCTCCTGCAGCAATTAGTTTGTTAGATTTCACAGCACATTGGCACAAGTTGTTCAATCTTTTCATGTCCGCAAGGAGTCTGCAAACCAAACAATCAGAAAAGCATGTGGGCAGAGGAGCTCATCCCCTGGCATGCAAACTATGCACACGGGGAAGATGCAGAGGAAAAAGAAAAAAGCTGGAATTTCCAGTGACTACGAGTCATGCCTCCCAGAGCACATCTCGCAGGATAAGCAGTCTAATGAAGCACAGAATACACAGCCTCGTGTTCTGGGGCTCAGACAGTAACTGCGTCCTCTTGCCCAAATGCTGGCTGCACATCACGATCTGAGGCTACATCATCCAGGCATCAGAGGCAGAGAAATTTGGGGGTGGGGGGGGGGTGGGGGGTGTTCTCTTTTTATTTCCTGTTGTTCCCAGTGACTTTGTGCATTTCCTCTCTCCCCGGCCTTAAGGTCAGATCCTAACAAGGTCTAGGGTGGCTAAAGGGCACAGTTCAGTCAGGCTGGGGCAGCATCAACCAAACTAGTTAAAGATGCTAACCTCTCTGCAGTCTGGCAAGACTAGACAAATAAAGACAAACTTTCTTTCAAGCCTCAGAAGGCAATCACATGTGAAGCCTGAGAACATCCTGCAGGCGCGTGCATGGCTGGAGGCTGTGTTTTTGCAAACCTCCCGCCCCTGCCAGTGGGACCCCTGTGGTCCTGAGCTGTCCCCAGCAGGGTGGAAAGCAGCAGAGGGACAGCCCAAAGCTTTTGCTGAACCAGCAGCCAGTCATGCCCTCAGCAATTTGCCTGTTCCCTGTTACTGCCCACTGTACCGAGCAGCTTTTTCCTACAACTTAATTGCCTTCACTCTTTGTCCTGTGCCCTGAGCTTCAGGAACAGAGGAACAGTCTGAATTTGGCCAGGAATTAATAGATACTAAAGCATCTCTGCTCAGCTGTTGACATGTTTCCAACCTGAAATAATTAGGAAATATCAAGCATCTTGGAAAGCAGTTGACTCCCGTTAGATTTCCAGCCTGATCTCTGAGCCAAAGGAATCAGATAAGATGTGGTGATGTTGGGGAATGCTTATACAAACCAGACTTGTCCTTCTTGCATGCTATATACATAAATGCATTACAAGCACCAATCTTTCAGTAGACATCTCAATAAGTGGCCTCCAATGTATAAAATAATTAAATTATCTTCATCTCCCTGTTAAATCCTTCCTGTGTTTTTCTCCTTTGTGCTAGTACCTCTCCTCCTGAGCTATCTGGCTGACAGTGATAGGATTTCTGAGTGATTACAGTCCCTCATGCCATGTGGTGGGGCTGGCTGCACATGCATGACTGTCTCCTCCGTGTCCCCATGTCATGGCCCTGCTCTGCCTTTGCATAGGTGCTGGATAACTCTGGGCGAGGGGCCAAGAGGTGGCTGCATGAGCTGTGACCCCAGTAGTCCCTGGGTGCTGAAAGACCTTGGGATTGTGCTCTGGGTGCTGTATCTACACGCTGCATCAGCCCATGCGGCTGTGGTGGTGGCAGGAGGCTGCTAAGCTGTTGCTGAGGTAATTTGCCAGGTTCTGGATCACGCTGGTGGGCAGCACACACCACAGATGCTCAGGTTCAAGAAGACCCTTGCTTGATTCTTGCTAGATGAGCTCAGGATGGTGTCTTCCTTCCTCGCGTCTGTGCAGCGAGAGACACAGAAGTGCAGAGGCAGGTTTGGTCTCTCCCCACGTTGGCTGCAGTGTACCATGATTCTCACACCTTTCAGGTCATGACAAGAAATACAAGTGTTTTTTTCAGGTTTCTCTCTGTCACACATAGGACATTTGCGTCATGTAATTAATTGTCCCCACGGTGCAAATATCCAAGAGGAAATAAATAGTTTTAAAGGTGCATAATGTCTGGGAAGCATGCACTGCGCTCTGATCTCTGGGGAGCAGCTTGATTTCCTGAACGCATTTTGAACCTACCGCTTCTGACAGATCTCAGTGTTTCTCCAAGCCATTTGCCCATCAGTTACAGAACCCACTTCAAGCCTGAAATAAGGTTACCAATGTCTTCTAGTATTTTTTTATTAACCACCTCCACCATCTTGTAATTTAAAGCACCTGTCCATTTAAATTTTCCTTCTGACCTACTAAATAACCCTGCATGATACATACAATGAAACTAATGGCTTTTGGATGATGTTGTTGAAAACTAGCTTATGAAAAGTGAGTTGAATGAACCACGCTGCAGGAAATCCTTTTCATACCCCCTGGAAAACTGAGCTGGAACACCATTCTGGTTCAATGTATGGGGCTGAATTCTTAAACAGTTATCACTCACTTTGCACTTGAAAAATGAGGACTGTCTTGTGATTTCTCAGCCTTGTTGGTGTCACTGTGCAGCCCCTCCTGTGGCATTTGGTGAGAAATGTCAGAGGCTTTGCATGCCCAGGTGCATGGTGAAACCAAGAGCACTTGCCCACGAAAGACAGAGCTGTGCAGAGACTATCCACTGCCTTCTGCTTCACTTACTTTTATTCTTACAAAAATAGAAGTTGGGTTTTTCTCCAAGAGGTAATGAGTAGATTTTCTTCCAGCTAGAGCAAAAACAGCTCTGTGTTTTTACTCCAATTACCACTTTAGTATCTGTGAATCCTTAGAGCACAAGCTTGGCAAGTTCATGCAGGCAGCATGGGGCGCCAGGTGAAATGGCACAGCACTGTGTCTGCTTTTCAAAGGAGGTTTCCGGGGAGGCTCCTGGACCTGGGAATGCCAGCAGCAGCACAGACAGTGCAGGAGGTGGAATTACAACCCGTCCAGGAGCCTCCTCCACAGGAGTGGCAGAGAGCACTGAGCAGCCCGAGCGGCTGGCCAGGTGTGCTGCCTGCGCCTTGGGCAGAGGGTCTCCCATCCGGCTCCCCACAGCAGGCAGGGGTGCTCGTGGGGTGCTGGTGAGGCCTTCAGTTTCCCAAAGCATTCTGCTGAGTGGGGTGGCCGTGTCAGCCCTGGCTGTGAGTGACAGGGCTTTGCAGGCTCGTCCTCTTGCAGGTGTGGTGGTGCAGGTTCAGAAGCAGCCCTTCCCGGGAGCAAGCTGGCTATTGCTGAGGGTTGCGAGTGCTAACTCTGCTGCAACGACTCCCCCGGCGCAGCGTGGCCAAGAGCTGCTGCAGGGATAAGTGGTGACAGCCTCACCAGTGACCCATTCACAGGGGCAAAATTCCCGTACAGCTACGGACAGAGGGGAAAGTGCTTGCTTTCAGAATGAAGCGTGCAAATAAACTGTTGCCAACCCAGAGCGGTGCAAGCTGCTGTCAGGCAGCTACCCTCTGGGCTGTCTTGCAGCTGCCCCGCAGCAGCAGCAGCAATCAGCTCTGCGTGTGTGAAGCAGCAGCGTGTGCCTCTCCGGCGGGAGCTCCATCAGTTGTCATTTGCACAGGGCTGCTCAGATGCTGCAGAAAGTGCTGGCTCTTGAAAACGAGAGGCAAGTACAAGCACAAAAAGGGGCTTGTTTACAGAATGCTTTCTCTTCATTTTGTAATTGGACATCATGTTTGCAACAGAGCTGTTAGAAATAAGTAATGCCAAAAGTGGGGGTTTTGCAAAAGTTTTTTTAAAACTAATTTCATTATGGAAAGTGTCTGTTCTGATTGGATTTTTACAATTTCCTTTAGAAAAAAATCTAAAATGTTTGATGTTGCTACATTTGGATTTAAAATGTCTTCTTAATTCGTGATTTAGTGTGAGAAAAAATAATGGGGTTATGCCTAAACTACCTTAATGAAGATTTTCTTCTTTTTTTAATTGAAAATATATTTTGACTGAATTCTAGCTGATTCTAAGTGCTATCCAGGATCTTTGCTATAAAAAAGCTCAGAACAGATTACGACTTCACAGGCGAGTCATACAGATGAGATGCAATTTGACTCTTTTATCTTGTACACCTTTAGAGAAACTTTCACAGGGGGATTTTTCATTTAGTCATGTTTTTCATAGGGAAAGTTGGACATGTGGAGAAGTAGAGATTTGATTTCTTCCCATCCTTAGGAGTTTTACTTGGACAGGGAACTACACTGTATGTGTCTCACTGAATTGGCGGCACCATATTTCATTTCATTTTCTTTTTTGGTCACTTGCCTTTGCCGCCAGCCCCCCAGCAGCGCCGCATCAAGTGAGAGGGAGCGGGAGTGAGGGAACCCCGGCGCCTGGTCAGCACGAGTGCGATGCTTCCCTGCCTCCCTGTGCCAGCCAGCACACTCCTCAGCGGGAAGGGAAGCAGGAATCCCTGTGGGGACAGGAGATGTGTGGGGGTGTGGAGGTCAGCGTGGGGCAAACCCATCACTGTCCTACTTGGGAGAGCATGCTGCTCATCCCACAGTGCCTGCTGCGAAGGGCATGGGAAAAGCTGTTATATTGACTTTGAGTTATAATTTTGAGCCTTCTGCCCACTTTTGCTGGCTTGCTGAAAGGTGACTTCATGTGCATTGCCAGCGGCCCCAGGAGGGACTGTGCATGTGGCCTTTTGCCCGCTCTGCCACTGTGTGCTACCAGCCGGCCCCGAAGAGTTCCTGCCCAGCCAGCCTCGCGTTGCTTTGGGAAGTCAGGGGATGCCAGTGCCTGATTTCTCTGACATGTCTGTCCCATGGACTTGCAGAGACAGTGGCTGGGTAACATATGTCCATTGCCTGCAAATGAGCCCTGTAATAATTTTGTCTGTGCAGATACCAGATAGCATCCGTTACCCCCAGATTAGCCTTCCACAAGCTCAGGGATGGTCCCTGGCAGAGTGTCAGAGCCTAATGCCACTGGAAGAGCTGTGACAGCTGGTATGGAAAGATTACCAGTCATAAGAGATGAGGGAGGCCCTGGGGTCTGGGGTTTAGTTATATATTTAGAAGCTATTCTTAGTAACGGTGTAGGATAACACTATCCATAGTTAGTTACAGATTGAGGTTATGCGGTGCTCTGTGGTGTTGTCTGTGGATCATTAGTGGCATCCATTTTTTAATTAAATGCACCATGAAGTACAAATAAATAAGCAAGACATTAAGGTGACCATACATGGTGCACCATGCAGGAAAACAGCTAGAAAGAGAAAAGCCTGGAAGAAAAACAATAATCATGAAAGCATAGAGACTAGCCAAAACAGGCACAGCGAGCAAATTCTCACACTCAGAGAGTTCACGGGGCCATAAGGAACACTCTGATCAATACTGGATAATGTCTGATGGGCTTTTCCCTTTTTCAAGTAAGGTCTTTGAATCTCTGAATGTCCCAGCACCAGCCTTCAGGTGCGTATCAGGCTCCCCAGCTAGCCGTGCATGCCGCCTCGCAGCACAATCCAAACGGACCCTGACACTCCTGAGTCTGGGAACCGAGGACAGGATCAGGTGCCTGTGCACAGCTGCTGTCCTGGGTGCAGCATCTACCATGGCCTCGCACCAGCAGGAGGAATGCAGGTTTCTGTGCTGTGATCCCAACAGAAATCTGCTCGTTTGGCAAAGCATCTTGTGCTCAGCCAATGCCCGACACTAGAGATGCCTGGCAGGCAGGTGCCAGTGTCGGGTGGTCATAGAAGCAGGGAGTTTCTGTTTTTTCACAGAAAGCCACCTCTTCTGATGGCCGGTCAGGTGTCGTTAGCTACATCCTGGCAAGGGCTTGCCACAGGCCTCTGAGATTTGTCGTAGTGAGTAAGAAAAAGATAGTTCAAGAGTTAGGTAATGATGTGCGCTGAGAATTGGAGACTGCAGAGATAAAAGGCAACTAGTAGCAAAGCAAAAAGACTGACACCACTTAAAAGGGCAGGAGAAGTAAAATGGCTAGACACATCATAGCCTTAATAGGAAACACATGAGAGATGTTGATCAGAGAATGCTGGCAAACAGATGAGGTCTCTGAAAAAAAAGAAAAAAAAAAAAAAGGAGGAAACAGAAAACAAGATGGAAAGATAAAATTTCAAAGCAAGCCCTAAATGGGTAGCAGTTCCAGCTAATAGGAAGACCTGTAGTGATTTTGCCAAGTAGTACACAGAGAAGCTGATGATCATTAACATCTTGATAAATTTATTATCAGACAATTCGATCCTGTCAATGTCAATTCCTTCCAAGAGACTAGAGGTGGTTTTGTAATGTGAGTAAAAGTAAGTGAATCCCTAAAACGACCAATCCTTATTGTTCACATCTTCATACACCAAACATCAGGAGTTCACAGTAAGACAGGCGTGACAGCCACCACCACCAGAGTTGCGGCCCACAGCTGTATCACCTTCCTTCATCTTCATCTGGCATCTCTTGTGTCCCACCATGGGATTGCCCACCAGCTCCTGGCACAGATGGGGAGTAACCGAGCGAGTCCAGGCTCTGCACCACAGCTTCCTACCTGCTGCACGGTTTCTAGGAAAAGCTGGTTTTAACATCCACCCTGTGAAAGTGGAGAAAGGCAGAGAGGCTCTTGCAGCAGGTTCAGCAGCAGTGAGCTGGAGGTGCATCCATGGGCCCTGGTACTGCTGCAGGGAGGTGCCAGCAGGGCTTGGGGGCAGGTTCCTGCTGGGGAGACACTAGATATGTGTGTGTGTGTCACTGCTGGCAGGGTTTTATGCAGTGCAAAAGTTAAATCTCTGCAGGTCCAGCTCGGCTTGGAGGGGAGCCTCTCTCCACACACAGAGCCGAAGAGCCCTATAGAGAGAAAAAAAGCTGAATTTCAGCAGTCCTGTCTGCTCCTGCCACCACCTGGAGAGCTGCTCTTGCATTTCCCCCCATCGCATTCTGAAGGATTCGCAGGCTCTAAAACCACGCTGAAGTTGTTCACAGGACAGGGAGTCACTAACTTGTAACTTGCTGCCAATAAGGCACAAAAAAAGCACAGAAATTTCAGTGAAAGCTAAAGAGTTGGCTGTTGCGCAAAAGGCACGCCTGCTACGCTGTGCTCTGCACAGAGGATACGTCACAGCAAAGGCAGCGCTCCAGGGAGGATTCACTCATTTGCTTTATGGAGCTTGATATACCTTGATTATTTTTTTTAAAGTTAATTATTCATGCCTCACACCATGTTTTGCAGCAAGGCTCTGCCACATTCTAAAACTAAAAATAATCTTCTTACATTTTTAATCAGGCTTCGTTATGAATGGCAGATGCTTGAAACCGAAGTGAAAATCATCATCAGTTGTATTTATTGGCTAAATTCCTGCTACACTCAAAGCTTGAGAAAAATCAAACACATTTGACAGCTGGTAGAATGAAAGGAAAGGATAAATCTTACCCTGACAACATACACCATATTTACCATAAGCTGTTAAACTCAAAGAAGCATCAGCCTTCACCCAGCATACCATTACTGCTGTAACGGGGCCCTTAAATTACTGTGCAGTTATCGGGGGAGGAGAGGTTTGCTCTGCAGATGCTGGGGTGCCCCCGTGGTCCTTGTTTGCCCAGTGTCACTCCATTCAGGTGCTGCAGCACGGGAGCACGGCTGCACCCACCAGTGCGATGGGACGGGCAGGGGTCCATGTCTCTCAGCCTCCAGCTCTCTGGCAGAGCTGTGCCTGCCGCTGGGCGCTCTGGAGCAGCACTCCGGGTATCACCCACCCATTCCCAAGCAAGGCTGGCAACCCTGCGCCAGTGGCATGGAAGTGTTAGAGACACAGAGAGCCCCTGAGCTTCTCATTAGCTTTTCATTTTGCAGCAAGCTACTTTTGTTGTCTGTGAGTATATTACTAACAAACGTGACCACTTAAAAGGCTTCAAGACCAGAGGTGTGTTGCCGTGCTTGCTCCAGCTCCCATGTCTGAGACAAACTGCACAATGCTTCCCAGTTGTGGAGCGTGGGCTGCAGCGGCCGAGCCGCGCAACGGGGACAGGAGAGCAAGGGCAGCTGGGGCTGTGCCCAGGACGGCTGCTGCCCGGCAGTGACAAGGCAGGGGGATACTGCAGTGCCCAGTCGGGGACAACACCTGACCCCGGCAGCCCTTCTGCAAACAAGGGGTGATCCATATCTCTTCAATCAGGGCAGCAAGATGATTTCCCAGTAATTTAAGTACAGAAAGATAAAGTTTCAGCTAACTTGTTAACCTGATTGGTGAGCACTAACTCCAGTGTCACATTTCACCCCCAAATAATTGGGGAATTATGATTTGCATTCATTCCCTCTTCACCTGTGGGTCAGAGGTCCGCTGCATTCCTACAGCATTTAAACAGCTGTTTTGAGGTAATGGTAATGCATTGTGTACCTTGGAGTCGCTTGGGTAGGTTACATCACAGTGAGCGAACTTAGAAGGGCAACCCCTTCCCTCCCACCTAGAGAGCACGGTGTAGCCTCTTATCACAACTAGTTATGGGACTCTATAAAACATTCGCTAACTTACCACATTTCATGGGCTTGCATTGCTTGAAGACTGTTTGTCTATGAAATACATTCCTAAAGAGAACACTGAATAAAAAAAATATGTCTGAAATAGAAATGCATGAGTTACAGGAAAAAATCCCATTTTACTACCAGGGGTTTGCAGAGTATTATTTGGGTCTGTTTTCACTTGATTTCACACTATGCAGATTTATTAGGTTACAATTAAATATCGGGGTAAAATAATTCTGCAGATGAGGGATGTACTGTGTTTATAACACGATGCTGTGTATCTATAGCAATTAGTATGTTACAATTTAAGTATTATATTTAGCTTTCTACTGAATGTAATCAAACCCAAATTCCAGCATCTTTCACAAAATAAAATCTGTCTACAAAGAGCATTAGAAGTGGCTAGCCTTATCTAATCAAAAAATGAACTACAACTTTACACTAATAAGAAAGAATCCCAGCTCCTTCAAAATAGAAAATACTTTATTTACCCAAGCATTAGCACTTCTGAGCTTCAATAGGATTAGAAGACACAATGCCACTGAAAACCTAGGAAAATGTGTAACAAAAGGGCATTATTTAGGTTTCAAGCGTGTGAGAGGCCATGTGCCCTGACAGATACATGTGCTGTGGTGTGATCCATGTTCAAAGGATGTTATGGCAAGGATGGGCTTTCATCTTTGATTTCCTGTCTGCATCGTCAATCACAGACCGCTTCACTGTGGCCCAGCCTCCTCCCCACATCCCTCCTGAACCTCCCGTTCTGCCCCCCATCCCACTGACCCGTGGTGATACCCAAGGTCCCTTGCTGTGAACCATTCACCCACCTGATCTCCAGCTGAAGCCGCAGCGAGATGGTTCTTGCGCGCTGTGGTGCCTCTGCTTGGCCTCAGCTCTCGCTGCCATCAGCACCTTTCAGTGCCAGCTAGGAAAATACTTCACCTTCTTTCCAGGTGGTGTCAGAAGCCCTTTGCTTTGCAATGACAGGTTCAGTAAAGTGGGGAGGAGAGCCAGTCCAGCAATTTACAGCTTTGACATTTAAGTTTATGAGTTAGGAAAAGAAATCAGTCTTTGTGTCCCTGCCATGACCGGCAGCACTGAGCCCAGAAGTGTCCTTCCCAAGCTTGCTTTCCTCTGGCTTCGGGCCTTTGCATCTTTGTCTTATTAATTCCCCATCAAATTAATTTTGATCCACAATTTCCTTCCCTCCACACAGTTGTACAGTGCAGAGGCAGTGACCTCCCTCTGCACCAACCTGCCAGCCTGCTTTGTCAGCTCCTACACCCACAGGGAGGGACAGGGCTCCTGGACCAGGGATCGAGGTGGGCTGTGGAGCTGTGATGGGATGTGCTATTGACTGTTCACTTAAAATGACCAGGAGAAGTTACCTCAAAACTCTGGCTGCTTTCTGAACCCGGCAGTGTTCCCCCATTGTTGTCTTCCATCTCTCTCTATATATACATACATTTCCCATGTGACTTGGTTTGCTTCTGAATCACATCTGAGACTCTGCAATTGCTAACATGTTTTACCAGGGTTTCTTGCTTAGATGACTCTCTTTTCTTTGTGAGGGGCAGCACAGAAATACTTTTAAAGCCTGCATTTTAACTAAACTTTTGCTTTTACTCCCTTTGGGATACAGGTGAAGAGTCATATGAGTTACATTGACCCTAATTAAACATCAATATGGGCTAAGGTAGGCTTCCTCCTCATCCTCTAACTTCTGCTCAGAGGCAGTAATTTCATGTCTGACCCTTGCCTGTCCCTGCTGCTGTTTCCCCTCCAGACCCGTGCAGCTCTAGACCACAGCTGGAAAAGCCAGAGGAAGCTTTTTGTGGGCAGCGTGCAGAAAGGTGCTGCCCTGTTTGCTACTAAATGCTTTAGCTGAAGACTTCATCGACACAGTGGGTGCACAAATACACAGCCCGTGCTGGAAACGGGCTTTTGCCAGGTGAAGGGGGATTAGAGTGGCAGAGAATCTTTTCAAATTTCAAAGCACATTTTGCCAATTATGAAACCTATTAAAGTCAGTCTCTAGGAAGCTACCAGAGTGGGTTTGTGGCATGCCCTCTGCCCGTGGAGCAGGCAGGGACACAGAGTGGGGCAGAGCACGGGGTCCACGTGGGCTGGGTGGGCTGGGAGGAGCAGCATCTCCCTGGCAGTCTCCTTTTGTTTGCAGAGTGGTGCTTTGCACAGAGCCGTAGTGTAGACAATGTGTAAACTGTTGGGAAAGAAGAAAATGATTTTGGGTTGAGCGCTTTGTCTGAACTTTGTCCTTTTCTCAAGCAAAAGAAAATATTATTTCACCCTTTAAAGAGCCACACATAATAAGAGGCAAAATGTCAAGACCAGTGTTGATATAAACCCCCAAGGAAAACAAACATCTATGTGGCTTCTCCAAAAGGTCTCACTTCCTCACCCCTCTCCCCTAGTTTAAACAGATTTAGTAACTGAGGAAGGGGGGAGGGAGGGCTTCTCCTCCGGTTGCTGCTGAATGTCCTTTGCACGGACCCAGTTCTGCAGCGTCCTCAGTGCAAGGGTCCAGCCCCACATGCAGCACCTTACATGGTGCACATCTGGGGTGGTAACGTCTCCACCTCTCCTGAGAAAAGTTGGGTGCACAAGGCAGAGAGGGAAACGAGGAGAAGGACAAAGCCACAGACCCGTTTTAGCACACAGGGCAACGCAGACTCTGCAATAAAGAGTGTCCTGTGCGGCTCTGGAGGACGAATGCTTACCAGCATGCGCTGTTTATACAGTGCTGAAAAATGGCCTTGAATGGTACGGGAGGGCTGCCTTGTCAGAGTGGATGGGCACACCAAAATCATCAGGCTGTTACCTGTTTGGATCTGTTGGCTTTTTCAAAGAGTTACGTGGGTTTGGAGCTGTTGGAGACTGAGGAATGAAAATTTGCTTATATGTAAACTCATCCCATTTTTGTATTATCTTTAGTAAGAGGTATATTGAGGTCTGGGGTGATGCAGAAGATGTGCTGCATGTTTACAGAGCAAGTCGCCCTTCTGCTCCCACCACATATCTTCACAGTTCCTGTTGGTCTCATCTTTCCCCTTGAGCTCTGCACTCCTCAGCATCCTGATGCTGCAGAGGGCCTAGTTTTAAGTGACAGTTGTTCCATTGCTGGGGACAGGTTCAAGCTGTTTCAAAGCCATTCAGCAGTTAGCCTGAAATACGAAATTCCCAATGACAATGCTGTTACCAGAAAGCACAGACACAGTAATTCCCACCCACAGCAGCAATAACTGTCACGTGGTGCCACAAAAGTGCAGAAATTAATAATTAAAACCCTTGAACAGGCTTTGGAAGAGCTATGTTATTATGTGCATCAGAAACAGGATAAATCACAAGCAATTCAGTAGTATATTCCCAGGTTCACTCATAACCATCATGGTATTTGGAGTCCCTTTGGGAGCAATAAATGACAGAGAGTCCATATTATAAAAATAAACATGAACTTAAGTGGCAAGGATTCATTTAAACCAAAAGGGAAAAGACTTCACTACTTACACTATCAGTTTAACATAAGTAGAGCAAGTTTTACCTTGGAGTATATGCCCAGTGCTAGGCAGAGGGGATCACAGCAGAGGGAGGTGGCTAACAATGTTTGCTTCTCCTTGAAGCTGCTTGCCCTAGTAACAGCTGTGGTTTTTCTACCTAAATTCTGCAAAATATGAGCCCTCAAAGTGCTGTTCCAAAGTGAAAATAAAAGGCAAAAAGCAGCTGTTTGTGATCCCACTGCACTTCTATTCAGCCTTACCTTAAATGAGTGACTACGACCCCCCTATATACAATATTGGGGTTTTGTCATAGGTGTCATGTGATTCAATATTGCCTTTAAAGCCCTTGGGCTATATGGGACTCCTAGCACTTACTTTAAAATGTGAGATTCTAGTCCTTATGCTCACAGCTAAGGGCTGACAGCGTGACTCATGGTACTCCGAGAGCAAGAGGCAAACTCAGCCATTATTTATTGATCTTAATGGGTTTAAGCCACCTGAGTGTATTTCAGGAGCCTGATTTTGAAGCTTTTCTCTGAATAATTGTTTCAGCATTTTTCCCCAAAATGCCTGTTCAAGTTTAAATGATGACAGGCTTTTCCAAGCTGACATTCCTTTTTTTTTTTCCTCTAGTAAATACCAGGACATCCTGCAGCACAGACCAACAAAATAACAACAATCAAACAATACCACTAGACCACATGTGAAATGCTATCACCCATCTGATCAGTTTGTGCTGGGAGGGGGGGGGACAGCTTGGCTTGGTGGTTAGATTCTCAGCAAAATGGAGAAGGGACTGGGAAGAGCCAAGAGGCAGACAGAGTGCCAGCACTTGTGAAAGCAGACCTGCATCACAGCCCAGGAAAATTACTCAGAGGCTTGAGCTAACAAGCCTTTCCCTGGCAAACCACCTCGTGACTTCAACCCATCCCATTCAGTGGGAACTCTGCCTGGGTGAGGGCTACCACGTTTGGCCTCACATACACTCTTCACTGTTTCTGCCCACAAACACTGCCTTTTCTCAGATCTTAACTGCATCCTGCTTCTGATGTTGGCTCCTCCTTTACAGGCTCTGTTTCAATTAGCTCCCTAAATAAATACAATTCTGATGTGTGGTCTCATGGTGGGTTATTAAACTGGCTCCAGAATGCTTTTCACCAAGAAGCAGGTAACTTTCCACTGGTTTATCGTACCCTGTAATTCACTTCACACTTCTGATGTAAAAACCCCACGGGATAAACAAGTACAGGCATTTGTCTTTTGCTTGATAGCAGTTTTTTTTCTAATCTCTTGAAGAATTAACCTTAAAATTATTATTGATGGGAGGCAGAGCAAGTCTGGTATGTGTAGATCAGCTCTGCAAGTATGTGCAATCTGCTGTAATATCAGTAGATGGAGCTAAGTGAGAAAAGAACGACTTGAGTGTCTGAGTGTTTCTCCCACGGTGCAGGTTTGGCTCTTGATTTGACCCAATTACGAAAAAATCTCTCGTTTAGTTCCTGATGCTTTGAAAGTAGTATAGGGAATAGTTATGTGTAGCTCTGCCAGCAGGATACCCAGTGGAAAACAGCGACTTTTGGAAAAGTAAAGATCTGGAGACAGTTTAGCCTGAGGGACAAAGTATACAAGAGAAAGGAAAGAGGATAGTTGCATTATTTTTTGGGGGAAGTGAGAGAGGAGAAGAGTAATCTGTGAGGGTGGCAGTAGGGTTCTGAGCACTGAAATCTTCATTCCTCTTCAGAAAGTCCTAGAAAGTTACTCAGCTGGGCATTAATTATCCTCAGCATCTCAGAGGATGCACTTTTGATGATGCTGTTGCCTGGGAAGCAGATTCAGAGAGTAGGTGCAGCATCAGTGCCATCATCCACTGTCACAGAGCTTCCCTGGAGAAGCTATCTTCTCCACAGTGATAACAGGAGGTACATGGAAAGTGGAATTCACCCTTTGTAGTGGGCTTGCACGTTGCACAAGCTTGCTATGGGGACCTTCAGTCTGAACAAACCGAGGCTGGTGAATGGTAATGCAACATTATCTAACCATGGACCACACAATTCACCAAGCTGTGTGGTGCAGGCAGCGTGCTCAGCAAACCTCTGTTGCAAAAGGCTTAGGGTATAGGCACATGAATCTGAAAACTCTTAACACTGCTTGCATCAGTAAAGATGCTCACATGCAATTTTATAATCCAAAGTCATCCATCATTTTTGTCATTTTTTTGTGATGTCTGATAATCTTTTACAACCTCATGATGGTGATTTTATTTGACTGTACCTTCTCAACAGCACTGTTGTTTTAACATATTGACCATATGAAAACATCAGACAGGAAGCCAGGAGGAGCTCCTGATACTGCTGTGCAAGGCGCAATGCAGAGAACACAAAGATTAGAAAGCAGAAGTATGACTGAGCTTCAGGAATTGTGAAGCCTTTTCTTTTGCTTCTTTCTGCTACAATATAGCAGTAGTTGTCTGTGAGGAGAAAGGATTATAACTGTTAGAGGAACAGAGGAAATTTGCTTTCTGCACACTGAGTAAACTGTACCTCAGTAGCTGTTAAACCAAAATGAAAGACCACATCCACACTGACAACCAGCCTACTTCATTAAGAAAGACATTGGAATGGTAACGTTTTGCCCAAGGCATATTCTAGAATATGTGCTACTTTGCTTACACCAAACCATCTCCATGTTTGTGGAAAAAAACCCCAACACTTTACTTACCAGGAGAAATGGAAAACCTGTGAAAAAAAACTCAAGTCCTCACAAAAGTCTCTGTTTTCAGTGCAGGATAGTTACTAAATGAATTGAGTGTGAATGCCTGGGTGAGCTCAGCAAAACCGCCCTGCTGACCTCGTGCCAGGCAGAAGGTGTCTCACCCTGGGAGCAGGAGGATGGCAGAGCGGGGTGAGGGGAGAGCAAAGCACCCGTGTGCCTCCCAGCAGTTCACTGCAGTCCATTTAAAGGACTCTTATTGGAGCTGAAATAGTGAAGGACAAAGGCAATAGTACTGAATGCTCTCTGTGATTTGAAGAAACTGAGAATATTTCTTTGTTTAAGGTCTTCAATTATTTTTAGCCCTTGCTGAATGTTGCTTTATGCAGATGTTGGTTATTTTGGAAGTTGCTGCATTCTAGTGGTCAGCAAACACATCTCTGCATGTTTGCAAGTTCTCTTGAATGTCATATGGTGAAAGGCAGTAAAGAAAGGCAAAATGTAAATTAGTATGGTTCTTTCTGTTTCTGCACTTGTTTTATTTTCAGCATCTGAAGCTTAAAACATTACCAGGAATACCTGGCATGTAAAGAATAGCGAAAGAAAAATAACTTAACATTATTCCAAGCTTGCTCTGCTGTTACCTGTCTTTGTCCCTTTCTGAGACTGCATTGGCTGTGACAAGGCCAGCATCACTCTGCAGGCTGGGAGTTTGAGGGCAAAGGCTGGCACATATGTCTCAGTTCTCACCCAGCACACTTTTACACCTTTCATGTATGACCAACGGTACTTACTGATCTAAAAGAGATGAATTAGAGCTTTTAAGGATGTATAGAGAGTGCACAGTTGACACAGTTTAAGGAATTATTAAAGCAGCATTTGGGTATGTAGGTTGGCCCTGCAGTTGCAGGCATTCTGGGGGAGGAGGAGTATGGCAGCAGGAGGATGCATGTGTGCTCTTCTCTTGGTGGATTCCCTGTGAATGGCTGAGGCCCCCGTGCAGGTGGCTGAGAGGGGCTGATCATGCCTTGCTCTCCCCCTGCCTCTTCTCTGCGTGCTGAGATTGTTGCACAGGCAAAAATGACTAAGTAAGATTTTTCCATGCAACAGGTAAAAATTCTGAAGATATTCTATTTCTCTAAAAGTATTCAGAAGGCAAATAAAAAGAGCAGAAGGGTGGGTTTAAAAAGCTCTCTGAAACGCCAGCCTTTTTTACAGTCCATTACTGCAAACACATTATGCCTGCAGTGCTCAAATGTAAGTCAGTCAATGCAACTGGCAAACAAACTGATGCCTTACAGTTCTAATTATCCAAATGTTCTACACTTAGCATATAAATATTAAATCCTCATAAATAATGTTGTCAAGTCTATTGGATTTTGACTATTGTATTGTTAAATGAAACAAACACTATATTTAAATTTATTCCACTTGCAGTTTCATTGTTCAGCTTTATTTTGATTTCTTTTAAAAGACAAAGAGAAAAGCACATCCATCCTATACAGCAGGCTACAGCCAAAATAAATGCACATCAAATAAGTTTATTTAAACAGACATGCTCATAAAATGTTAACAAGACACCAAATAATTACAGGAAAGGGCTAAAGTCCAACTCTGTATGAAGTCCAAAGGTCTGAGTTGTATTTAAGACAGAGATCAAATAAAATATGCATTGACAGTATAACACCAAGTCTTCTATCATCAGTGATACATCCATTTTTTTTTGAGGCCAATAAACTTTAATGTGCTAGTGGGGTTGTATCCAAATCACATAAAATGCCCTGCCATGGAACATGTAGAATAGACTAAAACAGGGGTTACAGTTCAAAATATTATCCTATTACCTTTTTTTTTCTTCCCAGTTCCATTTTGATGCAGGAGCTATGTTGCTTACTACTTTATGGTGCTCTAAATGTTAGTGCTTCTACTACAGAAAAACGCACATCCTTATTATTTGTAAACTAATTACCTTTGTTTACCTAAATCAGCCGACAGGTTATGCTGGTCACTTGAGGTCTCACACAGGATTTCTCAGCAGACAGCTGATGGGCCATTTGCTCTCTTGTTGTCACCTGTGAGGGTCTCAGTTACAAGGGATGCCATCCCCAGGACAAGTAGGACTTGGGGAGTGGATTACTGCAGGATTTAGGCAGTTTGTGCTGCCTTTCATCCCTGTTCGTTAGTGTCGCTGGTTAGTGTTGCTTGTATAGCAGTGCCGGTTTGTTCTGCTGTTTTCCTGTGTGTGGGGTACCCTGACGTAAGCTTGGTGGAAGCTTAAGGGCCAAAGAGCTGCTTTGCACTTAAGGTCTCTGGGCTCTAAACAAATGGCTTATTCTCTCTTTATTTCATTTTCCTACTTATGCAAAGGGTTAAAACACTCTCCCCTCGGCAGAGTCTCCTTCAGCTGTCCTCTGCTGTGGTCTGCCAGATGCGAGTGCCATACAGTGCCTGGCAGAGCAGCATGTGCCCTTACCCAGCCCAGAAAGGAGAGGGCCCTGGTGTCTCCCGGCTCGTGGGTATGCAGACGGGTGAGGTGCCCAAGGCTGGAAGGGGACAGTGTCCCTGCTAAAGCCAGGAGGCTTGTGCGAGCAGAGACTGCCTTGCAAATGCTAGTGTTAACGTTGGTTCTGGCTCCACAGTCGGGGCTGGCCGTCTCCTCTCTCGGTCTGTACTGAATCCATGTGGCATGCTCAATGAGAGAAGCTTAGGTTTTCCCTGAGTACAGGCACATCCCATACAATGCTTTCCCTCTGAGGTTAAGAATGTTCTTTCTTCTGGCTGCAAAGAAAAACTTAGAAACGTGACCAGAAGGTACCCTCTGCTTTAGCCACTAGAAATAAAAATAAAGGATGGTTAAAGATCCCATGCTTTTAAATTGCTCTTATGATATTTTTAAAGCCAAATGATGGATTTTAAACACCTTGGCTTAGTGATACTGAAATCAGGTGCCCTTTGTTGATTATCTCTATTATTGTTGTCGTTTGAATAAAGGACGCCAGTGTTCCTATCTCCACCTGCTGGAGACCTATAGGTCTGGGCTGTGTCATGCTGGAGAAATTCAGGTAACATTTACATTTTCATTCCAAATTACGGATCCAACAGATATTATTTGCACGTCTGTAAATATTCTAGGTGTATTGGGGTTGTAGGATGGTGAGCAGAATGTATATGTTGGCAGATGCTTCTTTGTAATTATTTCACTGTAGTGAAACCGAGGCTGAAATTCAGCCCCCCCTCTTTTTTTTTAAGATGCCTATATGATTCTATATAATTTTAGTATATATAAACAAGCTTTAAATTGTTTTCCCTTGGCACTGACATGATTGGAACAGCAGTTTCAGAGGTGAAAGGCCTGTAATTAATACAGCATGCCAATCAAATCCCATCAGTGAAACACATTTCGTTAATATTTGTTTTTTTTACTGTTAAGCCACGTTATAAACATTTTAGCAGTTCACATCTGTCTCTCATAGAATAATTGTAATTGAAATTAAAATGCTATTTTTTCCAAGGTAATTATATTCTAGAAGCGTACATCCTTGCTGGTGGACATATGATGTTTTCAGCTGTGTATCTCAGAGCACTGAAAACTCTATTTAGCCACCAGTAACAACTGCTTTGTATGTCTTTCACCTGCCAAAAGAAAAAAAAAAGTTACCCGGAAAATTCCTCTTCATCTTTACCAGGTTCTGCCCTTCCTTCATCCCATTATCTGCCTTCTCCCAGCCTTTTAAGCATATAAATTCAGGTAGTTCCAGCCCATCTTTGTCCTGCCCTCCTCTCTGCCTCTTCACACAAAGCCCAGTCCTCAACCGGGACTTGCTCACACGAGCCTCTGGCAGAGACATTTCCCTGTCCAGGGGCAAAGGGGTCCCAGGGTCACCACATCTGTCCTCAGGTGATGGACCCAGAGGTATCTGAGTCTAGCAGCAGTTGCTTCAGCGAGCAGTGGCTGCTCTGGCAACAGAGATGCTTTAGGATCTCACAACAAAATACTGTGCAACATTTTTCCATCTTCGTGAATTGAGTTTAAAAATTCAAAGTCTTGCTGTCTTCAGAAGTGTCTTTTCCCATTTTAGCAGCAGCATTTTAATATCTTAGCAATAATGATATTAGTATATATATCTTATTTTAATATCATACTTTATTCATTAAGCACATGTTTTGTTGGCATCTTTGATTGCAATTTCTCCTTCCCACAAAAAAAAAAAAAAAAAAAAAAAAAAAAAAAAACAAACAGGGAAAAGAATCTGTAGCACAAAAGGTGCCAGAAACAAAATTTTTAAAATACTGCACGCTGTCCAGTGTATGATGATAGCTTGAAATCAGCTAATTGAAGTTTCTTGCTTTCCTTGTGTTCTGCTGTGAGATTCCTCCATGTGATAAAGGGAGTCTAAATGTGTATGACCCCTAATCCTATCACTTCACCAACTTTCACAGCTGAGGAAAACAGGACGTGAGAGCCCCTTTAACGTGCTGTATTGGCCTCCTGAGTAATCTTATAACCTGTCATATAAAAAACCGGTATAACAACACATCAACATACTCAGTCTTCCCCCAGTTTTACGAGCAATGGGTTTATTCCTCGACACTAGTAAAAATTAAGACCCAGGCGCTCGTGTGCTGTGGGTATTTAAGCATCCGAGCTTGGGTGCCCGTCCCAGCAGAGCCGAGCTCGGCAGCCGGTGTGGGGTGAGCCCGGTGCCGCAGGCGGGCAGCCGCGGGGTCCCGTCGGGGCTAGGCGCGGAGCCCGCCCAGGCGGCGCGGGGGGGGGGCGCCCGTGCCCTCCCTGCTTTGTTCCCCCCCTTCCAGGCCGCCGTGCTCGGCGCGGGCCGGAAGGCGGAGCGGGGGCTGCGCGGGTGCGGACCTCGCCGGGGGCTGCGGAGCGGCGGCTCCAGTGCGGGAACCCGCAGGCTCCAACCCTCCTGCTGCAGCCAACAGCAGAAACGTAAATGTATTCATCTATTAGTTCGTATGACGGGCTTCTCGGCGTTGTGGGGGAAGTTTTTTTGTTTTGTTTTTTAAATCGGGCTTAAACAGTGTTGCGGGTTGAACAGGAGTTTAGCTCCCGCTCTGTGCGGGCAAGTGACTGACCAAATCAGAATTTATGCCATGAAACTCTCTGCTTCCGAAGTATAAGATCAGCATGTGCAGGGGGGCATGCTGTCCCCCATGCCTTCAGGTGACCGAGACTGCAACTGACTGCATTCACGTCTACAACGATCCCCCTGAAAAGCAGACCGTACCATTCTCCACCCGCTGTTATAGTTCTCTGCTTTATAGTCCCTTTTCACCCCGGTTGAAAGGGTGCTTCGAACCTGCGGCAAATGTGGCTGATTGGGCACACGTTTATCGGATAACCCGACTGTTCTTGGGGAACACCTTTCCCCGTGTGTTGGGCAAACACTGAATCTCAGAAACACCTGGGGAATCTCTACGGGACGAGCAAAGCCGAGGCTCGGGCTAGCGGCAGGTGGAGCAGCCCCGGCCCCCCCGGACTGCGCTGCCCCGTTTGCCTTGTGCCGAGCTGCGAGACACCGAAACGCGCAACGGAGGCAAAACCGGGCACCGCAACTGCTGCGGATTCCTCATCCTGACCAAAAATAGAAATGCTAAAATAGAGAGGCCAATCTGTAGTGCGAGGAGGAGTGTCAGATGGGCTCATCTGTCATTGTCTAAATGAGGCTGACGGGGAAAGTGTTTATTGTTCGTGATAACCTTTGAGCCCCGGGAGCAGAGCATTTCTTTTAGGAAAACACCTTTAGAAGGGATTCCTCTTCAATCCGACGCCGCAGCTGAATTTATACGAACTTACGTTCCGAGATAACTAGAAATAGTAAGCTTTGTGCTTATTGCTAATAGGGGGAAAAAAAAAATGACGGCGTCCCGCCGCTTGTCCCAGCGGGGGGGCGGGGGGCAGGACACGGCGGGGGGACGCCGGACCGCGGGCAGAGCGGGGGGCTAGGGGACGCGGCGGGGGCAGCCGGTGCCAGCCCAGCGCGGGGCCGGGCGGCCGGAGCCCTCCTGGCTCGGAGACCTGCAAGGGCTGCTCCAGGTCCCGCCTCGCCAGCACCCAGCATGTCAGATAAAAACGCAGACATGCAGGAGAAAGAGGACAACAAAATGCTGCTAGAAGAGCCTGCAGCTTCGTGTGCATCTTCAGAATGATCAGCTGGCATCAGGTGAGAACATGTCATGCTAGGGAATTACATCACGCAACCAGTCTGCACGACAAGCTGCCAGGCGTGTGTGTCAGGGAGCTGGGAAGCAGAAGCCTGTAAGCAAGATGGATCTGAGGCGGGAGAGGCAGGAGCAGCTCCGCGGGGCCGGGGGCTCTCGGCGGCTCGCCCGGCTCCCCCGCCGCCGGCAGCCCCGGGGCTGCCCGAGCTCCGTTTGCTGCGTGGCACGGACGCTGCGGCGGTTTTCCTCCCTCTTGATGTACCGAGTGTGCTTGGAGTCCCGAAGCAAGTATTTCCACCCCTACATTCCTTAATAACAGTGCAATAATCACTAATACAAACCAGAAAGGAGCTCTCCGCTCTGCTCTTCAAGGGAGTGCTCAGGCCGGCGAGGTTAGCAGCGCTATTTATTTGCACGGCGCCTGATATTTCCCCATTTTACGTGATCGGTTTCTATTTACAAAGGCAGTTCAGGAGAGCCACAGCAGAAAAGCCCAGACAGATAATGTAACACAATTACCTACCGACTGAATTTTCTGCAAACTATTAATATCTTTACTTAAAAAGCGACATCATCTCGCAGGCAAAGCCCTCTCCTTTTTCTCTCCACACTCGTTTGTTTTTTCGTTTCTCCCTCCAAGAAGCACCGGGCAGAGCTGCCGAGCTGCGGGGAGCGGGGCTCGGTCCATCCCGACACCGCGGCGGGGACGGGCTCCAGCTACCGGCAGCCCGCCGGGCCCGGGGCTGCGGGGGCTGCAAGGCAGCCCTGGCCGGGGACCGGGCTCCGCGCAGGCGTGCCCCCGTCCGTCGGGCCCCTCGGGAGCGGGCGCTCGCCCCTGCTCGCCCCGACCCGCTGCCGGGACAAGACCGGCCGGGTCGGGGGCTCCTGCCGGAGGGGATGCCCCGGCGGTGGTCAGGGACACGAAGGGACCGGCACTGTCTCCCTGGGACGGGGTAGGAGCCGGGGGCAGCGCGATCCGGGGGACGCTGCCCCGGTGGAAGCTGCCGGACGAAGCCTGCCCTCGGGTAGCGCTGCGCAGCCGCGCAAAAGGCGCGCGGACGGACCGGTGTCTGCGCGGCTCCGGGGCAGCACAGACTGCTTTCCATGGGCCGGGCCGCGGCCCTACCGGGCACCCACACCCTAACCGGTACCACGGGGGCCTCTGGGCGAGCGGGAACCGTCTGAGACGGGAGAAGCATCCCGCAGCGGCGGGTTCGGCGGGTCGGGCACCGACCCCGCGCTGTCCCCGTGCTCCCGGAGCGGGCTCGGCAGCGGAACGGCCGCGGGCACAGGCGCGGCTCCCCTCGGGCAGCGGCCCCTGCGCTGCGGGCCGAGGCGGCCCTGGGAGCGCGGGTTGCGCGGGTCCACGGGCGGCCGACGGAGCCGGTTTCCGTGGGGCCTGGCGCCCTCCTGCCCGCGCTGCTCCGACCCGGCACTGCGGGGGAGGAAGGAGGGCGGCTCGGGCCCCCGCTCCCGTCGGCACGGAGGGGGAAAACGTTAGTTGTATCCGGGAGGCTGCCCAGCTCCAAGAGGAAACGATTTCTCGTTGCTGGAATTTTGGGGTATTTTGTTTTCCTGAAAAACGAATTTTATTTAGATACCTCGATTAAGCGTATAGAAACGATCCTGCAGCGCGTCGGAAAATCAGAGGAGTTGGCAGCTCCCTCCCCTCCGAGGAGCGGGCCCCCACCGACGAGAGCCCGCTCCCTGTCCAGCGAGCGGCCCCGCGGCTCCCGGCAGCCGCCCAGGCGCTGCCGCCGCCGTCCCGGCCTGATGGGCCCCAGCGTCGCTCGGCACGGTCAGCCCGCCCGCTCCTGGAGCCGAGGCTGCTGTTTGGGGAGCGGCGTGACCCGCAGGTGCCGGGATCCTGCCGAGATCCTGCCGGGCAGCCTGGCGCGGCCGTCTGCACCGGCGGAGCGGTGTCCCGGCGCAGCACCGCTCGCAGCACCGCCCGCCCTGGATGTGCCGGCGCCGAGCGCTCGCCGTGCCCCGCGGGGCCGTGCCGTGCCGCTACCGCTCCTGCCCGGCTAGCAAGGGCCGAGGGCTCGGCCCACCGCGCCGTCAGCGCTGGCCCGGTGCTCCCGCCCGGGCCGCCCCACGCACCTGCCAGTTCGCGGGAGGAAAAGCGGAAGGTTCAGGGTCGTCTCGTCCCTTTCCGTCCCTCTGACGCACCGCCCCGTCCCCGCCTGTGCGGGAAAGGCGGCTCTCCGGAGCTGGTCTCTGCGGCGGGAGCGCGTCTCGCCGGCGGGGACAGCCCTCGGGTCAGGCAGCGCCCGGCCCGGTGAGCTGAGGCTCCCGGCCTCCGCCCGCGCCCCTGGGGCACCTGCCGTGTCGCGGCACGGGAGAAGCCACCGACGCGGTCACGGCCTCCGCCGCGCTGGCCCAGCCCGCTCCCCGGTAGCGGCGGAGTTCCGACGGCAGCCCCAGGGCCGCGGCGGGAGCGCGGACGCTCCAGGCCTGGCCGGCAGCGCGGGGGGGAAACGCTGCCGCCCCCTCCCGCTGCCGGCCAGCGGGGCCGGTGCGGCGGCCCCGCAGATGAAAGGCTGCGCTCACAGGCGCGCCCCGCGCCGGCAGGTCCCGGCCCCCGCGCCCCCCCCCCCCCCCCCCCGCGGGTGCACATGTCAGAGTTCACAGACCTGGCTGCTGCCTTTACAACACTGAGCTGTAAAAGAGCGGATATTAAACCGGTATAATAGATCCAACTCTAAGGAGAGGTTAAATTTCCCAGTGAAACGAAGGTATTTGCCCTGAACTGGGAAAAGACACCCCTCCAGCCCCCCGGGCTGGGAAACCCGCGGAGCCGTCAGAGCCTGGCGGTAAACTCTGCCCCCAGCCCTGCACCTGGCATCGGCCGCCGCGGGGACACATGTGCGCGCCACGCCGCTGCCAGCCGGAGCTCGGCCTCTCGTGGCCGCCCCGTCGGGTCTCTGCCCGCGCACGGCAGCCCCGGGAGAGCTGGCCAGGCTGCCGTGGGTAGCGAGCGGGTCGACAGCGAGAGCGCTGGGGCTTGCTCCGAACCGGACCCGCCTCCGGGAGAGCCGCTCCCGGGCCTCGGCTGCCTGCCCGGGGCCTCTGGGGCGAGCGCGATGGCCGCCCCGCAGCGTGGCTGCTGCCGGGCCGGGCCATGCGGCTCAGAGAAGGGGGTCGGGCCGGGGGGCAGCTCTGGGCCCGGGCTGCGCTGGTAACACGGGCTGTGCCCGGATGAGAGGCCAGGGCAGCGGGCTGAAGCAGGCCCGGCGGGGCCAGCGCTGCGACGGGAGAGCGGCCAGCAGGAGACCAGGCACCCGGTGAGCGCCAGCCGCGCAGCCGTCTCCGCGGGTGCGGCCCTCGCGCGTCGTGCCCGGCGCCAGGCGAGCTGCTGGCTCGCGGCGAGAGAGGGGACAGCGCGGAGCCGTGCCTGTCGCCGCAGGAGGGGCCGGGCAGAGCGGCCCCGCTCCGGGCCAGCGCGGCCCCGACGGGGCCCAGGTGCCGATGCCCGCCTCGCAGCTCCCTTGGCGTTCGGGCGGGCGAGGGGACCGCGCCCTCCAGTCCCCGAGGCCGCACGGCGAGGCGCTCCGCCGACGGAGGGGGACGCGGAGCCCAAGTCTGTCTGCCGCGCTGCCCTCAAAAATCCACTTAAGAAAGATGAAGGCGCATGCAAATGTGTGGCGCCTCCCTGCTTGTGCCTTTAATCTTGGTAAATTGACTCTAGTTCCTCCAGGCCCCCCGAAAATGCACACAGCGCGCACCGCACCAGAGCCCGGCTGGAACTCCCAGCGCGCCGCGCACTCACACACGCACCCGCCGCCTTCCCCGGGGCTTTCTGGCGCTGCTCGGAGCGGCTCCGGCACTCCGTGTGATCCAGCTTGCTCAGCAATTTTCCTACCCAAAAGCTGCCGTGAAGGGAACAGCGCGCAGAGATAGCATCGGGCTGACTGTATCAAAGAGACACTGCTTAATTAAAATACCGGCTCGGTGTTCGCCGCCTTCCACGCGGCGCGGCCTCCGACCGCGGTCTGCCGGCCCGCTCCCCCCGGGACGGCGCGGGGGTTCCCCGGCTCCCCGGGCGGGGGTCGGGCTCTTCAAAGGGCTGCGCCGGCACCGAGTGCGGCGGGCCTGGAGCGCGGACCCCGCCGGCTCCGGCCCACCCACCCGCCGGCCGCGCCCAGCGGGGCACCCCGGCGGCCCCTGGCGCGGGTCCGACCTCGGTCACCGGCTCCGTGGGGCTGCCGGGCCAGCCGGGGTCCCCCCGCGGGCCGGGGACGCAGCCGGTCCGGCGGACAGGCCTGTCCCCGGGGGGCGGCTGAGCGGCGCGGGGAGGCTCCGCGTGGCTCACGGCAGGCGTTTGTTTGCGCTACTGAGCAACAGACCGGTAATTTATTGTTATTGTTATTAGTAACTACACTTTGCAGGCTCGCTTACACTTATCCTTCCGAGGGAGGGAGAGCGGGAGGAATTAGTCACCGCCGAGAGCACCCGATGGCAGCTCTTCCCGGGCAGCGGCAGCCCCGCCGAGGCTCCCGGGCCGGCGAGGCCGGGCGGTGCGGTTGCTCCGCACGACGACCCGGCCCGGAGCTGCAGCGGTGGCCGCCCGGGACAGAGGGCAGGCGGCGGGGAGGCACCGCGGCGTGCGCCGCCGCCGGGGACTCGGTCGGAGCGGCGGGCTGCAGAGCCCTTCTGGAAAGCGCCCGCTACGCCGAGGGGGGAAGCTCCGCGGGGGTCGCCAGCAGCAAGGCCGCCCCGGGGGCTCCCGCCGGTCTCTCTCGTCCCGGTGGATGCACCCGCGACAGGCTCGGCCCCTGTCCGCCGTGCAGGCGGGCCGGTGCCCCCACGCTCCCTGAGGGCCGCCCGCCGCGGGCGGGTCCCCGGGCAGCGATGCTTCGGCGTCGGCCGCTGGCGGGCGGGGAAGGCCGGGGCTCCGCCGGGCAGCGAGGCACAGAGTCCAGCTGTGGGTGGAGAAAGAAACAGGACAAAGTGAGCTGTCTTACCCCTGGCTGCCCCGCGGGGCTCCCCCCGCGCCCCGCCGCCAGGGCGCTGCAGACCGATCCGGGGGTCGGAGGCCGCGCACGGCGGAGCGGGAGGCCGGTCCGCGCCGTCTAGGGGCGGGCAGCTCCGCCGGCTCCCCAGAGGGCAGCACCCGGGACGACTGGCCCCGCTTCTGCCCGGCCCGAGCCGCGACGCCGGCCGCTGGGGCCGCCCGGCCACGCCCGGCCCCGCGGGCGCTGCTCGCCCGGCCCGATCCCGGCACCGCTCCCGGCCCGGTCCCGCCGAGCCCGCGGGAGCCCCGGCCGTGCCGCCGTGCGCCGGTAGGGGGCAGGCTGCGCCCGAGGCCTCGCCGCACCGGGCGGCCGGGCTGGGGTCGGCCGGGTCGTGCGCGGTCACTGCTTCCCCGCGGTACCGACGTGCACCCCCGCACCCGCAGATCCGGCCGCGTACCCCGCGGGACTGCACGCACTGGGAGGCTGGACTGCCCGTCCCGCACCGGCGCGGCAAGCGCCGCAGCCTGCGGAGCTCCCCGGCACCCCCGCGGGGTGCGGGCAGGGCGGCCAGGGCAGCATCCCCGAGACCCTGCAGGGACGGCCCCGTCGCAGCCGGGGGAGCGGGCAGTGCACGTCGGTTCCGCGGGGAGTCCGCGCCGCGCCCGGCGGGGCTGCCTGCATGCAGGCAGCCGGGATGCACACGCATGCAGGCAGCGGGGACGCAGAGACACCCCCGCACCCCGGCCGGGGACGGCACGTTTACGCCCAGAAAGCGGGGGCAATTCCTCTGTTCTCGCTGTCGAGCAGCTCGGGGGCCTTCGCCGTCCCCAGCAGGCACACGAGAGAACACGAAGCGAGGCTGGTCTGTCACGCACACGTCCGTAGACCCACGGAGGAGGGGGTCTCGCCGCGCACCCTCACCCGAGTCCCCCGCAGCGCTCCGCGCCTGGCACAGGCGTGCGGGGGCACCGGGCGGGACGGACGGGAGGGGAGAAGGGGCCGGGGCGCCTCGGCCCGACGGAGCGGCCCTGCCGCCCGCGGCGGGAGCGGTTGTGCGAGCACAGAGCCCGGCTGCGGCGGCCGTGGAGCCTCCTCCGGCGGGCTCAGCCCTCTGTTATTTATTCCGGTGCTTCATCCTTCCCTGCCTTGTTTAGGAAATGCGGAATTATGACTGGCTGCATTTCTTGCTCGGGTCTCAAAATTAAAACAAAACACCTCAAAACAAAAAGATTTGCCTTGCAAATAAATGGAGAATTAGAACCAAGCCACGGGGAGGTGGGGTTGCCGTTAGTCCTGGTTTGATTTTATTTCTGTGATGGTTTTGCGCGTGGGTGTTTTAATTGTATTTTGTTTTTCGTTAAAAGCACTATATAAACCGAATATAACACCTCATCGAATTGTTCTCGGGGTAAGAGGCAGGCATAATAATTATCCGGTGCAGGGTTCGTACACACACGGCAAGAAGCAACATATCTTTGGTGTGATATTTGTGAGTAAAAGCCCACGAACAAAGGTTGAATTATTGCTGCGGGTGCGAGTTTGGGAGGGTTCCCGCTCCACTCTCCACTGTCCCGCCGCACAGCGTTCCTTTCTCTTTTCTTTTCTTTTCTTTCTTTCTTCCCCCCCCCAGCCCTTTTTTTTTTTTCCTCCTATTTTTTTTTTTTTTTTTTTTTTTTAAAATGAGAAGTTACTAAAACTACTGTGGAAAGAGGGACTTTAATTTTCCTCGCAATTGTAGAAGATAATTTGACGGAAGCCCTGTGTGATGGAGAACACTGAATCCTTACGCGAAAATAGGAAGGGAACATAAAAAATTAATGTGAACGAGAAGCTTTTTCTCCACTGATTGAACTCTGAAATGTAAGCAGCTTTTATCTTGATCTCAGAATTAAATAATCATATATTATTTTTTCAGCATTAGCTACAAAGGTTTTCAGATTTGTACTGTCCAGAACAAAACCCAAATAAGCTCCATTACTGAAAACCCTTTCCAAAATATTTAACTAAAACATAATAACGAATTTCTTTCAGAGATGTTTCCGTCCGAAAACGGCATAAAAAGGAGGCTTTATCTTAAGACCCAGAAAAAGAAGCATTAAGTAATTCAAGTTAACACTTGTCCTGCTTATTAAATATCAATATTTTGGGAGCATTACAAAATAAACTCCCTTACTTCGGCAGGGTCACAGCATATCACGGGTCACATTAAGAAACTCCGCACGGAATCCTTTCCGGATTTTCATTTCCTCAGATTTAGATTTTTAACGGCATCGTCAAAAAAACAAAAACGAAAGGAAAGCCCGAGACGCGGGGTGCCGGGCGCTCTCCCCCTAGCACGGGGGGCGCGGCGGGGATCGCTTTTCCTAAGAGGGGAGAGAAGCGCGGGGGGTCGGGCACTGCGGCGGCCGCCCCGCACACCGCGGCCAGGCGCGCGCCCCGCGCCCCCAGCCCGGCCCGCTGCCGTGTTTGGGGAGCGGGACCGGGCGCGGAGCCGCCGCCGATCGCTGCTGGGCCGCGGCCGGAGGCTCCCGCAGCCCTGGGGCCGCTGCTCGGCGCGGGGCTGCCGGACGCTCCCGCGGGCCGCGGCCGGGCCCGCCGGCGGGGAGTCCCGCCGCGACGGTGCGGAGCCGGCCCGGCGGACCGGGGCCGGCGCGGCGCCGCCCTCCCCACCGCCCCCCGCGCGCCGTCCCGCGTCCCCTCCGGCGTCGGCCGCCCCGAGGGGGCCGGTCCCATCGCCACCTGCCCGCGGCCCGGCGGGGGGACGCGCGCTGCTACCTACCCCGGGCAGGGCAGGAGCCAGGAGCTGCCGTCGGGCCGGGATCGGGGTGGGGAGCAGAGCGGCCGGGGCTCCGGTCCGCCGCGATTCTCGGCGACCGCGGTCTGCCCCCCTACCCCCGACCTCCGGGCCCGGCCCGCAGTGGGGCGCGCCCCGGGCCCGGCCGCCCGCGCCCCCTGCGCCGCTCGTTCGCGCCGGCCACCCCGGGGTGCGCGGAGCCCGCCCGCCCCGCGCCCCGGGCGCCGCCGCGCTTCGGGGGCCGCGGGGGGCCCGGCGGGGCCAGGGCACTATTTGACGTCGAGGAGACGGATCACCGCGGCGCAGCGATACGGCGCGCACCAATGGAGTTCAAATGTCAGCAAGTTTGAGGAGGGGTGAGGTGCCGGGGGGTGTGTTCCTCCGCCGCGGCCCCTGCTCTAAACGGCGCGGCTCCTCGGGACGCCGCATGGCACATGGGCTGCGGAGCGCCGGGGAAGCCCCGCCGCCCCGCCCGGCCCCGCCGCGCCGCTCCGCCCGGCCCGGCCCGGCCCGGCCCCGGGAGGGCCCTCCGCGGAGGGCGTGGGGCTCCGGCGCTGCCGGCGAGCAGGTGACACCGCGGGCTGCCCTGCGCCGTGTGCGCGGCATGTGCGCGCCCGTGTAGCGCGGGCTGCCCCCATGGGCAGCGGCGCCGGCTCTTTCCTCTGCCGTATCTGGAAGTCCAGGCAGGAAACGCTCCTCATGTCTCCCAGATAAAAATAAAAGCGACTCCCTCCTCCCGGCCGCAGAGTGTCCCCGAGCTCGGCCAGACGCGGGGCTGAGCCGGCCCCGCCGCCCGGCAGCCTCTGCCCCACCGCCCCGGAGCGCCGGGCAGCGCCGCCGCCCGCCCCATGGACATCGCAACAGGTCCCGAGTCCCTGGAAAGGTGCTTTACGCGGGGCCAGTCGGACTGCTCAAAGATGCTGGACGGTATAAAAATGGAAGACCACCCTCTGCGCTCGGGTCCGGCCACGTTAGGAGTGCTGCTGGGTGAGTTGCCGCTCGCTTCTCGGCTTCGCCAAAAGCCACCCCGGGGCTGCACCCCGGCGGGGCCCGGCCGGGCTGCGGCCGCCTCGCCCCGGGGCTGCTGGCGGGCGCGGAGCTTTCTCGCCGACGTTTGCGGGGCGCGGGCTCGGCGGCGGCCGTCAAGCCCGATGTCGCCGAGCCGCGGGGCCGGCCGGGCTGAGCTGCCCGCCGGCTGCCCCGGGGCGGGGGGGTGGGGGGGTAGCGGGGCCGGGGTCGGGTCGGGAGAAGGGGGTCGGGGCCGGCGCTTCACGCCGCTGTCTGCCTTTCGCAGGGTCGGACTGCCAGCACCAGGCCGTCTGCGAGGGCTGCCAGCGGCCCATCTCGGACCGGTTTCTGATGCGGGTGAACGAGTCCTCCTGGCACGAGGAGTGCCTGCAGTGCGCGGCGTGTCAGCAAGCCCTCACCACCAGCTGCTACTTCCGGGACCGAAAGCTCTACTGCAAGCAGGACTACCAACAGTAAGAGCGCGGCGGGGCGCGACGGGGCCCGGCCCGGCCCGGCGGCGCGCAGCGGGCTGGGAGCCTGCTCCCGGGCGGGCCGGGGCCCGGCGGAGCGGGGAGACGCCGCGGCTGCGCGGGAGGCGGCCCCGGCGAGCGGGGACCTCGGCGGTGCGGTGGGCTGGAGACGGGCGGCGGCGGGAGGGTCCGGAGGAACCTGGAGCCGCGGCGCCCGTCCCAAGCAGGGAGCTGCGCCCCCACCGCCTCCGCTCCCCGAGCCCCGCAGCGCTCGGACTCGCCGCCGCCCGGGACCCCGCGGCGCCGTCGGAGGCGGGCCGCCCGCTTCGGCTCGGCCCCGCTCGGCCCGGCCCGCCGCAGCTGTCGCCGCCCGGGCAGCGCCGCGTTCAGAGCCGCCCCGCGGGGCATTTCTGCCCGGGGCGAGCCCGGCCCCGCCGCCCCGCGTAGAGGCCCCGCGGCCAGCCCAGGGCGCGGAGCGGGGCGGCCGCGGCGAGCCGCCGGGCGGCGGGGCCGGAGGGCTCGGCGGGGCCGTCGGTGCGCTGCCCCGGGCCGGCCCGGCTGGGCGAGCCCGTGCGCGGGGCCGCCGCCGTCGGGCGCGGAGGGTGCGCGGCGGCCGTGGCGATTCCCGCGGGGCCCAGGCGCGGGGTCTGGCGCCGGCCGTGCCTCCGCGGCCGGGCGCAGCGGGAGGAGCCCGGCGCTGGCCTCGTCCCTCCCGGCCCGGGCGCTGCCCGCGCTTTATTTTATTTAGGCTTTATCCCCAAATGTCAGGCTTTGTCGGGAGGCGGCCCCCCGCCGCGCCGCGTCCCTGCGCGGAGACAGAGCCCCTGCCCCGCGCCGTGTTTGTCCTCCCCTGCAGAAGCCCACTTCATGCTTGTCACCGAAATTGAGGATCCTTTTTGTGCCGGGAGGGGGGTGAACATGGGCACTTCAATCACTAGGACATAATATGGCTCTGCTAGAAGTCTGGCAACAAACAAAGAACAACAACTATTGGTTTGCATCAACTTTTGTCAGGCATTCAGCAGGCTTCCAGAAAGGCCTGAAGTGGCTTAGTGGCAACAATGTGCATTTCATAGCTACAGCATGAAAATCCATCTCCATGGAAACTGGTAGTAAATGCTAACATGACATGCTGAGTATAAATATTGTTAGGGTTATAACTCTTGTATAAATGGCCCAGATAAATGTCCCCCTGTTTAGGAATTACAACAAGACGTGTTATTTCATACCGCAGCCCTCACCAGCACGCTACTAGCGAGCCTGCCACGGGCCCGGGTGCTTCACATGAAAATAACAGTGCTTGCCTCTGCTGGGCCACCGCGAGCCTGCCCTTGCCGGGGCCGCGGCCGCAGCTTCAGCCTTGTCTGGATTTTCTCATCCCCCCTGCGCAGAGAGCGTAGCCACGGACTTTGTCTTTTACTTCTACGCAAAATCAAAACACCGTGGTAGCTGGAGTTGGAGGTCGGTGGAACTTCTGCCTCTGTAGGTAGTGCTGCCTTAGGTAGTTTTGTTCGTCAGGGGAGAATTTAGAAGAGTCTTTAGGCTGCCTAAAAACGTGTTATTTGGCAGTGTAAATATTTACATTAATTACAAACAAATGTACCCTCTAAGACCGGCATTTAGTCTCTGTAAAATAAAGGATGACTCTTCGCGATGTAAAAAGCAAGATCGTAGACTATTGCTTTGTAAAAACAGAAACACTTTTCTGGCTGAAAATTGAAAAGTCACCACTTCAGAACTTGCTGTATTATCACAGGTGTCCAATTGTATCGGGGGGAAACAGGGTAACCAGGCTGACGAGCAATAAAAAGATATCAACATGTTAGCCTTTGTTGAATCCCAGCACCTAGTGTGACATTACATGGTAACCTGCTGTGTGTGCCCCTAAGGACTGACAGCAGCAGCAGCTCGTGGAAAGGGGAGGGGAGACACGGTGAATCAAAATTTGTTTTCTCTGAAATTTTATTAGCCCAAAAGAGCAAACGTGAAACTCCGCTGACATTGCTTGTGTGCTTCCCTGTCTGCTGCCTTTTAAACTTGGAGAAATACTCTTATCATAGCTAAAGGATAAAAATAGCTATTTGTACATGCAAGCGGTTCTCGTGGGCTGTGTGATGCAGATGGTCGGTTTCATCCCTGAGAGTGTGGAGGGAGGAGTGAAGCCATGAGCAAGTTGTGCAAGCCATCTCTAGCGTGCTGGTACAACCATCACCCTGTGCTGCAACATAACTGGGATGTAAAATGCCTATATGTGGAGTAAGCGTGCTTTGGAGTAGTGAGATGGAATGGTATTAGCACAGAGGAAGACTGGTATCAGCAAAATCAGATGCTTTTTGTTATCCTGAGTCTCGTTTACAGACCATGGGGTGTGTGTGTATAAGAATAAAGATTACTTAAATATCTCAGTTACTAAAATTTGCTTTAAATAGATTTTTCTGTACATAGTAATGTAATTTAAAGGTCAGCTTTCTCCAGAACTCCCAGGACTATAATCAAGTGCTGTGTGTGTATCTTTGGAAAACTGGTGTCTCGTCTTTCTAATGAAAGCAAGCTTCTGATGGGTCAGATATCAGACCTTAAACCTTTCACTGGGTCAGGAATGATTACGGCCCATCCTTGGTTGAGGGCATTTCACATTAGGGGGAAGGGTGAAAACATTTTTTTTTTTTTAATAATAATAAAGTTGTTGGCTGTTCGAAGCTACCTCTATGCTTGGAATGTTAGAATAAATCCTGGGGGAGATGAGTTAGTGGCCCAAGCACAGTGTGAGGTAGCCAGAGGTACCTGATAAGTGCAATTGTTCAATTTATCACAAAAATATCATCAGTACATCAGTGGGACCAGTGGGACAAGCTATGCATGTATTTTAGATTGTTTTTATACGAGAGATTCAACAAATTTTTGCACAAGTACATCCTGATCTTTTTCAGCGCAAAGCACTTACTTTGCTAAAATTTAAGATTTGGAGGGTCACAGGTACATTTGTTTGCAAGGTTTTTAAGGTGGAAAAAAATTAAGAGTAGTACAATGGCACCAGGGAGGCTGATTCTCACAAGCCCAAGTCAAACAGAATCTCTTTGATTGTAGTGAGAGCTTTGCCAAATTGCAGGATTGTTGCACATTTGGAACCTTACACTTACACTTTTTTCTTTAAAAGAAGTTTTCTTTCTGACAAACTGAAACCTTCAGAATGGATGTTTATAATAAATAGGATGTTTGTGGTAGTTATATGTCGGTTCTTTGCTTAAATGAATTTATTTATTGTACCACTCATAACAGTGCTTCCTGCTATAAAACATTAGTAATTATAAATATTACATTTCTTCCCCATTTGTATATTTTCATTTTTTTATGATTGTGCCTCTCTGGTTAGTTTTTAGCTCACTGCTCAGTGTTACATAATGATTTGCCCTAGTTATTGCTGATATTAAAAAAAAGATATGCTATGAAAAATAACTCTTTCAGGTTACATATTTAATATATAAGAAATGCGTATGATTTCTAGAAGGATCCATGTTCCTATTCCAGCTTTGGAAATAAAGGCTGCTAAAGAGGTCATTTATGCAGGGGGTAAGAGAGCAAACAATCACAGCTGCTATTTCATAATTTTTCATTAGTCCATTTTAAGTTTTGCTTAGGGTGGGAAAGAGAAATATTCAGATTTTTGTTAGAGTCTTCAAGATATGGCAGGCATTGTTTTAGCATTGTTATTGGATGCTATTAAAAAAAGACCTACCCATATATTTTTGGTACGCCTTTATACTGTTCTTCATCTTTGAGTCCTTTCTCATCGGTGACTGGGCTTATTTTTTACGTACAGGCAGCATGGAGCAGCATGTACCTCGCAGCAAGGAAGGGAAATGCTGCGAAGCCTTGTTGCTGCAGGGAAATGTTACCTTCCCCAAATTTTGGAAATTCTGTCACATGAGTATAATACTGAGGCTGATGTTTCTCAGTTCAGTTGCATTTTACATTTGAAATAAGACACAAGCTTCCTAGTAGTGAACATCTCTTATTTTTGTGACTGTTATTTTTCTTTCAGAGCGAGCAAGCGTGTGTCTGTCGTGAGCGCAGGCTGTGGAATGTAGGCAGGATCCGTGGTACAAGAGGTGACTTGAGCTCCTAGATTCTGCTACATGCAGAATGGGTAATAACTGTTTGCTAACGGGAAGATTTGTATTTGTTTTCAGTTTTACTTTTTTTTTTTTTTTTTTTAAAACCGGAGGAGCACCATACATGTTGTTATGCACATCAGTGCAATCGTTCATGTGAACTCGGCAAAATCATGTAGAGCAGGGGTGTCCCCCTCCGCTTCGTTTGCCTCTTGTGTCAGACTGGCTGTAGTACTTGTGTGTGTGTTGTTAGGAAATAGCATAAAACCTGACTGAAACTGAGAGATGAGGAGTAGCCTAAGCACATGCCCAGGACATGGAGTAATGATTAAAGTTATGTCATCTGGTAAAAATGCTTTTAAAAGTTGCTGAAACACTCTGCCACTTTTGCTGAAAATGCAACCAGCCCTGCGCTATCACCCACGTCAGCCTGATTAAAAATTCTCTGTACGATCAGGCTGTCGTAGCATCTCAAAGCAACCTCAGAAGCGGGAGCCTTGAGGAAATGTAGCTGTTATTTCTGCCGATGACGTCAGCAGAGTAGCCACGACTGGGCCGAGCCCCCACGGGTCCCCCCATCGCTGCTGTGTAGGGAGGCAGCAGGGCAGAGAATGGGACGGGCGCTGGGCACCGGCGCAGCAGGGCCAGCCGTGAGCCGGGCGCTGGGCGGGAGTTAGGCACAGTAAATACCAGCGGGGATCCGGGCTGGAACGTGGTTTAAGAATTTGGGGAGACATTTTGCTTTCCTGCTACAATCGTGGTAACCTTATTGGACAAAATCATTGCGATGGTAATATGTAATTTGCAGTAATCCAGGGTAGAAAATGATAGGGAGGATCTTTTTTGCAATGTAGGCAATACACAATTAGATTAATAAGAGGATAATTTATAATGCTTAACTACTAACCTGAGAAAAAATAACCAACAAATAAGAAATGTGTTGCAAAAATTTCCCCACCAAAATACACAGCAAACAGGAGCATTTTTTATTCTGTTCAGAAATCATGTCTATTATTTTACGGCCTAAACTTTTGAACTGGTTCAGAGGCACACATCACACCTTTTCAACTATCAATAATATATCATGATAAAATAGCTGGATTATAATGTCTCTTCTTAGACTAATTATGTTATTAGTGTATTTCAACTGTAAATACATACCCCCCTTGCTTGCCTCTGTTGTGGAGCAACCTATAAAGCAGAGTACATCTGAAAATGCCTACTGCTATGGGGAACTTGAAAGGTGGATACATATCTAATAGCAAGTACAGCCTGCTCGATTTAGTCAGATAGTTGGGAAGAAACACTTGGGAGAAAAAGGAGTATACTTTTCATAATGCAGCTGTGATTTTTATTTTTCATTCCAGACAAAATCCAAATTTACACTAAATCTGCTACTTCTTGTTGTAACAGGAATTGATTTCACTTTATTTAATATCTCCTTCTCCTGGGATGAAGAGTAGAGCAGATATAGTGAATTATCAGAGGAGAGCTTGAGTTCCCTGCGTGCTCAGTGTGTGTGTAAGTCAGCAGGAGGTTTCAGTGCTCAAGAGTGGCTGGGGCCCTCCCGGGGTGTAAGGACACGCAAACGACACGCACGCTGACCGCCACTGTGCCGGGGAGCGAGGCGTGCGAGCACTTGGGCGCTCAGACACCCGTACACCTCCCGCCCTGGCACACGTACACAAAGAAGCCCACGGACGTCTGCTGACATGCTCAGTGGGGTAATCTGGGGGGGAGAGAGGGCTTGGTAAAATACTGCATTTTTCTTATCACTGCTGAGGCGAAGAGCAGGCAAGTTCATTCTCTGGCTGGCTGGTTTGCGCAGGGCTCCCTGTGCTCTTCTGTTCTTGTGGCAGTTTTGGAAGAATGTGGTGTGAAAATGTAACAACAATATTTCCTGGTAATATTAGAGAGGGATTTTCTGCTGCTTGGGCTGGCTTGGACCATGTCAGGAGTTGCGTAAACTGCAGATTCACAAAAAGGTTGTGAATTTTAAACCCCAGCGAGATGGAAAAAGACTGTTACAGTATCCTCCGTGAAGGGTGTACTAGGTCAAACAAGAGACTTGCAGAAAAACCCAGGGATAAATGCTTCTCTTTGCCTACTTTTTTTGCCCGCATGATATGTCATGTTATTGCTCAAGCAAGGTAAGAAAGCAAGCAAGTAAATAAATAAAACTGTGAAGTGAATTGTACAGTGATCTCCAGTAAAGGTAAACAAACTGGGTATTGCTCTTGGATGGTTTAGTGGTAGAAAGGTTTTTTTGGCATGATTTAGGGATGATTGCATTACTCACCAGGCAGAGATTGACTCATAATGAAATGACAGTTTCTTGTTCGTTGCAAAACATAAAAACTCCACATTTGTTCTGAAACAAAGAATAAGGTTAGTTGTGACAGTGTGACGTGAACCTTGACAGCTGAGTCTCTAGCAGCCAAGTAATGAAACTAGAGGAGTTACTTTGGATTTACGTGGGTGCGAGTAAGAACAGAAATTTCCTTTCTTTAAGTGAATTGGAATAAATATGTGAAGCAGGCAGGGAATGATTATTGAATATACACCTTGCAGACTATGTAATTGCAGTATGCTATATATAAAGCTATGAATTAAAACTGATTTTTGTTTGATAAGAAAGTACTAGAATTTTTTTTTAGAAAGCAGAGGTGTTTTCTGAGTTAAGGTATTTTTAAAAATCTAACAACAGGGAGGTATTATTTTGCAGCAGTGGGAGCTTTAACAGCACTGGTAACATTTAGGGAAGGAGACACCACTTTTCTCCATTATTAACTAAGCACAAAAAAAAAAGTGAACAACTTCATATTTAATTTAAAATAAGTGTTGAAAGTAAAGCTAGACTTCTGAGTTTGAGAATAGAGACCATAAGAGAGAAAAAAATGACAATGCTTGTAAGGTAAAATGAGCTGACTTTTGGTTTTAAATGAAATACTCTCTGGTGTTTATAACATGCATGGTAATATAGATCTAAATCTTGCATGCCTTGCTAAGGCAAATTATTCACTCTTTCTAGATGTCTCATTAAAGTTAACATAAAATTGAGGCAGATCCTTGACTTTTTTAAACTTTTTTTTCTTTTCTTTTTAAATGCTAACCATACATTTACTTTGTTCTTTATATGTCTTGCTTTGCATAGACTGATATTCCTCAAATGAAATATTGTCTTATTCTTGTTTTACTTTTTGATATGTCTGCAATTGCTCTGAACATATCCTGACAAACTTGTCCAATTGCTATGACTGACGCAGTTGCCAAGACCAGATCCAGCCCCTGGCATCAGTGGGTGCCATGGGAAGTGTGGGCACATTACTGCTGTGAGAGGGATGTCGGGGGGGGGTGTCTTTGCAGACCAGCCATTTTGAAAAATAGGCTCTGACTGTGACCAAACAAATTACTGATAACAAATATTTCCTCCTTTTATATGGCCAACACATACACAGAATATATGTGTTGCCATTGCCCTTTATTGGATGTTAAATATACCTTATAAGTAGAAAGCACCATTTGTGGCATATTATGTGATTTTAATGCAGATTATGTAGAAGCAAAACCCTTGAAATGAAGCCTCTTGTATGCAATGTGATCTCAAGAAGGTAAAACATCCAGATCAGTATTACCAGAGGAATGCAGGTTCTGTTACGTCAACTTTTGTGACTGAGATGGAAATGTAGCAGCCCAGCTAAACCCACCTGCGTGCTCTCATTGTGATGCGTGTACAGAAATGGGGCATTTTACTCACCTTTCAAAAACTATTTGCCTGTGGGCAGCTGAACAAGCAGACATTTGCGAGAATGTATTTCAGTAAAGGAATCATTAATGGATTAATTCCAGTTTGTTATTTTGTTTGGTTTGAAATTTTACAGTCATCTTCTTTATAGATAGAGCAGAACTGCTATGGCACAAATTAATTAAATGCACTTAATATCAATGTAAACAAGGAATAACATAGTTCTTGGGAACTTTATGAGGGTTTATACTCTGATGCTCCTGTAACCATCTAATACATTTACAGAGAACACTTGTTGTGGAGGTCATTTGCTTTCTTTCAGAACATATTTTTTTTTTAATATGCACAAAATTTTCCTTTGCAAATGTTGACGTGAACTTGTGAACATGCAACTCCTATTGACTTCAATAAGAGCCATCCTCGCTCATCAAAGGACAGAATTTGGCTCTTGATTTTACTGCAATCAGTGTATTATTTATAATCTACAAGAGTGCACATGCACTCTCCCAGTAAAAGCTAATGGAATTTATGTGCACATGCTGAGGACCAAATCCTCCTGGTAGCTGTTAGGAAGTTTACTTTCATGTGTTTGTTCCTTGGTGTAACCTGGATCACCATCCACTGATTACAAAACCAAAACCAAACCAAATCAAAAAAGGAATAATAGTTGGCATTAGTAATACTTTTTTAGTTACTTTTATTATAGGTTATTATTATGATAGGAAGAAAATAAATTTGAATTTGCTGAAGAAATTATTAATACGGTTTTAAAGCATTTCTAATTACAGCCAGTGGTTACTTGTCGTTCTCTCAGACTTATAGAAACATCATTGCTTTCTTACAGTAGTTTTTCCTTACAAATGGAGCGCTGGTGCCTTCCTCAAGTATTCCTGAGAAAGCCCATTTGTTGTGGAATGTGGATGTGGCCCGGTGTGCCTGGGGATAGCATCTGCTTGCCGGTGGTGGGGCTCGGCAGAGTGCTGGGCACCGCTGTCTGCCACAGCTGGAGCTGGGGTCACTGGGAGCTCCACGGGACCGGACCCTTGGGCCACAGCATGATACTCGCCAAAACTCATTAGTGAGAAAGGTTACAGTTCTCATTAGCATCCATTCCACAGAACAGTTGTTTTCGACCTGTGGGATCCTATCCTTTGACATAATCAGCTTGCCTACAGCTAGCCTTTTTCCATCACCTGGCAGAGCTGCTTCCCAATGGAAGCAGCTTCTCTTTCTGCTTTTTGATTTTTTCTATCATGTCACAACCTCAATCCAGTTTCAGGGGGAGGGAGGGGGGGTTTGATGTGGATGGACTTGCTGAGTTTTCCTTTGATATTGCATGTGAAATGAGACATGTATTTAATTGTGTCGTACAAAGAGGGTACAAATAAAGAACTGTAGGAAATAATGAAACTGAGACGAAAATTGCAAAACAAAACCGTGAAATGACTGTGGAAGAGGCAAGCTACCTTCAGTTAGGGGAAAGCTTTAGTGCAATAAGGTCCAGCTGTACATGACGTCTGGTGGCCCCAGCACCATTCATAAATATTCAGGATCTTCTGCAGATGTTTCTTTGCTGTTGTTGGCCTGTGCTAAGCCACCTCTAGTGAAGCAGCATCTCAGCTATTCACTTCAGTGGTGCTGTGCCCTTGGCTGTGTGGTCCATCTTGGTCAGGAGCAGGCCAACCTGCCCAGCTCGTGAGCCTCATCATGAGCTTTTCAGATAGTCAGGAGCCACAGGAGAGGTATCAGGTGCTGCAGGGAGCTGTGGGAAGGTGGTGATCAGGGGGGGAGCAATGGCTGACCCAGCTCCCAGGGTCCCACTGTGGCCGCACAGCCTGGAGCTGACCGAGCACACAGCCCCCTTTCTACCTCCGTTACTTCTTCCAGCAGCTGGGGATCCAGGTTACCTTGTCCATCCTCCCTACCAGTCGAATGACGTGTTCAGGGTATTGAAGCCGCGCTGGTGCAGCTGGTCAGCTCGCATGGGTCAAAAGCCACAGGCTGGCTCTTCCTGGCTGTGCAGCGGGAACAGGAGCTGACATAGGGGGTGAGCTGGGGTTCCCTGTGTGCATGGGATGGGGTCATGTGAGTTACCCATTCAGGTGGGTCTGCCTGAGCACTGAGAGGTGGGCGTTTCTGGCTTTTCAGGAGAGAAAGAGCTGATCGCCACCTCACCTTAATAATCCTGGTTTGTGGACTGAATATCCACTCCATGAAGGTTTGTATGTACACGCAGGATTGAGTCAGTACCTATTGGTTATAATTTTAGAGAGCTACCTTCAGATCACCGGTGCGCGCAGCGGGCTGCGAGTGCTCAGGAGGCCAGCAGCACATTCCTCCTGCAGCAGTCACCGGCGCCTGGAACACTCCCTGCACGGTGGGGCTGACGCTGCCAGTTCATGGGCCCCAGCAGGGGCCTGAGCCGGCAAATCCTCGCTCCCAGGGCTCCCATGAGTAATGCCATTGAAGCCAGTTGCCCTGGCGTGCAGTGGCTTGCAGTGTCACGCAAGGTCAGTTTGCTTACCTGACAGCAAGTGTCTAGAGAGAGCTTGGTGGAGCCGCTCGCTGAAGTTTTTGAGGATGAAGCTCTTCACAGGCGAAGCCCACCCTAAAGAGAGGTTGCAGTTTAATGTTGTGAGTTGTCTTCGCGCTTGGATCTTGTCATGGGCTTCATGTGATGACAAGAAAAGTTCCACATGTGGAGTGTGATCCTATGGGTCAGCTCCACTCACACCAGCGTTGATGAGGAAAGAGTGGTGGGGCCCTATACGGACGCTGGTACCAGCGGTGAGGCTTTAGAAATCCCTTGCCTTCATTAAGCCTTCTTACAAAGCCAAGCACATGCTTCTCATTCTGCTATGGCTCTGTGGTCCTATGCAAGCCAGTAGGCTTCTCAGTGCTTGTGACTGTGCTCGGGAAGTGCAAATATTGTATTTTGAGTGTTTTCCAGTTACCTTCTAGTCATTAGTAATTAGAGTCTAGAGTGAGAAAGGAAGGGAGAAGAGAAAGAAAGAAATGAACAGTGAGTAAGACCTGCTCTCCACAGAGGTCAATGCAAAGCTAGTCTGCCCTAAGTCCCAGTGAATGAGTTTTGCCTATTGCATACCACTCTCTTGAAATCTTAAGAGACAATGTTTTTCTGAAGTGGTTCTATTAATACTAATTTTATTACATGTCAGTCTGTTTTTTATTACATGCAAACAATCACACACCCTCAGCATCTCCACTTGGTGACAGTGACCGAGGTTACTACGGAAAGCTCAGTGAAATTTAGGAGAGCAAAGCCATGCAGAGAAAACCCCCCAAGCTATCCTGCTGGTAGAATTTGTATTTGCACCTGGGAAGGGAGAAGAAGTGGCTCCTGGATTGCCGTCAGCCCTGCAGGTGAGGGTGCAGACCTTGCTGTGGTGGGCAGCAGGGAACCTGGGACTGTCTCGCACTGCTGGGGCTCGGCGGTGGCTGCTGTTAGACGTCCCCAGCACACGCTACCATGGCAGGACTGGAGCGACGCTGTGTGCTCCTGCAGAGCTCAGGTTGGATGTCCTGCACAGCCCCATGCAGCGAGGCAGCGGCCCTAAGCTCTGCCGCTGCCATGGTGCCCCTTCCCTGCTCTCCCCTCATGGGAGGGGAGGGTGGGAGCATGGATGGCAGCACCCGTGCTGCCGTCACTGCTGCAGGTGTGTGCTTCTGCTGGAGGCTCGTGTTGTGCCGCCCGGTGTTGGGCAGATCCTGCCCCATACCCACAGGCTCCAGCTTGGCAAGGGTCTGCCAGTGGTTGGAGGTGCGCAGCCAACAGGCGTGGGCTCTGGTGTCGTTGCCCACTGGTGCTGAGGGCTGGCTGGGAAGCCTTGCCGCAGTGCTGCTGCCTCTGCCTGCTCGTGGCAGGGGGAGGCCGTGCTGACAGCCTTAGCCGCCTGGATTTCCAGCCGGTTTCTCCCTGAGGTCTAGGGAGGAAGAGCTCCTGTGTTCTGGGCATCTCTGCCCCGTGGACGATGCTGCTCTTCTAAGGGTTCCCTTTCTTCTCAGCCAAACGCACTGAAGCTTTGCAGTATCTGGTTGCTTTCTCACTTCTTATTTATTTACACACACATATGAGAAATCACTTCATTACTTTATTTACCAACATTTTTCAAGCTGCAAGGAAGCTGTCTGCACATTTTCCCATGAAGGCCGTGAACCCGTGACAGTAACAGTCTTGTAGCCATGTGCTGTTTGTGCTTATTGCAGCATTTGCATGAGCATTGATGCTTACAGCAGATACTGCAATGTCCTGCATGTGTCTTTTGGTTTGTGTGTGTGAATAGAAAAGCAGCCCTTTTTTTACAGATGAGACATGGTGACGGGGGCATTTGTAGTACAAAAGGCAGGTTATTGTTAAGAGCAATTTATAAAATGTTGCAAAAGTACAAATGGAGTAAAACTAACTGAGGGCCTGCGATATGTTGCAGTGATACTATCTCTACTCTGTAGGGTTGGTTTGAACCTGCCAGGCTTGGTGGTTGGAGTTGCAACAAACAAGTGATTCAGCTGAGGGGAGTAGAAAGTGTTACAACTGACAGCTACTTTGTTAGTGGAGGAATGGGCAGAATCCCACTGCTGGGGGAGCCTCCCTGCCGCCACTGCACCCTGATTGCTCCTGGCAGGAGCTGCCACAGAAGAACGCAGCACAGAGGCGGCAGAGTTCCTGTTTCGGCGGCAGCTTTCCATTCTGTCCTGTGCAGGGGGCTGTGCGGGTGTGCGTGGCCTTTGAGGGGTCCCTGAACTCCTGGATGGGTGTCGCAAGCTGGTGGGAGCAGGCAGTGGGTTCTCTGGGGGTATGCAGCTCCTGCTAGCTTGGTCCTCGGAGTTGTGCTGCCTCAGCCTCGCTACCCATGCCCGGGCCAGTTCCCCAGCATGGTTTTGTGGGCGTGGAATAAATTAGCCTTGATGGCGCCTGCATTAATTTAATGTGGGAGAATCCCCAGAGATTCCAGGGCAATTACAGGGAGAGCAGCCTTGCCCAGCGTGGCGTCCTCCCATCCAGCCGCTGATCCCCGCCAAGGAGAGGCAGGACTCGGCCAAGCAGCACTGAGTGCCCCGCTCCCTGCAACTGCCCACCTGCAGCATCGCCCGCGGGAGAGGCCAGGGCAGGGTGGTTCGTGGTCCCGCGAGTGACCATGTTACACCACTGGCCCAGGGCGATGGGACTGAGCACCGGGCAGTAGTGGAGCTCACTGTGTTGATCCATGTCTTGGAGAAAGGTTGGAAAAGAAGCCCAAGGCAAGCAAGCTGTCTTCGTTTCATACATGCTCTATGAATATTGGTTGTCTAGCATAATTGAAGCCTGTTCCATTTGTGGCTTTCTTCTTACATAAAAATTCAGCTCATATTTGGCAGGGGTTTGTCTGAGCGCGTAGCGGATACATTCAATGACAAGAGCTATAACATTCAATTTGTTGGATGCCACAATTAAACCTCAGCTTTTTCACCCAGCCATCTGAAAGCCAATTGCGAGTTGTCACTCAAGCAAGAATACATACAAACAAGGGCAGCACATAGCCCCGGATCCTAACAATGTGATTTTCATCGCCTTACCAGTCTTCGGGGAGTCTTCAGCTTCCATCTGGAAGTACCTTCAACCCTTTCCAGCTACGGATCTTGACACAGCTAGAACAGAGAGAAAACCAAAATTACATGGAGTTTATTGCCATTTCAGAAGGAAAAAAGTGTTTGAAAAAGTTTATTCAGGAAGCCAGGGGAAGTTAAGTGGGAGACATTTGCCATTTCATCAGTCTGTTGGTGATAGCCATTCATGTCATAAATGGCTTGTGTCATTTGATGCCAAAAATAACACAATTTTCCTCCCCAAAGGCCTATAGGGTTTTTTTGCAATAAATGTTTATTTGTTAATAATATACTTTAAACAGCCCAGTCTTGACCTCAAGTCTCCAAAAGAATCCATCTTCTCTCTGAAAAATCCTACCAAGTTTGTGTAATTTTTTCTGGGAAGGTGTAATTGATGGCGCAGTGAAGGGTAGTGTGTTTGCTTTAACTACTGCAGCTGCGTGGATTAACTGTTTATAAGGGCCTACTGTGCTTTGAATGGCTACTTTCTTAGATTTCAAGCTTTGGTTGACAGCACTTCCTAATGGTTCCTTGGATTTGCTTAAGTTCGATCAGTAAAAATAAATGTCCGTGCTTAGCTCACCCATTGTTCTTTCCTCATTGCCGCTTTTAAACATTCATTTGTAGGGGTTCGGTTTCATTGATCAGCCTGCGCCCTGCAACTTTTCAAATGGGGATGACCGCGACAACTACCTGACAGAGCTGAGCTGCGGGCTGATCTTGTGCCACATCTCGTGTTAATTTCAGGAAAAATGTAAGAGGAATTTGGGTGCACAGCAAATAACCTGTATGCAAATATTTTTGACAGGCTTTCTGGATTTAGTAATTGGAGTCTCTAGAGTCTGACACAAAACTGGCAGGTATGAAATATGTGTGATTAAATATTTGAAAACTTAATAAAGGATTTTGTAAATATGCACATTTAGAAACTGTTGTTTTGAGAGAAAATAGTAGGTCAGGTAATTAATTTATAACATGTTGCACTGTTTTGAAATTGCCTTCCCAAAAGCTGGAGTTAGATTTCCACTGGCAAAGCGTTTATGGAATGCCAGTGACATGTGATCAGCAGCCCAGTAATGTAACAATTGTCTTTTCACTAAATCACCAACTACTACTGATTTAACCAATGTTAAATCACATTTTTCAGCTGCTTTTGTTCTGCCATCAACCACTCTGATCCTTCTCTCATACGATTTTTCATGCGTACTTTTACTAAAAAAGCAAAGTATTAAAACATTTGTCAGGTTTTTTTTGTTAGTCCTTAAATGAAAACATGGTTTTCTTGAAGAACTCTGGGGGACTTATTTTCTTTAAGATCATCTGAGTTATGGGAGAGGATTATACATTTAATTTCTCAAAGCATTTCAGCTTAAAGTGCTAGTTTGTTTTTGGTCAGACAGGCACTTGGATAAAATAAGGAACAGTACGTGTAAAATGAGTGGAATTCATTTTGTCTTTACACATTTCACATTTGTGGAGCTGAATTATTTGGGTAATATGCACGCTCAGGTGCTTTGTGTAAAACTTGTTTTAGTGGGACTCCACAGCACTAAATGGCACTAGTCGTTTACTGAGAAATTTTGTAGTTCATTAATTGTGACAATTACATGATGCTTTAGAAATACATATTTTGAGAAGCATAGCTTCTAGCTTGGGCTGTGATCCTGCATTAATAAGGTGGTTAATTGTACTGAGTCTCTTCAGTAGCTATTTACAAGGTAAAATTACACACACAACTAGTTGAAGAACTGAGGGCCTTAGGGTGGCTGCGTGGCGAATGCTCATTTACTTCCCAGAGGCATTTTCTGAGGCAATCTGGGCCACAGTAACCTGAGCAACTCTCCTCTTCCCTACTGGCAAAGGCTTGGCTAATCTTTATGTCCATTTTGATTTTTGCAGGACAACTTCTTGACCTTCAGTTTAGTCTTTGTTGGATTAGTCCTGTTAAAGCAAGATCACATCAAAGCTCTCTTTCCCAAACTGAAAATATTTGGAAAATAGCTTTAAAACTTTGCATGGCTTCCTGCTATTCTGCTGCTTCTGGCACCTCTGGGGTGTTCGAGCCAGACCAAATAGTCCTGCTGACGCTTGGCAGCAGCTGGTCCCTGCAGCCCCTGGCTGCAGGCAGAGCTGCCTGTGGCTGCCCGTGTGGGCAGAGAGTGGCAGCCGCCCAGCGGTGATGGCGGCGCAGGCAGTGCACGGCCTCTGCCCTGGCCTTGATGTGTTGGAGTGCCGGCCTGCAGGTGTGCGTATGGAGCAGGGCACATGCATGGGAGTGCTGGTGCCGTACGATCAACACATGTAACACGACAGCCAGTGGCACACGCAGCATGCAGTGCTGTACCGCCTGCGTGGGTAACAACTCACCCTTCCTGGTCTGTCTCCCAGCTGTGAGCGCAGTGGCCTCCTTTGGCTCAGAGCGGTGGCTGGGGCGTCTTGGGAAGGTGGGGGGACTATGGACGAGGGTGAATCCTGTGTTTGCCCAGGGGCCATGCTCAGTGTGGCTGGGGTGTGAGGGCTGCTCACACTGCAGCTGCTTAGCCGCACAGCTGGCGCAGGGTGTCCAGGGACAGCGGCATCGGAGCCACCTCCTCTGTGCCATGGTTTGGGGTCTCCTGGTCGGGCAGACTGCCCTGTCCTTCTGCTCTCTCCCTAGAAGGGAGTACTGTGCAGGCTTGGCATGTGTCCTCTCAAGCCTTCCTTGGGCATGGGAGAGCTTCTGCACTTCCAGGGTCCCTCCAGTCACCCTGGCCTGTGTGACATGGGCTGGATCCTGACCTGTGCCAGCTGAGCCTGTGGCACAGTGGTGCCAGCTGAGCCTGTGGCACAGTGTGGCCGGTCCCAGGCACTGCAGTGGGCACACAGAGGATGCTGACGCTCCCCGACTCACCCCTCTAGGCTTCGGTGAAGTTTCTCCTGATTCATTCCCAGCGCTGCGTGGTGATTCATGCCATCAGCATCAGCTGCCTCTTTGCAAAACCATGAAGAGACAACCTGAAATTGGCGAAAACAGTCACATTACTAAGGCTAATATGGATTTGCTCCTGTAAGAGGACATTAGAAGTCTCCCTTTGTTTGTTGCACAGAGGCTGAGCTTTACCGTTTGTTAGTCTTTTTGTCAGCTTAACTTTGCTATTAAAGCAAGTGACATAACATTTAACTTTATCCTTGTGCGTGAGTACTCCTGCTAATTAATTCAGTAACTCTTTTGACCTGTTTAAAAGATCACAACTGATGCTGTTTCTGCACAGACATGACCATCCTTCAGATCCTTAGCTGTTCAATTATGAGCATGGCTATAGTGTGGATGGCTTGCATCTTTGTGCCGTTATATTCTTGTAATAGCTAACATTAACAAAGTTAAATGGACAAGAGAAAGTGAAGAAAAGCAAAGGAGCAATTAAATGTAACTTTTCATCATGAAAAGGATTTCACTGGTTTATCTTCTAATAAGATTATGTCACCGACACAAGTACCTAGGAGCCCTTGATTGACAGCCTCCTGTACTTTTATCAGGCAGTGTGACACTAAACCTCAGGGCCTTTTGTCCGATAGAGTGAGCTCACGGAAACTTGCCATCCTAATCCCCTTATTCATGTCAAGCACAGAAAAGAAGTCCTGATCAGATGGCACCTTACAACAGTGTCACCTCCACCCCCTCCGTCGCTGGGTGGACATGGGACATCTCCTGCTTTGTTCGCTGTCTGTGCTTTGCTCTGTCAGAGCAGAGCTGCTGTCTGCTGTATCACACCGCCCGCTCCCGATTCCTGGGAGCCGGGACTGTTGCATGGGTTCCACGTAGCCTGTCTTGCACTGCCCCGCATGACGTGCATTTGCTGTCCTGCTTCCACCCAGGGGAAGCTCTGTATGTGGTGCAGAGAAATCCCAGGGAGATGGTAGGAGGATTCACAGGCTGACTTCTTTTGTGTGGATGTTCTTGTTATTTCTCTAAGGAAAGTAAGGCCTTTAAAGGAAATAGTTTCTTTTGTGTTGTGTAGGGAAATGTATCACTAAGCTTCTTCAAACCTTCCATCCAGAAAAAAGCAAGTGGAACTAAAAAACCCCTAACTTTTCAGAAGCATGGGATCAACATGCAGTGCAAAATATTGTTGCTGCTCAGTGGTAATTGTTATTGGGTGTGATACTTCCCAAAGCTCAGAACAGAGTTTTATGTCCTCTTCAAAGCGTGGGTAACTATAGGATTCGCTCCTAAGTGTCGTAGAAGTCAGCAATTCATCCCAACCACTGGTATTATAAGTTTCATAGCTCCGGCCCTTTCTTATTTGTAGGAATTCCTTTGTGCGTATCCCTGCGGTAACCTATTTCAACTAGCGGTTCCCTGTGGTGCTTTATTTACTTGTCCAACTGTTTGGAAGTCTGTTAGTCTAAAGATCAGATGCTCTGAAACAAATCTTATTACTTTAACCAGCTCTGCAAATTCTTCTTTCTCCATTTTTATTGACTTCTCTTCAGCTAGAACTAATACACATACAGCAGGTGGGCAAGTATGTCTCTCAAAGTTTAGCCTCTCAGATTTAACATGAGAAACTATAAATCTTTTTGTTTTCCTTGGAAAATGTGGGAAACCACAGGTATTTGAAGAGTTGCCTCCTCGGTGGATTTGTGAAGTTTATACTGGTTGCTGTAATTTTTGAAACAGAGGTCTGGGAAATTTTAAAAGAATGCTGCATTCTGGGGGATACACTAATTATTTTTTTTCTTGTGTTAAGTATTTTTTCAAGCTGTAATCAAAAGCAAGGGAATGGGAAAGTTTTAAGATTATTTTCCTTTCATCCAGCCTGGCACTACTGGTAGAGATACTGCATGAAACTTCCTTCAACTAATCTGCTACGAGCTGGTTCAGTCGGCACTACTCACCAGTCCCAGTTTTAGAAGGCGTGTCCAGCTCCTCTGTGTTTTTCATCTCTATGCACATTTTAAAAGTAATTTTAGATGTTAAAAGTCAGTGCTAATTAAATGTTTTAAGAAATTATCTTTCAGGAATTCCCCTTTCTCCTCCCCGTCCCCCCGCCCAGTCTCCTGGTGACCTCGGGCTCCCCGGTTTGAGTGCACATCTCATCTTCAGGAGATGCTTCCATCTCTCGTGGCACTTTCCTCCAGCAGATATCCAAGTCCTTTGCAAAGCGACCTGCCCAGGGTTCCTGCAGGCTGGGGCCTGTCCCGGGCGCGCTCATCCCTGGGACACACTGTTTCTTTCCCATGTCTTCTGAGGACCCGGCTGCACCAGGAGTTGGGATGGGAAAGTTCTCATGTCTGGGGTGTGCAGAGCAGTTCACTGCTGCTTCGCCTGGATTTGTTTCCCCACTTTAAGTACCAGCGGTTGCTGTCATACACTGCAAACAAGGGAACACACACACTGCTTTATTTCTAGAAAAAACAGAAAGCGAAGGAACCTACAAGGTAGAGGCTTTCCTTTAAAAGCTTGTTTGCTTTAAACTCACAGCTCTGCTCAAATCTCAGAATCAGTTATCGGGTATCAGTTTGGCAGCAGTCTCTGCAGCAAGGACGGGGCTGGGGGTAGTGAGCTAAAGCCAGTGTTAGGTACCCAGCTATTTGGTGAGGCTGGTGAAGGAGTCCATAAAATGTCTGTAAACTTTTAAGGTCAGTTAACTAATAGGTGAATTGCAGCAGACAGTGTGATGTCAGAGTGTGCTTGGGGACAAGGTTCAGTAAGAATGTAAACAGCCATCAAAACATCAGATTTTCAAAGAAAGCCTCACTGAAATGCAAGAACAGGAGCATTGTAACGTGTTGGAAATGTTAAGTGCAAGCCAAAGTGATGTGGTATGAGGCTGTGTGTATTTCAGAAAAGGTGACTTCAGAAAGCAATCTGGGATCCCATTAATCTCATGGGTTTAAACTTTGGCACTTTTCAGTGCTGCACTTGGTGCGTGCGAGGCCATAGCTCCATCAGCCACGGTGCCTGCGTAGGGTACCCTGCAGTAACAACGTACAGGTCTGTTTCAAAAGGACGTAAGGCAATGCAGCATGTTCTGCTTATTCCAGAGGGGACCAAACCCTGTACTCACAGCATGCCCTGAAGCTTTACACAACAGCTCCTCAGCTCCTCTTGACATGTCCTGCCCTTCTCTGAGCAAGAGGGTCAGTAAATGGTGGAAACAACCGGGGTGGTGTTTCTATGTTAGCAGCACTTGATGCTAAAGTGTTCTCATTGAAAGAAAAATAACTTTTGTTTGGACCAAAAAAAAACCCCAAACCCACCCAAAAACCAAAACCAAAAAACCTTTGGGGATTGAATTTCAGAGCCTCCCTGCCTTCCTCTCAGCCCCCTCCTAAGGCTGAAATGATTTGTGTGTGAGGGCCTGTGACCCAGGGAGGCATCGAACGGTGGAGAAGGGAAACATTTGGAGTTCAGAGGGACAGTGGGTCTTGATGACCAGTGTAAGACAATGCAGATGTTTCAGATCATGAGATCTGTGATGATGATGAGAAAATGTCCCCAACAGTCTATGGGCTGGGTTCTTCTCTACAGCCCTTTTTACTTCTCCTTGGTGTAGCAATGCCGCAACTCACAGGAGTAAGTTTTTAGGATTTAGCATGGAAGAACTTCTGTATTACTGTACTGTATTACCTACTGTATTAGGTAGCTCTGACAAGTGGGTTTGGATTTTAGTTTTCTGACGGGGAGTCTGTTACAGGCTGTGCTCCGTGGGTGCCGGCAGCGGCAGGGGGCACCCGGGCCAGCACTGACGGGGCTGGGCTGTGTGTGCTGCAAGCCCTGGCAGTGGCCAGTGAAGGAGGGTTGTCTGCAGAGGAGCAGAGCCAAAGGAGCAATAGTTTTTGGATGAGAGTCCAACAATAACGGCATGTCCCATGGCCTTGTCTGATATAAACAGAGATTTCCTGGAAGGAGGACAGATTCTGGGACAAGGAAAGAAAAATACTGGCAGAGGGGAAAGGGAGGAGAAATTGTTCAGGATCCTAATCCAGCAGTAGGTCTGCCGAATGCCTGTGACACTGACCACTCGCCACACCAGCTTGCTCTGCCTGGTGCCTGCCTGCCAGCCTCCGTGTTCCTGCACTCGAGAGGAGTGGAGAGAAACCACGCGGCAGAACCAAACCCTGTGGATGGGAGCTCCGAGACCCAGTCCCAGCACGTGGGTTTGCACCCATGTTACAGCCGGGGCAAAGCGTCTCAGCATCGCAGCCTGCCAGGCCAGAGAGCTGTGTGAATTTTGCACCTCAGCTCTGCTGTGACAAAGTGTGCCAGTATTATATACATGACGTATATACGAGGAACAGGAGGATGGTGTGGGCTGCAGAGCCCAAGCTGGGGAAACAGCCCCTGGTTGTATATGGTTTAAAGCTTAATACCTGAGAAACGGCAGACCGCAGTTCTGCTGTGCTTGGGTGCATACTGGGGTCTCTGCCGGGCAGAGACCCCATCCATACCCAGATCCCTGTACAGCACTTTTGTCCCTGGGCCCGTGCGGGGCTCTGGGACAACTCCTGGCCATCGTCCTGCAGGGCTGCGGCCTTGGCACCAGGCGGGAAGCGCAGCGGGAAGATGCCCAGGAGACCGCCCTGTGGTACTGAGGCAGGCACTGGCTGCAAGCACCTCATGCCCTCGCTGGGCAGCCCCCACCGTGACTGGAAGCGGCAGTGGGCAGCCTTTCCTAGGGAAGACTCCTTGAAGCTGTGGAGGAAAACTGCCGGAGCAGGGTGAGCAGGGGGGCTGGGCATGAGCTCGCTTCACTGGGTCTGCTGCAGTCACTGCTCTGCCAGTGAATCCCAAATTACATGTCGTCAGGGAGGAGAGAGAAGACAGATCTTAAAATATCGTTTGCTTAAAAAAAATAATACTTTCTGTTGGCTTGAGGGAGTGCAGAGGCTGTGCAAGGTCTTCCTGGCATCTGTCTCGCTGGGTGGAGGATGGCTCCCCTCGTCCGCTGCAGGAGGGGATGAGGAAGTGGCTGCAGTGGAGCTGGCCAGAGCTGTCACCCTCAGTGCGAGGCCTGAGCACCTGAGCACCCGATCCTGCCCAGCCCCTCACGGTGCTGGGTCTGCAGCTTGGCGCTGCTGCGAGGAGGACTCTGGCTGGAGCGATTCCCGTTGGACACTGCCAAGCTGGAGCCTGGCAGAAGAGTGAGAATTTCCTAACTGTGACAAATGCCTGCCTGAAAAAATGTGTCTTTATTTACCAGTGGTGTGTTCAATTAGCCTGTGTTTTGGAAAGCTATCTCGTCCCTGTGAGAGTCTCCCCTGCGATTTGAACCACCTCTTCTCAGAAAAAGGCTAGAAAATTGTTTGCTTTAAGAAGAGTTAGGAACCTTGTATTTCTGACAGCCCACTTTGCAGCTCAGCTTTGACTTCTGATGCTGACATGGGAACGTTCCTTCTTGGCTGCGTACGCTATCGAGAGAGCCTCATAAGTGAAGCTTTTTGTTGCCTTTTATATCTGATGGTAAGTTACTGTTTTCTTATCAGGTACAGCTAAGAAAATGAAAACCAGAACATGGTCCCCAGAGAACCTCTATCGTGACGGGCTATAATTAAGAAACCGTTTCCCTGATCTGTTGTGATTTTGAAAAAAGTGACTACCACCTTGGCATGATTTCTGCACCAGTGAGATGGACGCAGCTTTGTCTTTTGATTTTGGCATTCAGAGTTGGGCTTATAGTGGAAATGGAGCATGGCTTTTATTATCATTATGGTTGAGGGAGCGTTATTAAGGGCACAACTGAAGTTTTGTAAGTGTATGCTGGAACATACACTTAAAATATTAAAGAGAAGTTTTCAATAACAATTGTGTTTAGAAACAAATGATCTTGGTTTTCCATTTCTGGGCTGTTCTGTGTGAAGCCAAATGATCACTGTTCCAGGGATAGTCTTGCTGCAGCAGTGAGTTTGGGGCTTCAGGCACAAGAAGAGCAAGCTGCCTACTTTAAAATGGTGCTGAGCTAGCAACAATGCTTCCGAGTCCAAAACAGCTTCACAAAGTACCATCTCTGGTAATCAGCTGATTTTTTTAGGTCATATGTAAATTAAGAACACATCTGCTTTCCATATGTCCCACATACACAGCTTACATATGTTTTTGGATGTATTATCTTAATCATATTTATTGGCCAAAGTAAAAAAAAATTGAAGTTTAAAATATTTTTGGATTCATAATATTATAAACCCAACAACTATAAAGCAAATGAGTCATGTACTACACTCCAGTTATAGTGTACAATTACAACATGTATTTAAGGGCTATATTTCTTAGCTGGAGCGAAATCTATAGGCAACAATGCTATCTCTCCTGTATTTTTGTCTAACAGAGATCTAAAGAAAAATTAATTACACTTCTTTGACTGATTGTTATTCTGCTGAAGTATGGTTCTAATCCTTATTAACATTCTCTAAAGTCATGCATGAAATATGACTTTTGCACCACACTCTGTGGCATATGTTTTCTCTTTCCAGCGTATTTTTCAAACTATCTTCAACCCTCACTGCTGTTCATTATTTTAAGATAGGTTTAAAGTTTGCCACAGTCTCAAAACTGATCCAGGACAGAGCGTTGCAAGGGAAAAAAATGACACATCATTCTGCTCATGAACACAAATTGCTTCTGATTATTTAGCTTTGAATGTTCTCCTCATACTGTTTTTATTAAAAGCCCCAGTATATTTACTCTTGATAGTGTCTTCAATTAAGTTAAAAAGAGTCCCTTTTCTATAGCAGTATGTAAAGAAAATAGTTGTTACAACCACAAAATTACCAAAAAAACCTGGTTCTACTAAAGTACTACTTCAGTTCAACAACCACAGCACGAAGTTTGCTGTTTTCTTGTAAACTTTCCAACCATTAGATAAACAGTGTCTGTATCTTCACATAGAAAGAAGCACCCTCTCTTTGTTTAAAGACAGTCATTTTCCTGCAGCTCTCTGCAAAAATATGTGCTCCATGTATCCATTTATCAGTATGGAAAACTTGTCCATTCAGATTTAGGGTGACTCTTTTTGACCAGTGGTGAGTAGGTCTTTGCTCCGGGAACAGTTTTGGTAACAAATTGCTGAACGACTCAGGCAGAGCGCTCTGTTCTGTTCATTTGCCTCACGAGCGTAGTTAATTTAAGCTGTGACAAGGGGAAGGAAAGTTGTTACAAGTGGGATCCTGTGACTTCAGCACACATTGCACACAGCCAGGAATGTTTTCCTTCTCCTTTTATGAAATCGTGATTTAGGAAAATGGTCTAAGTTTAGCAGTTTCTGGAGCTTCTACTCTGTTGTCTTTACAATAACTGATTTTTCTTTTGAAAACATTGTCTTTTAGTGCTGTGATGTCACAGCCTAATATTGTACAAAGGCGTAACTGGACTAAACATGTCAGGAACATGTCAGTAACTTTCCATAAATTATTCAGTCTCTTTGGGAAAACCCCTAATTATGTGTTAACTCATTTTCTACTTCAGAGAAGTTTTTTCTTGAACTTCGGAGTCCAATTGCTGGGGAGCTTGTGTTTCTTTTTTTATTTTTTTGGGTTACGGTATTTCTGCATAAAATTCTTTGTGTGTGAGCTCTGACAGAGACCTGTAAAGGTCTGGCAGAAATGGGATGGCAGAAATCAAAGAATGGAATCAGCTTTAAACTCCTTTAGAAAAATCCCTGGAAGGGCACGGGATACGAATGTCTCTGCAGAGCTGTGCTCCTTCCTCCGCTAAGAGCAACTGCCATGCATCCCTGAATGAATACTTTACATGCTTCAGGCTATAAAGCTGTTTGTGCTTTGAAGGCAATGGGGTACGGAGGAAAGGACTGTTTGAAACATGTCACTTTGAACTGTGTTGGAGGGTCCCAGGGAGCTGGCCACCTCCGTCCGCCCCTGTTCCCTCAGAGGTCTGGTTCCAGTCTGCAAGCCCTGGAGCCAGCCCCATAGTCTGGTCAGGTGGCCCCACTGTGAGATGTCAGGCTGATAAGTGAAAGTAGAGACTTTTGAGTGAAGATCAAGAGTTTACTGCTTGAACTGCATCTCTTGCTACGCGTAGCAGTTCAATATGGTAACAAAAGGGTTTTCCTGCCTGCAGAGACAGATGCTGCCTTTTCAAAATGTTGCTTAACATTTGAAGCCTCAGCATATGCTGTAATAAAGCCCATCCTGAAACTTCAATGGATTGCATCATGAGGAAATTCAGAGAGGAAGGAGCTTTAGGTGGATCTGCAGAATCTTTTATGAACTAATACCCTATGAAAAAAATGGGACTATCAAGTAGGGGTCAGTCACGGCTCAGGATCAGTGCCGTCTTGTGGTTTAGCTACGCTGGCGTTCCTGCCAAGATGACGTATAGGGAAATGGGGGCTGTGATGCTGCTAAAACACCCGAACTGCGGTGTTGTGGAAAGGAAAAAAAAAAAAGAAAATAGTGATCCTACATTTCCTGCATAAAGGGTGCATCGTTCCTAATAGCTGATGTGCAGAAATTCTGTAGGTACAGGCCAATGCCACATTTAGCAAGCGGCTGCACCAAGAAGGGGGAAAAAATTGAATCTTCCCCTTGTAGCAAATCTGTATGTGTCCTCTGTATTATGGAGGCGCAGCAGGCAGGTGGGAGTATACTTCTTTGGCCATTCTGCATTACCCTTACTGCAGTTTTCTCTCTCTTTTTCCTCACCGTTGCCATTCTTCTAGACAAGCCAAAGACTTGCAGCTTAGGAAAGGAAGCGACCAGAGGCAGGGACGTTATCCTGGCTCCCTTCCCAAGGGACATTCGGGCAGCACACACTGTGTCTTGTGAGCCTGGAAGGGAGAGAAACACTTCCCTTGGCTTTTCATTTTAAAGCTGCTGTTTTCAATATGCTTTTGAGTATCCTTTCTGAAACGGCCTGGTAATGAAGCTTTACTTGTACACGTTTGTGAAAAACAAAACAAACACACTCATTTATTCTTCAAAATGAGTCTCACTATATGCTTTTAGTAATGCCACAGTGACTGGGGACAGAAGTTGTCCAAAACAATGCATGGGTGCAGTATGCTGTGACTTATGTTGGATAATAAACAGAGAACAAATGCTGGGGTTAGAATAAGGGAAATGGGCAAAAAAAAGGTATGGTTTAGAGTAATTCTGATAAGGAAAAGAGGTTACAAAGGAGATGTTTAGTCTGCTTACCCATTATGAGCAAGGAGAGAAGCCTCTGACCTGCAGAAAGGGTGTAATTGTCAGATACGCTACTTGTTTTTAGTAATTTGCTCTGTGACAATTTTGAATGGAAGAAAGGCTGTAAATTTCTGTTTGTTTTAGTACTGACAGTAGGGAGCAGTACTAAGCTGGCTGCCAGCTAGAGTCACATGGACTGGAATGAATTCATGCTTAAAAACGCAAGAATTTTTAAAAGAAAATATTTTGTTCCTGGTATTTGAATTCAGTTTGTGTTATGCTGGGATTTTGTAGAGGTTAGATTTGTAATTTCACATTTTTACAGCCAAATTTTTGTCTCACAGCAGTGTAAATCTACAGTACTTTCACTAAAGCAGGGCAAAGCCAGTGTAAAGTTTATGCAACTTTATCTAGCTCAGACCTTCCAGAAAAGGGCTGTCAGATGAGCGTGAACTCTCAAGCCCCCAATAAAGATGCTGTTATTAAGTATAAATACAGAGTAGCTTTTAATAGCTATAATTAATGTGTGTGGTTGTTTTAAATTAATAGAAACTGGTTTTCTGTTTCCATTTTGAAGGCAGGGGATTTACTTGATTCACTTGATGAACATAAAAAGTGTGAGTGGCTGTGAGGGTCAGAGCAGGGCAGGTGCTCTGACAGCGGCAAGGCATGGTGCTCGGGAAGAGAGGTCAGTAAGACAGAGAGTGTGGGGGCTGCTGCCCCACGACCTCTCCCAGCCTTAGGGGGTTTGTGACTTGGAGACTTCTGGGGAGGCAGATTGAAGCTTTGGACCGTACAGCTTCAGTATTTAAATCTTTATTCTACAGGCTGGATTCCAATCTCTTTTTCCATCTCATGCTCGTGAAGAGTATGCATGTAGGCAATAGTCAGGGTACGGCTATTGCTGATATAGTTGGTGTCCCCCGGTGTTATTTTGTTCTAGCATAGGACTGGGGAGCTGGGGCGGTTTTGGTGGTGGCGATGCTGCAGGGCAGAGTGAGCTATGCTGCTCTTACTTAGGCTGCACTGCACTTGTCCCTGGGGTAGACCGTGGTTCCTGGTCCCTTTTTCTGCAGACACCTAGAATGTGGTTTATTCTGGATGAGATGGGGAGATGGGTCGGTAAGGCTTGCCACCCTGCCCGCTGTGTATGGCAAGGGAGAACCCAGCGGAGCAGCTACAGTAGAGTCTGGCCCAATTCAGTGCTAAGCCGAAGGTGTAAAGTAGGTCTTGGAGGCAGAGTGTTCAGCAGCGCAGGCGTGCGAGGTGAGGGGCTGCCTCCCCGGTGCCCAGACCTGCTGCCTGCCGCACGGTGTGGGTGCTGGGGCAGCCTGGCCTCTCCAGAGGTGCTGGTTCACACCCAGCTGACTGCGCTCCAGAAAGGAGGTGCTCCTGCACCCCGGCCCTGCGGGGCTCGACGCGGTAGGCATGCTGAGAGCACACCGCGCTGACAAGATCAGGTTTCGCACAAAATGCAGCGGCAGCCAAAACCTTCTCTTCAAGCACTGCCAGAGGAGGAACTGGTGGTGCTGCTCCCTCTCCCCCTTCCTGCAACAGCCTGGAGTGCTCACGGGAGCCTGCGCCCTGCTCCTCTTGACAGCACCCCAGAAGCAGCGGTGGGCAGCGCTGGGTGGGCGCTGGCACCTGCTAGCCTTGGCTGGATGAGTGCCCTTGCTGCTTGTCTTCCCAGATCACATCAGCTCCTTGGACCCTCACCTGGTGACCCCTTGTCTGCACAGGAGAGCCATCCTCAGGAAGGTGGAGAGGGGACCTGCCTCAGACACCTTGTAGCTCGCAGGTCAGGTGAGGGTGCTTGCCAGGATGATGAAAGGTGTGAACCCCCTCGAGGGGAGGGGAGAGTTGAAATGACATCTCCCACTTCCTTAACCCATGAACTTGCAGCCCACAATCTCATTTTCACAGCCTGCAGGTGAAGGCCTGTCCATAGTACCATACAGTTGAGTCCTAATTACTCTTTGCATTGTAGGATAACATATGTCAGTGTGTGTCCTACGAAGGAAGTGGTGATGTCCTGTAGGGCCTCAGCACTTGCAAGGACATCTTCACACTCCACCAGCAAAGTTGCTGTGGGTGTTTTATCCTGGGCATCTCGGCTGTCTGTGGCAACTGAGAGCAGAGAGAGCGCAGGAGCAGTCCATTTTCACTGTTCTCAGGTGTGGTGGAACTGTCAGTGCTTGGTACAAAGGCAACGTGATCTTGGTAAAAGAAGCGTTAATTTGCTGCATATGGTGAGACGGCATATGCGCACACCCACACGCTGGGGCACAGATGCCCACAGTGGAGAAGGAACAGTAGCATGGTGTAAAGCTCTTCCCTTCATGAGGGCTGAGGACATGAGACTGTAAGGAGGTGATTAGATAGGCGGGCCTTGTACAAGGTGGGGGTGACTCTCCACTTGCATCAACACTTGCACTGGGACTGCTCCCACATGCCATGGGGTGACGGGATGTTTCTGCTGCTGCTTTGGTCCCAGGGGAAACAACTGGTATGCACGTGTGAGCCTGCCAGGCTGATCCCTGCATGATACTGAGCATGAAGGCATTCCTGAGGCTTCCTCGGGACAGGTTGAGTGTCAAGCAGCCTCTGTCAGCGTTTCCCAAGCTGTTTTACCCCCTGTCCCACTTTCAGGTGAACTTGACTCGTAACGCCCCCACTTTTCTCAGCCTGGGCATTGTGCCGTGCTGACATGGCTGTTCCAGCTCCAGGAGCTAATCCAAAGCCCCCAAGCATTCCTGCATCCCGTCAAGAGGGAGTACCCACAGTTTGAAAGTGTTGGCATGTGTGGAAAATACTGCTGCTGTGGCCTGCAGAGCTCCTGGAAGTTGCTACTCCTGCTGATGCATGCCAGCATTGCCAGCTGCTGGTTAGGAGAGGTCCTGGTGAGGCACAGCCATCAGCCTCATTGAATTTATGTGTTGGGGTCTGTGACAGCAGTGAGCAGGACCCTGGCTGTGGACACAGGAGGTGTTATCAGTGCAGCTGTATCGGTGTATCCATGCAGTCCAGCTGGGGTGCCCCATTTCACCAGAGCACTATTACATCCCTGAATAGTTTCTCCAGCTCCTGCTCTGGCACTCACTGCTGCAGTGGCTGAGGCTCAGAGCACGTAGAGCTCTAAGGCACGTAGTCCTCTCAGCCTTCTGATTTTCATAGTTAAATGTACCAGCACTTAAGAGTCCCCAGACCCAAACACCATCTAGCTCTGTGTAAGCGCTATGAGTAACGTCTGTCACATACCATTTGCTTTCCCATGTCCTCCCCAGGTTTAGCTGCTCTGTGTCCTCTTTTGATGAGGTTCTCAGACTACTGGCTACACATTCAAATGAGGCAAGGTAGGGAATGAGAAAAAGAAGGTTGGTTTTGTCCTTTTTTCCACAGGAGATCACGACATACGTTCAATGAAGCAGTTCTTCTTCCCTCTCTCTTGTTGATTGACATCACCACTATCTTATTCATGTAGGACATGACGTGGCTACTGACTGTGAGCTGAGCACTGGGTTCCACTGGACACAACACACACACAGTTTTTAACTTAACTGGACTCTATTTCCAAACCATCAGTTGTATTCCATATACAGAGGCAACTCATAGCTGTGTGTACCACTCACAGAAGATGCCAGATAAGAAGCTGATCTTTGCAGGGACTTTAAGCGAGGGATCCAGCAGCACATCATCACTGCATCTTGGAATCATCCTAGAGACAAAGATCTAAACCATTTTATTACTCTTCCTGAGCAGCTCTCCTTTCCTCTCAAGAGGCACAGGTGAGACCTGTAGCTCCTTGTTATTAGCTTCACATGCTGCCAAGCTCTCCAGAAGTTTGAAAGTGGCCACTTGTCTTCTAGGTTGTTTCCTGGTTGATGTGCTGGGCTGCAGGAGTGGAGTGGCTGTAAGCGCAAGAGTAGGGATGCTCATTGGGGTGCCCCAAGTTTCTGGGCAGATGAACATACTCAACTCTTGAGAGTGCAGAGAAGTTATTTTTGTGATCAAGTTGCGAGTGTTTCTTGGGGCCTGTGGGCTTGTAGTTGTTTGGCTACTGTGGTAATGAGATGGATCATCTGTCCAGACTGCAACAGGCATAGAGTGGCCCCCTTACCGCTGCGTGGGCAAAGGTCGGTTCCACGGCACAATGGAAGATGTGAGCAGGACTAGAGAAAGAGCCCTGGGAAGGAGCTGAACTTTGGACCGGTGTGCAGTGAAACCTCCCAGGAGAACGAGTCTGTGGCATTTCACTACCATCGAAGAGAAGGTACCTGTGAATTTCTTGGTGAATCCTTTAGTCTCTGGTGGTCTGTAAATAAGCATAAAATGCATGTTAGTTTTGGCTCAGGTTTCTATTCTCAGATGAATGAATTTGAATGAACTTGTCTTATCTGTGGAATCTCTCTTGGAACTGATGTTTGCAGAGAAGATAAATGTGCTGTTGCCTGCCTGCTTGTCCTGACTTAATCTGTGATGCACTGAGCAGTGTCCTGGGGGGATTAGGAGAGCTGGAAGAGATCTTGGGATGTCAGGCTGCCAGGAGCTGGTGCTGTGACCTGTATCAGTTTCTTCATCAATGATAAGGCTGTGGATTGCATGTTAGCAGTAGAGTGTCATGGTTGCAATGTCTTCCAACATGTGTTTTTTTGTAGGCAGGCATTGGTGTCCTGTTATTGCAGCATCCAAATGAAGTTATGTACTGGAAAAAAATAATTCCCCATTCATGTGTAGGGTGGGCCAGCATACCTGTCTAGTACAGCACATACCGCTAGGGAAGCCAGACGGTGATGTTTTTCAGGTTGATTTTAGCAAATGTCAAACCAGCTTCAGGTTGACTGGACTGTCTTTCCTATTCCCTGCACAAATTTCTACTTCCAAGAACTTGTGAAAATCGTAAGTGCAACATGCTGTACACTGCAAATGCCAGTAAGTTACATTTATAAAATGTAAACTGCAAAGATACTATTGAAACTATCTTATAATAGGGGTCTGTAATGTATGGATTCAAACTTACTTAGTATCAGTCCTTAAAAGGATGCAACATGAGCAACATGGTCTCAGAATTTCATTGTCCTATAAATGAAGTATTTTACTGGAGAATTGCTTAAGCATCTTTTAGACTAAGGATTCATTCAAGGTGGAAATAAAATGAACTGAAAATGACTGAGGGGTGAGCAATGAGCAGTCCCCATAGGCCAAATCTCAGTAGGAGAAAACACTTAAAGTTTCTTTAGTGCTGGCAGGTTCAAAAGTCAGGGCTGGTTTCAATTAGCCTGGGAGAGTCTCAGTGATAAACAATTCCTGTGGTCTTGAAGCAAAGGGGCTAGCTGCATGCAGCCATTCTAACTACTTGAGCTGGCCCTATTCCCTCTGCTCTGGGAGTAACTGTCTCTGAATGAAGTATTTGTCATCGTTTGTATATGAATTCTTCTGAGTTTTTGAGAGCAAGGAAAATACAAAGTTTTCTGGTTAAGGCATTTTTGGTCTGAAAATCCCCCAGGGTATCAGCTTAAAATATGCATGACGTTCATACAATTTATTTTCTTTAAGGGGCTGGAAAATGTGAGTGTGTGCAGATGTGCTTGTGTGCACATGTGTGTACGGCTGTGTGATCCCCCAAGTTCTGCCTGAAGGCTAAGCCCACGGGAATGCCTGCTCTGCAGTTGGGCAATGCAGACCCACAGGTGGAGGAGGGCTGCTGCTGCCTGCGACACACCGTCCCACAGACGGGCTGATCGTACCCCGGTCTGGAAACATTGTTTGCTTCTGCCCATATTATTTCAAGAGAGGGGACAGGAATTTCAGGTCATTCCAGCTGTGTGTGTGGCATAGGAGTCTATTCAACGTTCCTGGAGCATCTCCATGTTTTGTGGTTGCGCGCACTGACAAAGCCCATTGTTACAGTTCTTCTGGCAGACGTGCTGAAGCATTGCAGTGCTGAGATGCATCGTTTCACTGGTGCTCGCAGTTCATAAACTGCTGAGAAAATATTTTTATGTCTTGTACATGTAATATAGGGGTAAAGTGAGAAGCTGGGATTAGAAATATTATACCTCTTATTCAAAAATAGCATATCCTCAGTGTGCTGTGCTACCTAGGCAGGTAGCAAGGAGATAGCTCATCTGATCATTGCCTTGAGGCTCACTCAGGACTCATGCCAGTCACTTTTTTCCAGGCCTGCCAAGCTGATGGTGACTGGATGTGCCTTTGCACTTGCAATTTATTTTCAGGTGACCAGAAGAGCCCTATTAAAAAATAAAACTAAAATCAATCAATGTTATTTCTGCATTCAAAGAATCTTAAACTAAGCTCCTGATACCCAGCTGTGTCTACTCAACTCCCAGAAAACATGGGACTGAATGTATTTTTCTAGAATCACAATCACAGCATTTCAATTTTAAGAGCATTAAATAGACAAATCCAAGGGACACAAATAACAGCCCATAGTCTCTCATTGGATTTTTTTAGCATGTTTTGGAGATAGCTGTCTTGTAGACTTGAAAGGTCTGAAGTCACACAAAATGCTTCTTTATGATCCTGGATACCTCTATTCAGACTTATTTACTGTTAAAGATTTATGGTAACATGCTTAGGGATAGGTTGCAGGATTATGTATAATAATTGTAGACCACCATATGCTCTTAACTGTAAAACTTTTATTTCTAGCCAAAATGCAAGGAAGCATAAGCTTATCTTTTCTATTTGAAAAGGAGACACTAGTTGTTTTCCCACAATAGGGCCACTACAGCAGAACCTATTCAAATGAATCTTGGTGAAAGAAAGAAATTTTTGACAAATATGATTTCTGTGCAACAAAACAAACTGCACAGGATAGTTCAATAAGCCCCTTAAATCATGCACAGTACAAATCCTTTAGAGCGGGAGGATCTATTTTTATCATGAGAGTTTCCATAGCAAAAGCTGATTTAACTCCTTAGGGTGAAGTTCACGCCAGTGCATGTCTCTGTGAAAGATCAAACTCCCTTTAACACATGGATGAGGGACCTGCAGAAATCTTGCATTTGGAGTGGAGAGCAGATGTCCATACAAAAACACCCAAATGTGCACTGAGGAACTGCTTTATAACTGTGATACGGTTCTTTCACCAGCAGCGATGAGATTTCAGAAAGCTGTGCTGAGCAATGGCTGTGGTAGTTCAGCTTCGAGCAAAGAAGTCTTTCACCGTGCTTTTGGGAGCAGAAGGCTTTGCATGAAACATCTTAGAAACTTTATTCTGAGAGAGGGGGAATTACAGAAATTCCACACTTCAGCACTCCCTGAGCTGTGTGAGGATGCAGTTGTCGTGGAAGGAAAGCATTTAACAGGGCAGAAGGCTTCTTGCTTTGCAGACCTGCTGTTGGTGGAGCGTGGCCTTCCCTGGGGTCTCTGCTGCTGCGTTGGCTGAGGGTGAGCTGGTCGCCTCCAGCGCTGTTCTTGGGGCAGGCTGCAGCCCGCAGCGGCTGGGCTGGCCTGGCTTGCTCCAAGGCAGCTTCTCCTCTGGAGAACGTGCCCAAGGCCGGGACCCGGCTCTGCTTGCAGACAGCTGCCTCCAGCCGCTGGTGCGCAGAGCAGCAGCATCTTCTGCTTTCGCTGGGCAGGAATTTGCAATTCAAGCAGGCCTTGTGTAGCTGAGGACACGGCCTGTCACCATGGCGACGGAGGTGATGTCACAGGTGCAACATCGTGTTTTCACAGCTGCAGCAGATGGGCTGGGAGAAAACAAGCTCATCAGGGTTAACTGAAAAGAGTTCTTGCAGCAAGCAGCTGTAAAAAATGGTTGAGTGTAGGACCTGTGTGCCATCCCTGAGACATGATGGATGCGTTGACCTGGGACTTGTGATACCTGAGTCCTGTTGCCAAACCCATTGTGCTTGGGCCGTGTGCAGGGCGGCGGCAGGGTTATTTCCCTGGCAGGTGTGATTTACAGGGTGCGAACCAAAGCAATTGGGTTCACGTGGATGTAAATCAGCCAGAATTTGTCCTTCTCCAATCTGTTGCTGGCTTTCCTTGGTGGGCATAGCTGGTAGGGAGCCAGCGCGGGCTCGGGGCTGTCGGGGAGAGGTGAGCAGCAGGCCCCAGGGGCCCCAGCCCGCTGAGGCAGGAGCCATGGCGGTGGCTATGGAGAGGTGGGCAGCAGGCCCCGGGGGCCCTGGCCTGCTGAGGTGGGAGCCGTGGCAGCGGCCGCGGGGGTGGGTGCCCATGGTCCTGCCAGTGCCAGCCCTGCAGCTGCCCCACAGCTGCCCATGGCGGTGTGGGCTGGGTTGGCGGGAGCCCTGGCCAGGTGGGCTGGCCGAGTGGCCCCGCGGGGTGACAGTGGCTGAGCTGCTGCAGAGGGTATGTCAGTTTTTGAGGAATTCTGGAGCAAATTCCTTCCCAGCAGAGCTGGAAGAAACTTCAGTGGTTATTCTAGGACTGGATTTTGCACACTGCAATTTTTCCTACAAGCTGTAGCAGCCAAATAGATGCTTTGAATCACCATACAATTCCCTTTTTTTTTTTTTTTTTTTTTAAGTATGCTTCTTGGGAAGGCTTCCTACAGCAGTAAAATGTGCATTTAAAGGTAAGCTGTGGCATTGCCACAATATCCGAGTTACTGAAAGGTGATTGGTGAAAGAATCTAACCCAGAAAGGCTTGTTTCAGGTGGTGTAACCTCTCCTTCATGGTTTTAACACACATGCTGCCAATTCACGCTAAAAATAGATTCTCATGTTCAAAATATTTGCTTGAACTCAGAAACTTGAAAAATCACAAAAAAGCTGGATCGCTTTGTAAACAAATTCAGATCAAAGCTTGTTATTGGATAAATACTATAGCGATATAGAAATTAAAAGCTAATATCTCCAGACTGATTCTTGCATCTCCCACTAGAGCAGGGTTTGGTTCTAAAGCTTTTTCATGTTGAACGTCTACTGAAGATTGTCTTTAAGGAATTCCGAAGGAATTCTTTGGTGAATTCTGCTCAAAACCCCTAGAATACAAACAGCTTTTAAAAGGAGCTGAGTTGCATGATCTGTAATCAAGCAGGATTTCCACTGAGTTCGGTGGAGGCTATATTCATTGTATAACACACAGATTTAATTCCAACTTCAAAAATTTGACTTGTCATGTGTAGATAAGAATTCAAAGCAATATGCAAGCTCTGCTGTTAAAATGGCTCGGGGTGTCAGTGTTGAGTTGTTGAGAGTGTATAAATCATATGTATGTGTGATTCTCTGGCTAGTACCTGGGGATTTGCTTGATATGATTATACGCACTGCTCTGCTCACTTAGTTCATTTCACATCTGCCTCAGGAGCGACCTCAGGAGGCGTTTACATTGATTATTTCCCTCACAACAGCCAACACAGTTCAAATAAGCAGACTATGCATAATTAAAGGCATCATTGCTTTCTCACTCAAAATAGTAATGGGGCCGTGGATCTAATTTCCTACTTAACACAGAAAGGCTGTGCTTATTAACTATTCCTGTGATTATTGTTTAGTAAACTCATTTTAATAATGGCCTTGTTTTGAGGGTTTTTTTTTTGTTTGTTTGTTTGTTTTTTTTCTTCTGGAAGACCCAAGCTGTTCTGCATATACTGGAAGAGCATGACAGGCCAAATAGCTGGTCTGGAGAGGGGTTATGCACAGCTTCTCAAAAGATCAGAACCCAGCAGGAATCATGCAGCTGAAGATTTACAATGTAGGCTAACACTGAGGCTGTGCTGCAAGATATGCACCGATAAAATTTGTTGCATGTAGAAGAGTCAAAAAGGAGGCAGCAGGGGAAAGTTCCTATGTTAGAAACATCCAAGGAGGCCCTTCTGCACCTCACCTTTCGGAAGACAAACAGCAAAGCTCACTGTGGCACAGCTCAACTTGGTGCCCAGTATGTGCCGTGCCCTCTTTATTTCTGCTCACAAGTGTTGGTCTGAGAGGCCATCAGCACGGGGCAGTGAGAAGCTTGAGCAGCTGCCCCTTCTTGCAGGGGAGCACTTTGGGCGTGCTGCACTGCGGGCATGGTACTGTCAGCACGCCCCAATGCAATTACATTTGAGCTTGCTCATGTGGTGGACAGCTGTGGTTTTCTGACAATGCAGTGGTTAGTGTAGAAGACGCCCACTTTCAAAGCCAGCCTTGTATCTGTTTTCCCTGTGGGAGAAGTTTTTAGCACTGCCCCTAGACTCTGGCTTGCATGCTTCAGAGGGCTGTTGTGCTCTTATTTCATTAGCATAATAAAATCTGCACCTCCCAGTTCATTCCCCTGAGAACTGAAGCAAAAGGGAAAGAAAAAAAAAAAAAACCCACCAGCTCATACACTGACAACACTTGTGCCACTGAAAGAGAAAGTTGGCTCATGCGGAATGGTTGAAGGATTGTGCTGGTGGCACGGAGAAGCAGCTGATCCAGCCTGATGTCAGGCAGAAGCGTGTCGGCTGCGAGCCTTGATCCAGACACCGTGCCCTCGCAGCAGGAAACGATTACACCACACAGGGTTCCTGCTCAGGCAAGACTTGCACGTGGTGTCAGGCCCTAAATTATCAGCTCCAGAAATAAATTTAGAAAGCTAAGACATTTTGTAAACTGGTCTTCTCATCGTCTGGTGGAATTGCTAAGCCCAGGGATCCTTTGTTAAGCTACAAATCCAGAGGAGTTTGGGGATAAATTCGGTGTGAATTTAGCCAGAGGTGCAGGCACCAAGCTGAGCTTATGGGCTTCTAGTGAGAAAACGTTCATTTGGGCATTGTTTCGTCCTCAGCTCTTACTGATCCTTTCCAACGCTGCGTCTTGCTGGTGAGTACTCAGAAGCTGGGCTGGTTTGTGTTTGCAGTGCTTGCCCTGATGGGGACACAAATAGCAGAGCAGAGTAACTTTACGGTAACTTGTACGTGCTCCCACATGTTTAAATTGTTCAGATTTTGAGGGATAGATAGACATCCACCCAGACAACATCTTCCTTCTGATGAACAGGGGAGCCTAAATGCTATAATCCTTGAGAAAAATCTGTCAAATCTCATTACTGTCAGTAAATGAGCACCGGCAGCTTTCCGGGTTCATACATCTCTACTTAAGTTAATAATGTCTCCCATAAAACTTGGGCACTGCAGGATGCTCGTTCCCTTCCTGTCATTTGGGTAGTTCTACCACCCTTGTCCACTTAAGTCCATGCCAGAGCTGGTGTGCTGCATCTCCCAGTGCTGTTGGAGGGCCAGGGAAGTGCATCAGACAGGACAGCCTGGTGCCTTCTCCTGCCTTAGCTCCAGAGAATGGTCCACTAGATGTCCTTCTGCCTCCAAACTAGTCCCTTGGGACACTTCCAAAGCAATTCCAGGAGGGCCACCGAGGCTGACCTTCCCTAGCTGCATTTGCATAGTGGGACGTGGGGCTGAGTGGCCCAGAGGGGCCAGGCTGGTCGCCCTGCCCAGGCACCCCAGTGTCCTGATGTGTGTCAGCAGCCTCTGCCCTTAAGGCTCAGGGGTCATTTTGTCCGAGGTGGGTCCTTGAGACATTCACCTGGCTCTGGCACTGCTCCGGTGCAGTCTGCCAGCCTGCACCAGGAGGTGTTCAGTCCCCAACTTTCTGTAAGGGCAAAGAATCGGGTCTGAGCTCTTCTGAATACAAATGAAATGGAACACTTTGTATAAATGGACCAAAAATAAAAAGCCCCATACCAGTTAGCCTCACATTTTTCTTAACTTGAGCAAACAGTTAAAACAAAAGCTAGTGATTGTAAGAAATAACTGAACAAACTTCTGTGAAACAAGTCACAAACTCAGTTCACTCCATGGGCTGTTAAATATCTGACAAACTTCTGGTTAACTTTAGCAAAGACTAACGACAAGGGGGTTATTGCCATTGTAAATTGTATCTAACAGTTTAATAGTTGTAATACCTGGTATGTTCTTTTTAATCATATGTGTCTGGAGTATTGCAAAACAGAGAAAGCATCTGGATCTATAGCAGCTGAAGTAGAAAGTTGTTTTTCTGTTTACAATGTGACCCTCTGCTCATAATAATGTTCTTTAAGTGTGTGGTAAGTGCATGTCTTGTGTGTGCATAGACTATATATTTAGTGTGTGAAAAAGGTCTATTTTTGTGTAAGTTAGTTAAGATTCTAGTGGATTTTTTTTAAGATTAGAAATGAGAAAACAAAGACGGTAAGCAAACCCATGTTTGTTTCCACTGCAAAAGGTCTGTCACCTGGCAAGGTGACGGCGTTCTGTTGAAGGCTGGAGATGAGGGGTGTCCAGTCGGGCTGTGTCACATCCACGCAGACTGAACTTGCTGAATCTGAGCTGCAGCAACCTGAAGCATTTCCACTCCACAAATACCCTACAGAGAGGGCTCTGGTAGCTTAAACTTTCCCAGGCTGCAAGTAAATGCCGATTTAGACTCTCTTAATTAAGTAGTTCGTGTGTGACTAAGTCAGTGTGTGTAGCTGAGTAGAAAGGGGTTGTAGATATGGCCATATCATTCCTGAATTTATTTTAGAGACTTACCCTAACAGCTTCTTTTAATGGGCAGGAAACATTAGCTTTAACTGATAGATAACTGGGAGGTCATAAATGGGACTTTACAGAGCTCTGTGTCGTTGTTCTGCTGTTTCTCTGTGCAAGATCAGATTTGGAATAGGTGGAAAGGATTCTGCTTGTCTTGTTCTGATGAAAAGCAAAAGCCATAGGGTTTAAAGGGAGAGATGGTGCTTTTCAACACAGCTGGAACAAACCAGGGTGGACCTGCAGGACATGTCAGACAAGGCACTGAGACAGATAAAAAAGAATCGGCTAAAAATGAGCTATCAATGAAATAAATGAAAACTTAATAACTGCAGTATAGTCTGCCTTAGATGTGGTTTTAGTTCAGCCCCAGCACGCAGCTTTCCTGTAGAAGAGACTGCAATGGGGAGTTAGCAGTGCCCGCTGATGTCCCATGGGGAGGCTTTTCAGCCTAAGCCCCCTGCATGTCCCTGTATGTCCCTCATCTTGGGACAGCCCTCGGGGCGTGGCTTTCATTGGACTTCTTTCTTCTTCCCTCTCCAGGATGGAGAGAGGAGAACTTGCTGCAGACCTTTTCCCCTGTGAATCCCTTGGCTTGTCGCAAATTCCACTTTTACCCACCCAATACATGATGCAGAGCTGAGAGCAAAAACATTTATAGCAGGGTTATTCTGAGATGGAAACAAAGTGAAGTAATTTCTGTGTTAGGGTTGCTTTGCTTTGCTTCCCTCCCTCCTTCATGTGCAGGTTTTTAAAAGTACTGGTTTCCAGAAATGCAGATCTGTTAGGCTCAAGAGGACCAAACCTGTTCTCTCTCAGCCATTGCTCATACAAGAAGCTGGTTTTGTGCATGGTTCCAGGCAGGGTTTTCAGGGCTGGCAGAGTACCACGTGCAGGGTATGCTCTGTTATTGCAGAAGACATGGGCACAGCGTAGGTGGCAGGAGACTGTGGTCCCCAGGCAGGCGTCTGTGCCCAGGTAGCCCTGTGCAGGGAAGGCTGGTACAGTCCTATAAAGAAAGTCACCATTGACAGATCATCTTAATCCCTGTTCAACTCTGTCGGAGTCTTCCAGTAGTTGTCCTGTAAATGAGATATTTGGGGAGCAGATGTGGCCATGGATGTTTTGGTGAAAACTAGAAACACTGGAGGATTTATCAAAGCAAGTTGCCTTGTGTAGCCCAACTTTATCCCAGCCAGCTGCCGGTGTTCAATCTTGCCCAATTTCTTCCTCTTGCTTTAAAAGGGAATGGGCTGGAAGTATTTTTAATCACAAATGTTTGGTAGAAATTTATGGTGCAGGGGAGAAAAGCTTCTGTGTCATCTCTCTTGCTGTGGATAGATAGGAGGGGGTCAGTGAGCCCCAGTTCCAGACTGGGATAACTTTTTCCCAGTAATATGCACAAGCCACTTGACAATTAGACTCCAGTGAAGGGCCTGAATAGGCGGTTACATGAATGCTGACACCTGCATTTACAATTTAATGCAATTACTTCATGCAGAAAATATTGTGATTGGAAGGTAGAAGAGGTCTAGGGCTGTTACCCTTTCACCCCTTTGCAGGGATGGAGCTATGTCAACCAAAGGCAGGTTGTGCACAGGAGATGCAACTCACATAGGTTTTGGGGACCAGCGATGCCCTAGGCCAGTGGGATTGCCCACAGCCATTTCGAGCTGTTTTTCTTCCGTGTCCACTCACCAGGAAAGGTTGATGTACCTTTTTGAAGTGGTTTATGGCAGAGCTGCACGCTTGCTTTGCTGTGGGCTGTTGTTTTCTGGCTGGTAGACTAATTGGGGCACACTTCTCTTATGATAGGGAGTATTTCTTCCAATTCAGTGGGAAGCAGTACCTTGTTTTACTGATCATCAGATGTGGCTTGGGATCCTCTTGCCATGTTCATACAGCTGAGGTGCAGATACCTCAGCTGACTTTTAAAAAGCACTTTTATTGGACAAAATTCAAGATGTGTTCTGTCACTTAATCCTTGCGCTGCCTTTCACTATACAGAACTGACCAGAGTATGTCATTTGTCTGAAATTTTAGGACAAACAGTATCAGCAATATCTAACCTCAGGGAACTGCTCATATAGAGTAAGATGTAGTTATTGAGTCTGTGATCTGCTCAGTCCTGAAATTATTCCTGGGATCAAACAAGTGGAATTGACTCATAATAATAAGGGTCCCAATAGGCCTAAATAGAAATTGGTTTTCTCAGATTCTTGGTTTGTGTTGGTGTTAAATACAATCACTGACACATCATTTGTGTCTGCAGATGTTGACACAGTACTTGTGAAGACCTGAAAATGTGGGTTGTCCGCTGCTCTGTTTGCAGCCACTCTGCTTTGTGCTAGCCTAGTTCTCCAGCTCACAAAAGAAAAAATAACTGAGATTTGTCTTGTCTTGGGCTGACAGTATAGCCAAGTGATTGCCAGTCCAATTTGGCAGTTTTTAATCATTTTATCTCTGTTCTCTTCTCTCTGGGGAGACAGTCAGTGTTTAGCAGTCTGCTCAGAAAGACCTTGGGGCTAGTTTCAGCGGCAGTGGCTCAGAGCTCCGATTATTAGCTCTGCTCTTAGGAGCACACTGCGATCTTTCCCAAGGGAGTGGTGTGAAAAATTAACACAGGCTTAGAGCAGCAGTGCAGCAGCAAGCTATGTAACTGTAATTACTCCATTGATATTCCTCACACAATAACACTGTCATCAGTCATTTACATAAACTTTTTCTCCATGAAGAGGGAATGGCTTCTTATAACCCTATTGGGTGCTTCCAGAGCATGCATTATACATTTTATTTGTTCTAATTTCAGACTCGAGGCCTGTAGGAACAGAGGGAGGAAATGCACAGTCTTTTCGTTGTCATTTTTTCTATTGCAGCAGTAAGTGTGCCACTCTGCACACGCAATCATGTGAGCAAGCTGAAATGTATCTTGACAGGACATTGGGAGCCATTTCCAGAATTTGAAATGTTCAATGCAATTTTAAGAAAGATGCCAGTATATTTTAAACAGTTTGGTGCCCAAACTCTGTCCCCAGTCAGTCTCTCACTCTTTCGGTCAGGCCAGGTCCATGAGCTGCAAGTATTGTTCTGCTTGCAGAACTCCTTGGGACATACTGGCTTTTCTTAGATTTCTTTTTCTTCTACAAGCACATGGTATGGCTCTGTGCCCTCTGCCTGTACCAGGCTTTCCTGTAACTCTATTTATCTCACTGCGACCAGAAAGAATGGCTGCGTAAACCACAGATGTGCTTTTCCTGGCAGCAGGTAATCCAAGAGAGTAACAAGAAATAAGTTGTTAATAAAATTCAAAATTAGCACTATCCTGTCTTCTGCCAGGGACACTCATTCCCTTTGTGGCCCTTTTACAATGTGAAAGCCAGAGCTACATAAAGCAAGCTACCCTTCCCCCAGGTCAGAGCCATGTAGAGATGAGCATCCCAGAGCCTGAGCCAGCAGGCACTTTCTGGCCTTGGGTGTAGAGCCGTGTAAGTGAACAGCATGCTCTGCGTCTCTTTAAATGCAGGTGGCCATTTGAGCACTGTCTAGCCTAGAACAGCTTGACACTCTCCATTCTCAGTGTATGCAGATCATGCAGTCGCTGAGTCTCCCCACCCAGTAGAAAGAGGGAGAGAGAAAAGGAGGTAATCTAGTGCTCAGCTCCTTAAAAGAGTGCCTTGTTAGGGATGAGGTGTCCTATCCTCATAGGAGAAGTGTTAAACTTTTGTAGATATTACAGTTCCTCTAATTAAAGTCTTTGGAGCCAGATATTCCTGGGGCCAAGGCTAATAATGTATTCAGAAGAATAATAACCCTGTCTGAGCTGCAGCATGTTTATTGATGGTGCTGGTACCTGACAGTGCTGACCGTGTCCTGCCGCCGCTCAGTGCTGCGCAGGCCTGCAGGGCACAGCATCCCATATTGCTGTCACAGTAAAAATTCTGAGTGCTGCAGCAGGACACATCTAGTGGGAAAAAAGGCGCATGATAGTCAAATTTCAGTTGCTGAATATTTAATGAAGCCTGCAGTGTTTATTTGGTTAGCCTGTCGATTTTTATCGTTCTGTCAATAGCTTCTCATATGTGGCACGGTGATGATCTTTAGCAGCCTGTCCCCTGGGAGCCAAAGCGCTAAATGCAATTATGGATTTTATACCGCAATGTGTTTGATATTTCCACTGATCTAATTTGCAGTCTGGTAGTTTATTGTTTGGCATTTTAATGGCGTTCAAATGCTATGGAAAATTTGATTTCTCTTTATAATTCACCCTAACATCATTAATGCTGGTAGCCGAATGGCATGGATTTTAGAGGGCTAAATACATAGGAAAATCATTTTTTTTAATATGGACCAAAACAATCAGAGTTTTAACTAAAAGGAAAACCATGTTCTATTTTTTTCACACTTCCTCTTTGTCACTTTTCATTAAACATTAAGATTACTTTGAGGAAATGGTAAAACAAATACTAGACCTTGCCAAATGCAATACAAATGCAGTATGTCTTCTGATGGAGGCTTCACTGTAGATCTCAAAGATCCTCAGGAGTCTTGAGAGAGAAACAGAATGAGAGCCATCTATTAAAAAGTCTTACTGGGCCGTTTCTATCTTCTGTTCCAGACCACTTTTGTTTGATAATTAATCCTCCGTATATTTTTTCCTCTGATGTAGGTGGCAGAAGTCCTGACCCAACCCCTTCATCAGATGCATCTATTTTGCTAAAAAACCTAAACCAAACCAAAAAAAACCCAAAACAAAACAGCCCCAACCCCCAAAAACAACAACAACAACAACAAACCCCAACCCCAAGCCACAGTTTGGTAGAAGTTCTTGATTTTTGGATTGGGGCTGTTGGCACAAAGAAGGGGCACGCAGAACTGTATGGGGCTAGGTGGCTTGGGGGAGTTAATCATGGTGTTATTTTACACATCTACAACACTTTTATTGTGCAGTAACTCATGAGTTATGGGTCCTCTGCAATTGCAAAATAAATCCTTTAATTAACCACCTAGTCAGAAACAATTTAACCTCCTCAGTGTATCTCATAAACTACATTAGCCCCAGATTTATTTAGAATAGTGTTGTGCAAGTGTGATCTATTTGCATTAAGGAGTGTATGCCCTTTGTTATGTCGAGTATACTGGGACAAGGAAACACAAATCTCTTTTATATGGTTTCATCCATGGCTTTTAATGATTTTACTAAGTGTTTCCCAAATAGAAGAAAATGCATTTTTCTGGTGTTACATGAAAGCAGGCAGGATGATAACTGCTTCATGTATACAGGTGGCTTCAAGTTTCTGTATTCCTTGCTCCTTTTTAAGGACTGTTTCGTAGACAACAGTGTTGGAGAGAAACCTTACTCTCCTCATATGTCCGGTGAAGTCAAACTATGCAGTGGCATGTTGACAAGCAACGAGTCTTGAATCCTGAAGAGTTTGTTTCTGTCTTTCAACAGAGGTGTGAACACAAGGCCAGTTAGTGTAATAAATCTTACAGGCTGCCAGAAATAGAACATGCTTTGTGGTTTATGAGTTCAAGAACATTAAAGAGATTCAAGAGAGTTCCTCTTTTAATGTAACAGAGTAGAAAAGCCGACAAAAATAAGTCATAAAGGAGGCTGAATGAGGTGCCAAAAGCACTAATGAATGGATATAGAACAATCAGCCTTGTGTTTCACAAAACATTTCATCAGTCCTGTTGGACTGATGGACCAGTTTGCTTTCTGGATGAGATTCATACTGATCCACAGATTCTCAGTGCCTCTTCACAGTGTGGCGTCATGAATGCTCCTGCCGCTTGCACTGTACTCGGCAACAGCAAAAAGCAGTGATTACATTTGTAACTCATCTTAATTCTTTCCCCAAAATAAATTTTTCTTAAAAAAAAAAAACAAACAACCCCAACAGATTTTTCTCTGAACTAAGTAATGGCAAGAGCAATAGTGAGCATGTGGAGGATAAACTGTTAACTGCCACATTTCCTTCCTTGGGGCAAGTGTCTTTCTCAGGGGTCCCCCTTTTGTCCCACACCAGCACACAGCGCTGTCAGACCACAGCAGGGTTGGGCACTCGCATTGCCAGTGCCAGCAGAGGTTCTGTGGAGGTCACCTGGAATCGGGGAGATCCTCCGCCAGACCCTGCTGGTAAACTGCTTTTCAGGAAGACCAGTCAGGGATCAGACGAGATTGGATCAGGGGCAGTGATTATTTCCTGGGCACCTTCAGCCGAGCTGAAGTGCAGGTGAGAGCAGCCGCAGGACTCAGCGGGGTGTTGGGAGTCAGGACTGCCACACGCGCTGGCCTGCCCTGGGCTGGCTCTGCTGCAACCCACCTGTGATGCAGTGTCTGGGGCTTGGCGGTGGGTCCCTGTGTCTGAGTCTGTGCCCATTGTCTGTCTGGACCCCAAAGTGACCCTTCTTACTTTAAGATCTGCCAGCCAGACCCTCAGACAGCAGAATCACGGGCTCAGCTGGGATCCCATCTTCTCCACAGGAAGGGCCAGAGTGGACAGGGACAGGAGCACAGGAGATGGCACAACAGGCAATCACTGTCCTGCTGCAGTGAAAAACTCAACAAAACATTTGAAGAATACTTAGCAATACACAGACTGTGCAGTGGCAATGCTTGCTGGAAATAGGCCAGAACATAAAAAAAAGTTACCTTCAGGTAAATATATCAAAAAACTACTGTAGTATACAAGCTCTGGCCTACAGTGTTTTCTGTTGATTTTTTTTTTTTGTAGGAAGGAAAGCAAACAGGCTGTCACAAAATTGTTGAGGAACCTAGTTAGCAGGAATTTAAAAAAAAAGAAAAAAAAGCCACCAAGTTGTGGAGTGTGGCAGGCTAATGACATAAGGCCTGGCCCTCCAAGTGATCTGTTAGCAGATGATGGATGAATGTGCACCTCACTCGGCAGCGCCACCAGCCTTGCTCCATTCTTGAATATCTGTCAAGATGTTAAGTGGACGACTGCAATCAGCAGTGAAATAAGACCTGTGTAATCTGATGTTCCACTTAGAAAAGAAAACAAAATTCCTACCACCTAATATGAGACTACACCAGCCAACACACAAAGGCCTTTCAAGCAGGCTAGGTATCTGATAAAATCTTTACACCTCATTATCATTTGTAATTTAGAGATATGGGTACAGCTGTATCTACAAACAGTGCATGATGACATTTCCAGGGATTTTTATCTGTGGCTCTTTCCAGCAAACAGCTCTTCATTCGTACGTATACTTTTATATTCCTTTTAATGTGTTCTTTTATTCAGACTTTATCTCGCTGAAAAAGGTAAGCTGCCTGTTAAAAATGTCCCTTCAATAAGAATGGTTGTAGATTAGCAAAAAAGGCAGCCTTTAGTTCTCTGCAATGGAAGTTCAGTTTTGGTTACTTCCATTTAGTCAGGTTGTTTTCTAGAAGGTGACAAGAAATGGAGAATTTGCTGTCTTTAGGTGCAGAAAAGTTGTACCTCTTAGGGAGAAAAACAACAATATGAATGTTAAGTGAAGTGCAGTTTTGAGTAAATATCTAGGACAGGACAGCCCAGAAACCACATCAAGCTTTGTTGCTGTTTAATCTGAGCCTTCCTGATTACTTTCACCCACATAGTTTGGATTACAGAGGATATTAGCAGATGCAATTGAATGCACAGTAGTTTGCTGTGAGAAGGCAATCAGCTGTGTAAGCACCTTGACTTCCTCAGCATTATAATAGAGGTTTGGAGGGTGGATGTTGAGGCTGGAGAAAGTGCATCTAGAGGATTAACCCAACACTTCAGCAGAAAACACTCTGAAGTAGAAAGGTTCATACAGCTCAGTCCTGACTAGAACACTCTTGATGACTTGATGGTGCCAGGCCAGCTCCCATGCATGGTTACTCCCATGCTGACTTTGTGGGACACTGTGGAGGGAAGCCTTCACATGTGCAGGAGCATGTCCCTGCATGGCTAGGGTTGGTGGTGCCCCACCTGGAGCAACCAGTCTGCATGTCCTCCTCTGTGTCTGGGCTCCTTTCTAAAGAACATCAGAGTGCAGAGAAAGATACTTTATTTCCAGGTCTTATCCCAGAAAGCTCTCCCAGAAAGGGAGAGTCAGGGCTGCGGCCCAGTGGAACTCACCACCCCACTGCGTGGGCGCAGCTCCCACAAGCAGTGCCCTCTGTGCTGTCTGTAATGTGCCTGATACCATGCCTGGCATTTTACACCGCTCAGCAGTCTGCTGACACTGTGACATGGTTCCTGCTTCTCCACTGCCCTGGAACATGGGTGTTACTCTGATTCTCTGGGATACACAATCTCATTCTTCAAACAGATACTTGGGGTTTTTTTGAGTGTATGTCTGGGGAAAACAGGCGGGAGCCACAGAAGTCCTGCTCTGCTCTGCTCTCCTCCCAGCCTTCCCTTGGTTTATGTTCTGTGCTGTCAGACCCAAGCTTTGACCTTCTCCCACAGGTGTTGCTCCCTATGAGAGCAGGGAGCAAGGAGGCACGGCTGTGGGAGGAGGTAGTGAGTGCCTGGCACAAGGTCAGTGAGGAGTCTTGGAAACAGATCCAGACCTCCAGGCCATTCTTGTTTCATGGTTCCCTGTTGGTGGCAGAGGTAGCATTGGAACACACATTAATCCACAAAATTACAGACATCTGAGCTAAGGAGCATCTCAGCATGGGCAGGGTCTCAGATACCTCAGTGGTGTCGGCATGATTGTGACGTTCATGAAGTGACTGCCCACACAGCAGCCATGTTGGCTGTGACCATTGCATGCTCATAAAGAGGTCCTTCTCGCTCTTTCTGTAAATCCAAAGGGACGTATCCTGCAGTTAATTGGCAGGTCCCCCCCGTAGCTGAAGTCAGTCTGAATTCAGCCACCAGGGAGTGCACAGGGCAGATCTCTCGGCAGCATGTGCAAAAGGTGCTGAGAACCTTGGATGGGCTTTATTTGGGGGATTTGATTTTAAAAACTACATGTAATTTGATCTATGAAGTTTAATATAATAGTTGAGAAATATTTGTGACAAATACATAACCATGATTTCCCATAATGTTCATTAAATTTTTAAGTGGGACAGAACTCCCTCTAACAGATGAGCTCTCCTTTTTTCAAGCTGTCTTCACAGCATTTTGCTCCTTTACTCTCCCAATGTAAGCTGACTGTGGTTTTAGGATTACAGCTGTAAATAAAAAGGGGAGATCGCAGAACATCTTACGCAATTCTTCCTTACCAAAGACATTGATTCCAACCAGATTCAAATACTGGCAATAAAGCAGCATTAAAAATTATAATTACTATTGTTACTATTAGAAATGTTATGTGGCGAGATCTTAAAGACCCTAATTGCCAAACAGTATTCCTCATCTCCCTTCAAGCTGCAGATACTCCTGAATTCTCCTCCATGTCCTATACGAAGAGGCTCAGCCAGGTGCAGTGCAGTTCCTGTGCATTGATGTGACCCTTCATGATAGACCATTTAGTGGAGTCTAGATGTGTTTTGCATATTGTATCATGTCACTTGCGAGTCTCGAGTGTTGTACTTGTAAAATGCCATGACTGATGTGGTCTAGTTTGTTTCTTAAAAGCCAAGAGTCCTGCTTATGGCATGCAGGTGATCTATCATCTTAGCCCTTTTGTAACATTTTTTTTTTCCCTGCGTCCTAACTTTTTTTTTTCTGAAAATTAGTGTGACCATCCTCAGACACCTGTTGTACAGCTCCTGTCACTGTGGACATGCCAATAACTTGCTCTTTTCCTCCTGTAACTGGAAGGGTCGAGTAGAGATCTAAAATTACCTGAAAATAGTGATTGAAATGAGTATATTGCATTTGTTATATGAAGAGAGTTCTCGATCCCATAGTTATTTAAGCTGTTCTCTTTTTTATCATTTGCTGGACAAGTTCACTGAGAAAAAGAATAGGAAGGAAGACTGTTTAAAGAGAAGAGGTAAGAAGGAAGAAAGAAGGGGAAACACGGAGGGTTGGAGCAAGGAGAGAGTATAGGTTAGATAGGCATAGGTAGTGATTAATAAAGAGTAGACTCTCAGGCACTGAAGCAGCAGGCAGCCGCCTGAAAGGCTGGAGCAGGACTGGTGATGGGGCTGCAGTCTTGGGAAGGAGGATCAGTTTTGTTGCACTGGAAAGCTTATGGTGGGTTGCTGCTGTTCTGTTACTGGTCTCCATGCTGCCTAGCACAATGTTTCGAGTCCTTCAGCTTTCTGGGCTGAGAAGTCTGTATGCTTTTTCAGGCGACACAGTACAATGTACCATGAAACTGCTTAATGCTGTAGAAAATTGCTAATGCAACAAGAGAGCCCCTTGAAAAATCAGCTAACGCTTCATTATGCCTTCCTGGGTCTTGATTCACAAGAGCATCACTTCCTACAGGACCGTTGCAGCTCAGAGGCACTGCTTAGATGCCTGCTGTGGCTGCCTCCCTGGACCCTTTCTGGTATTGTGTGCTTTTGCAGCAGGTAGGAATGCTAAAAAGCATCTCTTACAGTCACTCAACAGAACGCTGCGTTGGGGATTGCAGGTCTCCAGCAAAGCTCAGTCTAGTGCCCTGGTCAGGGGGAACCTAGAGGAAAAAGGCTGAGGGATCTTCAATGTTCCTTTTGTTCCCCTTGCTCTTCTGCAGGGGCTGCTGATACCAGAGGAATGCATAGGGTTGAGAGAGGGTCATCAACAGATGCCGGCGTCAGCATGTTCCCTGCGCAGGCGTTATTTGGCCATTTAGTCGATGCTGAGAGAGTCACCTGAACTACAGCAGCAAGAGAAGAATCTGTGGCTGAAGCAGTAATACACTTGACCTCAAGGTTGATGAAGTAGTTTTATGTTGGGTTGGCAAAAGCGCTGCCCTTTAGATTGTGTGCTGACCTGCAGTACCACACTAACGGGGAGCCAGGCTCCCACTCCTTAAGCAGTGAAGTACATGTTACGTAGCAAAAGGAAAGCCAGTTTCTACTGCTCCTCCTGTTATTTGTATTATAGCAGTTTCTGAGGGCCCTATCTAGATCATGGATAGGTGCTGTCCTGATAGTAAAAGCTTAGACATGGACTCTTAAACACGTGATGGCTCTGAGTCTGTCTACTTTTAGTAAAATACAGACAAAAAAGCTATATATAAGTTCTCCCTCATTTAGCAATGAGAAATATGATAGTATGCACATCACATAGCTCATCAAGCCATAAAAATTAGATTAACAAAGATTAGTGAGTAAAGGAAATACATATGTAAATGCAAAAAAACCACCCCAACCATAATCAGTATGTGCATAAATATGTTCCAGGCAGGAAATATAGGGACTCCTACAGGAAAAGATAATTACAGAATATCATACTTTTTGGGAGAATGAAAGTTCATTGAGACATGTCAGCCTTTTGCAGTGGGACTGGAAAGTCAGAACAGCAAACACAACTGCTGTGGGGATTCCATATATATTTTTATCTGTCTGATAAATTTCCTAAGCAGGAATACCTGGGTGATCATGGATAACCTAGACAAACAGAGATGAAGGAGGGGAGATGAGATGCATGGCTGCAGTTCCTGTTGCTGCTTTAGCTACAGGAGCATAAAAATACTCAGGTTTGAAAGGAGCATGGAAGTACTCAAACCCAGAGTGACATTACATGAGTTTCTAGAGGAGTGTGAAGGGGCTCTACATCATTGAAAGTCAGGCAGCATAAAAGGTGCTTGGGCCTTTCTGAAAGGAGCGGGGGAGCCTGTGGTTGTGTTGATAGACTTAAGCCCCTTCCAGCCTCTCTGCAGCTGGGTAAATCTCCCTAGGATTGGGCTGGCTAACAGAAATATTGGCATTCCTCAGTGCTGGGTGAGTGAGTACAACTGATTCATTTCTTTGCTCTGCAGAGTAATTCTAAGCAGCTTCTTTTTAACTGAAAGGATCAAAGTCCCCAAATGAGAATGTGGTGAACTTGATACTTCTCCACAAGCCCAATAGGCATGGACAATATACATTCTGTAACCGAAACCTTTTGGGGTTTGTGTAATACAATACCCTTTCTGTAACCCCCACCCTTTTCTCCATCCTCATGACCCTGCAGCAGCTAAGGGACCGGACAGTAGAAAAACATGTCAAGCATGAAAAGCAGCAACTTGAGGGCAAACATGACCCCTCCGCTGCTAGTTACTGAACTTCTGAAAGTACGTCAAGCAAGCAGAATCAGCTAAAAAGGGAGGCCAGGGACACCTCATGTTGTGCGAGATGGGAGGTTAGGTCTTTGCTCTTTAGAACTAAAGTGTTTTGGTTTAATCATGGGGAGAGCTGCTGGCTTGGCACTGTGTGAAATAGATTCAGAAATCCTGAGGAAGAGGAATTTCTCAAAACAGTAAGGAAAACAAAAGTCAGCAACAGGGAGGAATTGGCCAGCATTTTTACAACAGGAAATGTGGAGGATACTGAAAAGAGAAAATTAATGACACTGGGAGTATGATCCTGTTAGCTGTTATTGTTGACACCTCATTATTTCCAGACTAAAATGCCAGCTAAGGCTGTGTTTCACTTGACACTAACTTGGGTCACCTTTGCCTTGCCCAAAGAAAAAAAAAAACATTAAGCAAGCGATCAGAACTCTATAATAAAAATGGAGTACATCATGAGAAACTCCTTTGCATGTGGAGAAGCCACAACATGGCTGCTGCAAAAACTCTCTGCGTTGATTGCACCAAATATTTTGCTGCATTTTATTTTCTGAGGTAGAATAAATGTTCCATTTTGAGCAGTGGAAAATGCTAGCTATACCTATTTTAAACACAAGTGTAATGTTTTATAGCCCATAGAGGGATAATTACAAAGTACAAAATCACAGATTTTATAGCAGATTTTCCCAGGAGTGCAGTTAGGAAAACAGTATGTGTCATGTAGCCAATTTAGATAATGATTCTGATAAAGATAAACTGAATTGTTTATAATAAGTAATTGGATCTGCAAAGGCCCAAATGACACAGACGAGCACACAAGCTTAGAGGCACAGGAGCTGCAGCCCTGGCCCATGTGCGTCAGCTCCTGCTTCCCTGCTGCCAGGCTTCTGCCCAGATTGTGTTTGGCTCGGATCTGATGCTGGGGCTGATCTTCGTAAGGCAGTTAACTTCCTCAGGAGTGGCAAAGATGCAAAACAGTTCAAAAGTTTTCTGTTGCTGAGATTCCAAGGTGGTAGCTCCTGCAAGGGTCCATGCTGGGAGGAAAGATGCTTTGGCGAGGTGAAGCAGCTGATTCCTGTTTGGCAGATGAACTGGGAGAGGCACCTGAAAGCCTGAAAATGGGAAAGCAAAACCCCAGCTTCCTTGCTCCTAAGGAAGTTCTAGGGCTTGTTCAGAGCTGAACCATGAAGAATGCTGGCCTGGTAAATACACAGTGGCACTTTACCACAGGCAGGAGATTACTTGTTGAGTAGATTATCTCTCTTGAGATAAGACAAAATCCTTCAGACTCGAGTGGAGTATCTTGCCTAGCCTATTAGTAGATGACAAGATGCAGTTTGGGCCCAGTAAGCCTCTATCAATCACAAGATGAAGTAAAGCTCTAATTATCATTTAATTGCTGCCTTCAGCTTGAGCTGCCCTTCTTCACAGCTTTCTGCATCCATTTGAGATTAGGTTGCACTAAAATGAGAAACGTAAAGGGCCTGGCAAAGGTGTGAAATTCCCTGGGTAACTGAATTAATGGCAGTGTGCTCCTGCTGCTGGGGGGGGTTCTGTTCTCTATGAAGACAGAATGAGTGAGGGCAGAGGGACATAATGGGGAATTGGCAGCAATAGCTTTCAGCCATTTGTTCACAAAAAGAATGACATAGAATGTGCTGGTTAGGCCAGACTTGAGGGAAACAGAGGAAATACCACTCACAAACATTTGATTTTGTGCTATTTTTTTTGAATTATGTTGTGAACTATTTTGTTGAATAAGAAAAAGTAGTAATATGTCCATGTAGGCCTGTGCAGTTGTTGAGTACAAGCTGTAGAATATGAGCGTTGGTGACTGTAGTTTTGCTTTTCTATGTTATTCTTCTAGGGCATTTTGAAATTGGTTGACATACAGGTTTGGGGTATTTGGGATTTGATTTGGTTCGGTTTCTAAGCAAGGCTTGTTGTCGATCTGTTTTCATATGTTCTGCATGGCAGGTGTGTTTTCTAAGTAAATTGTAGAAGCAGAGCGGTGTTTCTCATGATGAAACTCTAACAGCAGCCCTGACACTGGCATTCATCATTAAGACACTTGTCTACACTATGTAACTTTGCAACATCAAATCCAGTTTCAAAGATAATTACAGGCCATTAGTGCCTGACACATGGAGTTTAATAACAGAGTAAATATTGTGGTGATCTTTGGAAATGCATAAATAAATAGATATATACACGAAATAAAGTTGTCTGGCTTTAAAAATGAGCTCTTAAAACTTGTATTGCCTGAGAAACAGGCATAGTTGGAACTGGTCACTTAACCTCTTTAGATGAAAGGCATAGTTCTATGAATCCACCATTTCACTAGTCTGCCTGGCAAGCAAATGCTACTCTTCCTAAACAGGTATTGCACGGTACATGTTTTGCAGTGCCCTCTAACAAGGTGAGCTGTGCAAACTCAACACCTGGGAGCACAGGGCAAGCCCTTCCATGGTGGTTGGGTTCCAGGAGTTAAATATGGGGAAGTCTTATGAGTATTTCCAGAAAATAAGTGCTAATAGCCTGACAGATTTTTAAAGCATATCTCTTTTCATTTAAAATAAAAAAACCTGAGTGTTCCCAACAATGTAGTTGGATTTCTTTTTGTCCTGATGCTTCTTAATTTTAATTTCTTTAAAACCCTTCACAGTGACAGCACTCGATACCTTTTATGTGCATTTGTTTATGCACTTAACATCAGGGAGTTTGGAGTCCTCCTTGTCCCTGCCTAAAGATTTCACTACTCTTACCACCACAGTTTACAAAGCCTATCCTTGATGCTCACAAAACAGTGCTAGGTAGAGCAGATTTTTCGCTTTAAGTGGATGTGCTCAGAGATGAGTGATTTCTTTGAAGCGGCAGTAGCTGTATTGAAGGCCAGGAGCATTGCCGGTCAGGTGGTCCAGGGAAGTGCTGTGCCTTTGATGCCAAAGCAGTCCCATAGGCTCTGGGTGGCCTGTGGTGGGGTAATGAGTCGGGCAACAGCGGTGCATCCCCTAAGATTATCCTTTGCTTGTGCACTTGGTTCAGCAGACCAAATCCTTCTTTTAGAACTGACTTCAGGCCACAAAATCTAAGGATGAGGAGGCTTTTGTTGGGTGGATGAGCATGCACATCACAGCCTACGGAGGACATCTCTGGGCACCGGGGTGGCCAGCTGCTGAGAGCACACTGAGATGAAATCTACTTACCTGCAGAATCTTTAAGGTGAAAACTGCTGTTCTTGCACAAGACATTAAGTACAGTTTAACATATTAAGACAGGAGAAGGATGTAGACTTGCCTAGAAAGAAATTTTTCTTTAGAAGCAAAGTAAATTTGGTGTTAGAAACAGAGCTGAAAGGACATCTGAATCCTCTTTTTTTGGGGGGAATATTCATTTTACCTAGCCATTATCAAAGTAACTGTAAAAGGCAAAGGATTAAACTGATCTGATCATTATCTGCCAGAGACTTCACTACAGCTTTTTTTTTTTCCTTTTTAAAATGTCCAGTTTAACCAAACAGAGCCTGTTATAGCTATCTTGCCATATTTCTCAGATGCTTGAAAGTTTCCATGCTGACGCTTTGTGCAGACAGGTTTAAGCCCATAACAGTTTTTGCAGCCCAGTTATAAGTTGTATAAAATTAAGGTTTGTAACACAAGAGTTGCTGTTGCCTTATCCATAACACTGCAATCGTCTGTTAAGCCATTCCTTTAGGTAGGGAATTACAGTAAACAACACCTTTGCTGCTACTGCTGTACTTATAAATTGTAACGATGTTCCTTCATCACATTTTCTACTGTTGGATCCAAAGAGCTTGACAACAGGATCAGGAAGAGTGTAAGAGCAAGGCAGGCATGTAATGAAGTGAGCACAACGTGAAATAATGTCTCCCTTTCTGTGGCCCAGGGACCTCCTGATCCAGATGCCTTACCAATATATTTTAGAAGAGTGTATTCTTCTCTCTTTTTACACTTGTCAAATCCAAGCAAAGTACCGAGAGTTTTCAGGGTGCTCCAATATAAAACCATAAAGTACTCTTTCTTTCAGTAGGCTACTAATCAGGAGGTAGCGTCATGTTAGCAGTGTTAGGCATAAGCAGGACACTGGATGGCTCCAACTTATTCAGTCCAGCACTCCCCCTGCAGTCATTTGGCTTTTCAAGTGTCGTCTTGTGTTGAGTTTGACTGCACAAACCTGGTTTGTGGCTTGACAGAACATCCTTGGAAAGGCCAGTCATTTGAATGTTGTGTGCCAAGCTCTAAAGAGACTCTCAAATTATGATCAAAACAAGAAATAAGAGTTATGTAGAGACTCTTGACAGATAAAAATACTGGAAGACTGAGGATTATTTCACTTTTAATAGTTCACATAAAATTCTGCTTGCCTCTGGGAAAGCAGTTTTCAGACTGGTGCACGTAGTCTGCATGGGTCATGCAGGGAGTTTGTGTCCTCTGAGCTTCTACGTGCCCATGGTGTCACCATGCAAAAGCAGGAATTTAGATCACCTCAGTATGTTTTAAGGCCTCCAAGTACATATCTGTTTTGCTGTGGAAAAGTTTTGCTGTAATGAATCAGAAGTATATTGCCTCAGCTTTCTAGTCGCGCATCCTCTGATCCCTGCAAGCTTTGAAAGCTGATGGCTGATTACCCCAAAGCATTCACTGCAGGTCCAGCACAACCCCTGTCGTGTGTTTGTGCTGCAATTTGTGTTTAGCCCTTTTATCTCTCTCACCTTGCCTCAGACTTGGGGGGAGTGTGGCTGTTGAACTCAGAATCCTTCTCTAGGGAATAATTTTATCCACACAGCAAAAGGCCCTTGGAGAAGCAAGAAAGCCTTGATCGAGCAAAGTCAAGCCTTCTCTGGGATGCACAGCAGAAGCTGTGAATCCAAGTGGAACACCCTAAGCTGCTCGTATCTCTGCAGCTTCTGCTCCCTGCCCTGCGGAAGAGCTGGTACAGGCATGCTCCCAGAGCAGGGCAAAGGGGCAGCCAGCCTGTGTCAGGCGCAGCACGGGGGGCGGCTGCTGCACGGCCAGCTGCTTCATGTAGCACCTTCCCCCTGGGAAGGGCAACCTGCATGGCCTGTAGACCTGAGCACACCAGCCTGTATTAAAGCATCAGGCTCAGCTGGATGCTCAGTGGGGTTATCCTGATGCCATTGTACTTCCTGGAAATTGTTTTCCACCCGGGTTTCCTTAGCTTTTCCCCTTGCAGACTTTGTTGCCTTTGCCTGTGCACCCAGTGGGCTGGTCAGGGTAGAATTCGTGTTTGCAGGGCTTGGGGCTCTAATTATGTTCAGCTAGATCATGCTGTGGATAGGGATAGATCCACAAATTATAAATATGGGATTAGGATTTTGTCCTTCTTAGACCAAGTTTACTAGACTTAGACTTGGTTGTGTATTAGGTAGACAAACTGGATCAGTATTTTAGGAATATTTAGGACAATTTTAGGTCTATTTAGGACTTCAGTTAAACAAGGGTTTATTCTAGCTTTAGCTACAGCATCTCAAGAACTTGTATAATACATTGTCTTTTTTTATGAACATAAACCTTGTGCTGTAGGACCTCATTACTAATTCAGAAGATATTTGTCTTTTAAATGCCTGTTTTATCTGAATAACTAAAGCTCCATAAAAGATCTTAACATAGATTTTAAAAATAATAATAATAATAAAGGGAAAGTAAGAGAGAGTTTGTGAAAGGTCATTCTAAATGCTGGTACATGGGCATTTCAGGGCTTAATATAGTGGTCGTCAAACCTCCTGCAGTCTAATTGCTGGGAGATGGAGGGCTGTGTAGATTACAGGGAGATGATGAGCTGTAGTATGTGTATCAACACTGCAAAGATAAGTTTCAGTCTTTTTAGGTGTAAAACCAGGGGTTTGGGTCTAGTGTGAAAGCCAAAGAATAACAAACATGACTAGCTGATTAAGTAACTTTTGGGGTAGATTTTGTACTCGTGTATTCGCTTTGCTGTCTCTGGTGGGGAAAATTGCACTTGTAAGAGCAAAATGTGACTGGAAATGTAGCTTTTCTTGTTTGTTTGTTTTGCAGCTACTATGATGTAAAACTGAAAAACATTTTTTTAATCTCTCTATCTGTTCATCCCTTGAGCTAATTCTTTCCACTCTCAACTCCATGATTTTTTTTTAATAATTGTTTATTTCTCAAGAATTCTGATGGAAATTTTTCTTAACTCACAGAATTTTTTCATTTCATCAAAATTAATTTATTTCACTTGGAGCCTGATTTGTTTACAACAACAACAACAACAATTTCTCATACTTTTCCCTAAATAATAAAATAGATCGTAATGGTGAATAAGGAGTTTACATTCCCAATGCAAAGAATACATCTGTGGAGATGAGTTTCATTAAACTGTTAACTGCAACAGTGACTTTTAAAATTGATTCCATCTTTAGCCAGTGTAATCAGTGCTCTCCTGAAGACTGCATTTATGAAGCATTTTTTATTTAAGATAAGCAAAAACCATAAAAGGAGGCCACCTCACCCTCTTTTGCTGTCTCTGGGTCAACATCTCAACCTCTTGATTAGATTTGGAACCTACTAATTAGATATAATTCATTACCTGCAAAAATGAGATCAGAAATCAGGAGCTGCTTTTCAGAATAAGGCGATCTTTCCCCTCATCCATCATGGCTATAAGTAACCAATTTAAAGTCAGACAAATGCATAACCAGCATTATTACCTTGTCATAACTAGTTAGGGAGAAAGACCTGGAACAAGCTGGCATAATAAATGGTTTTTATCACATTATTTTGCAGTTATTTGTCAGCCACTTTGCTTAAGATAAATGTAGAACAATAATCAGATTCTAAAACTGAACTGTGGACAAGATTTTGTTAATTGCAAAACCACTGCTGCTGACAGACCTCTCTAGTGGGACACAGTTTATAAATTTCCTTATGGAGAAATTGCACTCGGCATATCTCCACGTTTGGACTTGAAGGTCTAATAGGCAAAAAAATCGGAAAGGGGATCCCCTCCTTCTGAAACACTGTGAAGTCTCACAGCAGTCAGTGCCACTGATCATGTCCCAGTAGGGCTTGCTGAGCCAAGTGACCAGGGAGGAGAAGTTCAAATCCTGGTTTCTCTTGAAGTGTACTGAGCTTTGTGTGATACACTCTGCAATTCATGGAAAGGAGTCTTGCAGTGCGATAGAAGAGACGCTCCTGCTGTGGAAGGCTTTTCAGAAGCGCAGACAGGTTCCTAAGGTTGGATTTTTGGTAATCATGAATGTTCAGTGCTGTGCTTTCTCTGATAGAAAGAAGCAGATTATTAAATCCTAATTGCAGCGAGATTTTGTTGTGACAGTAGCTTCAGAGAGTGACTGATGTCTGCAGCTCTCACTGCAGTAGGTTTCTGGAGGACTATGTTCCCATCCCCCCTGGAGTGGAGTTGGTGGAAGGTGGGAGCCGAGGGAGAGTGCCAGGAGCTGTACTCCTCCCTCTCCTGAGTGGCTGTGATTTTCCCTACGACTTCAGTAGACCAGGACTTAAATTTGTGTTTTAGAGAGGCTGACTGAAGGAAATCTAAGGGTGAGGTTCTAGCAATATAAATCCCAAACAACTCTCTCAGCTCAACTTGCATTTAGACAAGGAGTGCCTTCAAATTTAAAATCCTGCTATGGAGAACAGGACCAGGCCATAAATTATGCAAACGTTTTGATGACCATTGGAAACCACTCTTAAAATTTGGAGACTTCAAATGTGAAGGAAGGTTTCTTCAAGCTGGCCAAGTGAGGCCAGAACTCCCAAAGCAACGGGCTGTTTTCCACAGGGTGAGGCAGAGGGCTCGGGCGTGGGGAGCTTGCAATAAGGACTGGTGTTCCTCCTTGTTAAGGGAAAAAAATCTTCATACATCTTTTCTACTGATAATAAAAATATTCATGTTTGTATTCAATTGGAGTGTAAAACGGTACAGTTTTAAAGGCAACTACTGCAGTGTGGTTGTGGTGAATGAGAACTGCCCGGTAGGTAAGGACAATAGCTTGACTTTGATCTCAGCTGCAGCACAAGTAAGATTTCAGCTGAAGATATTTACTAAATTATTTATATTTATTATACAGTGTTTTCACTGAAAAACAATTATGTGTTTTAGGTACCATGTGGGTGTATCTTGCTAGAGGAAAAAAATACTTCAAGAATATTTACTCTCTGGGTTTCTTTTGGTTATCATAAAGCCTTATCTAATTGAAAGTGTTAATAAAATTGCAACTCAAAGGAAAATGTAGCAGGAATAGGGACACTTGCAAATGATAGACCTTTAGAACTTGAATTATTCTTCCATCGTTTCAAAACTTAAGCTATCGCTAGGCAAGGCAGAGAGGGTTTTTTTGTTTTTTGTTTAATTTCAGTGAAAATTTTGTGCCTTCTGTCAGCCTGTGAGTATCAACATATTAGTTATGTTCATTGAATCTGCTACAGAGGTGACTGTCAGTGTCCATCCTGCTGCAGCCTTTCAGAACACAACAAAAGCAGTGGCGATTCTCATCAGACCCTGCTCTGTGCTGTGTTGTGTGCTTCTGCCTGTAGCACTGCTCAGCATGCATTTGTGTTTCCAAATAAATATATTCTGAAAGGCAAACAAATGGTTCCACCTGTTTTTTGTATTCCAGGTACACTTTCTGTCATCCCCCCACCCCCCCCCACCCACCCCCGGTTAATGCAGTTTAGGTGGCTGTAGCATGAAAAGACTTGACAAACTGTTAGCATTAATGTACTGAGCATAATGAACACCAACCATACAGCACATGGTGCTTGTCTGCTTATTGGTGAATTTAACTCACTTTAATTGCAGTGTTACTTAACATGATGGAGATGTAGCCCTCAGAGGGATCATCTGAGGGACGAATAATGTATTTGTGTAAAATTTAAAAAAAAAAAACCAAAGAACAAACAAAACCAAACAACTAGCAAATAGTACTACTAACTGTAGTAAATTACAGTTTAATAATTATTATCTGGATAGGACTTGGCTTAAGGTTAAAAAGAGGCACTTCTGGAAAATAGGATAAAAGCTTGCCTGGAGCACAGCCATAGGGACTGTCTTTTGCAAGCAATACTGGTGGCGAGACATTCACTAGAGCACCTGGGAATAAATTGAGTCTGCTGGGAGGAGAAAGTATCTACCCTCAGGGCATGTCAATGGAAATAGAAGGTGACAATGAGCCCAAGGCCTGCTTGGCCGTATCACATGGGTCTCCTGGTTCTATTGAAGGTATTGCACAGCAACCCACCCTCTGAGCAAATCTGACACCTGGGAGGTTTTCTGTGCAAGTGGGAGGTGTAGGACCTTTACCCTCTAGAACAGAGCTGGTGCCGTAGGCGGTGGGACGCTGGTGGTGTTAGAACCTCCTTATGTCTGTCATTTGTACCCTGAACATTGAATATCTTCCTCATTATTCATCCTACCACACTAGAAACAGCTGGTCTTCAAGGGAAATTACCTAATGAATCAACAATAAGGCTATTGTGTAGGCGTGACATTTCTGATAATAAATTATTGCTTTCAGGAGGTTGACCACACTTGTCAGGGTTTTGTGAGTTACAAATTCAGCTGCCTTGTCTTATGCTGTTTTACATAACTGACAGTGTAAAACCTTGGCATTTGACTGTAAATTATTCCCTCAACTTCTAGATCTATATCATAAAATGTCTTTCTTTCTTCATTTGTTCAGAACAATCTTTGGGCATTTCTAACCCATACTTCGAAATTGTATTCATTTGGTTTTAATTGATTATCCTTATTGTGTTATATCTATTTTAGAATTAAATACAAATTAAAACATATTTTTACTTAGAAATGTAAACAGGCTGCAAATGTAAGGACTACAGTTTTTATTCTACTTAGATAAATGATATGTTTGCATATTTCTTATATGCTTACACTGGAAGGAATGGTTTTTCAGAAACCCATGGCATGGAGAAAGACCTAAATATTCCCTCTCTTGCTTTCCAAAAATATCTGGATGTAACTAATTAATTTAAAAGTGCTTGGCCTATATGAAATATGCTTCAAGGATTATTATTTTAAAGCATGCATTTTTTTTCACATGCAAGTGTTATTTGCCATTTACTTTGTACAGGCATATGACTAGTTAGTGATTAAAAACAAAAGTCTTTACTCCCTCTTAGCTGAATGCAAATAATACTGAAATTCAGTCAGTATCTGCAACAAATTGTATGCTTTATCTCTGTGGAATTCTGTGGAACCAGTTCTTTAGCTTTTAATACTGTAAGCCTTTTCATAAGTAGCCAACAAGTAGAAAAGGACAGCACTTTCGTTTTCTGCCAGATTTCTTGGGGGCAGAATGCATACTTGCAAATATGAATGAAGGAGGCTAAGGTAAGTCAAGCTGGAAAGGAAGTCAGTATTCTTATGCAAGTAGTTGTGGAAGTTAAAAATGAGATCTAAGGCAGGGAATACATGTTCTAGCAAGTATACTGGGTTTCAAGCACTCCCAGTGACTATTATTACACTCATTTCTTTTCACAGGTAGTTGATAGCTAATGTCTGGACAGTGCTGCTGCTTCTGCCTCATGCGGAATATGTTCTTTCTTTAGTGCAGTATGGTATTTTAAGGTGTTATGTAAGGCTTACTTTCACTCAAGCACTCGTGGATTACTTCTTAAAAATAATAATACAGATCTCAGGTAGAACTTAACCAAAACTCAGAGTGTCTAAGAAGTCTCTTCTGACCCTCCTGCCTGAGAACTGCGAAACCAGCTTTGCTCGGTGGTACCAGGGCACGCTGAACTGGCCTCATGTCTGATGTGGTGCCAGGATCCCTCTGTCCCAGGTTTTCTATGAAGGCCAGCTGTAAGTGGAGCAAAACCTCATAGTTATTGCCCTCAACCCCCCCCCCCCTCAAGGTCCCTAAAACCAGAAGGTCCCCAGGGAACCTGTGAAGTAAAATGTCCTTGGGGAGGATTGCACAAAATCTTGAACAAACTTCAGAGAGGTGCCTGGAGGCAGCATCCTCTGCCTCTGGGAACACAGGCACAGCAGACAGGGTGCTGCTTTGGTCCCCTGCTGACCCCTGGCCCTGGAGGGGTTTCTGAATCCTGCCTTTTCAAGTCTTCCATAATTTTTGTTTCCTTTATATGTTGCACTCCACATGAGGCGCTCCCAGGCACCCCGAGCACTCACTCCTCACTGGCTGTTAGGGCAAGCACAGGAGGAATCTAAACCAGTGAAAATCAACTGCCTCTGCCTTTACTGCCTCCTCGCTTTCCTTTCCAACGTGTATGAGGTGACCTCCTCTGTGGCTGCAGGGCCTTAGCTTTGCCCTCTGGGGAAACAGGCCCTGTGGCCCCAGCACTGGTGGCTCTGCTGCTGTCCAACACAAACCTCAGCCAAGCTGAAAGGTCTACGTTTTCACAAGAAAAATGGTCTTTTTTAAAAAAAATAATCCGTAGCAGAGTGCTGGCCTCTTTGGCACAGTGCTGCTTGCCAGGGCTGGGGGTGGGTGGCGGGAGACACAGTACCTTTCTGCTGGGCGCTGGCCTGCTGCCAGCCATTGCTCCCTCCTGTGTCTCCCTCCCACTGCCCTCACAGCCCCACATGTGGTGGCACCAGCTGGCCCCAGCCCTCTCCAGGGGTGCCCCGAGTGCCCCATGGCCAGCATACTGCTGGCACTCCCTCTGGGAAGGCGGCGTGCTGCCGGGCTTTGGCTGGAGCCAACAGCAGACCTTGCCTAGCCACGGCCTTTGCTGGGGGTGGCTCATGGCAGTGCAGGTCTGTGGCCTCAGAGTGGGTCTTGCCCCCAACAGCACCAGTTTGCAAGCAGGCTGCCTAGTCATGAAACTGGTGATCAGTCCTGTTAGGCTGCTCAGTAAGCAAAGGCTAAACGGTGTAGAGGAAGCTGTGAGTTACTGTGACCTTTACATGTAATATCTTGGCATCAGTTAATTAATTGTGTGTTTTAAGTGTGCTGATGGTGATGAGTTAGTGGTGGACTAACTGCTTAATTGTGGACGTGTTCTGTTTATAAAGCAATACCTGTAACCAGGGCCGGGTGCACCGAGCAGCCCAAGACAGACACACATCAGCAGGAGAAGCTCTGCAGCCTGAGCCTCCTGTCCTGCTGTCGCTGCCCCCTGGAGAGGGCATTTCCCACCACCTCTTGCCTTTGCTAGGCTGCCTTTCGCTCTGTCCCCTCCTACTCTGGAGGAAGACTCATCTCCCTTCCCTTCCAGGGATGTTTTAGCTACTCGTGGCAACTGGGGATGGGGGCGTGGGGATAACCCCAAGAGACTGTGGTGGCTGCTGCCAGCACCGGAGCAGAGAAGCACTGTTTGGGAGGGCCAAGGATGTGGGTTTATAATGGCTCGGGCATGGTCACCAAGGGTATTGTAAACAGCGTGGTGTGCTGTCCAAATGGCTTCTTATTTTGGTTGAAGATCATTGCTAACTAACAGGGCCTGCTGATTCACGTGAGCACCATTCAGTCGCAATGCAGAGATGAGATGACTGAAAAAAGAAGTGAAAAACAAATTTTAAAACATACAACCAAAGACCCACCCTACACGCTTTTTGCGTAGGACCGTATTGGCCCAGAAAATTTAGGTAGGTGTTAATGATAATCAAGATCCTCTGGAACCTTTAAATTTTTCTCCAAACTAATGTAATTTCTGGGGGTCTGTTGTTGAAAGCAGGTGCTTGCTGTGCTCTTTCCTTTTTCAGATAATGGAAATTCAGCTGAAACAAACAAAGGTGTCTTAACGGTGTCACGTTGTCATTTAACTTTCCCCACCAGTCTTCTAATAAAGACACGTTGTATTCAGCAGCATACAGACATAAGAGCAGTTCTGTCTCCAAAATCTGGCTTTACAGCGTAAGGCCTGTTGAGTTTCCATGGCAATGGCCACAAATTCCTCCCCAGCTCTTCAAAGTGAAAGACATATTTGTTTTGCTCGTGCAACTTTGTAGTACAAAAGCTCTCTCTCTTTTTTCACGTAACACCTGCTAATCTGCACTTGGTCCCTTTGAAGCCTCCTGCTGATGAGAAATTCAAATACATTTTTGCATGCTAATCTTAGTGGTAATCTAGAGCTTGTGTCTTTCATGTTCTGGCTGTGAAAACAGTTTTCTTTATAAATCACCAAAAATGTTGGCCCTGGTCGATCTCCATGGGAGGATGAGCCGATAGGGAAATCACGCTGTCAACAGCTTGGATGTTGATTCGCTCAAGGTGCACCGCAGCTTGGACCAAGCTATCAGATCAGGGCTTTTTAACCATCCATTCGTTCTTTGTGAAAAGAAGGAGAAAGGGGGGAGAGAGAGGAAAAAAGAGGGGGAAGGGCTTTCATTAGCTCTGGGTGAACCCAGCAGGCCGTGCGTGGCTGCCCGGCTGTGCAGTGCGAGTGGGCTTGCGAGGGGCAGAGCACAGCACTTGCAGCCTGAGCGCCTTCAGCTGTCATTTTACACCCTGTCCCCGTGCGTGTCAGCTCAACAAAGGAGCAAGGGGGGCTGCAAAGCCAAACAAATGAGCGCTTGCTGCAGTGCTTTTCTGGTCATCTGATGAGCAACCGTGCAGCCACAGCGCTGAATTCACAGCCTGGGCTTTCCACTGCAGCCGAAACTGCTGCATCCACGCTGCAGCAGCGTGACAGTCCTGCATGGATGCTGCACCACATGTGGGTGTTGGTACCATGCAGGGTCCCCCGTGCCCATCAGGTGCTGGTGTGCGTGGTACCAGCTACCCACACTGCCCTTCTTTCCACACCACCCCCGCAGAGCCCCTTTCCCCAGCACTGAAGTGTGCACAGGGAACCCACCTGGCCGAAAGCTGCCCAGGGTCCTGACACTGCCAATGCCATGAGGTGATTTGCCTGTCAGGCTGTGAAGGTCTGATGCCCTGTCAGCCTATAGCTGGAGATGTAGCTGTAGTGCTTCACCGATACTGTAGTATCTTTGTTTACATCAGTAATAAAGGATTCAGATGGTTTGCCTTTGGGGTGCTGCTGTGTGTCCATGATCTGTCTGTGTCTGCCAAAGCACACCAAAACACCGTGACCCAGTGTATTCCACCCGCAGCCCCGCTCTTGCTTCACTTCCCAGTGGTACTGTGTCTGGTGAGCGCCTGCGCTGGCAGCCCAGCCTCAGATGGGGATGTGCTCACAGTCTGTGCTGTGTTACTGCGGTGCTCCTTTGTGCTTTGGAGTTTTAAAACAGAGAGGTTTGAGTTTCACTGCAGCTTGGATATAGGTAAACCTTTGTAGCGTGGTTATTTTACATGAGTTGGTTCTCACAGAGCTTTACCTTGTTTAAAATTATCAGGCTTTTTCCAGTCCTAAAAGAAAAAAGAAACCTTCATGGCTAATTTCTTAAGTTCTTAAGTTCAATTAATATATACAGTTTTCCTCTTGGAGGAGGTCAACACTTTACGCATTTTTATAAGACGTGATACATGCCCAGCACTTGCTGAGTGGTGCAGGAAGCCATTCGGTCAGGCCATCTCTCTCCTGAAGTCTGAGCAGCCTGACCCCCTCCAACTGCACAGCTGGCACCCCAGGAACGCTCGGCGCAGCTCACAGTGCCCAGGGATTTCTGTCTGTGAAGTGAGCCATGCAGCTTTTCCTCCATACTCTGAATTTTATAAAATCTTAACTTTGAGAAAAACCTCCATTTGTGAAAGCTAACAGTGCATTTCAGGGAGGAACGCATACTTGCCGTTTCATACAGGATAGCTAGCAAAATACTTGAAGGAGGTTTTTCTGTTCATTGCTTGCCGTGCCTAGCTGCTATGCAGACTCTATTCTATTCAAATTCTCTTCCTTTCTTTAGGGAGAAGAGTCTGAATGCACAAGGGGGCTATGGTTTCTGCAGGCAGATAATATAACCATGTAATATAAACATGGCAATAATTTCCTTAGGCCCTGTGATCCATCAGGCATGTTGAGAACAGTTGGCAAAGGTCTGGGGAAGTTCCCAGTGCTACACAGCAGCTACAGATAAGATGCCTTTCTGCCTTGCTCAGCTGCAGGATCCACACCCCCGGCACCTGAGAGGTCCATCCTGCCGTCTTTCCTGGCAGAGTAAACCTCTGCCTTTGAAGTCATATGCCCACAGCTTGCAGAGCTGACTAATACATCAACAACAGTAATTTACCAAAAGGGGGGGTGAAAGAAAGCGGCGGCATAAATCTCAGCCTGGCTTTATTCTTTTACTTTAGGTTATATGTCTTTAAAGGAAAAATGCTGACAGCATGCTTGCTCACAAAAAGCTTTTTGAGCCAATGCCAAGAGTTTGCTCAAAATTGGTAAAACCTCCAAGCTGGGATCTTAGAGCAGACTGAGTTTTCCTCTACTTCCTTGCTTTATTTTATTTTTCCAGTAGTTGAGAAGGTGTTCAGTATGCCTGCTGCCTTTTGCTTTGAGGCATGGATCAGAGCGTGCTTTTGTCTTTTGAAACGGGTGGTCACTGGTGTCTGACTTGGTGAGGATCTGCTGAGTTTGTGTGTTTGCTTTCTCTGTATCTGTTACTCTTCAGTCTGGTGAGTGTGACTTTAAACCAATATTATTTGGACTGAAACAGTGCAGCCAGGCAACAAGGGGCCTTGTGCCTCTGGGAAGGGCTTTTCCCCTATGCAGAGAACTGCTTCATGAATGGTAACATCTGCAGACCAACGTGCCTGTAAAGCTCCCTGTCGCCTTTCAGCAGGGCCAGGTTCATGCCATAGTAACCAGTGCAACCAAAGCAACGGCCGCCGCCTCACCTTAACCATCCTTCTACATGGCAGAAATCTTTTGGTTTCTGTGCACTCTCATCTAATGATGGGAGGTTGCTGCAGCAATACTGTTGGGCTTGTTTAATGTTCAAGACATAAGGTCCTGGCAGCTAGCTCTGGGTCATCATCAAGATTTCAAGCCTAATAAATCACAGAAAGTAATTTTTTAATGAGGATTATGCCTGGCTAAGAGGAGCTGACCCCGCACGTTTTTCTCTCTAGCAATCTTTGTGCCTCCTCTAATACACTGGACAATGACCACTTGCATCTGCAAGCAGCTATTCGTAATTATGGTAGAGGTTCTGCTACAAGGAAATGTAGTGTGATCACTGTGTATTGCGGGGCCTTTCCACTGAAGGCTTGGACAGAGGAGCACTGTTGGAAGGGCAGGAGGAGGGACCTTGTCTGCTCCCTCCAGAGCCCCAAAAGTTCATCAATATCTCTGTGTTTGCACATGGAGACTGAAGCACCTGTGTTATGGGACAAAGTATGAAGAGCAGCTTGTTGACCTTTACAAACCTTTCCTAATAGTGACTACCTTTCCCTTGAAACACAGAGAGCTCAGAGCCTTGAATTATTGAGGAGTTTAAGATGTGAATCGCAGGGAATCTCCTGCCAGAATCTCCTCCCTCCCTGAGCCAGGCGAGGCCCAACAGCAAATGTGATGTGTTCTCAGAGATGTTTGTATCCTACTGCAGAACTGTATTTCTTGCTTTCTCCAATATTGATTGCCCTGCCAGTTTCTACTTCCAGCACCATATTTGTATCTAGAAGACTCTTTTCCACTTGAGCTGATGGGTCTGGAGTCTCATGTCCAAATCTTGATGCTTTGATTTAAAAAATAAATATGGGAAAAAAAATATTCCTCACCTTTTTTATTATAAAAAGTTGATCTATATGGAACGACTGGATCCCCACAACTGTAGTAGCAATAATAACATGCCTTTTATTGCTTCTTGTGCTGTATCATGCACTAGTATTATAGCCACACTCCCCAAGAGAATGCAGTAAAAGTTCCTCTTAAACCTCAGGGGCTTTTGTGATCTTCTCACTTGCTATTTATAGCTGATTAAGGCTTAATCATGTGATATAATGATAGTCCCCCCTGTGCTATATTGATTCCAGTGGGAACGAAGGACATTCAGCACCTCACATGATCAAACACTTCACATTCGTGTCTCGTTGCTCGTTACAGAATATGAGCAGTAAGACTGAGCACTCCTAGATTTTCTTATTCAGACTCATTTCGAGCTCCGGCTCAGACTGGAGATTTGCTGAGTAAATAGTCTCAACAATAATCTCAGCCTGATTCCAACTAATTAAATCCTGTACAAACATCCCTCTCTGGGCCAATATAGCGAAAGACAATGAAAACACAGAAAACCAGACATAGCTTTCCTCCAGATTTTGCTCGGCCCTTTAATCCTGTATCTTTTGAAAGATAGTAACGTCCATAAGATGAGGGGTCAGCCTTCCTGCCCTCAGCATCAAGCAGTGGAATTTTTCAATAATGAACAGCTGGGTCACCAGTGACACAAAAGCTGCTGTAATATCCTGTAGGCTTACGGGGCACAACAGAAATCCCAAAGCAAATCATGATGTACACAGAAAGGGACCGTCCTTTTCTATTAAGGAGGCCACTTCAAACCAGTCTCGACACCACCTTTTCTCCAGCTTTTTGGAGGCGAGATTATCCCCTGCGTATATTTAATCACACATTGGGGGGTGGCTTTGATTGCCTTTTTGGAGTCAGAGAAGTTAAAGAACATAGTTTGAAGGCTCTTATTATCAGCCCTCCACCCGCGTGCTCTCAGCCAAGATGTGTTTACAAACAACCGTTGAGATCAGGGAGAACAGTAACGCTGCAGTGGGCCCAAGGCTGGGGTTTGCACCGGTTTGATGGAATTGATTGTATTAACCCAGACACCAAGTAAGTGTGGTGAGAGCTTGTGGGAGGGGGAGGGGGGGGGAGTGTTGCATTTGTGTTTTAATTTTTATGAAACCCCATGGAATTCATGGCCTTTTCCAGAGAAAGAAGAAGTTAGCTTGTAGGGTTTTTCCTAAGTACCCAGTAAAGGAAAAAGTAAACCAGGGTAACATGACCAAAACCTAAATACTATAAAAACTTTTTAATGTATCACAAAAGCCAGTCTGAGACGTACGCAAGATATGTTGGAGATTCCTGATTAAAAGCAGTTTGTGTCAAGGAAGTTACCACTTGCAACATGTAGAACATCTGACAGTGATTAAATGGAGCTAGCTATTAGATTTTCCTAAAGAAACAATAGTTAAACATATCTCCACAAGTATGAAACACTTTATGTACTGTATCTGGTACACCTCATTTAAATTGACTTAGATGGAACAGACACACTAAGTCTAACTAGTAGGTTATTAAGAATATAAACCTGGTGCCCAAGAATTTACAATCAGTTATATGGGAGGTATCCTGACTTTCCTCCTTTTCCCAGGGCTTTCATTTACTAAGCATATGCTGTAAAGATGTCACATTTACAGCAAGGGACATGTTTAGGATGTTTCTTACAAACAGTTTTAAGTTACATACCTGTAGCAAATGCATCTTACTATGCTGTAATGTGCTGTATAGAAAGTCTTCATGGGCTCAAGAAAATGTGTGTTGAAGGAAGAATGTATGTGTTGGGAAGAACACATTCATAATTTATTTCTTCAGTTTGCTTATTAGCACTTGTGAATTTTTGATAGAAAAATGACATAAAAATGTTTTCTACAGAGTGACAAGCTTTTCAGCTCTGTTAAACCACTTAGAGGTTTGAGAAATATGGTTTACATTAAGCATATCATACTTCTAATTCTGGTGGGTAACAAAGAAGAGCTTGGAGATTCATCCAGCCTGTAGTTGCATATAAGCTGTGTACTTTAAGTGTTAATAATTTTAAGAGTTCCCTGAGAATTACTTTTTTGTTTCTTTCACTTTTGCACCAGGAGGTGTATTCAGATGGATACTGCAGGGCTGTACTTGCACTTAGGTGCTCTAATTTGTGTTCATACATCACAGCGAAGGAACAGGCAAGTCAGAAGACTGAGTTCAGCATTTCAATCTGCCTTTAATTATGGATTTCTCTATTATTTTGTGAGATGAGTGGGCAGAATTGCTGAAGTAAACCACTACAGCGCTGTAAGCCCAATCAGAGTCACTGTTTCAGAGCGTGGAAATTGTAGTGTTCATACCTCTCTTCCGTATGTCACTTACATTGAAAGGTTTTTAAAAATTATTATACTTCCATCGACAGCCAAAGGAGGCCTGCTTTCCAGGTTGGCTTTTAAAGCCCTAACCTGTCTCACTCTCTGTCTGTACAGGGTCAAGTCAGGAATTGCGTTCAGCTCCTCCAGAGCAGAAGAATGCTGAGGGTCAGTGTTTAGTAGTTGGGAAATCATGTGGGCAGTCCTCTGGGGGGCTGAGAGCTAATTTATGTTTAAGTTCAAACTTTTCTAATTTGCATATTGCCAAGTCTAATAAAATATTTATGCATAGTTTATCTCACTTTCAGGTAATTTAAGATAGGCAAAAATTAAATTGGAAAGTATTGCTTAAAAAATATGAGAGAAAAGTTGAAGACAATCTTGAGTGCAGGAGAGACATATTTTGCTACTTTTTAATTATCTTTTTCAGATGTACAACATCATTTGCTGAGTCATTGCTAGGTCTGTCCTGTGCACAAAGCTGTCCAGAATTTGTTTTTTTTAATGGGAATCTCAAAACCTCTGGGATTCTGAGGGCTGACGTGGGTCAGCTAGAGGATGGACTTGGAGGATGTGGCATGTATGCTTCATGGGGTGGCAGGAGAAGTCATGCTATGAGAAATGACAGGTTTAAAGGTAGATGGATTCAGCTGAAATTACTAGGGCTTGAAGCTTTGCCAAGAGTTTGCTCTTAACCAAGAGATCGTTACTGCAATTAGGTAATAGTTTTGACTGATACATTCTGTGAAATGTCAAATACTGATGTGTGCATGGGAGCAAAAGGGACTATGGCACTAAATGACACTTCTGGGCTTGGTGTTCAGCTCCACGTGCTTTTATCCTATTCTCTTTCTGCCAGTTGGCAGCTGATGACCAAAGTCAGCTTATATAAGCAAGGAAAATACAGGAGCTGTAGCCCTGCTCCCTGTGTAACTGTCAGCAGGGCACAACTGCGGATCAGCGGGAGAAGCGAAGCTGGCCGCTGCATGCCAGGACACCAGCGGGACAGGCTCCTGCACAGCTGCTCCGCAACATGAGGGCAGCCGTCCTGCTTCCTCAGCCTTGGCTTTCCCAGGCTCGCTGCTGGCTTAGATCAGTACTGTTAGTCATGGCTGTGACAGAAGTGATCCTAAGCTTGCTGTGCTCGGCACTGTACAGCACAGGAGATCAGAAAGTTGCTGTCAGGAAGAGCTTAAAGTATACGTGGAAAAGCCGGGCAAAGAGCATGCAGTGAACGGGAGGTAAATACCGCATTAGAGTCACAGTGCCTTATGGGGTGGAGTACAGCTGGAGGGGGAAATGAGAGGGGGTGCAATGGTGGGGTGAGAAAGTAGGTTGTGGTGATAGGGAGTTAAAGATTTCTTCTGAATAGACTTAAACAGCAGAAATGTGAAAAGTCACGCCTTTACCCTTGTGCCTGCCTGGGGTGTGGCAGATGATCATTAAATAAAGGGTAGTAAATGTCTTCCATGAGCAATTAACGAGAGAGGTGCAGGGCTGGGATGATCCCTGCTCACTAAGAACAGACTTGCAGGACAGCCAGTGCTGGTGAGCCCGCGGGCACTGCTGCAGCACAGCCAGAGGTTTTGCAGGGTGCTGCAGACCTGGGAGATCTGTACTCTTCTGTACAGATTCCATCACAGGACTCAAAGGAATGCGTTGCGATTTAGATATGCGTACACGCAAAAATGCCTCAAGGTTTGTAGGTCTGTGCAGTCTGTAGAAGTGCACAATTACACACTGTGGAGGTGTATCTCTGAAACCTATATAGATAACATGATATTTGACATAACACAAATTCTGACTCGTTTCCTCTCCTGAGCTGACCAAAATTTCACTTCCCTTTTTATTCCCTCTTAATATTTCTAGGTTGAGTCCCTGCCCCTTCCTAATGTAGGAGTGATAGTCAGTGCTGTATAGGTGCTCTCTGTCCATGCAGTTTGACCTGATTGTCAGCCATCATCACCCTTGGCAGGGCACTCTGAAGGGTTCTCCTGTAGCACCTCATCTGTGTTGGTATTCTCTGGCACAGAAAACTAGAACCCATCCCCTTCCTCCTCCTGTCTACCTCCCTTCAGGAAATAATGACAGTAAGGGCATAATTTCTTTACAAACTAACAGAACAGCAGCACATCAAGTCTCTGCTGTCTCACCAAGGGGCAGGAGAAAAGGAAAACACACACCCCACAAACAAACCCCCCAAACCAACCCACACACTTTTTTTTCTCTGCTTTGTGGTTTCACCATAACAGGGCAAAAACGTTCCAGTTCTCATGTATGTAGAGGCTGTGCAGTTCAGCAGCTGGGGCTACATCCCTGTGTTGCTCCAGAAACCACTCCTTTGCAATTTTTTGTATTTATAGGTTAATCCTAGTCTTTACTATAAGATGATTTTAAAAAAATCAGGAGCAGAGTCTCTTCAAGAAAAGCTAGGGGTTTTTTCAAGTTACTGATGAGCTTTTACTAATTTTTCATGAACTGACAAATGGTAGAAACTTAGGGCAGATTGTTACCTGGTGTACACCAGCTTTAGAGTGCAAATGCACAGACTTGCACTGACCTGCTTGCATCTTCATTATATCTGAATTAGGTGCTCCCCTTTTTGTTTTATGTTTTCTGCCAGTGTCACCCCAAGATTTCCCTGTATGTATGATTTCTGATGGGATTGTTGGTAGGTTTCATGATACCCTTCTCCTAAATTCAGTAATGTTTATCAGTAAGGGCTCATTTGGAAAGGCACCTTGTTAGTCTGATCATCCTGTACTTATTCATGAAGGCACATGATCTTTTCTTGACCAGCTCAGGAGCTCCTTGCAGGTGACTTGCAACAATCTTGGTATTTCAACTTCTTTCCAGAGGCTTGTGTTTGGAAAATGATGAACTCTGCTGTGCTATTAACTACCAAACCTGCACAATCTTTTCTCCCAGTTCTGACAGAATTTGGAAATAAAAATGCATGTACATTTTCCAAATGAGATTGTGCAACTCTAGTGGTTCAACAGGTCTGTCATCTCGCTTAGATATGTGTCTCAGAGAGTGGAAGAGTAGCTGATTGGGTTTGTTCTGAGCATTTTCATGCCAAATTATTTTTGTTGTATTGATTTACTCATATGAAAGCTATGGATTTTATTAAAGTGCATAAATTTATTCAATGGTAAAATTTAGTCATTTGTATTAGCCAACACAGGTTTTCAGAGTGTACAACCATGAGACAATGTCCTGCTGGCCAAAAGAACTTTCATCTTTTCAGAGAATGCAAATGTTCCTTGGAAATGCCAATGTTTTACTGCAAAATGTCTTCAAGATGAGCTGGAAGGAGGTTCCCTCAACAAGTTCAGGTGTTCGAAGTGGGGAGCAATGCTATCAGCACTGCTCTGTCTTCAAGCAAAATAAATGCTCAGGGATCTTTAAATCATCAGCCTCATTCATCTACACATAGATAATCTCCAATTTGCCAATAACTGTTTTCTTGCATAGCCCCACCTCAGTCCCTCACAACATGACAACTGTCTTCTCCCAGGTCCCTCTCTGATCTTCACTGCGTTCTGTGTCTTCTTCCTTCCTTTTTGTATATATCTATGCAGGGATGGCCCTTACACTGGGAATGCTGGGGTCATCCCCACCAGAAATTTCTAAGCCTTTCTCCAAGTTTTGTTTCCCTCCCCTGTTAAGCCCAGATGGTGCAAGGGCCAGAACAGGAGATGCTCTAGATCACCACCTGCTCAGAGGCATTAAAGGTACCGCTATATGGGTGAGAGGAGAACCAGTGGCAGCACACAGAGCTCTGACTGGAGAAGACCAGCAGGAACAAATGCAGCTAGCTCAAAGCCAGCCCTGTCCTATCAGTTTCCTTGCTGCTGTCAAGTTTCATTATTTTTTGGTAAGAAAACATGAGCTGGAGTTGCTGAAGGTGTAGGATCTCTCTCACCTGCTAGCTGTATGCAGCTGGGCTTGATGCTGTGGCAAGCACGCAGCTGGAAACTGCTTTTCAAAGCCCCTTCAGACCCCTGGGAAATGCGGCTGTCCCCAGCTGGTGGGCAAAGCAGTCTTTGTCACTGGCAGCCCACATCAGGGCTGTTGGTGGCCCAGGAGCGAAGCAAAGCTGTGCGAGGACTTCTGGAGTCCCACAAGGCTTCACAGGTGCTGTCTGGAAGTGGTTAAAAAAATGTGCTGTGAAGAAATCTGTGCCCATTTTTGAATATGTGGATCAGCATGGACAAGGCTGTGCAATTTTTTTTACTGAACCAGATGGGTGCAGGAAGGAGTGTGTGGTGAAAAATTGAAGCCTGTGGCACTGCTGTCCGATTTCTGGTCTTGATCTTTTGCAGATATGTTTTTCCCCATACCTGAACTCTTAAAATACCATTACGATCCAAACACTGTTCTTTTCATGTTGTTATTGTTATTTGGGTTTGGTAACTTCTGAGAGTGCTTCCAAGTTATGTGAGAGCCCTTTGCCTGGGTCAGCAGGGTTGGTTCTGGACTGACATTTTGATCTGTCAAGAGTCTGATTTTCAAACAAAAAAAATCCATGTGTAGCCTTTTTTCTTTTTTCCTATCAAGCAATCAGTAAGTCCAGCTTCATTATGAGACAAAGGATGGCGTGAGCTTTCAACAAGCAATGGTTGGATATTCTTTATCCTAAAGAAACCATGTTATTCTTTGCCAGTATGAAGCACACTCCCGCCAAGGAGACATTAAACACAAGCACTCATTTGGTGGTGGTGGTGGTGGGGGGAGGTTGAAGCTGCCAGCCATGATCAGATGACAGATATTTTTGTTAGGAAATAATACCTTTCTCCGATTTCCTGAGAGGTTGAATATAAAGCATAAAACAGGGGACAGTGATGAAATCCAGAATTACCTCTGTGTATTCTGCTAGAGGAGAGTAAACAAGTACCTATATGCCACCCAGGTACAACAGGCACTGTTTGGACAGCTGCATTGCCCATTGAAAGGTGCTACTTGATAGTGACTTGGTGATAATAATGCTACTTTCATATAAGGTTCATATAAAATTGTATATCTCTATAGAGATAGTTGTGTTAATAAACCCTGCGCAGCAGAGAAGTTGAATTTTCTGATGCATACCAACTGCTAATGTAAGACATGCTCCAGTGAGAATTCCTTGAGAAACTGCATTTACTGCTGCAATAATAGTAAAAGGTCACCTTGGATCGCATTTGCAAAAGGTCAGCCACCAGTGGAGATAAGAGCCTGTGCACGCAGAGCAAAAGTTGGTAGGTTCATTGTGGTTCCATCTGCAGCCACAGCTGAAAACCAGTCAGGATTAGACAGGGAAAAAAGTTTCTTCCATTTTGACTGATTCTGTGGTGGGAGAGGGATTATTCATATAGTAAGGAATGTCTCTGGGCCTAGTAAAAACTGTCAAAAAAGTCGGAAGTATTTTCAAATGCGCCATTGTGCTGAGCTCCTCTTGTATTTCTATGTTCTTGAGATGCGTCGGGATGAAAGCACGTCTACAGAATGGTTATGCCAGCACATTTTCATACATAGCTGGTTCAATGTGACGTGGCACAAGGTTTGTAATGAAAAATGTATGTAGGCATGTTTTCCAGCTTGACATCTGTAGTATAAATCTCATAGGCATAGGGAATTGTTATCCTCAGTTTGCTAGGAAGTTTTCACAAAGGGCTGGAGTTGGTTGTTTGCTGCAGTGGGTTCTGCGTTCTGTAAAGTCAGTTCTGTGGGAGTTTGAGGAACGCCTCCCTCACAGGTCGCTGCTCTCTTCTCTAGCCATCCTGGAACTCCACCAATAGCTGACAAACCTCAAGCACAAGGATAAAGAAGTTTGTATTGCATATTGCCTCTCCAGCTGTTCTTAACCAGATGTGCTGAAAATGTTGCAAGCTTATTCCCAACATTGCAGCTTTCTGCTTTAAAGAAAATATATTCCTGGAGAGGTCCCATAATTGAAATGGTACCAGGAGGAATTAGCATTTTTGTACACATAAGCTGTCTTTGCATCTGGCCCAGCAGAGACAGTGAGGAGAGGGGCTGTGGGAGCAAGGATCCTATCTAACAAACTCTAAGTCATCTTCACCATCTTGCAGCTCAGCCTCTCTAGGTCTTACAGAAATTATATGTGATCTACTCTAGGGTAGTCCATGGGAAGTTAATTCAGTTGTGATGGATTTACATTGTTTTGAATGATTCTGTTGGTGATATTTATTTGTGACAGAGCACGCTCCAGAGGTGCCCAGTGAAGTTTGTAATGCTTGTCCCTGCACAGAGGGTGAATGAAGGTCTTTGCCTAGTGAATTTATATTCCATTGTAAGCAAAGGGCCTCCCTCTTTCTCCAAATTACCTGGTATCTGTTAAGAGACACAAGAAATGTCATGTATCTTTGAAAATGAAATGTTAGGACACATGTCAGAGGCTCCCAAACACTGCAGTGAAAGAAGGCAGCATATATTCATGGCTGGAGTCTGCCCTTAAATCTGATCACATTCTCTGTTGGCCCCTAATTCCATCATGCTGACCCTTGGCGGTATAAGGTGTAATATAAAGCAGCAACTGACAGTACTTACTGCAGCTGCCTGAGACCTGACAGGGTTTTACTGAGTACACAAGAGCATTTGGTACCATTTATTGCAAGTCTCTGAAGAAGGCAGAGTGATCAGCGTTCTTGGAAATGAATGGGCTTTTCATGTTGTTGATTTCATTTCTGGGGATGGACACAGCACTCCTGAAAGCGAGGGATTAATAGTCCTGGCTGGATGCAAGGAGAGCGCAGCCAGCACTTCACACTCTATTTTCAGTGTCTGATTCAAGCGTCAAAGTGTGGGACTCAGAAAGAGGTTTCCAAATATTTGACAGAGGGCTAACAGTGAAACTTAGTGCTATTCCTATTTCCAGGCTGCCAGCAATATCTAGTAAATTTTCCCAGAGAATCGCTTCAGTCCACTGCATGGCTTCGACATTGCTCTTTCTTAACCTCCTTGTTCTGCTTAAGATTTACCTTTGCCTCTGGGCAGTTTGATGTTGCTAAGCAAAAAAAGAGTAGTTGTGTCTCTGGCATGTTTGGGGCACTTGGCTGCTAGGCAGACACTTCAAATAAGCCTCAGGGGCTGAAATGCTGACGGAGCTGCTACCTCTGGCATCCAGCTAATTTTTTTTGTACAAAATGCAGCAGAGGCTCCAAGGAGGCATCGCTAAGCAGTGAGCACTGGCGTTAGGAGGGTGAGAGGGGGGCTCTGAGCCCCAGAGCGAGCTGTAAGGGAGCCAGGAGCTTGAGGCAGAGGCCCTGGGGCTGGGATGCTGCGGGATCAGCGGGGCCAGGCAAGGCCAGCCGGCCACAGGAGTGTGGCGCGGGCACCGGAGCACATGTCGCCCCACAGCTTCGCGAGGCCAAGCTCTGGGCGCTGCCCCACGTGTGTCCAGCACAAACCACCGTGTTGGCACCTGCGAGCGATGGCGTGCGGGCCTGTACATCAGGGCCTCCCGCACGGTCCTGCTGCAGCAGAGGTTGCGCCCCACCTCTCTGCTGGAAATGGTAGCGGGTATCGACACAGATCAGCTTCACCATCTCAACTTTACAAGGTGTCTAGATGGAATATTGATGGATTTGGGCCTCAGAGTGACTAATTAGCATGCAGGATTCCTCAAAAGGGTTAACATGGGATCTTTTTAATTGTCAAAAGAGTTTCAGGCTATTAGTGTTGGCATATTCTTCAATAATCTGTTTTATTTTTACCTGCTGGGAGCTTAATTAAAAAACAAAGAGGCTCAATTTAAAGCCCATTACTATGCTAATTTTGTAAGAACTGGGCGGTGATTAAGAAGCTTTAAAAAGAGGAGTTTAGTTTGCTCTAGGGAATGGGTTGGAGGCAGGTTTTATTTCGTTTCATTAGCTAGCTACAATTATTTATAAACTAAATGGAAATGATATTAAAGAGTAATGAAAAAAACAGCATCTATGTATTATTGAACAGCAGAACTTTTTTTAATTTAGCATCGAAGTGTGCAGAGCCTTTATTACTGCAACTTGCACTTAACGCAGCTAAATGCAGTTGTTAAATATAAGAGGCTTTTAAAATATGCCCATAAATACAGAGCTGTCTGGTTTGCTTTTCCTATAGATCACCAGAGTAAGTTTATAAAGATATCAATGTGACAATAAAGATGAAGTACTGTCTCTTTTAAAAAAGGTTTTATGAGGTTTTATGCAGGAAAATTTCTTAACAGAATGAATTGCAAAGACTAATTTTTTTTTACTAGGTATGTAATGTTGTATAATCTAACAGTGCCACAAACTTTCTACTGTCTTTTGCCTGTCATGCCAGCCCAAAATAATTCTTGCAATTCCAGCAGCGTGAGGTGTACCTGGCAGAGGCAGCTGCATCATTTGGATGTTCAGAAGCCGAACGCAAGGCAGGTACCAGTGCAGCAGGGGCTGGAGATGTTCCTGTGGATGAGGTCTGTGAAAGGGTGAGGGCAAGCGGCAGCAGGAAAGCCTGGCTCCTGATTTGGCTGTGGGAGTGGGCAGCAGGAAGATGGTGCTGTGGGTACCGGTATGGCCAGGGAGAGGCTGTGGGGTTGGCGAGAGCCCAGGAAGAGGGCTCCAAGCTCAGGCAGCAATTTTGAACTGAATCCCCAAAACAAGGGTATCTGTTTCTGATTTCTGTGAGAATGTGAGCAGGGACATGTGCCCTGTGTCTGCCAGAGGAACTGGTAAAACTGGTGTGTATCTTCCCAGACTTGGGAGGAGGAAGAGGTGCTGAGGAGGCCTGGAGGAGCCACACATCTTTGGTGGCACCAGTGTCTTCTACAGAAATAACCCTTCCCTATAAAACAGGTAGCCCTTCTAGCTTGTGTGGCATGAATGAGATCTGGTGAGCCTGGCCCACCTGGTAGCTAAGTTAACATAGCATTTGAATTCACATCAAAACAGTCACTCAGTTCTTTCTAAACTCCACAACCCCATGACCAGCGTTGCCGTTCAGTGCTGAAACCCTTTGCACCACTGCTCATTTCAGGAAAGCTCTCTTGCTGTGCCTCAGATGGGGAATGGGAAGCAGCCTGGCAGTCAGATGTCAGTGTCCACCAGGCAGAGGGTCTGATAAGAAGGAAAGGTGGCCAGAGGGCTAGCAGCTGGTGCCAGCCTACCCTCGTGGGCTGCCCAGAGCTGCTAGTGTTTAACCTCTGTAAGGGTCCATGTCAGTCTGGTTGCAGCACAAAGCTCTACACACGTGTGGCCAAGCTTCCCCAGACCATCTTTGCCCCCATGACAAGGGAACATCTGCATCCATGTGCCTGGTCTTCAGAAAGCCTGTTCTTTCCAGCACGCCACAGGGCAGGAGCTCTGCTTTCCTTCCACCTGCAGGAGACTAGCGCTGGGGCTTAGGACTGGCCTGGGGCCTCTGTGTTTCTTGGCTATGGGAGGCAAGTCTTGGCCATGAGACTGGCATGCGTGCAGGTGTGGGCCGTGGGCTGTGGCTCTTAAACTGTTCAGGCTGTGAATGTTTATGTAGCTGTGGCAGGGAGGAGTTGCATGAGCAGCGGGAAGGCTGCAGACAGCCACACAAGACAAGCAGGGTTGCAAATGGAGCTGCATCATGGGGCTTGGGTAGTGCTGCAGGGATGCAGAAGCGTGGCACCCACTGCCTGAAGTGCTGTCTGTCCCAGCTATGCCCTGCCACGGTGCCATGACGATGGAGCTGAGCAGCAACTCTGCACTGGGTCTGCTGGATTTGTCCACGCTCCAGAGTTCCCCCAGGTTGAGAGTCCTGCAGGAGATCAACCCCAGGGCTGTCCGTACTCTGCAGGTCCCTCTCCTGGTGTCACCACTGTCCAGGATGCTATCTTAAGCCCTTCCTCAGCTGCACCTGCGCATTTCTTTAGGCTTTTATTTTCTACTGGAATGGAATGTGCATCTCATATGTGGTGCCTTGCTGAGGAGGCTGAGCCTGGAGCACAACATGGGTTTACAAATAGTTTCAGCATTGGACTGGGGAGGGGGGGCCAGAGAACTGTCTCTTTCTACTTATAGAGGATTCATGGAGAGTGTAAGAGGGAGTTTTCCGTGAAGGGAGCCTTAGGTCTGGCTTCAGTATTTAACTCCACGAGTGTGATGATCAGCCAGCAGAGGGTCACCCAGCTGACTCCCAGGCAGCGGCACAAGGCCTGTGAGGCTCACCCCAGGCTGCCCTGAAGGCAGCGGTGGGTCTGGGAAGGCTTCGTCCCAGTGCTGGGCGCTGGCTGTCACTGCGGAGTGCCAGTTCCCTGAGTCCTGGGGAGCAGTGAGTGTGTTTCCAATCTGCATTGCTGCACGTTTCAGACCATCGGTTTTGGGGTAAATGCTACCGCGGTGAGGTGATACTAATATGTGGGGCCAGGAAGGTGGCTGTGCACCAGAGAGGCTGGGGCTGAGGGAGGATGTGCCAGTACCCAAAGCCAGCACCGGTGCCAGGCAGCATGATACCTCCTTACTGCACCCTCAATTAGCCTTTTTAAATTGTCTGTGTCAGGGAAGATGTGAATGGAGATGGTGTGAACTTAGTTATGGAGAATCTGTAAGAAATGGGCTTTTTTCCCTCACTTGTGTTGAACCTTGCAACTGAGAAATCAGGGGCCCATCAACAACTGAGCCATTTCACCTTGCAAGCCATGACCGTTTCCCTCTTAAATTTACATTTCTGGGGGCAGATTTGCATATTTCCTCTGTGTTTAGAAAGTGTTCAGTAGGTACTGCTGTCCGCATGAAGACATAAAAGCATAATGTGAACAAGCAGGAAACCCACACCATTTGTGCATTTATTTGCTTGAGACCTAATGTAACTGCTGACAGTAGTGACTGGGCTAGCGCACGCTGGGAAACAGGGCAGAGCTGGTACTTTCAGAGTGAGCTGTATGACAAAAACGGCACTATTTTTGCATTCTTCTGATGACCACGATCCCCTTCCAAGTCCACATCCAAGAGCGACTCTTTTCCAGACAGAATCTGTGAATTGCCTAGGCCCTCTTGACACTCTTGTCCTGAAGTTTGGCCTTTTTGCTGGTGTGTATCTGATTACATGAGGATTTATAACTGTAGAGACATGTTTCATGACAGAGCTATTGCTGTTGGTTCTCAGACTTATTCTTAATTAATTTTCTCATCTTCCTGCTATTTCATCTTTAATTCTACAACAACTGTATACTTCTTACACCAAAATGGTTGATGGGGCATCTCCAACTTAAATAGTTGATGCAGCTGGTAAAGTGGTTCTTGATGAAAGAGATAAGTCATGAGGAGGGTCAATACAAGAACTGAAATTACTTAGTGCCCTGCCCTCAAATACCTATAGAAAAAAGCAGAACTTTTGCTGTCAGAATCTTCTGCGTGGATCCCGAGTTTGTCATGAGGTACAGCATTCTGCAGCTGTTTAGGCTCTGTCAAATCAAAGTTCACCATGTTGCTTCCACGGCCACACTGGGGAGGAAAGCCTAACCCAGCAAGTCTGCTGTTCCTGCGGGTAAACTCAAGGCTGAGCCTAGCTACAGAGCTGCCTCTGGAGATAAAACTCATGCAGCAGAATAGCTGAAAGTCATCTTTTGGTTCTAAAGGCAAACCGGACTATCCAGGATCCCTGAGGTCTTAAATGTCCCTTGGCCTTCTTTTGACCCTGTATACACCTTACATTCTTCCTTTAATGATTGACATTCAGTGGGTATGTGCCTTCGGGCATACTGAAGTTGTAGCTGCTTCTTCATCAAAGCAACTGTTTACAGCTGGTTTGAGTTGGATGCCAATAAACAGTATTCTTTTTGTCTCAAAATAAAAAGCAGCTTAAGTCCCTAATGATAAGGATTTTGTGCTTTGTAGAGGAAAAATTCGGCTAGGTTGGGACAGCCGGCTGCTCAGCTTAGAAAATCAGAGTACTTTATACTTCCAGCTAAACTGCTTTTATCTCCTCAAGTGAGTGGGCTATAGATTCTTATCATTGTGGCAGAAGTGATGAGGGTAACATCTTTAGTTGGAAATCACTGGCAACATGTGGAGAAAGCTTAAGATGTTGTCACACTTTAACTTGGTCCTAATCTGTTCAAAGGCTGTTCATACTTTCTAACTGCACCAGCAGGTAGTGAGAGGGAGTCAAAGAGCATCAGGATAAAATAGCTCATGCTTTTCTTTGGAGAGTTTATGACTTTCATAAAGTGGGTACAAAGAAACTGCAGTGGTAACTGTTATTGTCTAAATGAAGAGCTTATGTTCACCCAACCATATTTCATTAACTTGTACACCCAAGCTTCTACATTTCCTGCCTGCTTGGTGCTGTGCTGGAAGCAAATCTTAAATATTTTAATGCCTATTGTCAGTGAAATGAGAACAAGAGAAATGTGCAGATCAGCCATGCCCCTTACGTGCCCATCTGACGTGTCTGTTGCGACTAGCAGGTAGCACGTGCAGGCATGCGCTGCAGCGTCGCCTGTGGCATTCGCAGAATTTCCCGTGCAAGCTCTTGTGTGAATTGTGGTGCGTTGATGTGAGAGCCAAAAATGGAATCATTTTCCCTCCAACAGCAAATTGAGACACTGCTAACACCACTTCTGTGTCAAAGCTGGGGGTTCTGAGGGGGAGTAGTCGAAAATAGATTCAGGACCAAACTTCTCAATGAAGCTAAGCATTTTGAAACTCTTCCTACCTGTAAATGAGGGCCTAATCCTGTCCCTGATGGTGTCAGAGTGTTTTCTCCATTTCACTTACTTAAAGCAAAAACTTGCACAGTTTCTCCTCCTTTATCTTGAACAGATGATCTTAAAAACCTCAGAATTACTGGTGAGCAACTTCATTCTGTTTCAGCAAATACTCTAAAAAAATTGCTTTGTTGATGTTGTAGAAAGGACAGTACAGTCAGAGCAGGATTTTTTTCAGCCAGATATTCAACAAAGCACCTAATTTTTGGAAACATTTGTGGAACCCTCAGGAATACCATGGGATATTTCCATGCATTTATAGAACAATTCCAAGCCATACAAATTTTCTTGCCAAAATAAAGGAATGTTGTACTGATAGGATGTGGTGGGGATTTTGTATACTTTCTTTGTAACAGGCATATCTTTTTTTTCCTCTTTGTATGTGCACGTGTGCATGTCCATGTGCATGTATAATATATATATATTCACATATAGCCAGAAGTTCAGTGGTATTTTCCAGCTTTGCCCTGCTTACAACTTTTCATTTAATTAAAAAGAAATTCTGAAAAAGTTAATAAAATGTTTAGACAAACCTTTCAGTCTTGTGAGCTTAAGGAAATAATCCTCTTTGCATGCCTAATAATGTTGTTGGTGTCTAATGGGATTTCATTTTCACACATGTGGAAGTGTCCTGTGTGATATATGTTTAACTGCTGGAATAACTTAAAAACTGTGCTAATGTTCCAGGAAAAAGGAGGGTCTGGGTGCACTCTTGGGCCTTGCCTATTGGTAAATCTTTTTTTTGGGGGGTTTAGCAAGTCTAGTTTGCCAAAACCTGAATACAAACACAGATGCCGGTAGCTAAGTCTTTAGGAGTCTGTCAAACCATATTTGGCCTTACAGGAGCTAGGAGATTTTTGGTAGTTCTGTGTTAATCCAAAAATTCACTTTATAGAGCAACTATAGTAATCATCCATACTAGAATAACTAGGCTAGTCTGTTCATTAACTTAAAAAAGATGAATCAGATGTTTGGAGTCTTCAGAAAAGCCTGTATTAAGACAGCTATTTATTTTCCATCATAATATTAATAATAAGTAATTGACATGATGGTAATAAGAGTGAGTCCACATTACAAGAATAAATTTTCATTCCTGGGTGTTGCACAACACACCTTTAGTTGCCTGAGTTTGGGGGTTTTGGTTTAGGGTTCTTTTTAGTGTTCCTTTTCCTTTTTCAGTGGTCCTGTTAACAGAGTTTCTCCCAAAGCTCTGTGCCTCTGGTAAGACTCTTCTGTCTCATCAGAAGAACAAAGTTTGTGAAAGAAGGACAGTAAAGAGAAACTATGTGAGATGATTGGGGGGGTGGGTGGGTAGGAATTTTTCATCCATTAAAGGTCAGACTAATAGAGCATGATTTAGAGCAGAATATAGTGGGGACTTTTTGTAAGACAAGCAGCAACTTTTCATGCTCAGATGGGGATTCTTGGGTTAAATTGCTATCTTTGAGTTCTGAACTTGGAAAGGTATTAAAGTGGAATTAAACCTTTACACAATCCGGCTCTTGTGTCATTCAGGATTTTTTTGGGTTCTGTTTAATTGTACATCACAGCAGGGTTCTGAGTGACTGGTGCTCTAAAGAAATGAGGGGTAGGGTTAAGTCTGCAGCCCACTGCTCTCTGCTAATCCTTCTTGTTCCTTGAAGAAGGATTTGCTTTTGCTGCCAGCTTGTGAAAGACTTTCCTCCTCCCGAAGAGATTGTTGTGGCTTTCCTGGGGAGGTGTGGTTGCTATAGCAGGGAGTCACGCCTGGGTATTCTCTCAAACCCTACTGAGAAAGGGCCAAAAAAGAGCCGAAGAAGAGTAAAACTGGGGATTAAAAAATGGAACAATGGGAGACAGGAAGATAGGAGTGGGAACAAATGGGAATTACAGCACCAAAAATAATGCAAAGTGACAAAAAAAGGAAATAGAAAAATAATAGCTGACAGTTGAACTGAAGAGAAACACTACAAAAGAACAATTTATTTTCAACAGGCAAAGAAAATAAAAGGGCATCTGGGAAATAAGACACAGGCCTGTGCTGAGGGCTTTTTTGGTTCTTACTGTATTGCAAACCTACATGCACCAAGTATACAAAACTTTCTCCATACCCCCTTCTCAGTTTCATCTTTGCCACAATCTGTTTATTCAAAACAAAATCTTCTTGGGTTTGAAACTGTGTGTTTACTTATTTGCTGTTAAATTATATTTTTAATTGTGTCTCTTCCTAGGGACTAAGTGGAGGATAATTTTGAGGTTTTCATATAAAATATTGACATGTAGTTGAATAACAGAAGAAAAGATCCAACTCTGCTCAAATTCTGTTCTTGAATGCTTCCCAAAGAAATAACTGCCTCCAGGAAGATGCCAGTTTTGCGGCTGCTTACTGGAGACAAATTCTTCAGCCCTTTCCATGGCAATGCCCCCGACACAAATACCTGGTCCTGCCCCTGCCTGGACACCGTGCTCAGGCGCTGCGGGAGCAGAGATCGCACCTCCCTCCTTACCCTGCTGCCACTGCATCCCTACCTTGTGTTGGCCAGCTCATCGCTCTGTCATGAAGAGCTTACCTTTAGAATTTTTAGGTGCTGTATTTTGGTCCTAAGACCCTTTGCTCTACAAGTCAAATGCAGACAAATTTTGCAAAAATCCCAATGTTTTCACTGTAGTGGAAGAAGCAGAAATTTTCATTCAGTCTAAAGTTTATCACATTACACATAAAATTTAAAAAGAAGCCAGTCCCACATCTAACAGCAAATCTCTCTGAATGCCTTTCCTGCACCCTACTGCTTTATATATAGGAGAGGCAGAGAGATGTAACAGATGAAACATTTTGTTTATGAAGTGTCTATGTTTTGTTTTATTTCACATGTTTTTGCAATATAGATAACAGATTACACCACAGAGCTTTCATTGCCTTGTGCTATAAAGATACTATAAAGCCTTTCTGGGTATTAATAATAGATTGTGTTGATGAGTTTGGAGAAGCTGGCAATAGACCCCCCACTGTAAAGACATTAACACCACAGGACTAAGGTATCTTTCCCTTGCAAATCAGTTGCTAAATTGGCTGTGCTGATGGGTTTGGGCACAAGCTCTCCTACAGCATCAGTGCAGCAGGCACCAGGAAGTTATTTTGTTTTATACTGGCAAATAACGTTTCTTCTTCTTAATGTTCTTAGTTGAGAGGAAAGGCCCTGTGTAAATTCTTTCCCTAAGTCATTCTTGCCAGCCAAGAAATAACTTAGAAATTACATTTGAATTGCTTTGACACACAATTATTTTTTTTTCTGTAAAAGTGAAGGCCAGGGCAGTGAATCACCAACAGTACAATTTCCCTGCTTATAGGGCCTTTAGGGTGAATTTTCATATAAAAATTATATTAGAAGAATTTCCCTGTGTTGTTGGTGATGTAAATTCAAAGGCAACTGTAAATTCAGTATGCCATTTAGTGAACAAGAAGGATAAGATGCCTCATCAGACAAGTGAATATTCCTCGCGCTGGAGCCAGGCAGTCCTTGCAGTCTTGGGCTGTGGAATAAGGCCTCCTCCACAGGCAGCTGAAAATCAGGGAGGTTGTACAGGTAGGAAATAAAGGTGGATTTAGTTTAATATGTGTAAATAACCGAATAAAACTCCAAAGGAAGAAAAGCAAAAAACCCGTTGGTTTTCAGCGGTGACCTAGCTCAGCAGAGTTGCAGCAGAAGTACAGACTCCCCAGCACATACTACGCTTTTACAGCACTTCAGGATAATTTGAAGCTGTACAAAAAGCACAACAGCATAAGCCAGTTTCGCCTTTTTTAAACTCTTAGACACAAATAATGTTATTTCCTAAATGTTTGCACTGCCTAAATATATAATTCTAACAAAATAATCATATTTTGTTAATACATTAGGCTTCTTAATTGCAGCCCTGGCTACATCAATTCAATTGGTGCCCTTAACTTTTATAACAGTTTCTATTCTACAGAACAGATTAGGAGAAAATTGCAGCCATAATCTGTACAGTGCAATTGCCGTGCTATAAAGAGGAATGGGAGTAGCTGAGAAGAGCAATTGGATTCCCAAAGGTGGAGCACAGTAGAGCAATATCAGTGACTTTGTAAATGAAAAATTGTTTTAATTCCCTTCTAACAGCAATAATTCGATTCTTCATAAATTTTTCCATCAAAGTGTTGTAAGGAAAAATGCTATAAAATAGAACTGTGTGGCAGTGATGGAAGACAGTTGAACAAAGTGGTCAATTAAGGGATGAAAATTAAGCAAAGAGAAGAATCCATTCTGTCACATTCTGCTTGAAGCGAGAAACTCCTCTGCACTTTACATTTTATGTTTTACTTTGTAGTTAAGGAAGATGTAACTTTTTAGGTCATTCTGGCCCAGCTTGAGCAAGTTACATTAGGATGGCAGCTTTGAATTCTGTGCGCCTATGCATTTTAGTGAATCCATTCATTGGGTCTTTTCCATTTGTCCCAGCATCATGGTTCCAACCCCAGAACCGCCGGTGCCTGAGCTTTGGTGTGGTCAGCGAACGCTGGGGCTGCCTGCAGAAGGGAGGTGGAGATGCAGGAGCTGGAGTTGGGTTCCGGCAGCTGGCAAGCCCCAAACCAAGTGGCCTGAGGAGCTCTTGGGAAGGTGCCGAGCATCACCTGTCACCATTTTGCTGCCCCCATCCCTTCCCCTGCCAAAGACCCATCCTTCAGAGTGGGTGGCAGCTGAGACCTGTCTCAGCATGTTGGGAGGGAGCTGGGAATGGCTGCTGTGCAAGGATGTCCCTCGCCAGTGGAGTGGCTGCAGGGTCCTGAGCTCTGCTTGGGAGGGGACGGCAAGTTGCAATCCACAGATGACTCTCTTCCTTTGCTGAAACTATGCAAAGAGAGAAAATTAACACAGGGCAAGAGACTTCTTGGGGATAGTAATTTCTGTTGTAGAGGCCAGCGGTGTGCTCTGGCTGGGACTGCCACATGTCACGGAGGGAGGCGCAGTGCCACTGTCCCCACTGCTAATGGGAAGCTGAGTCTAAAAATGAATGAAATCCAGCTCCTGTCGAGGCAAGTGCATCTTTTTGCTCTTATTCCAGCGGGAAGGAAATCAAAGGGTAATGTTTTTGTGGAGATGGTTGTGACACAAGCCCATCAGGGTGTGGCCACCCTGTGATGCTGTCTGGGCCCATGTCTGGTGGGTTCATCTTTGATGGACATGAGCTTGTGGCACTGACGATGTCCATGGCCAATCTCCCACCAGCTTCAGAGCAAGATTTCGCTTAGCATGGGATAACACGTGATCTCTATCATTATTCTATCCATTATGTTGCCTTTGCAAAGCAGTACAGCACTTCTCATGAAAATACAGGTAAAATGTTCACAGGAACAAAAAGTACCTCAGCACCCCGATATGCTATGTTTTAATCTGTAAATCCAAATGCACATTGTGAAACACGGTTTTAAACGCAAGCTTTCACCTCTTACTGCAGCACCTGTGGATAGAGGGTTAATAAATATTTTCTTCGGTTCTCCCTGAAGAAGAAAAAGGTTTCTTTGTTTTAGTTTCTCTCTAAATATTACTTTTTTTTTCCTAGAGACTTTTAATTTTTGCGCATGTTTTATTGCTACTCAGTGAAAGGGAATTAGCTTTCTTTTACTGAAGTTTCAGCTATGAAATTGGCTTTAATAAACTATGTGACTATTTTTTCTGCAGGGAAAATATTTAAAATGGATTAAAATGGATTGTTTCTTTTTTAGGGTTTCTTTTTTAAAAAAATCATAAAATTATAATAGTTCTGTTTTGCTTTAATGGATTTGAGATGTTTTGAATGTTCAGAATTCAGTGTAACCAAGCAACAGTTTTTTCTTTTTTGTAAGCACCCACGAGCTGTAAGATGCTACAAAAACGTTCAAGTCCTGTGCAGGAAAACCCATGCATAGTGTTTTCCCCATTCTATGTCATCTAAAGAAGACAGAAGTATCAAAATTCCTCTCAAAGAACAAGTAACAGATGACATTCATTAGTATTCTAATTTCTTCTCTTAATAAAACTCAGTTGTGTGAAAAGCATAATATATTTTACTTCAACTCTAACATATTTCTTACTATACGAGTGCGAAGCAAACTCCCAGTTGGCTATAGAGGCACAATAGGGATGTCATATACAGGCTGTTATCAGAAAGAAAAGCATCAGAGCTAGAGACTATAGCTGCAATATTTTCAAAAGCTTGTGACCACCATCTTTGCATATTTATTAAATAAAGAAAAGCCAGGTATCTGCTGTGGTTTCTTGCAACGCATAAAGTCAGAGTAACGCAGAAAGGAAAATGATTTAACATCTCTGATAGGTAGACAGCAGCATCTGTCCTCTTGCATACATCAAACACGGCTTAATAACTTCCTATTTACTGCTTCATGGCAAAAGTCCAGTAAATAAACAACCTGACTGAATTAGTCTATTTTTATACCTCTGTCCTGTATAACAAACCTCTTGAACCACACTTAATATGAACAGCAAATTTTGCACTGCACATGGAGATCTCTCAGCACAGATTAAATTAGTTATAATAAAACAATTAAAATCTATTTGCCCACAGACAGGAGGAAATGAAGGACCTGGGTGAGCAAGAGAAAGGTAAAGGGTGGGTTGTCAGGACATCAGAAGAGTAAACAGCAGAACCGTGATTCTCAGGAGTGTAGCAGGGTCAAACTTACTGCAAGATAACTACGCAAGAGATAATAAATCAGTAGAACATATTAAACACCAGATGGTTGTGCCCATGCAGGAAGGCACAATGGATCATGTAACTGTGGTTGTTTCTAAGGATTACTGATTCAGCCTGACTTCACAGGGATATCCTAACAAATAAAATCTTTATGGCCTCTTCCGCTGGTGAACATTTTCATCTACCGTTTAAGGACAGGACCACATGTCTCAGCGTTTTCATTGCCCCTAATATATATGCAAAATTAATTTCAGTTCACCCAGTTTTAGCTGGTGAAGATTTCTTGATGATATAGTACTGTAAAATTGCTTCACAGCATTTATTACAAATACTTAGATGGACAGATAGGCCATTGTTCCAAGCTTTAGCTCAGCTGAATCCCCCAAGTGTTTCAGGCATAGAGGCAAACACACTTAAAAACTCCTAAACCTATTGAGTTGTCTTTCAGAATTGTCCAGGCAACAGAATTTATTTATAAAACTCTTGCAATCACTGATTCAAAACAAGGTTTTCTTGTTCTGCTTTTCTCCTTTGTCCTCTTTGAACAATTTTCTTTGGAATGTTTTCGTTGTGCTTAGGAGTCGGAGATTTCCTGGGGCTTCTAATAAAGGCATTTGATTTCTACTCTCCACATACTTTAACAAGTCCAAGGATTTTGAGGTTTGACATTAACTTAAGAGAGCTGGAGATAATCAGCCATGGGGGTAAAAAGTCAGAGTTATGCAAATTATTTGTAAAATGTATAGAAAGAAAAAGAAATATTGCTTCAAATGTGGTTGGTGTGGGACAGAGCCTTTGTCTCAGCACAGAATATCTGCATGCTCCCCTTCAAATTTATGGCTTTGATTGAAACCTGTAAAGGGGTGATCTGTAAAGTATTCCTGCTATCCCACACTTCTCAACAGGTTTATTACCGTTCGTTTATAAAATGAACGGTCTAATGAGCAGTGGTTTAGATCACAGATATCAAAGTCTGGTCATTTGTCAAGATTAGTTTCCTGTTGTGAGATTGCCTTGTGCAAAAGAAGTGCATAACCTTGGGTTACTCTCTGGAAGCTGAAAAAATACCTATAAACACTTTATAAGATAGATTTAATAACGATTTTATAATCTCAGAATTAAATCCAACAGTATGGGTGGGGTGGGTGGGGGTGTATTTGAGTAAGTGCGTGTTATAATGCAGAGAGTGCCCGAGTGCAGAGCGTGGAAATTTGTTATGTTGACAACGGACAAATTAAAGATACAAAGTCCATGCAGTATTGTCAGGCCAATTTAATGTTAATTTGAATGGGTTAATGCTACATTGACGACAATTGTAATTTGTTATAACTAAAAGGCTGCTTTTGGAAAGAAACACTGCTGTGAAAGCACCGTCTTTCTGGCAGTGGTGAATTGGCAATAAATAACACAAAATATTTTCTATTTATGTGTTAACCCTCTTTTATTTTGAAGAAGAAGAACTCAAACGCTCAGTAAGGCAGTACGAGGCGAAGGTGCTACCCAGGTGAACGACACACGCCGCAGCACGGGGCCGGGAAGAAAGCGGGTTGCTTTTACGTCCCGGCTAGAAGAAACGGGGCGGGGGGGGGGGGGGGGGGGGGAGGGAGGCGGAATTTGCTTTCCTACTTCAAATTACGTGTAAACCGTACTGCACTGGGGCGTGCACGCTCACTGACGGCGGCACATCGTGTGGTTTGCCTGGCAGAGACGGGCAGTCCCGGCCATACCTGCGGGGTTGCGCCCCTCACCGCAGCGTCGGGCCCGCTTCTGGCGGGCAGCGGCCCCCCGGCGCCAGCCGCCTCCGCGGGGGCTGCCCTGCCCGCTGCCCCCCGGCCCGTTCCGCGGCGCTGCCGGCGGGGTGCGGCGGGACGGGTGTGCTCTGCCGGGGGCCGGGGCCGGGATGCTGCCTGCGCGGGGCTGGGGGCCGGCGCCCCGCCGCGGCCCCTCCGGAGCAGCCTCCGGGCCAAGCGCGCCCATCGCTCGGCGCTGCTTTGGCCAGCAGCGCGGCCGCAGCGCCGGGGCTTGATTGCCGTTATCGCCGCGGCGTTGCCGGGCTTTCAGGCGGGCCGTGTCACGTTCCGAAGTTACTCTTTTTCAGTATTTCTCGGCCCAGCAGCGCTGATGCGAGACGCGGGGGCTGCCGGCGCGGGAGCGGCCGTCGCTCCCCCCGGTCGGGCCGGGCGACCCGCCGCCCCTGGGGCTGGCACCGCGCGTCGGGTCCGTCCCGGCCGTCCGCATCGCTAGCGACTGAGTCTGGCTGAGGCGCACACGGGTTAACCGCCGCCGTGGTGCGCATGGGCCGGTGCCAGTTAGGGGAGCCGGATGCCTTCGCACAGATTTGCTGATCTTCGGAGTCTTTAAGTGTGCTCCATCATAACAACAGTCTTCAGACAAAAGATACCAGCTTAATTAAACTGAGTCAAATACGTTTAAGCAGCTAAATAGAAACAACTTTTTTAAGTGCTTAAAATCTGTTTGCTTTCTTCTTCCCTTTGTGTTTTAACCCTTATTCTGTATAGATAAAAATATTTCCTGCTTAGGGATTTGCTAGCTACAGCATGGTAAGAAAAACCTTGCAGATAAACCCAACTGACTGTATGAAGTCAGATGGCCAAGTTCACTAGCAGTGCCTGAGGGTCTTGCGTGGCATCAGTTTCCCTTTAATAGGACTAGTTCATTATGTACCCCAAAAAGAGCCACTCACTCCACCTTGCGTGGCTTGTACGATGCACCGCTGGGACCTTGTGCAAAGGTACACACCGAGCCAGCAGGGTTAATAGTGTAGATCTCTTTTATTAGATCGAAAGGTACAGATGGGGAAAGCCCACAAGTTCTTGGGCAGTCAGCCTTTCTTTGGATGCTGTATTTACATTTTCTTTTCCCTCCTGCCCATTCTGTGACTCCATCATTTTGCTGAGGAGCTAGTGACTGCCATTTTGCTGTACTTCTCAGCTCAGACAAAATGGAGGCTTTGGAGGAATCAGTAACTACCACAGCCTGCGCCTTCTAATATTGAAGATAATTGCCTTTTTTATAAAAGGTGGTAATTTTGAGGGTGAAAAAAAATAATCAGCGTACCCCATCCCAAAAGGCAGAATCTCCTTTTTTTCCTGTGAATACATGGGTGCAGTTGTGTTAATTTCGTTGCCGAAATGTAAATCTTAATGCACCTTGCTATTTGATGTATTGCCATAAAAGACACTGAATTTCAAATCGCCAAGCCCACTGTGTGATACAGGGACGTAACTTAGTTATTTATCTTTATTTGAAGCAGCCCTCTTCCTAAAAGCTCACTTAGGGAGATTCCCAGTCGCCATTAGAAAAGCAAAATAAAATTAATCTAAATCATTCTAACTTTATCTTAGAAAATTAATGATGGATGAAAGAGGGGGTTCATAAAGGTTTAATAAGAACTAGTCTGGAATACAGTGTGTATTCTAGAACCCATGATTATAGTGGTAATTTAGCAGATTGTATCACTGCCTATCTCTGCCAAAGGATGTTTCACACCATTTAAAATGCACAGTACTCCCTTCAGAGACAGGTTGTTCTGGAATAACTCAACATCCAAAGAAAAGCCGTGTTGTTTCACTCCTCTCTTTATCAATTGCATGTGTGCAATTGCGTGTGTGTGCATCGTCTTCTCCTCAGCAATAGCACTAAGTTTTCATGCTTGTTTCTGTGTTCGTTTATCAGACTCCTCAGAGACAATACCAAAAATGGAAAGTGATGAGATCTATTCAGAATAGGGTTTAAGTGCTGAACCAGAGAGCCTGTATAAAACCAAGCATGAATTGGCCCTTCCTCTAAAAGGTGAATTAAAATAAATTTGGGTTTGAACAAGTTATCCAAACTCCAAGAGCTCCTTTTTGTTTCTCATTTTGAAGAGGAACAAAACAGTGAGATAAGGACAAACCTTAGCCTTTTTTTTATCCAGCAAAGGTGATTTGGGAATCTCTAGACCAAAGGGATTGAGATTTGAATAAATTGCATGCCTGGGATGTTTCCAACACTAAGGATGCAAGTCTCGCAGTGTGCAAAAGCATGAGACAAGCTGATCTGTAGTTAAAGAATTTGCTGTATTTAAATTCATGCAGTGTGTGATCTGACATTCCTTTTGACTTTACTGCCTCTCTCTCTTACAGGCTGTTTGCTGCTAAGTGCAGCGGCTGCATGGAAAAGATCGCCCCAACAGAATTTGTGATGAGAGCCCTGGAGTGTGTTTACCACTTAAGCTGCTTCTGCTGCTGCGTTTGTGAACGACAGCTGAGGAAAGGGGATGAATTTGTTCTTAAGGAAGGGCAGTTGCTCTGCAAAAGTGACTATGAAAAAGAGAAAGACTTGTTGAGCTCGGTCAGCCCAGACGACTCAGACTCAGGTGAGCTTTTCCCACACCTGCTCCAACTGGAAAAGCTGCAAGGGTTTGTAGAGCCTTCTTATAGAAAAGTATATACACTTTCACATCCATTTTATCTATATGCACATGCCACTCATGCAAATTAGCAGGCACAGCTAAAAAAATCCCTACTTATGTCTGCCCTCCCTAACTTTACTCCCTTTCTTAACTTGCAGCTTAGTAAATGACAAAAGTTTTTTGTTTGAATCAAAGTATTTTCCCATAAGATCATAAAATATGCATCAGAGTGTCTTCAGTTATCTGTGGCCTCCTTCAAAGTGTGCTGTTTTCCATAGGCATTTTCCATCCACTTAATAAATTTTCAGTGGATGCTCTGCACATACACTTTCAGCACCGAGCTAGGAAAATGGGCATAGTAGTAATATGATTTTCAAGAGTATTCTCTCTGCCAGTCACAAATGGTAATGTTAAGAAAAACTACAAGTACAACACAAGTTCTGAGGAGAATCTGAAAGTAACAGAGTAGTGGGTTTGTGCTGCAGCAATAGCATCTGCATTGCAGGGAGCCAGGGCAGCTGCCCGCTCGGCAGGGCTGCCTGTGTATCCACTGCAATTAAGGCAGGCAAGGGGGCTCACAAAAAAAGAAAGATAAAAAGCAATAACTTAAATGAGGAGTCTGACTCTGGGTGCTTCCAAGCCAGCTACAATGCTTGGCTCTCCTGACTTCCTTCCCGACTTCTCCCTGGCAGTATGTCTCTTGGGTGCTACTAAGGCTCTAGTTTCTGATCATATCTGTTGCCTACCTGCTGTTTTGTGTCTGAGCCCCATTCTGGTGTCAACCTAGGAGATCATCTATGTGACAGCTGCACTGTGGCTTGTGTGCTACATATGGTACAGAAGTGAGGCATGCAGAGTTCACCCATTGCAGATCTTCAGGGGTGCCCTTCAGGTCCTGTGCTGTTCCTGATGATTGCAAACTGTTTAGGATCCAGGGACAACAGGCTCGATATTTTACTAAAATGCACTGCTACTAATCTGCGGTGTGAATTCTCTCTTCAGAGGGACCTGGGGTTTGAACAGTGTGATTGCAAGAGTCTGCATCGCTTGGCCTGGGAGTTAAGGCAGAGGGTCACCATACTGTGGCCAGAGCTTTTGCCTTCTCCTAAAGAAGACAGTGGAGCTCTCACCCTTGATAGCAGCTGGTGGGTGTCTTCCCTGAAATCTTCTTGGTGGTGGGGAGACAAATGCTTCCTGTCCTCCACACATTTCCTAGGGAAGGTTTTAGAAGAGAGTAAGTAAAATCCACTTCCTGTTGGTCCAGGGCTGGGAACACGGTGCTGCACTGGACAAACAGTTCATACACTGCATTTGGGTGCTCCAGTTCAAAACCCAGGGGATCTAGCGTTGGTTACAGTGAGGATTGGCTTTCAGGCTCACAGGCAGTTCCAGGAGAGATGGAGTGCCTCCTTCCTGTGCCATATACACTCAAGGAGACTGAAAACCTCCTGCTGCCCATGTGCCCTGGCTCATCCCAAGACTAGAGACAGTGTGTACACAAACTGCTGCCAGCCATCGTAATTACATGCTGGTTTCCCAAGAAAATGTCTAAGAAAGATCAACAATTACCATTCCATTAAGTGTACAAATGACATGAATGTCTGCCTCTGGTTTATGGGAAAATGCATTATTCCGGTTTATCTAGGAGCAGTAATTAACCTTAATCTCTGATCTGAGAGCCATATTCTCCACATTGCTGAAATTTATATTTTCATGTCAGGAATGCTGCAAGACAAAGGTCACTGCTGGCTCGACAGGACAGGTGGGACTGGGGGCTTTTTTTGAGCAGCATGTTATTTATTGCCATACTGTATTTGCAGGACCTTGAGTGCTCTGCTCTGTAAATCTTGTGTCACAGGCTTTGGGCTCTTTGCGAATTTGCCCAGGGCACACGGGTTTCCCACTTGCCCTTCGGCATGTCATTCTCATCACCAGCTTCAGCATCCTGCTGCCTGCCTGCCTGTGTCCAGACAAACTCCCTCTGAAGAGCTGTGTGCAGGGCTGTTCCCATGCCACAGCGATGTGCACAGGCATCCTCCTCCCCTGCCTTCCTCGCTTGCCGCACAGGCACTGGTGGCTGCTGTTTGCCAGCGCCTGTGCTGGAGATGTGCTTTGGGCAGGGGTAGGCTGTCCTGCAGGACCAAATTTTCTATTTTGTAATCAGCAGTAAGCTGCCACAGTGGCACAAAACAACCTTGGTTTCAGTTCCATTTTCTCTTAGCACAAGAGGTAGTTTCTTACTCCTGGAGATGCTTTTTCTTCCTCCTTATTCTCTGTTAGCCAAACCCAAACCTGAAAAACAAGCTGACAAATTAAATGGGATGTTTTGTCTCCCATTGTCAAATAACATCGACAACACAGATCTCCCAGATGCCTGGGTGAGAGCAAATGCTTTCACATAGGCCTGGCGCAGAGTGTGTCCTTCTCCAATCAATTGTTTATCCACTGGACACAAACGTAACTCTCCAATGAGCAATATTAATCCTCACAAACCTTTCCTTAGAAATGGCATGCTGGAAAGTTAATAATGTCATGGTTATTAAAATGACTGAACTTCTCTTTAATCATCAGGCCAAAGATGCTTATTAAAGTAAAAGGTGATTAGATTGCTAGGTGCATAATAATCAGACCCTAAAATGAATTAAAGTCTAATTTGTTAATTCCCCAAATGTAATCTTTGAGTACATAAAAATTGAAGTGTGTTTCTTCATGTTGAAGTCCTTCTAATACTGTATTAATGTTTTCTGGAAGAAAAATCAGTAGTCTGTTGAAATAAAATATGCTGAGTTGCAAAGTTTTGTTTTTCCCAACAAAATTTGTGCTTACTCTTCAGCCTTTGCCACTGCAATTGAGATTTCCCAGTATGATATAGTAACACTGGTAACAGCACCTGATTGTACAAATATTCAGAATTTAACTATAGAAAATAGAAATAGTCTATTTGGTCTACACAAGCACATATATACTTGTATGTATTTACCAAGAAAGAAATTTGTGCATGCACATATAGACACATTGTAACACATAGAGAAAGAATGCTGATATTTTCTGTGCAATACAGAAATGAGATGGCAAAGATTACATTTGATATCATCCCTAGAGCTTCAAAATACTCAGAACAATAACTGGAATCTACACTATATTTAGCTAAACAGATTTTGAGATATTTATGTGACACTTGCATTTACACTGTTTTGCTGCTATAGCCGTGCGGGCAGCAGTACAGGTCTGCAACTAATGCTTCAGGAGAGGATGTGGCTCTGGGAAAGGTATGTATCAGTTGATGTGGTTGCAGCAGGGGAGCATGCAGGGGACCAAGGAATGCCAGAAGGGCGCAAAGTCTCTGTGCCTGATTCCTAGAAATATTGAAGCATTGGGCTTCATGGACTGATCAGTCCCATGCCCTCAATTAAAAAACATATTTTTATGCTTTTGTGGCATTTGATTTAGACAGTGCACACAAATCTGAGATAGTCTCTTCCTGCCCGCTGTTGCTTTACGTGTTCAAATAAACAGGGATAATAGCTGAACCTGTTGACTAGTTTGGCAGCTGAAGAGCAGTTCTCAAACACCCTGTTACTTTGATGGAACAAGCACAATTTTATATCCTGTTTATTTTTCACCAGTTAAAAGTGATGATGAAGATGGAGATGTTAAGCCCACCAAAGGACAAGTAACCCAAGGAAAAGGAAGTGATGATGGGAAGGATCCAAGACGACCTAAACGACCAAGGACAATACTTACTACGCAGCAGAGACGAGCATTCAAAGCATCCTTTGAAGTGTCTTCCAAGCCCTGTAGGAAGGTATGTGCTTTGTTAGGGACCTGAAGTCAGCTCTGATGCCAGGCTGCGGGGGTGACAAGGTCAGGCCACAGCTCCAGACAGCCCCCTGCCACTTCCCAGGACAGCAGCAGGTGCCTTGGGGTGAATACCAAGCCCAGGCCAGCATATGGCGATGCTCACCCAAATACTGTCTCCGCCTGCAGCCATCAGCAGCTGAGAACCAACCTCCTCACTGTTATTTCTAGATACTCACCCGCAGTATGCAGAGCAGCTCCGTGACTGATTCCTGCTGAACAATACCTGGTTCTTGTATGACATGAAATAGGCCTTGACTATCAGAGCCCAGGTAAACAAGTGACTTTCGCCCTCCTCCTTCCCACTGCAGAGGGAGTCACTATCCAGTGAGATGGCTGCTCAGCTTTGGTCCCACTACTTGTCCTTCCAGTCTTGCCTTTTTATGAAACCTAACCCTGCTATGGATCTTGTTTATAGCATGTAGGGAAATGTATAATGTGTTGCTTCGCTGACAAAGCTGGTGAAAATGAAATCTTTGCAAAAAGCAACCAAGGTAACTGTTTCCCTAAGTTTGATTGGGAAAAAATGGAGTTGCATCCTGAAAGCTGTCATTTTTACAAGAAGTGACATTTTCCTGCTGACGTACGAAGTATGTCTTTTGGGACAGTGCAATGTGTCTTTTTGCCCTTCTAAAGTATGACATTGTACCTCAACAAAATGAAAAATACTCACAGCCAAATTTGTATCTTTTTGCACAGAACTGTTTTATGGGTAAAATAAAAATTACGAAATGACTCTGCGTCTTTTTACACAGCTATTTGTTCAGTACTCACAAAACATAGTGACATGAAGGACAGAACTTGAACAAGCAAAAATACGAGGAATTTTTAAATGTAATTCTGTACAGGCAGTTACCATTGTAAATACAGGCATATTTCTCTTAACATAATTGATTAGTTTTTTAAAAAATATAAAAAATTACATCATTAAACTTTTCCTCCTGTAGGTCAGAGAAACACTAGCAGCTGAAACAGGACTCAGTGTGCGAGTTGTCCAGGTCTGGTTTCAAAACCAAAGAGCAAAGGTAGGTTGTTTGTCAAGTTCTCAAAAGTAAAATGCAAATTGTTCTCCAGCACAGATACCCGAACCCCAGATGTAGTACATGCCCCAGAGATCCCAAGGACTGAACTGTACATATTTTGCATGCATTGCTGTCTACATCCATACAAGAAAGGCAACTTTCAAACACAGACATAAAGTTCATGCGCTCAAAGTGACATGAGGCTGGGAGTAAATGTTGCATGCAGACATGAACTGGAAACTGAAATGTTAAAGCTTAGAAATGAAACAACCCACAGTGGTGTGTACATGAATATAAATGGTTTGTATTGATCAATTTGATGTTTGCAAAGAGTTTTGTAAGGCAACAAAATGGTTGCATTCAGAGCCATGAGATTGTTCTGTTCTTCCTCTTTTATTCAGATGAAAAAACTAGCACGAAGGCATCAGCAGCAGCAGGAGCAACAAAACTCGCAACGACTAGGGCAAGGTAGGGGATTTGTGATGAAGCCAAAGCAAGTGGAAAAGAATCTGCAAGGTTTCTTGAAGTGCCATTCCCACATCATGTCTTAAGAACAGCCATGCAGGGCATGCACCAAGTCTGTGGATAATGTGCCATCATCAGTAGAAACACACAGAGGTGCTGTGTCTGAGTGCCCACCCCAGGTTATCCCAGAGCTGTCCCACGGGGCCAGACCCTGGCAGTGCTTACACAGAAGTTGTTACCTCCTTTCTAGAAGAAATGTGCAGTACAGAGGTGCTTTCAGTGGAGGAGATCTCCAGGAGGCTCACTCCAGGTAGATCTGGCTTTTTTTTCTCCTGAAGGAAGGGGGACCGTGTTCAGCTGGGCATCTGCAGGCTGCTTGCAAGGGTGTCAGCATTGCTGCTGCAGCACAGCACAGGGAGCCCCTCCTGTGCCCTAGCAGCTGGCCGGACCCCGGGGCAGGAGCAGGGCTGGCCCTGCTGCTCCGTGGATGCTTTTGAGGTTCTCCGTGTCCCAAAGCTTTGCAGCCTCAGATCCTCCTCTTTACACAGAACCAGAAAAACTGGTACCAACATAAGTTAGAGAGTATAAGGTCTATGTCACACACAGGACAGACTTCGGGAAGGTACGCTCCAGCACCCAGGAGCTCCAGAAATGATATATTCAGAAACTACAAGTCTTTCAACTCACTGCTCAGGGTTGTACTTTTAACAAAATTTGGAAGGCTCCTTTGAATGACAGGACACACCCAGCTGTGTTCTTTGCCCTTGAGTTCAGTGTTGCCACTGGTGTTACTCTCTGCTGCCTCTTTGTTCCTCAGCAGTGACTGTGCCCTCCTGTTTGCTTTGCAGAAGTAATGTCCAACCGAATGGAAGGGATGATGACATCTTACACACCACTTGCACCACCACAGCAGCAGATTGTAGCAATGGATCAAAGCAGTTATGGCACAGACCCATTTCAGCAGGGTCTTACCCCTCCACAAATGCCAGGCGACCACATGAACCCTTATGGTAAGGCATGCATCATTCTGCCGCATCAGAAATAGCAGGGTTCGTATGCTGCTTCACACACCACAGGTTCAGTAGAGTTACTTGCTTTTGTAATTCCTTTTTCCTGGGATTTGTACCAGCCAGTTTTGTGTGTTTATTTTCATGTACACATAAGGGGTTAGAAGAGAGCTCATCCTGGGCTCTCGACACCCTTCAGAACTATTTCACAGTGTAATTCTGATAAATGACAAACCAAGCAACATCACCTCTCCAGCTCCGCTTTTTTAAACCACTATTCAAGACACTGAAAAATAAACAGTACCAAATTCTAGCTCCCTCACAAATTTTTCCTTTTTCTTAGAAGCTTTGGGGGGGAAAAAGTGCCTTCAATAAAGAAGTAATCTATTAATTTCAAAATGAATAAGCACCCCTCTAAGATCCCTCAGATTGGATGCATGGATTTGTTAAAGAACAGTTCTTGAGCTACTAAGAGATGTGTCACCACAGGACATTTCTCCTGCATAATTTTATTCTCTGCCCAAAATCAAGATGATGGTTTGCTTTCATGATTCCCTGACCACACACCATCAAGTGGATAGGTACACCAAATGCATCACAAGCATTAAATGCCTAATAGATAATTCTGGACAATTGCAGTGTGGCATTTAAATAAAATTTAAGAGGATTTCTCAGACTGTGATTATTGGCCTTGCTGTAGCCCACAAGGGCCTGTTACATCAGACTCGTTTCTGCTGACCAGAACCAGACTTGCTTCTACTTCATTGTAGAGGTCCATGTGCATGTCACTTCACAAGCACAGCATGCACAGGCCAACAAGGAATCTGCTTTGGGTCCATGTTATTACTTTTCCCACTGAGACAAGTCCACAGTACACACTAGGCAATTTGGTAAATCCTGTAAGGAGCTGAGGACATCTGAAGGCCCAGTGAGCATTAGATGGCTTGTGATTTTGTTGCTAACAATTTCCTTGGCTTTCTAAGCAAATGTCCTCGAGAGGCAGGTTCTGTGCTCCGAAGTGAGTGCAGGAGGTAGCTCAAAGCCATTTCAGATGAGTACATGAGGAAAAAGAGCCAGACTAACGCTTTCTTAGTGCTCACAGGACTTGAGCACTTTCTGGTACCTTAAGAGTTGAAGTAAGCTGAAATCTTAGTTGCTAAGGGAAATAAAAGGTGCTGTTCCAAACCAGCCCCAAAAGAGTGGAGTTTTCTGAAATGAAAGCATGTATACAACTATAGCTCACTTGAGGCCAGGTGGGCTGGGTCTCCTCCTGGGTCTGGTTGCATTCTTTTACCTTGTGAGTAAATGAAGACCACTGCTGGTTACGGTGCTCAGACAGTTTCTCCCTGTTGCGGGCACCCCATGTCTGGTCCCACCTTCCTCAGCAGCCCTGGTGCCCCCACTGCTGCCGGATCCCAGCTCACAGAGAGCCGGGGGCCTGTTCCTCCCTGGCACTGTTTGCTCCTGTCATCAGCCCAGACTCTTTTTTTTTTTCCTGTGCCGCTGACTGATGTAGAAATTAAATCCTGGCAGATCTGAGTGGCACTGCTGCCAGCTGAACTCTGCAGATATGTTGCTAGCCTTCCTCTTAGTGTAGGTTGGACCCTTAGAGTGAAATTACGTTAACATGTAAAACCAAACCCAGGAGGGTTCCCTTTTGCTGCAGTGTGCAACACGTAGGCATCCGTGTGTACTATGTCCTCCTCTGGCTGCACAGAATCCAGCTTAACGTATACGTTTCATTTGCAGGAAACGACTCCATTTTTCATGATATCGACAGTGATACCTCTTTAACTAGCTTGAGCGACTGTTTTCTTGCCTCTTCTGAAGTTAACTCCATGCAGGCTAGAGTAGGAAACCCCATTGACAGGCTGTACTCTATGCAGAGCTCGTATTTCGCCTCATGAAAATAAAAGAAAACAAACAGCCGGCGTATATTTAGCCAGTGACTTTTTCCAGTGCAGACTCTACAGCCATATGTTGCCCAGCTCTTCCTTCACAGTGACTCCTGCTGCCTCTGGACTGCAAAGAGCATTTTTAGGAAGACTGTATCTGTGTGCATATATGTGTATGTATGTATATATATATTAATGCCTACCTACATACATACATATATATATGTAAACAAAACACATCCACCAGTCCCATACCCTTGATTCCCAGCTTGCACCAGACCACGAGACAAGCACGGAAGGAACAGAAGACCCTGCTCGTCAGCAGCCTTTGGTTTGGTTTGGTTTGAGCTCATGGTTGTAAAGGAAATGGATTTTGCGGAAAGCTAGACCTTTTCCTCCTTTCTCTCTTCCTTTCTTTTGGATGTTTAAACTTTTTTTTTTTTTTTAAAGCCACTGATACTGACATCAGTCGACCATATGACAAATAAATCAAAGAAACTGGAGATTCCTCCCTTTTCTTACTGCATGATTCATACTATGTTGTGGATAAATTGCCATTTGAACTGTGAGAAGTTAATGTAAATGTGACGTTCAACATTTGTTTCTTTCTACACTTTTTCTACATAACCTAGATCTGCTCATTAGTTTATAGCCCTTATGCATATGATACTGAGGAAACTGGTTAACAGTAATATTTGTGGAGAAAGCCAGTGATTTCGTAATAAGAAAGGTCTATGACCCTGGAGAGGAGATGCATGTTAGGGACAGAGGCATTTAGGTTAGTATTGATCTTAAATAATTAAAACTAAAGGTGCTTACAAGGCAGAGTTTTATTTAATTCTTTTTTTTTTTGAAGTGTGAGAATAAAACAATTACATTTGTTTGTAAGTACTGCAGTGCCAAATTTCAAGTCTAGACCATGATTGGCAAACATGTGTAGTTCATTCTGGTCTGTTTGTTTATGTTTTGCACGAGGCATAAATGTGCTATGCTCCATTGTCCATCTGGAATAATTAAGCACTCCTTTAGTTAATTATCTTGCTTCAGCAAGAATCTATGATACAGAATTCTAGCCTGAACCATCAGAAGTCCTGAAATGTGCACTGACCCGGGGAAAGAAGGTATGAAAGAGACACAATGGGAGGTTTAGGTATGTTGAGCTGGAGTCTAACCCAAGTCCTGCAGGTTTTGCACTGACAGGACTCCTGTATTTACAAGAAATACTCTAAAATGAACCTATTAGTGCACACATAAGAAGAACAAGTACACAAATTGAAGGGAATGTCCCAGCTGAAGTCTGAATGTCTCAGATGCTGAAGTTTGAGCATGTGTCATATAGGTTTTCGTAGGGCATAAAATATCATAAATAATAATAGTATAGTTATAAATATTGCCTGGTGATAATTATAATGTGGAGAGACAGACAAGTACGGTCATGGCTTTCAGTGGAGAAAACTTCATGGGGAAAATTTGCCAGGGTAATATCAGTAATTATAGGGTGTGTTCAAAATAGAGCTCATGGGGAAAGATTGGCAGGATAGGCACTTTCTCAAATAAATACCTTTTAATATATTGACCATAATAGCCGAAAACAAATCCAAAGTGTTGATTAATCCAACTCCTCCAGGCTGAGGACTGGTACCAGGCCAGTGCTGCAGAGTCTCCCGTGGGGCTCGGCACCTTCTGCAGGAGCGTGGGATGCTCTGGGACTCCTGTCCTGGGTGGAGAAGCCAGAGCAGGGCCCCTGAGGAGAGAGCAGCCTCACCTCAGCAGAGCTGGGGTCCTGCTGGGGAGCCCCCGGACAGCCACCCACCCCTTCACTGATGGGGAAAGTCCTCCTTGTGTCCCAGAGGGGTGGATGGCAAGAGTCAGATGATAGGTCCAAGGGAAAAATTACAGTCACATTCCTCCCAGTGTGAAATCATGGACCAAGCTTGTTAGAGGTTTCTTGAGAAAGCAGTTTTTATCTGCAAGATAAGTGCGTGCATTTTCACTCTGTGGAGTTGAGGAAAGCACCAGGGGCGAAGACTATGTGTGTGCAGTGCAGACAGCAAAGTGCAGACCCAAGGCAAATCCTTCCTGCTGCTGCAGGGTGGCAGACCCACTGTCTGCCACACACACAGCCCTTGGTGAGCAAAGGGACCGATGCCAGGGCGATCGCTCCCCTCCCTGCAGGTTTCCATCTTCTCCCTCCACCGTGACAACCCAAACTGCAGCTGCCATGCCCAGGGAGACAGGTCTGTTGCACCCATATGCTTTTGCTAGCAACCATTCTCTCGCTTTCTGACAGGGATGTGGATTTTCAGTTGAAGGTTGTGAACCTCTGGATATATTTTAAAATTGGAAGAATTTTTTCTTACTCACCCCCTTCAATTATTTTTCCCTTTCCTTGTGTATCAAAATAAATAACAATTTCCTTTCTCTACACGATAGCAACCATCTATAAAGAACTCAGGTGATCCTCACTGCTTGCAGGGCAGAAGGCAAGCAGATTTCATATGGCACATTATAAACATTTGTCACCACTGATCTCAACAGATTCATCAAGTTTTCCTTTACTTTAGAGTCATAGAAAAGTATCTTCACCGTCTCAGACATACTGAGTTTATAGACTCTACACATAGGCACGACCTTGCTTCATCCCTCATTACTGGCAGGATCAAAATGGCATTTTTAGTGTTTACAGGGATTTCTAAGGGAACCATAATGTGACGTACAGTTTGGAGAACTGCCTTGTCCCAACTCTACCTCTGCTTCTGAGCTGGATATTGAAAAAAACAATCCATTTCCAAGGAAAGAACCAGATGTCCCATTTTATAGCTGAAGTAACCATAATCTTTTGCTGATTTTTTGATGACTGTTTGCCACCGTTATTTTTTCTTTTTTTTCCTTTCGCTGCTTGTACATACCATCTCCTCTCTCCTTGGTGTGTTGTATGATGATGCCTTAGCTGTTTGTTCCCCATATTCCACCATCTCTGGTGCCACGTGCACGACACAGCCAAGCCCTCTGGCATGTGTAACGTTTCCCATGCCACTGTGGGTTGCTGCTGGTCAAGGGAAGGAATGCATAGCCAATGATTTCCAGTGGACCCATTATATCTGGCAAAGGCCAAAGTTCATTAAAGCAAAATAAATGTCACTTTTTTTTGTGGAATGAATTGCCCTACTGGAGTGTGATCATTGTGGGTTTAACCTGGGACCTGCAGTAAAGGATTATATAGCAACCTCTGACCTTTTTGATTTCTGCTTTACTCTTCTATTGTCAAGGGAATGTCACCAATCAGGTGAAAGTAAAATGTTTAATGGGCCATATCCCAGTAATATCTTACACTGAGTCAAATTGATAAACTCTTGCCAAAAATTCTTAGCGTCTGGCACTTCCACGGAAACCACAAACAATGATTGCACATATGGGAGCTTGAAGGCTAGAGGTCATGACAGCAGTTTATTACATGCACCTTACAGTGATCATTTTCCCTAGGAAATTAACCCCTCACTAATATAAATGCATCAAGTGAGCTCTTCATGGTGTTTCAATCATGGTTTTTTTGCTAAGAAAGAAATATATGTTAAACTGAAGTGGTGATAAGATGCAGTTGAGTAAAAGACGATTGATTAGGTTTCAGTGTTTGCTCAATAATGTTTAAAAAAGATGATTGTGAGATCAGAATGAATATGCTAAGTGCCAGCTTCCTCAGAAGTCTTTATTGTGCGGTTACCAGATCCATAATGGGGGCACGTAGGGCACTCAGAAATGGTTACGGAGCAGTGTGGTCCTTGATCCCACTGCCAGGCTCTCAGCTGGGCAGCAGCATGTTTCCATTGCATGGCTGACTGTCGAGGGGACAATTCGTACCGTGCACTGTTGTTCTCAGCCCCCCGTTTACCACAGCACTACGGATTAAACCCTGTGTCATAAGCATTGAGGGGCTAGTGGTAAATATTTTTCACAGTCACAACACGGACAACAATTATGTTGCTGTAAGTAAAGTGTGGTCGTTGCAATCACTAAGACTGAAACACCATCCTAGGCATTTTTATCTCCTTTTCTTCTTTAAACTCTGTCATCAAAAACATCCAGATCACTTGGCTCAGTTGCTGCTAACCGTGCCTGAGATGTGACTCATGTTAGTCTCACGATGGCTGCTGAGTGGATTTTTCAGGCCCACCCTGCAGAAGTTGGATGAGAATTACCAGGTCCTTTGAAGGGTCATTGCTGCTCTGTCAGCAGCAACTCAGCCACCTCACTCTGCCATCATGGCATGGGGAAGGTCCTTCATGCCAGCAAACCTTCCAGGGATGATGTGAACCCACTTACCTCTTCCTACTGTGCTCAGGACTCCCTTCCAGTTTCCTTAAGGATCAGAAGTATATCCCAAGCCACTGACCCAGGTGCCCTGGGGAACCAGGCTCTGTGATGCTGCTTAGGGATGCTGCAAGCTGGGGTTTGTGAGAGCACCTCTTTGAACAGTGTCATAATAATTCTGGTTGTCCCGAAAAGTCACTAGAAATTAACAGCAGAATCCAGGAGGAAGGGAAGGGTTCTTACAAGCCTGAAGCTTGTTCACAGCAGTGAAAGGACAGAGAGGCTACTGAAGCACATCAAAGCCATGGGAGCTGGAGCCACAGTACCCAAAGTCTCAAGTGCTCAGGATAGTGCTTTACACAATCCCATGTCCAAACCACGTCATGCATTTCTGAAGAACAGACACTCCCAGTATGTATGGGTCCCTCTCCAGCCCACCCTCCTCGCGCCAGTGGCACGGGACAGCCGGCTTCTGCACCCACAGCAGCGTGGCCAGGGCTTCAGGCATCTGTTCTCTCTGGTTAGGGGGTTACTGGGGCACTTGCTTACCCCTCGGCAGGTACCTGAAGTCCTTTGGCTTTGGTGGGATTTAAGCATGGTCTTGCTTGTTTGAGGCCTATCTGAATAAACTGACAACTATTTGCCCTACTCAAGGACGCAGCCCGGGTCCCTGTGGTTCTGCACACCCCGTTTCTGCGCAGCAGTGACTGTGAAGGGACTGCCAGATACTTTGCATTGGGAACTCTGTTTTTAAGTGAACACCCTATTTTTTAGCTGTGTATGGCTGTATTACTTGTATATTTATATATTCTGTATTTATGTTATCGAAATGTAGTATTTTGTAGCTGTCTGTTACAATTTAACTTGTAAAAAATATGACTATGCTCTCTCATACTTAACCAGCTGCCTTTCAGCGTAGATTCTCTGCTCCTTTCCCTCTGTTGATAACAAACCACCATAATGTATGTAGATCGGATATTTTTTTTAATTTAATTACTTGTCATTGTTAAATTATTTATTAGTGTTTTAAAATTTCATTTCACTGCATTTTTTTTTTCCTGCCACCATTGCCTGGCAGCTAAGATACATGAGTTTCTCATACATTATGCTCCCTCCCATGTGCACATACGTGCACGTGCACACACACACACACTCTAAAACAAAAACAGAAAAAGAAAAAAAAAGAGAGAGATTACACTTCAGTATATTTGTAAATAAAAGCAACCTGTAAACAAAGCAGGATTTTCTTTCAGTGTGCAGTTCTTCCTTTGTTTTTGCAGACTGAAAGCACGTTCTCTGCATACTGGGGATGGCACTGCTGTTCTCTCAGGCAGCAAAACCAGGGGACTGTGATTGCTGGGCGCTGAGTTAATATTTTTCGTGGTGTGGAACAGTAGTTAAGGCTGCTCGGTGGGTGCCCTTCTTTCTGCCACAGAGACACAGCAAGGGCAGTGGCAGGGTCTCCTTTCACACTGGTCTCGGCAGGTTGAGAGCTCCTCTATAGGGATGGGGACAGACTTTTACATGTCATGGCCCTCAGCCATTTTTGCATGGACTAGTTTAGGACAGGAAAAGTCTGTAGGAATTAAAGATGATGCAACCTGACCAGCCGCCCAGACCAAGCTCTGTCAGACAGAGATGTGTGTGGGGCAGTGCCAGCAATGCTTACTCTGAAGCACATGGATATGACTAGTCAACTGCAATAAGCCCAGCAGCATTTTGGTTTGGGCATACCTGGGGTCATGACAAGCCTGGGTGTGCTACTCCTCTGCCACTGGCCACAGGCATAGCTGCAGAAGAAACCAAGGAAATTCCTGCTCATTACAGCAAACAGCTTACACCATGAACACAGCAGCTCACCAGCCCTCTGCTCCATCCATCACATAGCAGAGGTCTGGAGGATAAGCAGTGTTTCGGGTGGCACACAAACTGCTGCAGGAGAAGACCTCAGCACTTGTTGCCACCCGTGCTGTGGCGGTGTCCAGCAGCCGGCTCAGCTCGCAGAGGTAAGGGCTGTTTGCTGCCGCCGACAGCAGTGCCCTGGGTGCAGCCTCCAACCTTCCCGCTGTTTGCCAGGGCTCAGCCGCCCGGCCAGGAAGGGCTGGCTCGTTGCATCCGCGGTGCCCGTGCCCTGAGCAGGCCCTGGGGGCAGCAGCCGGAGGTGGGATGCTCACCGGGCAAGGATGCTCACCAGGCAAGACGTGGTCTGGTCCTACCCGCCCAGTCCTGGTGCGAGGCAAGTTAGACAGTGTTACAGGCTCCCTTGAAATTTTGCCATTAAAGCTATTTTTAAGCTGAGAGTTGTGATTTCCAGCAAAAAGCTGCTTTTCGCCTACAGAAAGCACATACTTAGTTTTCCAGATAAAATTTTGGGTTTTTTTTAATAGAGATAAAATGTCTCAAATGGAAAACTTCTGACCAAATCCTGCTAGGTTTTCAACTGTCACTGTGAGAAAAGATCGTTTTCTGAGAGAGAGACTCTTTAAAGGGAAGCAAAGCAGAGCAAATGCAGGTGTGGAAAGTGAACGAGCTCCAGAACTAGACAGCCAGCTAAGCTGGGCCAAGGTTTTTAACCACTTTTTCTCTGCTTAAGTGACAGAGAAGCAGCCATGTGGTTATTATTTTATTATCTTAACCAATGCCATTTATCCTTAAGTGAAAAGCCAGTGGTGCTGCTGACTTGGAGAGCAGCGTGAGGAGGGCGGCACAGGGCCGAGGGGGATGAGGAAGCCTGGCCGCCCATCTTGCCACTGCCCGGGGGCCACAGGGCCAGCCCAGCCAGCCTGCCTGGCCCCACAGCCGTGCTGCTCTGCCGGCCCCTGCCACCCAGGAGGGTTCCTGCGGCAAAACGGAGCGCGAGTACCCTCGCTGCTGCTGCGTGGAGGCAGTGCGCAGGGGCAACGCTGGCGTCGCAGGGTCCCGCAGGTCCCATCAACAGGCCTGCGTGGCTGCGGCCTCGCCAGGGCGGCAGCAGCCCCGAAGAGTTGGCTCCATTGTCCGAAGAGGCACGTGTGGTATGTGCACGCCTCGGAGATGGCTGCAGGGTCCTGCTGAAGCCACACTCGGTGCTTGCAGCGGTGGAGCCACAGCAGAGCTGTCAGGAGCGAGAAGTGGGGCCTGTGCTGGCGCGGAGGAGCTGGGCCGCCCGGCCTGGCAAGGCTGCGGGCAGCGGGCCCATGGCTGCGTGGCACGTGCTGGCACGGATGGCTGCTGGGCCCCAGCGTGAGCCCTGCCTTCTCTTCCCCCACTGCCGCCAGCACCGCCCGGGACAGGCCGGCTTGGTAAAAGCCCAGGCAAAACGGCGTGTGGTGTCTGTGGGGATGTCAAAGGGCCCTAACAGAGTCTTTCCTGGGGCAAAAGGCCAGCAAGGGGAGCTGAGTGCTAAAACAGACAAATGTGTATAAGTATGACCAAGAGATTATAAAGTATTCATCTCGTAATGGTGAATTTGAGACCAATATAAAATGACAGATACATGCTGGTGTCTCTTGGGCCACGTAAACATGAACATGAACTTAGCTGAGGTTTGATCTGGTCACATCTGATTACTCATTGCCATTCCCCAGGTCCAGAGGCACTACATTTCTGTGCCTCAGGCAGAAAGTCACAATTTCTATTTTTTATTAAAGATCAAAACACACAGTTTTACAGATAACCTGAAATCACCAAAAGGGGCAGCCCTGGTTCCCCCGCCCTGCTGCAGGGGGGCATATCATTCAGCACGTCTCTGCAGCCCCTGTGCAGCAGAGTGCGTGCATCTGCCTTGAAAAACAGTCCGTTAAGGACCAAAGTGACAGTGTTTTCCCCTGGAAGACCTGCTTAATCCAACTTGCACTGCAAGCACAGGGCTGCAAGAGTCAATGAGAGAAAGGGCATGCACCAGGAGCTGGCTGAAGGAACCCCAGCTGCCCTCTTCCACGGCAAGCCATGGTTTTACCAGCGGGGATGCGGTGCACCCCAGGTGGAGGGTGTTAGAGAGCCGCCTGGTCTTTTCCACTGCTGTTGGCATATCATGGGTGCAACGTCATGCGGGGCACAGTGCGTCAAGAGGTGGTAGCTCAGTGACATAATAAAAATCATTTGTGTTTAAAGCTTTTTTCCAATATTTAGTTCCTAAGTATGCACACATAACTGCTGAGCACAGATTTCTACTAAAACTCTCCCCAAGGTAAGGGAGGATATATCGCCCAGAGTTTCACCTGAAGGCCCGATCAATAAAGCATCTTTGTTCCTAGTCAGCCCCTTCCTTCCCTTCTGCTGTCCAGTTCCAAACTACATCATCCTGTTCCCCTCGTTCTTGTTATTGGTGGAATGTCACTGAGGAAAAACGAATTGCCATTAGCAATTGGTTTCACCTAAGTCAGAGTTAGCTACTCAAATATTCATGCTGTGTGTGCATCTAATATTTATGAAGGAAATTACTGAGTTGCCCATAGCCATTTCTGAATCTCCCAAAAAGATAGGTGAAAGGGATCAGCAAAAAAGAGGAAAAAAAAAAAAAAAAAAAAGATGATTAATACATTTGGGGCTTGGTGTTCTGCATTGTTTGTGCTCTGTTTCTCTTTGGTGTCAGTGAGACAGAATGAAGACTGATTTATATGCCACAGCTGTAGCAAACAAAAGAAGAAGCGACCAGGGAAATGGCTAGAGGTAAAAATGCCGGTGCAAAAGGCTAAAGGCCTGCACCTGGGTACTGCTTCCCATGCAGTCTACCCCCCCTTGGAGCACCTTGTAAAATCAGATTATCTGCTGGACACAGGAGTTCAAACAGCCCTTCAAAAGATTTGTCTTAATAATTGCTGCCTTATCTTAACTTCTGTTTTTTTATCAGCCAAACTGCTGCTGGGAGGCAGATCCTGAGGATAAGGTGCTGTCACTCTTAATTATTATTACCTCTTATAATGAAAACACATTTGTTCATCCTTCTGTGCACTTGGAAATGGAGTAACTAATGAATGTCTAGTGTTTTATCAATATTTTTAATAACATAAAAGAAACATTATAAGTATGGCCCCACTGTATAAGATGATTGTACATTAAATGCTATTAAATAAATAGCATACTTGCTTCTCATTTATTTGTATTCAAATATAAACCAATTACTCAGTAAGAATGATACACATTTTTACATTCTCAGAAAACCCTTCTTTCCTGAAAAGGAAATTTTGCAGTTAAGATGCTGTGGGGCTATTTTCCATCACAGAAGGAACATGGTAATTAGCACTAGAACCAGCAGGTACATTCTGAAATGCGGGAGATGATAGAGAATGCTATTTCTTTGTTTACTTATGATGGGAAAACAAAACAATTCTCTTTGAAAGCCCACTAATGAATTTGGCTGGTAGTATTTATCAAAACAACAGCCACCATTCGCATTCTCAAACTGTTTTTTCTCATACTTTGAGAACTCAATATGAATTACTCAGATGAAGTGAAGGCATAGCATCAACCATACGTGTGGAAGACCTTAAATTCAGAAATGACCTGCATATGTCCATGTCCTTGGTCCACTGCTCCTCACTTGGGTCTGACAGTTGCCACTGAAGGTGGCTGGCGCTGGACTTGTTATCATTGCCAGCTGGTCAGTGCACCATGCTGAGCCCCGGGGTTTTGGCTTCACTGCTTCTGCAGATCACAGGCTCTTTGAGAATCAAACGGTAATCAAGACATGACACTAGACATGACCAAAGCTGTGCCCCAAACTGCAGATGAAAGAAAATAATACTGAGTGAAGAATTATGTGAGATGCAACATGAATTAGAGTAATGCACATTTTACCAGCTCTTGATAGAGAATTTGCTCTTCTCTGCCCTCTGGATTTACCCTTTTGCTCTTCTCTACCCTCTGGATTTACATTAACTGATAATCTTTTGACCTTTAGTTAATAAGAGGGCATCGCATTCTCTCTTATTTAGACAAAAAGAGGAAATGGAGTGATATTTTTGTATGCCTTTGGGATGGTATATCCACAAGGAGCTATGCAGGGGACTAACATGACATCTGCTTGCTCAGAAATCTTCCTGCCCACCACTCGTGCCAGCTAGCCACTGATGAACATAGTGAACAGGAGATCCATTCCTAGCAGCAGCAGATAATGAGGGCTTGATTAGACCCTGGCATAGTCAGATGATGTCTGAAGGAAAAAGGGGCTTGGAATACAGGCAGATAAAAGCAATGTTTTTATGACAAGCATTTGATCACCAACACCAAGAGCAACATGCTGGAGCTGTGAGCAGAGCCCAGAAGCCTGGCTCTGGTGCCCAAACCACTCGTGTCTCTCAGCAGCACACAGATTTTTCTCATTGTCTTGTGCTTGTGTGTCCCTCCCCTTCAAAAAAATCCTTCTCTATGCTGCAATATTTTACTTCTAAAAAGGCTTATTCAGAATTTGAGTGGTTTTGTCAGAGTTGAGCCATTTTTCCATACAAATTGCTGCAGAAAAGAGTAAAGCACTGAAGGCTTTCTCACAGCTTTCTACTTGAAATATTATTTCCTGCATAAACAATCAACTTCCTTTTGGAGCATCACAACCTGACAGCCTCAACACAGTTCTTCCCAAAAATACTTTTAGCTCTTCTGCTGCTTCAGTTCAGTGTTCAACACATCATTTTGGGAACTGTGAAGAGACAGAGGTGACAAAATGAAGCTGAGAAGTCAGGTGATGATAGCGGCCAAAAGACATGGAGTCATAAGGAAGGTGATGGTGACCAGGGTGGTGGAGATCTAAAGTTATTTTCCTCATGCAATGAGGATGCCTTCTGGTCCTCTGAGACGGGACTGAGGAGAGAGTGGTTCTAGGTGCTTTGTGTTGCCTCCTCCCCACAGTCAGAAATCCACGTTAGCTTTGTGCAACTTCCTACATCCAGAGAGGTCTCGGTGGGGCAGCAGCACTCCTTCAGGGGCACAGCTGTGGCTGCTCTGGACAGAAGGTGGTGGTGGTAGAGAGCCACCGGCATAAGGCAGGAGCAAGGGCAGGAGGAGGATGGAACTCGCACCTCTTGCAAGCCCAGTGTGCTGCCTCCTTCCCTCAGGTGGTGGGGTCTGTGGGGAGCACGCAAGAGCCCTGTGGGAGCTGGAATGAGGATGAGGAGGGTGATGGAGACAGGGCCTGTGGAGGAGCAGAATCTACAGTGCACTGATGCCCATCTCTGTATGAGGCATTTTGGGGCATGCCTTGGGAAGAACACCTCTCTGCTTTGTACCTCAGGCTCCAGTCAGGTACTGACCCTTTTAACCATGAACTTCCCTAAGCCAGCTCTGGGGACAAGCCCTGCTCACCCGGTGCGACAGGAACCCTTCCCCAGGTGCAATGTGAAAGTGCACGCTGCTGCACTCACTGCTGCAGTGAGGACATGGGTCACAGCATTTAATGCTTTTCCAAGGAAGGTGTTTCACAATGCAGCCACATCTGTATTATTAAAATGAGGAACATGGGATATGAAATGCCTTTTCCTTCTGAACACCCATTCTATAATTACCATGCCCTCTCCCCCCAAGGGAGCACGTCTGTGGGTGTTGTGTAATGGTTATTAGCTGCACACCCACAGACAGCCAAGACATGCAGCTCTCTCTACCACACCTCCCTTGTTACCAGCACAACTTAATCAGGCTTGCTTAATTTGTTCCTTTGTTCAACTAGTAACAAGTAAACTGGTGTCCAGCAGAACACAATGAGTTACTCCTGATCAGATTACCAGTGGTCTATCCCAGCTGGGGCATTCCCTCACACCTGTGTTGTCAGATTAACATTGATAAGGAGCTGCTGATAAGCCTCTCACACAAAAGTGCTCCCAGTGAAGCCCGTGCATTCCCTTGATCTTTCTTTACACCTTAGTGCTGTGTGAAAACCTTTTGCTTTAGGACTGAGAGGAAGAACCAGGTAATTATACTCCTGGTGGCAACAGTCTTTCATGCCGGACCCAACAATGGAAACCTGCTGCTTACTGAAGCAGGCAAAATATATGTGATTAAATCACAAAGACCTGGATAACCTAATCTCTTTTTTTTCCCTTACGATAAAAAGGGAGAAACCCCAAGATCTGTGCATGAGGTAGAAAGAAAGGGAAGCGTGTCTGAAGGCAGGTTGCTAACAGGCTGGCATCTCCAGGGGCACAGCAGAGCTGTGGCTTTGCGCTGTGGTGCAGCCTGCATCTGACACCCTGCAGCCAACCAGGGCCCCTCCTGCTTGGTTTCTTACCCTGTGCATCAGCTGATTGAAACAGAAAGCTGACACCAATATCCCAGTTGTAGCTCATCTGCCTGTCTAACTTCCAAAGGCAAGTCAAAGAATGAGTCTCAACAGCTGTACTCCATAAACGCTTCTTCCTCCAGTGTGCAGCTATTCTCCTGGGGAAAACCAGTGAGTGTAGGCTGGCTGCACCCCAGGTCACTCCAAACATTTTTGTATGTGTTCCGTTGTTGCAATGACATGCCCCATTCTTAAAAAATATTCGTTTTCCCACTGCTACATCATTAGTTTGCAAAATGCTTAGAAAATGAAAATGCTAGGCATGTACAAACTCTGATAATTTTTAGGAGGACTGAAGCAGCAGTGATGTCTGTGTGCTGCTGGTGCGCTGCTGCTGCAGTGCTGGTGGGAGACCACCCCTCCAGCCATGCACAGCACGATTTTCAGTTGCTGCAGTGATGCAGCCTGTGAAGCTCCTAAGGCTGCAACTGGGCACAGAGGGGATCAACTGCCTCAAGTTCCTGGTAAATCTGCATTTGATTACATTTCCATGAGACTAATGCATTTTAATGACGTTTGTAGCAGAAATTGTCCATTTCTTCACTTCCTTCATCTCTGAAACTTTTGTGAGGCCTTTCAAGCATGGAAGATTCCTGTAAGACAACCAGAACATGTATGAAAAAGAACAGGCTTTTGAAATATAATCTTCTCCAGTTTAAAATAGAGGTAGTGCTGGGCTGTTGACAGTAGGTCTCTGAAGACTTTCAATATACTTTTTATTCCATGGCTCTGGCACCACATAGGAAATTAATTCAGCGACAATATTTTCATTAGATTATAACCCAAGTTCTCAATCTTAGGCACATTTGTATGCTTGTAATACATTCTAATTACTTGTAAAGAATAAGTCTGTGTGCTGGTTGGTTTATTGAATATATTAAATTAATGAATAAATAAATTTGCCTCCACGCTGGGAATGCCACTCGACGTCAAAGCTTGCCGCAGAAGAAACCAGAAATGCACTCATTTGTGATTTTGGTAAACGATATGATTTGTATTTTAGGCGGACTTTTCTGTCTCTCACAGGAGCGACGATTGAGAAAAGCACTTTTTCCCCCCTAAATAACAGAAATCAACTGTGTAAAGACCCTTTTTCTTTATTTTTTCCTCTTTATTTTCCTTTTTTAAATAATGATTGTTCATTATGAATTTAGTTAGAATTATTCTTTCTGTCTGAGCTCAGCACTTCACATGCTTTCTCTAGGATGGAGCTCTCAGGACATTCACCCACTCATCTATTTTCATGCATTTCTAAGTTACGTAGAGTAGGAAGGAAATAGATACATGAATTAAAATGGCGATACTGGTGGAAAAAAGTGTCAGTAATGTGTATGTGTCCATATTATGAGCTTTTCTGTTTGTCTTGTCATATTTTGGTAAAAAAAAATACATTTTTAGCATGGAACAAAGTCATCAGAAGTGAGATTTTTTTCTCAAAAGATGGGAATTGACTATTTTTAAAGAAAGCTATTGAATTTCCATGGTAGGAAGGATAAGTTCCTCTGTTTCTGCAATGCAGAGCTATAAGAGGCTCATCCCGCCCCCTTCTTCACTGGTTTGTTCAGTAATGTGTTGCCTACTGAGTTTTCCTTTAATGGAATGATTTTTGTCTCTGGCTCATGAGAGAAAAAAGTTCAGGTCTTAGCATGCAAGGAAGCCGACCTGGTATTCTGGCACTAGCGCCAGCATCATTCCCTGGAGCAGTAGCTCTGAGAGCGCCTTGGTTTACAGGGAAATGCTCCTCGTTTCTCAGAACCATTGCATCCCCTTCAAGTGCCAAATTTTCTGATTGTCTTCCAAACTCCAAAATGCTTCTGGTTCCGGATCCCTTCCTGCCAGTGGGATCCCGTGGCATCAAGAATGATGTCTTCAAAAGTGCTTACCAAGAATGTGGAGAAGAGCACAAGGGACTTTACGCAGGAAAGAACATTCCTGTTGCCTCTCCAAGAAAATGTAAGGAGATTCAAGAGGTAAAAGAAATTGGCTTCTGGTGCTGGAAAGCTGTTAGGTCAGGCAAAAGGCTTGACGGTAAGACTGGGGTAAAGGAAGAATGAAAAATGCTCTTCCAGCCGGTCGAAATAAGAATCAGTAGAACAAGACGATGTGGTTTTCTGTGCTGTTTGGGCTGCAGTGCTTTGTTAGAGAACTGTTAACCCATGTGAAAATGTATAACCCTGTCAACCTGCCAAGTGAAACTTTGGGTGATCGGCTGCGTAAGTGCTGGTAGCACAGGATAAAGCTGCCTTTGGCTATTTCAATTACACGCCCAATTCTTTTAAGACTTCTGAATATTTGGGAAAGGAGAATATGCAGAACTTGTTTATTTACATCAGATTGTGCTGTGTTTTCAGGTTTCTCAACTGCTTTAGGAGCATGTGAGCACAGCCCTAGCCCTTCCCCTTCCACATACCTGCCAACATCGTCAATACAGCAAATGAATCGTCTCCAGGAGAAAGGAGCCATGTCAAGCTGATGTTGTGCAGGGTTTCGTCATTTCAACAAAGTGGGAACTGGAGCAGAGGCAGGCATTAAACAGCAAATGCTTTGCAAAGCAAAGTGTCAGATACTGGTGCTGCAGCGATGATTCAGGCAGCCCTGGGGGCATTACTGATGTCTGTGCTGGGCTGGGTTGGAGCAAAGTGTTGTAACCAAGGGCAGATCTTAGCCTTTCATCTTTCAGGTACTGCTGGAAGCATGGCCAGGCACTGCTGGGCTTGGGTGCTGGGCAGAACAGAGGAGACCTGAAACGGATTTCTCTCTGCCTTTATTGAGACAGAACAGCCATCCCAGGGTTCGCACAGCTCCTGGCTGTACACTGGGCAGCACTTCTCCCACTGCAGGGCTTGTCAGCAGCCTACATACCCTGCAAGCATCACTAGGGAGTTTTGGCAGGAAGCTCTAAGCATCTCACCTTCTTCAGAACTGAAATGGTTTTTCATGGATCTGGATGCTTTCAGAATGGCCTGCCTGTGCAAGTAGCTTTTTTCCATGGGTGATTGCAAGTGAGGTCTTTTGGATGAGGAACTCACTGAAGTTGACAGCTTAGTTCCTTTGAATTTTTGTACAGCTTTCTGTTCTGCACCAGGGTGGTGCTGAGCCTGCCCTAATTAGCCCAAATTACCATACCTACAGAAAGCATGAATTCATCCTCATGGTACCTTGCTTATCTCTACTTAGAGCTGCTGCAAAGACATGCCCCTGAGGGCATCACAGTAAATTTCTGGACCTTAATTCACATGTTCAAACTATTATTCAAACTTGCACATCAAACCTATTACTGCTTTCAGCAATTTTCAGCTTCCATTAAGGAATGCTCTACCTTTTTCTTTTCTAATCTGCTCAAAACATGCAGCAGCATTCAGATGTTTGAAGGGGTACCCTGAAGAGCCAGCACATTAAAACCCATCTCGAGACAGCCAGGACTTAACAGTTCAGAACTGTTACGCCCTGTCACAACTCCTTCCAGATTCGCCAGTCCTTGCTTTCACCAGATACTGCTTTTTCCTACAATATTCTACTTAACCGCTCCAAAAAGAGCCGTTCCACAGGGGTAAGGAAGACTGGGCTGCTCCTGCTACTACTACTAATGAAGCAATGCCTCAATTAGCTATCAGATAGGAGTTTCTGAAAGCTGGAGCTGGTATCTGCAAGTCTGGAATATTTGTGTTTCTGTAATAAAAGCAACAATTACACCACAGGAAGAAAAACAAACCTCCACAGACTGAGTAGATAAAAATGAACAGGTTTAACCAAAGCAATGGAGTAATATTTTATCAATCATCATGATTTTTGCATTGCCAAACTTTACCTTGTAACACTGGAGGAAAATGGAGTTTTTATTCTAGTGAAAAATGTGACTGACTGGAAAGAAAAGCTAACTTTCTGAAGGCTGGGTAAAAAGTCTTAAATGGTTGGTTTTGAATCAAATTCAGATATGAATGATTAAAACTTTTACTAATGCAAGTACAATAGTAACATTAATATTTTAAAATAATTGAAAATCAAATAAAAAGTTTACCCGACATGACATTTCTATGTAATCATTATTTTGTTATTTCTGAAATACAATTAATAATATCTTAATAAGACCAGTTTCCCCCAAAAGGGCTCTTGCAAAACTACAGTATGTTTCCAGATACCTGTCCTGATTTTCCTGTCTCTTTTCTGCCTCGCAGCCATCTAAAAAGCAGTTTACTTGCTCCACTCTGACAGTCTGGGGATTTCTTTCACTTTATTTCCTCTGAAATAAAAGATATCCATCTCTTATTTTGCCAAATCAAAGTTTGACCTAGATCCTTATCTGGGGTAGCATGGAGGCTGGAGCTAGTATATAGCTTCCAAGGAAACAGTGAGAGGCAGCTTTTTCTTGTCCCCTTGGCTATCCAGGTGCCATGGGTGACACATGGATACCGCAGTGACGTGATGTCCCAGTGGCACCTGTACCTAGGCTTTCCCTTGGCACCAGCCGTGTGGTTCCACATGGTTTAGAGAGTGACACCCATGTGTGCTGGGTGCCCCGCAGCTCCCAGTGCCCCATGCTTCTGCTCCTGGCAGTCGAAGCCAGCTCAGGGCCAGGAGAGGAGCCCCAGGTGAACAGGACCGCACCCCAAAATGGGCCCTAAAAATAAGAGCTATGAACAACCTATCTAATACACCACACAGCAATCTGAGGATCATGTGCGTGTATTTAGAGTTTCATTGTATATTAGGTATAGAAAGAGTTAAAGAAAAATACCTTTGCACATTCTCCTTAAGCCTCTGTAAGGAGGTAAGTCCTACCACAACTTTCAGAGAAGTTGTGTCTGCCCACTGCGCGATGGACTCCCATCAGAGAAGGCGTTTACAGGCCCTACGATTCAGGGAATAGCATTTATTTTCGGAAAGGCTGCCAAAGAGCATAGATGGTTATTCCAATCAGATAGAAAGTGCAGGGAAACATTTAATGAATTAAAAATATTCTTTTGTTGAAAAGAAGTTTATATGTGGGCACTTTATGGGTGGCTGGAGGGAGGGGGGAGGGAAGTGGAAGCAGCAGTTTAAAAAGAAAACAGCGTGTTTTGTCTTTCTGAGCCTGGCACGGCTGTGACATGAACAATGTCTTTTATATATATATCTGTGTGAAAATCAAAAGATGTTGTGGCATTTCTTTTGCAGTTTTGCAGGACAATCAATCTTCCCCTCTACTTCACATCATTTACCTTTCAGACTTGTCGCGGCTGCTCAGAGCATGAAAAGTGAAAAACGCAGGAAAGCACAAGGTGACGTTAAGCGATGAGCATCGTCACCGAGGTATGCAGTTTACTGGCACATCCTGTCTGACAGCAGCAGACTGAGAAGAACCTGGCTTGGAACGATGCAGAATAGAAATGATTATGAACTGAGGATGCACGCTACGATCAACAAAAAGATGAGACAAAATAGACGCACAGCGTGAGTGTGCACTCACACAGTGTGAAATGGTTTTCCAGGTGAGGCTGGCTTGGCAGTGCCCCACGTGCTCCACCTGTAGGACATGACAAACCCAGCATTTCCACAGCTATCCTGCATAGACCAGAAAACGCCTGTGCCGGAGGAAAGGCCGGCACACGCAGGGAGCAGGCAGCATTAAAAACAGAATCCGCTGTGTCCCTCTGGATGAAAAACTTCCTACCATTTCTGTCAGATGCCCCAGTTACATGGCAAGAAACTGTTGCTCACAGGCTGGCATTGACATGGCAGATAAGAACACAGCCGCTGCTTCTGGCAGCATTTCAGAGCAGGATTTTCACAAGGATTAACTGTTCCTGAATGATTTCTCCAATATATGGGTTACAAATAACCTGATATCTGATAATCTGATAAATATATCAGACATGCAGGTCTTTCTCATACCAACACCGTGACCAACAAAAGGAAAACCTTGCCCTCCAGTTATGCAGAATGCCTTCAGTGACCCTGTGGACGCTTCGGCGGGTGCTGATGGAGGGCAGGACTGCGCTCCACAGGGCAGCCTTCTCTCCAGCACTTTGACCCTGCAAAGTAAAAATCATTTACACATTCCAGTTCTTGCATGGCTTGGCTTTTGTGTGAGTTCATTCCCCAGATAATTAGCCTGGAAGAATTCGGGGCAAGTACTTTCCTTCCTGATGCAGGAATAAGAATGAACAGTTATAGCAACAAGAGGCTCTGTCTCTAGCAAGCATGGTCCCTCCAGTCAAGACCCACTTACCAAAGTAACCACAACAGGAGCAACAAAGGTTGAATTTGTACAGAAGGTTTTGTTAAACATGGAAAACAAAATTTGGCTAACCAAGCTGGTACTAAGGACACCACTGCTGGACTAAACTAGCTCTCTCTCATATGATGACTTCTGATACCTCTCTTTTTAGCCTGCAAACATCTTTTGACTTTCTTCAATTGCCCTTTCTCCTTCTGTCTCACACCGTTCTTTAGATTTCTTTTCATGTGTCTCCTGGAGTATTACTGACCTGCTCTTCTGCTCACTTGCAGCCTGCAGTCCAGCAGTTCTTGGCCCAACAGCTCTGTCATCCTTACTGATGCTGGAAAACTCAAATTCAGGCACATGTTTTTTGCCAGTGATTTCAGACAGTAACTCTTGCCCCTTCTCAGTATCAGGAAGAAACCAGAAGGTTTGGGCTTGGGTGCTCCCTCAGCATAACTTTGCCTGGGAAGTAAATCTGTCCAGAGATCTTGTCCTTCTCTAAGGAACCAGCAGCCATAAGTGAATAGGTCCCAAGCTCACAATTGCTCTTGGTGATGCTCTGTCAGGAAACCAAGTGATGTTTCTTGCCTCTTTTTTAAAAAGAGTCATGTATCATCTGTGGTGGTAAGTAAAGGAGATAGCAACTCCCAGACCAGCAGTCTGGTCTGGAACTGGTCTTCACAAGTGTCACGATTTCTGTCACTCCTACTTCCAGGTATGATAGTGCTTGGGTTTTTGTCATTAACACCTTGATTTTGCATCAGAGCTTTGTCTCCTAGCTTGTGCTTCTAAGAATGTATATAAACATCACATATGCGCTCCTTTCTATCAGAGATTTTTATGAATAGCTGCCATAATAAGCTGATATGGATCTCCAAACTTTTTTTGTAATTTGATTTCATGTTGCTGTGGGTATCAAAGCTCTAACACATCAAAGCAAACACAGGTAAGCCTGGCTTTTGTTCAAACATCAGAAAACAGCATGTCTCCAGCATAACTCATCTTGGAGGCATCAGACTCATGCCTCAAAATGGATGTTCTGACTTGCTGTATTATCTGGCCATTAAGTCCTCGACATACTTAGCAACATCTGATGAAGTTGTTTGTATTAGTACTGCAATGTTGTTGGTAAGAAAGCAGCCTTGGGCTTCTCTGCCCTGCTGGATGGAGTACCTCTGACAAAGTCTGGCTTCCAATATCCCACCCCTGATCAGACCATAGCTGAGCTCCATTCTCCCGCAACTCATCCGCTACTGCCTTAGTTTTTGATCTCTTGTCAGAAATGCAAGTGCATGTGCCATGTAAGATGGCTGATTGTTGCCGTTTCAGGATCCATTGTATTCACTCATCAGTCAGTCAATATGCATCTTGCCTTAGAAACTGCCACCTGTAATGTCTCTAGAAATGCAGTTCTGATGAAAACGGTTGCTGCACACCCGTATCAAGCACATCATACTCACTTTGAACATCTTGTGTCACTCAGAGCCATGAATAAAATGTCCATGTTTCCATGTACTCAGTTTCCATGAGTAAAATTTGGGGGGGGAAGTCCATTTCTAAGAGTCCATATTCTTTGCATAAAGTTTCCACCCAAATATTTCTATTTTCTGCTGTGCTGCAGTGTTTGTAGTCTATTTTTTGGTGTAACCCAAGTCTAGAAAGTTTAGATTTATTCATTCTAAACTGGCGTAGAGACTACACAACACACATTACCTGCCCATCCTCTTCACATGTACTAAGAAGGTGACAACTCCCTCTACTATCAAAGTAGATAATTTTTTTGTTTCTTTCAAACTTTGGATCATTACAATATGATGCAGCTGATGCCAAAGCATATCAAAATCTGAGAGGAGACTGGATATTTGTGTGAATGACAGGAATACTCTCAGCTGCAATTAGTGCAGTGCCCTTTTTCGAAGCAAGTGAAATATTTGTTGATCTCCAGTCCTCCGCTATTGTAATTCTTAATACGTTTCTTCCCAAAGGATTGCAGAATGCAAGTAGCAAGGTAAACTGCTATACCTGCTAATGGCATTGGTTTTGCTCTTGGATGGTGCCTGTGGAGTGCCTGCAGGCATGCTCATGGGCTGACTCACCAGGCTGTGCTGCTGCTCAGGAGTCCCACTTGCTTTGGAAAGCACTCAGGACTTGCATCCTTCAGGCCAGGAGACTGGGCATGTCACAAGCAAGAACAGGTTGTTCCAAGGAGCTGGCTGAGGTGATCCCTCACTTTAAACTATTGCCCTTTCCAGGGGTATACCCAAACCCTACGCGATATCTCTGTTCCTGTCTGGGAGCTTTGACCCCAAGTCCTGTGTGTTACCACAGTGCCATTCTGTGACATAAACAACACTGGGTTTTTGGTGTGTATTGCAATAGCATGTAGGAGTCTCTTGGCCCTCTAAGGATGCAATGGAAGGATTCACATTATACCATCTGTGATGACTGCTCCTAGATGAATAATTCACATTAAAAATGAAGTACCATGTGAAGTACCTGATTTTTCAAGAAGTATCAGGCTAGCACCTAAACTGCCATGTGGATATTCTCCCTCAGCACTTCCATCTGTAAATATGACACTTTTTAATTCTGTCTCTTCGATTTACCATCAGTTGTTTGCCTGCCTAGGTCACCTGCGGATATGCACGTTAGCAGTGCCTGTGGCAGTGTGGGTGGCAACAGCCTTCGTGAATCTGGGTATGAAATCGGTAGTTGGACTGTGCCCGACCCCGCTCAGCAGTGGCTCTGCTGCCCAGCAGCACCTGAGCCCATGAACTTGAGCAAGGTGACTTCTCCAAAGCCTTAGAAGCTGAAGGGACATGGTAGAGAGAGTGGAGCATCCCTGAGGAAGTAGGGGATTGGAACCGTTGCCCTATCCTGCAACATTTCACATGGAGCTTAACAGAGCCAAACCCGTGCACAGCTGCTATTCACGAGTGAAATTCTGTGTGCAACAAATGAGCTGGGAAGGCAGTGTGGAGATGTGTTCCCCTGCCGTTTCAGCATGGACACAAAAAATTGATGCTGACATATTATCAGCATATGTGGCCTTTGATCACTGCTGATGTATTATTGCACTCGAGAAAGATCATGCTATTTCACATGGCGCTGAGATAGTAAACAAACAATTCAATGGTTTAATAGCACCTAAACTTCAAAAATGTTGACTCCAAAATAAAAAGGTGCAGTAGGATGTATACAGTATATAGTTCAAATATTTATTTGAAATATTAATTTGCAAAAATACCCCATTAAGTTTCTATTCTGAGTGGTTTAATAACTTCCTATTAAAGAGCAATTTATTCTTTAATAACTTTCTGTGAAGAATTGTATGTAAGACGCTAGTAATAAAGCGTTACCAGGTGATGTCATAGACAGTAGTTGTAATCTCTCTCCCTTTCAAAGGTGTCTTTTGAATAAAGTTTTAAGTTGCAATAAAGAACTATAAAGCACTATGTTATAATCAATCCCAGTTAATTTTTTATGCATGTATGGAATTGTAATAAAGAATGCTACTTGTGTGTGATCTCACTTGGAAGCTAAACAGGATAAAGAGCTCAAAAACCACTTGCTATGTGCCTGGGAAACACACAGGGGACAACATATAGGTAAGGATCTGAGCCACGGGAACATCTTGAATCTGAAAAAATATAATGTTCCATTGAACCTGAAAAAAAATGAACCATTTAAATGAGATGCTTAATAGAGCTCACTGTGAAACCCAGCACAAACTTTTCCTCCCATACAGAAAATATTCTCCTTTCTTCTGGTACTTTAATGGACTAACTCTTTCTTCCCCGGAATCTGGAGAAACTCTGAATGGTTTTCAGTTTTCAGTCCTAGTTATTTATGGATTCAGTGCAAGGCTAGGGGAGAACTAACATTCTTTGGACAATGAGAGAGCACACACTAAAAAGGGGTTGGTTGTTAAAATAATTGCATGTTCAGTGCTCCAGTGAAAACTGAGATTACAGCTACAAACCCCATCTCCAAACCGCTCCTCCTCTCCTGCCACAGTCAGAATCCTCAGAGCAGAACCATAAAAGAAACACTCTATGGGACAAACATTGCCCGTGGCCTGACATGGTGCTTTTCCTGCTCTCTAATGAGCATCCACACAGTGTGTGCTGGTTAGGCACAGAGGCACAAGACTTCCCTCTGGATCCAGTTACCCTCTGCACATCAGGGGTGCCAGTGAATTTTTCAGTCTGTCCAGTCAGCCCAGTTGTTAGTGTTTCATACTTCGGTTTCCATAGCAATGATGCCTGTTATGATCAAAGTCTACAGGATTTTTAATGTAATCACCAGCCAAAAGCTGAAAGAAATGTTATGGGAAGGATTAGTTCAGTTTCAGGGAACTGAAATAGAAACACAATTTTAATTGATATTCAGTAGTATTTTGGCACCTAGATCCTAGAAGCCCTCTGGAAATCTTAGACCAGGCCAGTGGGTGATCCACCATTTCAGCACTGTGCTCAGTAATTTTATGCTCAAACAGTTTTAGTTAGGGACACTCCCAACATCTATCTCACAAATTACCTATGGAGTCACATCCCCTGCAGCACTGGTAGGATATTATATCATGCATCTTTTTTAGCTTATGACTGGAAAAGATAAGATCTGAAAAGAATTTGGTGGTGAGGTAGGTGATGAAATTCTGCTGCTGTGTTTGAATACATCAGGCAAGAATTGTTTTGAGTCCTGAATATGTATTCAATTTCCACAGTCTTCTAGGTGAGCGAGCATCTTTTGCAGAGGGAGTACAAGCATTGATATGCAGATAGAACACAATAACTATCAATAATCCAATGACATCTGAAAAATCAGGAAATACATTATTCCAAAATAGTAAATGGACTAAGAGCCGTTCATATCTTTAACATTAGGTGCCAGAGAATGTGATGTTGCTTATGTTGTCCCAAGTTTTATTTGTGTGAATAGGTAAATAGAACTTAAATGATCTCTTTAAAGATGCTTATCAGCCTCCACTACTCTGCACCAAAGGCATGAAAACAGTTACTCAGCAGCAAGGAGAGGTGGGGAGGAGACCACTGCTGTTTGGAGCTGTCTCTAGCTCCTTGGGTATGATCTGGAAAAGGACATATTTTTCTTTAACCCCCAGCACTGGGCATTGTCCCTTAGGTGTTCAGTGCAGATGTGAACACAGCTTCTTAGACTGATATACAGAATAAATGAAGTTTAGCCGCCACATATGATAAACTGTGGGAAAGGTGGCTGGATGCTGGGATGCTCTTGGTAGCAGTAAGCTTTATGGAAATGAGGATGCTCTGCAGTGATTTCCTGTAAGGCCCAGCAGGTCAAAATGTGGGGAAGCAGGTAACAAGTTTAGGTCCTAATGAGACAGGCACAGCTTACACAGCTAGCTCTATCTCCTGCTGAGGCACAAGTGGGTACAAAATGGACATGCTAGGATCTGTCTGCTGGCTCCCAAGCTAGGGGAAAGTTAACCACAAGAATACAGGAACAGAGAGTGGAAAAAATTACCCTGTACTTTTAATGCACCTACATCAAACACATTGGGGAAACAAAGTTCCAACACCGGAAAAGGGAGAGCACTATTTTCTGATCATCATTTTCTGATGGCTTGTCTGTTTGCCACCGAGTCAGACCAGCCTGTTCACTCTTGCAAGGAGAGCTACCTGCCAGAGGCCAGGAGGAACTGGCACATTATCTTGACATCTTACACCGGGGCAGCCTGTTATCTGAACGTGGACCAGGGCTTTGCTTGATGGGAAGGATCCTGCCCAAGGAAATCTTGCAGTGGGGCAGCACAGCTGGTATAACAGCTTCCCTCCAGTTCCACCTTCTGCTGCACAGAGTGTGGATGCAGGTCTCATGTCTGAAATGTTCCTTTCTCGTCCCTTTTATGTCACCATGCATCTATATTTCTAAACAGGGGCATTATCCGCTCTTCCGTTTTACCTTTCAATAAAGCAAACCAAACAAAGCGGTATCAAGCCCCTGAACATCAATGGGGAGAATACACACATATTCTTGGGCTGTCCAAACTACAGCCCTAACATCCTGAGATGCAGCAAACACAGCTTCCCTATTGTCCAGGCTACCCCAGCTGAGCTAAAAGGAATGGCCCAGGGGCGGGGGAGAGGAGGATCAGCTGTGGGCCTGATCCCAGCTGCGTCCAACCAGCTTTGTTACAGGCAACAAAGAGTAGAAGAAAAGACTTTTGTCCTTTATTGCAAGGGCGACCAACCTCCGTCTCATTGGCAGCAGTGACGATTAACCGGAGAGGATTCATTTATTGTCTGGCACTCGAGATCTCCCAGCAGTAGTCCACTCCAGCGTGCTAAAATAATGGGCAGCGCCTTGTTTTTGTAAATGACTCAGTCTGGCTTTGTCTCTTTCTGTGCCAGACTGCACAGCCTGGAAGAGCTGGTTGGCAGTGGTGGAGAGATCTCACTGAGAGATGGCTGTGGAAAAAAGATAGAGAAAATGTGTGAAAAAAATTGCCACGACAGGCTGAAGAGTGAAGCAAGGTCTCCTTCCAGTGAACCTGGCATAAGCAAACAGTGCTGGGTTGACAAGCGTTTCACGAGGGCTCCAGTACCCCATCTATAAAACCTCTTCTGGGAGGACAGGCAACATAGGCTACTTATGCTAGGACTTATAGCCTGGAGTGAGTTTTATGGAAGAACTCTTGACCCCTGCAAAAGGGCATAACACGAGAGCAAAAACAACACCACTGCAGCGGTCTGCGCACTTTCCTGTAAGAGCAAGAACTTCCCACCGGCTCAGCTGGGGAAGAATGAATCCCATTCAGGGACAGAGGCTCATACCATGGAGGCCTGCCACCAGACACCCCTTCCTGATGCTAATCCTATTCTTCTGCTTCGGATCAAGTAATTTTTGTGTGAGTATTTTTCCTTGGCTAAAGAAAAAAGATATTTAACCACAACAAACCTGCTGCCAGAAAATGTCAATCTTAGCTTCTTGGGTCTATATCATAAGCACGCGCTACCTATTTCTGACTGTCATTTACTTTTGACTGCAGAGGTACCTCACACATTGACAGAGGTCTCCTGGCAGTACCAGCACTTTGCCACCCTCCTGAAAGCAAGCATGTACAGTCCTCCAAGACATGAAAGAAACTTAATTAGCTTTAGTGCTAGAAGGCACCGACAGCAATGTTTTAAATATCCTCTTGCAACACTTGTTTGGGAGTGCAGGAAAATTCTCCTTGCAAAGAAGTACTTTCATTAGATTGCGGAGTAGAGAAATACAAGCTTGTAAGATCTAAACCTGGCTTGGTTGCCAGCCTGTCCCTACTCTGAACACTTAAAAAAACCCTTCTCCACATTCAGGTGGCTCAATCATCCTGGCCGGGGCTGGAGAGGGACAGCATCTTCATTGCATCCTGTTAAACCAGTGAAGTAAAGCAAGAGTGCCATGCATCCTTATTAAGCAAAGCTTTGAAACACACATTTGAAAATCTTTTTGCAATACTTCCAACAAACCATGTGTTTTATGTTTTGTTATTAATTTTTCTTAAATTAAATAGATGCTAGTAAAATCTCTCTCAGCCATGGCCTAGACCTGACCTTCTGTAGCAGTAGACAACAGCCCCAAATGTGGATTTATTGCCCTGATATCAACTCCTTGGCTACCACCACCCACCAGTGAGTCCCTATGCTCAGCCTCAGACAACAATATAGGGGTTGGTGATTTCTGAGGTGCTTGACCTTGGCCAGCACAGCCCAGCAGCTTCCACCCACAGCTGTTCCGAAGGGAAGGAGTCGTTCCAGCGACATGAGCTGGTGCTGCGCAGGGGCAGGGAATCTAAGTGGCACTAACTCATTGCAAGAACCCCCAACGACCTGCATGTGATCAGTCACATGTCTGATCACTATCACTTTGATTGAATTGCTGCTGAGAAGTGTAGTCACCATTGCTTATCCTTGAAAATATCATTGTTCCATCATCCATTTCCTCCACAATTCTGCTTTGAATTTTTTCATGAGAATTTTTCATTTTTCAATAGCTCTTTGATCGCTAGCCTCCTACTTAGTAGCTTACAATTTGTAAATACTATATTGAAACAAAACTCATCATGAAAAAAGAAAAATACAGCCCTGATACTAAAAAAGAAAAAAGATACCCTGACATTTTCACTGGTCTTGCACTCTTCAGTAGTGCCAATAACTCAGAAACAGCAGAGAGCTGTAAATTAATTTTGCTAAACAAGAAGAGGGAAAAAGTTGTAATATGTAATAATATAAACAATAACTTACCAGAAAAAAGTGCCATCTCCAAATATGTGTTATTGCCTGTCCTGCTGAAAAGAGCTTGTTACTGCCACACACTCTTTACTAGGGCTTTGGCTGCTCCTCCGTGTTCTGGTAATGGTCTAGAAAAGACAAAGAGCAAGCTAGTTCCAGTCAGGTCAAATTAAGCTGGAAGCAATGAATACAATGAGGACACCAAAAAGAAGTAAGACCCAAGGAGTTAGAAGCAGAGCTTCTGGAAGTCTGTCCCTTTTTTTTGTTAACTTGGTGGGAGCATCCTGGGAGCTCAACCCAGCCTGATGGTAGAGGAATGACTTGAAACAGCACCGACCAAAGAGCTGTATGAAATAAGCACACAGTAATCATGGCAGAAAATCAAGAAACATGAGTCTGGGAAAGCTTCTACTACAAAAACCTGGTTATTACCTTTTATTCTGGAGAAAAAGAAGTTCTTTGCAGTTCACTTCAATTCCCAGGGCTCCTGAATTTGAGTTTATTTTTTAGAACCTTCTTTCTTGGCTTCTGTCTTTCATTTCCCTTGGGCAGCTTTTCTTTTTGATAGTGAAATATCATCTTAGTCCAAAGTTCCCTGTCAGATACTCCAGGATTTCTCTCTGTATTCCTATTTCTATTCTGCATTGCCTGTTGAACTCATTGTCTTATATACAGAGTGGGTGGAAGAAGCACTAACAGTAGGGATGGAAAAGTAGGGAGTGGGGCATGGGGGTGCAGAAGCAAGGAGTGAAGTTTATTTTTAGAACAATTTGGATGACTACAGTCTCTGTTCTGACTTTGCAAGCTCAAGGCAGCCAGACCTTCCAACAACTGCATGCCCTGGGCAGTACCTGATTTCAGTAAAGATGCTTTTTGAGGGCAACAGCAAAAGAGAAAAAATTTAAAATGGGCTTTGGAGGAGGTGGCTTTGTGAACAGCAACTCAGATTGAGGACTCCCGATGCTGTGTGACTTCTGCTAATTTCTTAGCTCTTCTTCACCTCATACATGCACTTCAAATCAGCATCGTGATTAGAGGTTATGCTGTCCTCCTATGAGAGTTGTTGTTAATTGGATTATTGCAGTCCATATTTGACACTGTTTCTGCAGTACAGATTCCCATCTATGTTAAGACTCATTCACCTGGTAGCATTCCTAAATTTAAGAAATCAGTTTTACTGTCTGTATTAGTTATTACATTGATTGAAATAATACATTTAAAATATTTCAGTTATTGGCTGAACAGAGTGGGAAAGGGACCCCATGGGCAGCATGGCCCCACATGACGTGCGTGGCAGCAGGCTCCTCCAGCACTGAGCTGAGGTTTGCCCATGTACTGGTCCCACTCCCATGAGTGGGTCTCAGTTTTCCCGGGCAGTCGCCCACTGATACCCATCTGCCGGTGATGGGAGGATGCATCCCTCACTTACCAGGCATGTCCCTGTGGCAGTCCATGCTCCTTCCTGTTGCCAAGAAAAACAGCATTTCACCAACTTTCTGAATTTTGTTTTATTTTTGCTCTGACTGTCCTCAGTACACTCATTAGTTGGAGCCCTAGAATGAGCTGAAAATGAGTTACAGATGGGCACTGAGCACAACAGAATGCTACTATTTGTTCAAGACCCTTTATGTGCATGTCTCTCACCCAAAATGCAAAACATAGCAAGAGCTGGCTCCACTGCTCAGTTAAAAAATAGAATAAAAAATACATTAATAGAATTAGGTGGATATACTTATATCTGATTTTTAGAAAACCTGTCTTGGAAGGGAAGGTGCCAAGTGCAGAAGCAAGTCAACAAGCAGGGAGGAGAGCCTGGGCTTGCTGCTGTGTCAGCTGAGCATACAGCACACACTGCAACATTAAACACTGTCTCGGTAACGTGTCCTTCTTGCTTTCCTCAGCCCAGCCCCTCCAGTCCCTGTTGCACCATGCATCTCACAGGGATACCCAAAGGGAGTGGTTAATCGTGTCTCATTGTGCCTCTGCATCAGCACTACAAGGACCTGTGCTACCGTGACCAGGATATCATTGCACCCCTCTAGAAGTTTGGCTCCTGGGTTCCAGCGGTGGCATGGCACTTCCAGGGCTGGCAGCAGGGCACTCACACATGTGGATGCAGTGACATGGCTGTGGGAGATGAAGGATTTCCCCCAGGTATCAGATAGCAGGCACAGTTGCTTTTCACTGATTAGTCATGGTCATACTTTCTAGACATCACCAACAACATAACAGTCTGGAGGCCATGGCCCCCACAAAAGCCCTGCACCACCTGCAACCTTCATGGATAGTCGTGCAATCTGTCCCCTGCCCCCTGTGTCCCCTTACACACAGTAGCATAGTCCACTGCAGTGCAGGCAAAGGGAAGGTCTTTTCTTAGAAGAGAATGGCATAGAATAAGATAGGATAGGATAGAATAGAATAGAATAGAATAGAATAGAATAGAATAGAATAGAATAGAATAGAATAGAAAATAGAATAGAATAGAACAGAATAGAGAATGGAATATAGAACAGAACAGAACAGAACAGGCTATTTCCTGGAAGGGACCTACAATGATCATCTAGTCCCACTGCCTGGCCACTTCGGGGCTGACCAAAAGTTACAGCATGGTAATTGTGCAAATGCCTCTTAAACACTGACAGGCATGGGGCATCGACCACATCTCCAGGAAGCCTGTTCTGGGGTTTGACCACCCTCTCAGTAAAGACACTTCTTAAATGTCCAGCCTAAAACTCCCCTGATGCAGCTTTGAACCATTCCCAAGCATCCTGTCCCTGGATCCCAGGGAGAAGAGCTCAGCACCTCCCTCTCCATGCCCCCTCCCTGGGAAGCTGCAGAGAACAATGAGGTTGCCCCTCAGGGAAGGTCAGTATCTTCCTATGGAGCAGATAGCCACAAAAATCATATAGGAAATCAAAAGGACAATTAAATGACATAACCATGCAAGTGAAGTTCACAGCCTTGAGGCCTGGCATTAAGTGAAATCGCATTTTTAACCAGGCGGATGTTTTATGCATTTTCTCTGAAGCAGGGCAGGGGCAAAGCACCACACAGACACCTGCTACCTGGCAGGAGGAGTAGGAAGTGGTCACTGTCTGTTCCCCTGCAGGAGCCCAACCTTTCTTTCTACTTCCAGTATCTTTCTACTTCCAGTACCAGTGCTTGCTTTCCTCTAAGCTTTCCATTGTGGTAAGAAAAAACTAGACTTTTGACCGAGTCCAGATGAATGCTCTATAAATAACAGTTATGGCTTCCACTGCCCGTTCAAATGTCAATGTTAGTGCATCCGTCACTGTGACAGGCTTGAACGTTGTACCTGTAGTAAGTGAACATAACTGTCACAAGGAGACATCTCCTATCGAGGCTGCTTCTGACAGTCCCATCATGTCCTAGTGTCTGGCATTTGAAGAACTGATGGAGTTTTCTTCCTCTTGTGGCCATGTCTTGCTCACGAGGTCTCTTCTAAAGGTATTGGCAAAAATATTTTTTTGCTGTTATCAAAGGATATTCCTCTATCCAACATATTTTCAACAGTTGGCATCAGAATTTAAATAACTGTAACCAAGATCAGAGTCTGAGTGAAGCACATGAACTTGGGTAAATTCATGTGGCAGTCCGGTGCGTACAGAGCACTCAGTAAATACACAGGATTCTGTTTTGTGCAGCTGCAGACACTAAAGTGTAGATAGCAGCCCAGCAAATAGATTTTGCAGCTTGTCTTTTTCATGACACTTTGTTAAATACATTATTGCTTCATCATCACTTGTGGTTTATTTTGGCAAGCCCACAACATCACATTTCTCAAAGTCTTCTGTACCTTAATAAGTCCAAGCACATTTGGAACAGAGGAGGGAAGAAACTAGATGCATTGTGCACAACTGGTAACAGTTTCCTGCCACGCCTGATTAACGGAGTAAAACCAAAACAGCTTCTGTTGGAAGAGGTCCCATCCAAGGTATAGGTTGTGTAAATTGCCCTTAAGGAAAAAAGGAAAAAGGATGCTTGCTTTGGGGAATTGTAGTAGTTTTTGGGGTTATTTTTTTGGTTTTTTTTGGTTTTGTTTTTTTTTGTGTGTGTGGGGGGGGTTTGTTTTGTTTTTTAAGGTTTGTCTTATTATTTTTTTCAACAAATAGTTTGATTTTACTATGAAAGAGGAGAGGAGGGAGTCCTGCCAAGCAGGACTGGGACAGTGGTTCTGCTGCTACATTTCCTGCCAGCACAACTCTTCTGCAAGCAGGAGTGGATATCCTGGAGCATGTGCCTTGTACATCCTTCCGTGCAGAGCCCATGGACTGCACAGGGTTCACACTGATGTGATGCAGTGGTACAAAGGGTGGGTGGTAAGACATGGTATTTAGAGATGGGGGAACTACCTCTTTACCAGTCTAAACATGACTCTGAACAGACAGGAAAATTCCTACCTCCTACCCCTCTTCATTTCATCATGCTTGGTTAAATGATGCATGAAACCCTGTCACAAAATTGTGCCCATTTAAGTGCCAACCACTGCCTCTTTTCTGTACATTTATTTCAAAGAAAAACTATTTGAGTTAAAGTAGCCAATCCTCTTTATTACCCCTGCTCACCACCACCTTTTTTAGCAGAGGTAAAAAACAATTTTTATTCATGCAGCAGGTTTCTTTCCATTCATTCTGGCATCTACTCCTTACTACAATGCTCTTAAAATCGTACATTGGAAAACATCTTTTAAGTCTTGCAGTGTATAGTTAGCATTAATAGCAATTGGCAGCTGTGTCATTTTACACAAGGTTGTTATCCTCTCTTATTACCATCTGTAAATATTTCCTTGCCTACCAAGGCAGCTTCAGTTTGACACCACTATCAGAGCCAGATACCGTCAGCAGAATTGGTACCTTCATGTACAATTGTGGTTTCTTTTGAATCCAGTTATAAGATGCACTTGAAAATCCAAGAAATTAAGTGGCTTCCTACAGAATTCTTTTACTATAGTCCATCTTCTGTTCCTATAGCTCTTGATTTTTCATTGCTGAATTGTTTTAAAATGCTTGCAGAAATTGTTGCTGTGCTCATGGATATGTAAGGGCTCTCCTTCCAGCTGTCACTCAGTGAGCAAACACGCTGCCTATGAAACATCGGCCAGCACAGTTGTCCAGTTTCCTCAAGTGCCTCTGCTGGCTGCAGCTAAACCTTGAGAAACTTGTGCCGTTGAACAGTTAGCCAAGCCTACAAATGCTCTGCCAGGCCTTTGATTATCTTTGCCAGAAATGCATAGCGATTTGTAGTTTCCTAAAATTAGGTGCTAGATGCTTCCTGGGCGCTCCTAGAAGACGCTCGGCTCACAGGTAAAGGAACCTGCCTTAGTGGTGGGGGGGGAAGGGATTGCAGGCTGTATTCCGGAGGGGGAGATGCTGAACACGTAACCTTAATATACAAATGATGAAAGACAAGAAGGAAAGAAGAACCCTATTTTGTTTCTAGCCACGATGGACATATAATAAACTTATGTTATTTCCATAGCACTCCGACGGATTTCCTTACCTCCCTTTTCATGGCACTTTCCAGAACATAGCTGGAATCTGCAGGCCAGAGCAATATCAGGCAGGACAGTTGGAGACGTTCCCTCAGATTGTTTCAGCTTGGGAAGATACTGCTTTGTGATCACAGCAGCTGGAAGTATCAGGAGCTGAACTGTGGCGGGGAGAACAGTGTTGTAGTTACATGCATAAAGTTTTATAAAGTCTTCAATGTATGTGCCTTGTCAGAATTTACAACAATTTAAGGTGCTTATTATTCCTCCAGGCATGAAACTCATAAATATTACTCAGTGCTATTTGTCATTGGCTTCTCTGTCATGCATAAAGTAAAATTAAATACTTATCTCTATATCGTTAACGTATTAAATATTAGGATTTATGGGGTTTGAGATCTTACTTGCTCTGAGAACATTAACTTCCTGATGAAAGATCTAAATGCAAATAGAAGGAACGCCAAAATACCCTGGAACATAATTAAGGATACTGAGGTGCGAAGAAGCCCCAGGCATAAGAATGCGCAGTTTTCGTGTTTCCACTTTCACGGTGGGCTAGTTTTCTCTGTTCCACATTTCTATCCACCCGATGTGCCACCTTGTTTCTTTGTAACTGGCTGTCAGGTTAAAAAAAATTAAGTGCATTCTTACACGGATTTTCAGAGAAAAAGTGTTCCTGGCCTAAAACATAATCATATCCTTGCTATCTGTGCTGGGAAACAGCAATTCAGTGGTGCCAAGAAGATTAAAAAAAATCATAGATGACTCTTTCCATATGAAGAAAAATTCCCTTGGTAGCTTTACTTGATTTGTTGCTATTGTTGCTACTCAAGGGTTCCTGCAAACATGCATTGAATAGGGACTTCTAAAAAATCTGTATTTCTGCAGCATAATAGAAACACTTTCTGTGCTGTTGTATAGCTCTAACTACATCTGCATGCTATTTTGTCCAGCCAGTGCAGAACAATCACCATGTACTCACCTGTTCCCATATCAGCAAATACAGATATTTAAAATGTAAACATCTGAGCCACAGCTGATAAAAAAGATAAAGAAAATTAAAGAAATACCATCCAATGAAGAACTTTCTGTAAAAAACCCAGGGAGATGGCATCTCTGACAAGATAAAAGGACATAGGAGTTCCCAATATTTTGGAAACCAGGAGCTATTAAACATTTTTCAGAAGCTGGGTGAAAAATTCCAAGTGTTTCTACAAATGGTGCTTCAGTTTGCACCAATTCCCCCCTTAAGAACAACATTTTCCAGTTTGAAGCGTCATTCTGTTATGAATGAAAAAGGTCACAGAATTCTGCTTTGTTTCTCATCATGTTGGTGTTTTTTTCTGAAGAAACCTGAATGTGGTGATCCATTAGGAAATATGTACAGCTCCTGCTGTATATTTCCATCCTGTCACAACACAAAGTTGTCGGTGCAGTCTTTGAGCAAAATTTTGTTTTCAGCAACATCTGTTATTGTCAGAACAAGAGATGCTTCACTCCTGGTACCATGATGCTACAATATGGGATATGTTCCTGCATACCTGAACTTAAAAAAAAAATAATCAGGACAGTCAGTTTTGTTTATTAAAAAATTGCCATTGTTATTGTGGTTTCAGTTGGGATTTTTGGGATTTTTTCACAGTGGTGATGTATCTACATGATAAAAAATACAGTTTTCCCTTTGGATCAGCCATGCTAGAAGGACTGCGGTTTTCATTTGCTCTCCCGATCCATTTTATATGAATAGAGCCACCTATCTGATGACACTTTTATAAATCCACTTTTAGTAAAGATTTTTCATGTCAAACTTGATTTTTATATCAAAAGCTCCACACTAAACTCAGTTCTGTTACTTTTTTCCCTGTGTCTGCTAGCGTTTTCTATAATGCACACATCCAGGCAAACAACCAACCTGAACTTTGCAGGCATAGCCTTAAATGGTGCTGAAAGGCTTGCTAGCTAAAACCCATAAGGGGCTACTAAAAATAATTTTTAACTTTTTCCATTTGTCCACTTCCATGAATTTGATTAAGTTAATGGATGTATGTAGGCATTCATTTTGATACTACGGTTTTAAATGAGGGTGGGAGGGGGTCAGACAATGTTGTGCATCTATATAATTTTATTCAGTGAATTAATCCTTGTGAGAACAAGGTTCTTAAAATGTGTCTTATTTTCCCATAGTGTCTGTCAGTTTTCTGACAGAAGCCATAGGGTGGATATAAGCCTATGCTATTGATGCTCACCAAGGCTGTCCCTCTATAGCATTGTGCAGACATCTGCCAGGGGGTTTTATGGACTGAGAGACTGGCCTCAGAAGGAGATGGTGCACATAATGGTGGCAGAAAATGCTGTTTAGCACAATGAAAGTGCCCGTGTCCATCTCGAATCGCATGACTAAGACATAATGCAGGTGGATGCCGCATTGTGTCATGTCGCAAGCTAACTTTATGCATCAGAAAAGACATGTTTCTTGGATAAAGTTGAGAGTAAAGAAGAGATCTGGCACTGCTCATGTGCTTTCATAGTAGGCAAACCTTGCAGAAAACTAACATGAACTATGACACCCACAGGCATGAGACATGAGGATGCCTTCAGGGCACCTCGGGCAGATCCAGCTGGTACTGCTGCTTAGCCTCCACTCGGATCACGTCCTTTCTTCTTCAGCATATTTCTCCCTGAAGGCCCTATTTAGGCAGCCAAAAAACCTTTACACCCTGATGCTGCTTCCCTACACACGTACATTTGCTACTTCACCACAGGAACCTTCACAGTCTCGTTGGAGGTTTCGGGAGCAGGCTCTGGCTGGACCCTCGCCGGGGTGTGTAAAACAGCCTCGAAACCTCCCTTTGTCCTCTTTATAGCTGAGGCCAAGCTGTGTCCCAGAAGCAATGTTGGTGGCCTGTTCTAAAGCACAAATCTAACTTATCAGCATTGTAACATCTTGCATCTCATCCCAAAGGACTAACAGAGGTATTTTTTCCAGAAGACATTTTCTACTCTACCTTGTTCTAGTTAATTTAAATGTCCTAGTTATAATTTAAATGTCTAGTTAATTTAAATGTTCTCCACCCTTTGCTTATGAGACTTTCTCACAGCCCAGGAGAGCTCCCTGCCAGCCCAAGGTTTGCCATTATTCATTCCTTTCATCGTTCCTGCTTTTACGATCCTAAGTAATTCCTCTCCCACTTACATGTAGGCCATAACGTCTCATCTCTGAAGCCAACTAACTTCTGCCACTTTTCTCATCTCCCTCTTGGCCTATTTTTATTACAGTTTGATTCTTGCTAATATTTGTAACTCTTTCCATTTAAGTGCAATTAAGTAATTGTATTAATCACTCTATGGAAAAAAACACAAGTTAATGAGTTTGAACTTCACACCAATTGTTGAAAAACCCGAGCTGATCCTCCCCACGGCTAATGAGAAGCAAAGAACAGTGACGAAGGCACCACTGCCACTGTTCACCTACTGTACCACTCCTCATGCCGTAAAGCTGTTTCCACTTCTGCTCATCTGCGTTTACTTGTCAATACTGCATTCAGCCAGCATGAGGTCTCTTTAGCTAAAACATGCCAGGTACCAGAGCCACATCGTGCCATTTGAATGTCAGCTCCCTCCATGGCCCAGATACAGCACTCAGAAAAAGCGGGCAGACACTGTCGCTTGCTTTCTCTCAAGGCAGTTAGGAAGGAGAACTCACAGCATTTCGTGGTAAGATAAATACCAAAATAGACTTGCTAGATCTGTGCAAAGGACTAGCAGAACTTTGCGCTGTCCTCCACGAGCGAGCGGCAGCCAGTTATCACCTGAATAAAAACCACTTGACAGATGGATACACTCCTCCTTATCTTGATAGAAGTACCTTTCTCAGAGGTTACTATGTGGTGCTAGGAACTGGTTTATCAGACTGTCAGAGGGGTTCAAAAACTACTCCTGTGTATGGATTTAAAGTATGCTAGCCCTGACTTCAAAATAGTGATCGTCCCCACATAGCTCGTCTCTCTTAGCTTTCTGCAGGTTACATCACCAGTGCTGCGTTTGGGACAATCTCTTGAACCCACCCAGCCTCTGCCCTGAGGTGCCTCCGGAGAGTGCCCTGTGTGCAGGGCCACCAGCCCAGACTGTGCTGCGTCTCTGAGGGGCTTCCCAAACCTGTGGTAGGGTTTCTCAAGGCTGCATTGATCTCCTTGTGATCAGCAAAATGCCTCTCTTGAAAACCTCGCTCTAATCTGCCGGAGTTTATGCAGCTCAATTTATTGACAAGCCAAATTGCCCTCCTGATCCAGGCTTTTGTTGTAGGTACATGTGATAAGGACTGCCTTTTTGAGGGAAGCAGGATGTGGCTGGCAGCTGACTTTAGCTCTGGTTTGTCTCTGTCTTATTTTCCAGGTTTAGAAAAAACAGCCATGTTTTCTCCAGTTACTTGTACTGTGCACAGATTAAGCATTTTTACTATATATTTATAACTAAAAGAATAATGACGTATTCACATGACCAGAGTCTTTTTAAAAACTAAAGATTCTTGAAAAATTTAAGCCCCTGTTATTTATTTGGACATTAGTTTATAAAATCAAAAATGAATACTAAAATGCCAGCGATGTGATTTTCAGTATACCAGTCTTCTCTTTTAAGAAGGTCTTTTCTCATTCCATGCATTACGGATGTTTAATTGAAAGGTTACACACAGGGTCATCAACAAGGCTCACAATGCCTCTAGCCTTACAATACACTTCACTTCAAAGGGATTGGCTGCATTCCTGAGCCTTGTACCAATAAGCACTAATAACACTGAAAAATGAAAACTGAAACAGATGTCTCCAATAGCATTGATTCTTATTAGCTGTTCACAGCTATTCTTACACCTCTAGGCATAACGAAGCAAAGCCTGCGTGCTGGGTGTGCGGCTGCAGAGGGCCTTGGTAATGCCGTTGGAATGCTCCCCTTTGCTGCTGCTCGCTGCATTCTTGACAGACTGTCTCCATTATAATCTTAAGAAAACTTCTTTAAAATGTAATTTAAAAATGCATCAAATATGTAAGCTATTACTTAATGCGGACAGGATTTGACAGTAACATGTATTTCTTAAAATTAACTGTGAAAAAAAGCAAACGAATGTACGTTAGAAAGATGGAACTGAACGGCACATTTATCTGTGCCTCGCTGCAGATCCTAAAGCTGTTATGACCACCCAGAAAGAGCTCAGGGCAGCTCTGTGGCAAGAATGGTGATCAATAGGTAAAAAAAGGTGTTGTGCATACTACTATGCTGTAAATACCCCAAGCAGACAAGTAATAGACATGAATTCTTTATGCAATCTATTCAGTGAACAGAAGTGAAACAGATTCGGTATAACTCACAAGTGCAATGAGTATCTGTGCCCCTGCACACAAAACCAAAGCCTAAGACACATACTTATTTGGGTTTGCAGAGCTTCCTTGTCTGCCTGGTTTTCTAACACATTTTTGCTCTCAGACATCATCTTTCTACTTGGGATAAAGGGCAGCCATGACAGACATGAAATAATCTAGAGGGAACAGATTTTAACCTCATTTAACACACAGACAATGGAAGCTGCTCCTGCTGAAGGACTAGACAACATTTTTATTCTGAAGGTTGGTAGAGCGACAGCAGCTTTCAAAGTGGACCCGCAATCTGTGTGAGAACAGGAAATGCAGAGCTAACACAGGGATGCTGAGAGGGATGACATGAGCAAAGCGTGGGCTGTGCCCAGGTTTGCAATCCCACTTGTGCACTTACACAGGTGCCAAGGATTCACACCTCTCCAGTGCTGGCAGAGTTCTGAGTATTCACTGAGTTTAAGTCTGAAAATTTGGGGTTGCAATATACCGCGTATTCAGGCCCGCACACCTCCTCTCCCTGCAGAGGAGCCAGTACAAGGGATGACTGTGTTTTGCTGTGGATCTCTTCAGAACTAGATCCACTGTCAAAGTGACCAGTGAAAAGATAGGGCTTAATACTATACAAAGCATCCTCCCACTCCTGCATCTCTCTTCCCTGAAGACCTCCATGTTTCTCTGAAGACCATTTTATACCTTCAAAATGTTAAGTCCAACTTAACCCTGCACCTGAAAGTAAACCTGAAAATCACCCTCGGCCCTCAAAGTGACAGAGCAAAGCTGGGAAAGAAAGGAAATGGTGTCTATCCTGTGCAGCTGAGTGCTGTGCTAAAAGTATCATCCATATAAAGTTCTAGATTCCGTAAAAATTGTATGCATTCATCACACTGTGGAAGAAAAGCAGGGATCTGGCGTGATATGCCTGTGAAAACTTCCTTGATCTGTGCTGAGATTTTCAGACAAGATAGAGCTCCTGACTGTCCATTTCAGCCAACACCTGTCCACCTCGACCATTGCACCATCTTCAAGATACATCTCTGCTCACTGTCTGGTTCAGCATGGTAATTTAGGGCACTGAACAAACGCAGCAGCTCTTCCTCATGCATGTTCTGACATTAGGGAATTCAGCGCAATCAAATCAAGATGCTGTGCTCTGCCAGTGATGGTGACTTTGCCTGTGCATGCACTGTCTGACCACTCAGTAGTGCATTCTTCCCTCAGATGAAGAATGCTATCGCACAACATACCATTTAACCAGACCAATTGTAAAAGTCACTTCTGGAATATTAAGAATGGTCCTGTGATGCCTGCACAGGTCTGCAGGGATTGTTCAGCTTGCTCGAGGGGAGGAGTTCATGGCATTTGTTGTACGCTGCACCACACAGAACACATAATTTGACTTTTCAGAGAATACCCCTGAAGGGAAACATCATTCAAATGGCAGAAAAGGGAGGGGACCTTTTCCATGGAGGTTGTGCACCAATGACAGGCTCAGATACATCAAAACGATCAAAAACACCGCTGCAAGAGTTTTCCTACTGTTCAGTACTCGCTGTTGTGAGGATAAAGGAAAAGGACATCCATCTGCAGCTACAAATACACGTAGCTGCATTTCAACTATGAAAATTTATCTTCAGGGGGAAAACCAGGTTTTGTTTTGGTAGGTGTCCATAGAAATGTGAGCTCGTTCTTGTAGGTTTTACCAGTGGCTTCCAGTTCCATACACAGAAATGTTTCTGCACCCAAGTGAGCCTGGGGAAAAATTTGCTGCTCACAGATGTAGATAAACGGTGTTCTGCCTGAGCTGGGGTCAGAACAGAACTCCAGTATCTTGCATGGCTACCAGCTCCCTTCTGCTTCAGATCAGCTTGGTGCACTCATTCAGGACAATCCAAGAGGCTCTGGAGCACACTGAACAGCTGATTCTCTCTGTTTCCTTTTAGCTGCCAGTCCAAAATATTTTCTGTCAGTAAAGGTTACACAATGAGGTGGATCCAGATGCTTCATCCAGATGATGCATAAAATTCAGGAAATTCAAATACACATCTGGTTACTAAAAAAGCAGTAATAAAAGCAGAATTTATTATTAATAAACAAAGAATCATTTTTCCTTGCTTAATGTAAAGGTTGCTGGTGCAGGTAGTATCAAGATCCTTGATATTAGGGTGTCCCACTCCCCACATTACAGACTTAAATCTATGAGCCTTGGCTCTGCTATTGCTACTTCCAAAGCAATACTGTGATAAAACATAAATGGGCAATGGAGAAAGGGCCATGTCAGCTGAACTGACCAGGACCGTAGAGCTCTTGGCTGATTATCAAGAATACCAATAGAAACATCTGATATTTTAGTAAAATTGGTCTGGAGGAAAATGGCAGCAGCCTGTACCCACTAGCTACTGAGATGAGAACTGTGCCCGGTTAATCCTGCCGTCGGCTCTATCCCGCACAGCCACGGTGGTTTCAGAAATTCCTGTGCACCCCTTTGCAACACCAACCATGTAACTGGGCAGCATACAGTTGTGCTTGTGATCTGCGGAGACACCAAAAGGTCGCAGCATTCAGGGCAGCCAGTGCACCCATAGCCCGGACACTTCTGGTGAAGAGGGCAAGGTGTAAGAGTTAAAAACAAATGCATTAAAAGCAAGTTAGAAAGAGCCAGACAGAAATAGTGTTGCAGCATAGAACAGACCTTTCCCTCCCTTTGGGTGGAGGGCGCAGAGAGGCTGTCACAGGTGTGGGTCCCACGTGGAGGGCAATGTGCCCCCACCCTGCCGCTCCCCCTGCGGAAAGCCCGGCTGGCTCTGCCACGGGAGCTGCTGCGCTCTGAGCTGGGACCAGCCAGCCTCGGCCCTCGCTCGGCAGAGCTACACCAGCAGCCACCCACCCGTCTGCAGCTTGCCTGCTGTTCAGAAATGTGCTGTAGTACACGCAAAATACGTTCTGAACATCATCGTAAATTCTGGGTTGTATCAACAGGCAGGAGAAGGCAGTGAATGCGTTTTGAATACACATTGAATCAGCAGTATAGATGGTTTTGATCATACTGATAAAATAATTAGTACTGGAAACATGTTCAACTGCTTCACGGCTATCTAGACATTTGAAATACTGACACCTGCATACCCTTCTGTTTGTGGCAGGGAGAAGGTGCATAACGCCTGCACCTCTCAGTTGTCATGCTGCTGCTTCTTGCCTGCACAGTGCAGCTCACACTAAAATTACCACAGGGAGGAAAACAGCTTAAGTCTTCTTGCCTGCCCTCGAGCTCACCTGCTTCAGCTGTTCTTGCATCTCGACAGCCCAGTCTGTTCATGGGTAGAAAAGCTTAAGCTATGGGCCACAGCCAGGGAACAAAGCTCGCTCAGAAAGAGCTAACATGCAAAAATAATGGATGCAAATTATGCTGGAAGCAGAAAGGCTGCCAGCAAACTTTCAGAGCTCCTGCTGGAGCTGCTGGAGTACGTTGGTACTCAGGTGAAATAAAGAAGGATTTTAATGTCCTAAGTGACTATTAATGCAATAGAAAACAGTGTAACAGACTGATAAACGGAAACAGAGACCCTGGAGAAGGATGTCTTGGCAATCACAACTCCATAGAGGAATACACCCAGGAAGCAGCGCAACCAGGGAACAATTGTACACAGATTTGCAAAAACCCAAGAAAACAGGCTGGAGAGAAGGCTTGAGTGAGTGAGGAAATTGATCCCCTTTGACTCCACTGTGTAAGAAAGAAACAGAACTATTCACTAATTCTTAAATAAGAAGACTGAATTTAAATACTTTCGCTTGACTCTGAACGTTCCTTTTTAGTAGATGTGATCTGCAGATTCCTGAATAGTGGCTCAGTGGGTCACAGTATATTGGAGTTGCTTTCCATCATGTTCACAAAGGTGATCTGAACTAGGTTTTTACTTTAACCTTTCAAGACTCATTTTCTTTCTACCCATACTCCCTGCCACCATTAAAACTATCTAAACATGACTTGGGACGAGAGGTTCTCAATTACACCCTGACATTTGCAGTGGTTCTGCCAACCATGTACCAGACCCTTTCCCCCTCTGCTTTCCCTTTTCCTCTGTCAACTAATGCCAGAGTTATTCTAAAGGCTCCACAGTGATGAAAAGCACAGTGAAGGAGGAAACAAAGATGATTGCATCAACCAAGAGACCTTTCAGAGAACACACATTTTTTGGGTCCATTTGGATCCGTTTGTAAGTAACAAGTGGAGTATGACTCAACTAGTTGGATGGAGCTCCACATAGATGGAAGGATTTAGGACTTAAGTAGAAGTAAAAAAAGTTGCAATGACTTGTAAAACATGTCTGTTGGTTCTTGGCTTCAGCCATCCCCACTTCTCTCTGTAAAACCCATTCCACAAGCTCTGCATTGGGTTATATCCCAAATGAGATTATTTTACACACAACTATATTTAATTTGCAGTGAGGGGAACACCTTGGTTTGTTTTATGTCCACATGCCTGTTTAATTGGGCTTCTGATTATTTAATGTCACTGCTGCAGAGGTAGCTTTTATGAGGCACAAAAGAAAATTTAATGAAAATTATTCACAAGCCCAACTTCTGACTAGTAAAACCAAGAGTTTAGTGTAAGAGGCGAAGTCCCCATCTGGTGCTTCTCTTTCAAAAGAACAGCCCACATGAAGGATTTATTGTGACATTACAATGCTTGATGTCAAATAATCTAGCCAGAGGAACAATATTGCCCTAAAGAGAGCCATCAGGCCCTGTGTGACATGGGTATTTGAAGGGATTAACTACACTTAAATCAATATGGGCAATGAAAACAGAAATAACCAATCTCTTAGCTGCTCAATTATTTAAGAGTGTCTTTAGTCCCCACAGAATGGAATTAAACGCTTGTTTAAAAGGACTGACAATTAAATCTATTCCTTTAATGTCAAGATAAGGATGTGGGATCCTAGACTGCGGTATGGCATGAAAGAGTGACATTTCAGAGAGGCACAGGAGGAAGGGCCATTAGGGTGCTGAGTGGCGAAGGGCTTTCCGCGGGGAGGACCTGTCCACCCCGGCTGGCACGGCTGGCACGGCTGCACATGGTGCACGGGGCCAGACAGCACCACATCTGCTTCCCCAGGTGTGCCGGTGCCCTGCACCCGCCAGTGGGCTGGGCTCTGGCAGCAGGTCCCATAGCAGCTCCGGCCCCTGCTCCAACCCCACTGTGCACATGCAGTGAGGTCTTTGTGAAAGGTGGCATCCAGATACAGCTTTTTAGCTGTCCCTTTTCCTTCCTAGTGCTGTGTTTCAGGAATATAAAATGCAGGGTTTAAAATTCAGAGTACTAAGGACTAGGTGTTATTTCAGGTGATAATGTAAACGTAAGACCATTTAATTGAAGTGGGCTGACAATTTCCCAGTTATTTGAGTTTTGGAAAGTTTGCCTGATCTATCCCCATTTTTTTCTTAAGATTTTTTTTTTAAGATGTTTTACAGAGCAACCACTCTGACCTTTCATGATGATACTATTTCTCCTGAGGTGTTTGTTCATCTCAAATGCAATGAAGAAATTCCTGGTGTGGAAAATTTTAATAAGAAGTTCTGTTTTCAGATGATAGAAAGGAGGTAACAGAAGCAGGATGTATGCAAAGCATTGGACGTTCATCCATCATATTGCAAATACCCTAGGCGACAGGAAAATATCAGATGCCTGCATGCCTTCAGTTAGAGTTCCTGGCCAGAAAAGCTGAAAGATGTTCTTAAATTAGAGGCAACCCAACACACTAAGAATTCATGAAAAGGAAGAAGTTCTAGTGCTAGTTGCCCATCATGAATTTCAGTTTTTCAAAGGCCTCTCTGAGTTGCAAGACAGTAAAAAAAAGCCTGATTCTTGTTTTCTAGGCTACTTCACAACATGGCAAATGAATGCAGAAGCCCTTCTGCTCTGGTGTATGACTAACATGTGAAAGTCATTCTCAGTGTGCCATGCTGACTTCTTGCTGCTGTTGAGCTCCGAGTCACTATAGACAAGCTCTTCTTCCTAGGTCTTCCATCCCTTTTTTGCATTTTCTATCTGTCCATTAAAATATCACTGTGGTTGAACATGGTCGTTTCTTTCAGCTAGAAAAAGAAGTGCAGTCCAGAAAAGCTGATATTTTTCTAAGTACTTTTTTAAAACAGTTTGTGAAAACATATTGCAGAAAATCATTACTCATGATTTTTGTCTTGACACTTATAAGCATAATAGCTTGGAGGTATTGTTGATTAATGATTTCTAGTTCCTCTGATGTTCTTGTACTAACTTGTCCACATTTCAAAGTCATAGAGTAAGGTGCAAAAAAAAAAAAAAAAAGAAAAAGAAAAAAAGAAAAAAAGACAATTGTCACTTTGTAACCAGAGACTGTGGATTTTATGGCTTATATGTGCCCTGACAGCTTTGCATGCAATTCTCAACTTCAACACTCTTACTATTGATCAAATGGCTGTGATGCTGCTATGTTGAGCCTCACCCTCAGCACATGTCTGGTTTTGTGGTCACCCTGCTGGTTATTTTCATGCCATTATTTTGCTGATCATCACCAAATGATTTATTTCCTCATCTTCTGCATCAGTGTTACAGTATTACACAGCTGTTCATTCTTCTTTAGCGCATTTAAATCACTTTCTTTGCCCTTCTTGCCCTATTACTCCTTAAACATTTTGCAATGGCTTCACCGTTGCTTTGGCACACATCTTTCAGACACACATGAGCCCATCTAAACTGCAGCTTTACTGATGTTGCCATCATTATTATCTGCCCTGAAAGGCCGACAGTCTTGGTATAAGATGATTCACAACAGGTAAAGATCACAAAGATCTGCAGAACATAAGGTAACAATGAGACGATCCTAGTCCACATGGTCAGATGTAGTCGCAGCACATCTGCAGCCTAAGCACTGTCGATATTTTTATAGCTACAGACGCATATTTGACATAGTAGTCTGTGCCTGTAATTGCACATGTGCATGGGGAGAGAGTGCAAAGAGCTGCCCTGCAGAGAGAGCTGGGCACGCTCCTCAGACCATGGGGAAGGTGCAGCGTTAGTGCCTCACCAGGTGAAGGGGGAAGCTCTGGCATGGCACCTGCTTCACCAGCAAGTACAGGTGGCTGGGTGAGAGCTTCTCTGTCCCTTTTCTAGTCCTTTGGAATGATATTGTTAAACCCCATTGTTTCATGGGCTGTTCTTTATTTCAAGGTACTGATTTTCATGTGTGGTAAAATTTGCGTTAAACTGTGTATGTGTTTATACAGGTTAAAGACAGAGAAGGCAGATTTGATTTGTTTGCAGGTTTGAGAACTAAGGTAGAATTCCACAGGAGAGGAAGGTTTTTTTCCAGCATGGAGTTAATTCTATGAATCTGAATCTGAAACATTCATTCCTCACCAGCTTACTTCTGCAGCACCTGAAGGATATGGATCTTGAATAATTGTGACACTGCTGGCATGCTGTTAGAGTCTGTGAAGCTGGCAACCAACGATTTCAGACAATAAACTTGAGGCAATAAACAGGATAAAGAAATCCAGGTAGACCATCACTGAGATGTCCAGAATCATGGAGACTTGGAAGGGGCTGAGGAGCACAAGCCCAGCCCCGTGGATGGTCAGCCTCTCTGAGCTCTCCCATGCTATCGGCTATATTGACATCTGTTGTTAGCAAAGCCCTTGAGAATTGAAAACTAATCTCTTGCTTGCTCTCCCACCCTTTATTCTGGCTTCAGCTGCAGATGGACTTGAAAGCTGGGTTTCAGGTACGTTGACACTGTGCCACAGGCAAAGGGAGCTCTGTTTTCCTCATCGTATTCTACTTCCCATCCTCTTTACTGCTATTGCACATTGTATGGAAACACTGTTCCGAACTGGTGGCTGCAACCTAGGTAATACTTGTTCCAAGCTGGTGCCAACCTCCTCCCCTTCCCCCTTTTTGACCTGAAAGCATTTTCTGATTCTCCTGGTAGGAAGACACAAGTCTCAGCAGGAGAGCTTCAACTAAGCCAAAGAGGAATCATGCTATTAGCTTTCAGGACCGACTTCTGTTGGCTCTGCCCCAGTTGTTTTGACCCAGTCACCTGTGGCTGCTCTTTGACGGGGCTAGTTTATGCCTGCCTCTTGCCACTCGGTAAGTGGGAGAACTTGTCTCGCCCAGACTGTGCTGTCACTTTTTTTTTTTGCTTGACAGCAGACTGGTCTGACATGGTTCTTGTCACTCAAACGGTGTAGAGCACAGATCCCTTTAATCCATCTAACAAGACGTTCTCTTGTCTTCTCTCAGCACCAAAACTAATTACACAGCAAACCACAAGTGTGTGGTTTTATGCAGGAATATACAGAAAGAAAAGACAATGTTTGCATGAGGGTACACAGAATACATCAGACAAAGTCTGTCACATTTTGCTTCCTTTCAGCACATTTCCCACACCTGAGAAGAGCCACGGCACAGGTGAACTCAAGCTCAAGAGTTAGACCTCAGCCGGTCTCGTCTCTCCTAACGCTAACCCCTTTGCTCTGCAGCAAGCTGGTGCTGCAGCTCCCTCTGATACAGGTTTTCTTCTACAGGCTTCGTTGCCAGCTGCAGCAAATGATGCCCTTTGGCTCTGTGCCCAGCTCATTCAAGGGTTCAAATCACGGACTACCCTCCAGAGCCACCGCTGACAGTCACCTACAACCATAGCTGTACACATGTCCCACTGTGCCTGTGGCAAACTGGAGCTGTGGTCAGCAGACCTCCATGCTAGGTTTCTGCTTTTATTTTTACTTTTTTTTTTTTTTTTTTCTTAAAGTGTCCATAGAAGAGAGGTTCAGCCTTTTCCAGATGAGAAAACAGGGATGTTTTCCCCATGTTAATTATTTTTACCGTTCTCTAGTGTTGCAACACACTTGGAGCATTACACTTTACCTCTTTGCCCAATAGCTAACTGATGGACAGGAAAATAAAACTATGCAAGACAAGAGCTCATCTAATGCTATTGCTTGTTGCTTGTCTTGGTAATTGAAGATCTGTGTTAAATAAATGGAAATAGAGTCATGTCTGCTTAAGTAGAAAGATGAAGAATGAGCAAGAAGTAAAACAAGAAGTCTAATCTCCCTAATAGGAAGACTATTAACATTCACAGCATGGGGTGCACTGAGGGAATTTCAGAGTAACTCATTAGAGTTCCCATCCCAGGGAACAAGGGGTCACAGCAGCCAGGAAGGCAGGAGCCGGTAGAACAGGAAGGCTATTCTCTTATGAAGGAATCTGATTTGGACAGTATGTTTTGGCAGGGGTGTGCTGGATAGGCTTGAAATCAGCATTCTATTTTGCGACTGTACTGTTAGTATAAACTATTAGCATAACTATATGTACAAGAGCATAGGGTTTGAATACTGCCTCTAGCCTTTGTAGCTATCATTTACTACAAAAGAAATAATTTCTGCCTGCCATTTACAGAGAGTGAAAGAAAAGATTGTCAAAGAACAAGCTGTAAAATCTAAGTCAGACATCTAAGCTCTGTTTCAAAAAAGCGGTAGGATATTTCTGTCCCGTATTGCTCTTACATTAGCAAGTCAATCAATTAATCGCAATGGTATTAATAATTGCCTACTGTTCCACTATAAAGGAATTTCTGAACAAGACGACTATCAGCCCTGGGAGTAATATGGGCTTTTTCTGTCATTGGTTCAGACAAGGTATTTAAGTGCAGTCAGCAACGGTCATGAGGTATGAATTGTACTTTCAAACTGGTTTAACTGCTTACCACTTGCATATGGAAAAGTGATGTTTCACAGGGAATGAGAAGGTGTAACATTCAAGAAAGCAAAGACCTAACAGCTCCCTGCACTCAGGAGTGCCTGCACCAGGCACATTGCGATGCAACTGCTCCTCGGTTGGATGAGCAGAACCAGGTCCTGCAGACCTGTACATCATCTTTAAGGCACATTTTCAAATAACTACAAAGAAGTTCTTCAGCGGTGCTTTAGCAACAAGTGCTTCTGACCCGCTGGCACTGCCGGGGTGCACGGGGAGGCTGAACAGCCCGTCGCTGTGCTGCAAGGATGCTCTAGCACCCGAATTGGCGGGGGAGCCCTGCGGCCAGAGGGCTCCCAGGGGTCTGAACATTCCTCCCGCAAACCCTCAATTCACCTGTTTCTAAGCTGTGCCGCAGCCCCTCCCCCTCGCCAGCGCACCCTTTCATCTCATTTATTAGGCAAAACGGTGGGGATAGGTTTAATCAGCGGAGAGGTGGGATGCTGATAGCCCTGGGGCTGCCCCAGCTGTGTGATGGAGCCCGCGCTGCGGGGGCAGAGGACAGCTGATCAGCTTTTCGGCTTGAATCTCCACGGGCTTCGTGCTCACGTGGGGAAGCCCGTCTCAGATCTGAGCGGCTGCTCAGCACAGGCCTGCTAGGCAGCTCTGCTGCTTACAAGATGCTTGTTATTTGATTAATTTGTTGGAACATAACATAGCCAGGAATACTTCAGAAATCTCCCCAGATGTCCCCCTCTGTGTGTCTTCTACATTAATGTGAGCAAAATCAATGAGTCTGAAGTAAGATGCTCTTTATGTCAGAGGCAGCAGTGACTTAGCACTTCCCAGTCTGGAGCGGAGGCAGTTCAGAGCAGAGCAAAGCAGCAAACTTTGTACAAAACAACTGCGTGTTGTGTGCTCAAGGGAGAAATGGAGGGGCAGGCTGGCCTGCTCCGCTTGCAAGTAACGGAACATTGCAACGTACTCTTGAACATACGCTGGGGTGGGCAGCCTCAAACTAATGCTTATTAGTAGAAACCAACAGTTCTGCTTATTCCTGTATAAAACACAGGGAGTAACTTGAATTTGATCCTTTTCCAAAATGCACTTTAACTGTAATAAGGCAATGTTTCTGAAGTAATGTTTCTTGTGTCTGTCACTATGGCAACCTGCTAGGTGCCAGTGTGACAGGAAACCTGCACCATGAGGCTGCATCCCAAGTAGTTGTATCAGAAGGCCAAGGCGGTATCATATGTGCCAAAGAAACAAACACAGATCAAAAGCTTCTTTTATTGTTTTAAGGCAGTTCACAAAGGTGTTGAGCAGGACTTTTCAGCAAACTCAGAAAACAAACTGAAGATTGTCAGACAGCTACCTCTGAAATTACCTTTCACAGAGCCTCCCAGCTGCATCGCTTCCTCCAGCCATTTGCGACTGTGACACCTAAACGATGGCTGGCGGCTGCGCCTTGGTGACAGAGTCTAAGAATTGCTTCTTGCATGTTTGTTCAAAAAATCAGTAAGATCTTCTTAATAATGAAATATTTAATATTAACTAACAAATAAAGCAAAATACATTTTCAAGAGAGAATTTCTCAGATAAAAGGCTTCAGTGATTATCAGAGGCACAGAATCCAGAAATCACATTCTGCCTTTGTATTATATTTATACGGAAGTACAGGAGAATGATTATATAGTCTCAAGATAGATGTTGGTAAACATTTGTGTAAGCGGCCCTGACTTGTTGGGAAAACACGAGTTTTGTTTTGTCAGTTCTGATCAAAAAATATTTTTCTTAGAACATCCACGTTGGAAAGTTTATTCCAAGTTGAGAGAGGCAAAGAAAAAATACTTTTAAAAAGTCCTTTTTCTCATGTGATCTTTAAGGATATTTACAAATTATTAAGTATTTTGCTTTTGAGTTACAGAAATAAAAATCCTTTAAGAAACAAGTTCAGGCATTTTGCTGGAAACAAATGTCCTGACCTGCAAATTAATGCCAGTTCTGTAGTCAGAGTTCTCAGAAGGATAAACATTTCTTGCATACTTATTGAGAAGGATCTGCCAGTCATCCAGGGCCTGCTCTGGAGGCCACTGAAGCAGATAATAGTCTTTCCATTAACCCCCACAAGGTGAAGAACTGACCCATATGCAGGCAGCTGTGAAGACCAGTCCTAACATCACTGCTAAAGCTTCCGTCACCTTCCAGCAGGATCAGGAACAGAGCCGTACCGCTCCGCATCCAGAAAGGCCCGTCTGTCAGCAGAATAGTACCCTGAGACCCTGACCCTGTGCCCTTTACTAAGCCAAGACTCTCACCCAGAGCTGTTAATCAATAAGGTAGACAAGGTCTGATCTTCCCTGTAAAAAAGCATGCCTCTCCCCAGACCAGCTGATGTTTGGGAATATGCTGGTTTTTCTTCCCTACTGAGCAGCAAAGTTTTGACATAGTTGGAAGCCAGACACACCGCTTCTTTCCTGGGTGACTGAAACTGTCAAAGATAAAAACCCAAAGCCACACGCAACTGCGCTACGGTTATGGAGGCAGGGAGTGTTCCATGTCTTCAATGCAACATGGACCATACATGGATACTGCTCTGCTTTCCTGGGACAGGAGCTGTCATGTAATAAAACACGTAATGGAAAACCAGCATGCACTAGTGGTACCACAATGGAGTCTCTACGCCTTCCATGGTACAGACAGGTAAAAGAAAGGAGTGCTGCTTCCAAATGAAAGCACAACGGAGTTTTTTATTCCTTCTTACCCAAGAAGAGAATTGCTTTGCATGTGGATTCTTTTTTTCTAGCTATCACTTTATTATAAGGACCCTTTTAATCATATCTACTTTGCAATTGGATAGCAAATGCAATATAAATCTAGAAGAATTGCAGGTTCCTGGAGACTGCCTGGTAATTGTACTCAGGACCACCAAATAATTCAGGAACTAACACCCTGTGCATTATATTCTTTTTGCCTCCGCATAACACATAGCACATTAAGCAGGCATTTAAAGTTTTTACATTGGCTTGAACACTGATCAACAAACCTTCTGGGCTTTATCTGAGTAAGGGGTTATCACAAGGCTCATACTCTTCAGCAGCACAAAACATCACACCTTTAGCCAAGCAGTCACTGTCCTGGGCTGGAGCATCACTCCTAGGTGCCTTGTGAGGTTCTTGTTACCTCCAAGGTGAAAGGCAAGGGCAGTGCCAGCTTATGGGTCACTTACTTCCCCTGAGCTGGTAGGCAGAGGAAGAGACCTCCTTATCTACTGAGGGCTACATAAACTGGTTTTGGCTTTTGCTTCTTTGTTCCTTGGCATCCAAGTCTGATCTAATTTGTAATCATTGTAATACTGAAGCTTAATCAACCGTGTCAGCAGAGGTTTGAATCAAGCTCAGCCCTGCTATTCTGATCTGACAGTGCTGCAAGTCAGGTCAAACAGTGTTTCTCTGCTGAGACTGGCAATGGGGATCGAAAGACAACGAAAGGTATTATTGTTCTTTCTTGTTGTTTTCAAGGTAGATTACACCCTGCTAAACCGTGGGTTTTGTTAATGAACTTCTCCGATATATAGTCTTTACCCTTTACAGGTTATCAATGAGGAGAAATGGCCAAGGCTAGTAACGCTAGCCATGCTAAGTACCGAAACAAGCTGCTTTGTGCAAAATTATTTCCCCCAGAGCTCTGCTCAGGTTTTTCCAATAATTAGTGCATATTTAAGGCTCAAAAGACCCAAAGAAGAAGCAAGGGGAAATCCAACATCACTGTTTCTGCAGTGCTGATTGCAGCCAGCAATGTCAGGTGCTGTCAGGGAGTTCCAAAATGAACGAGGTATTGGTTAGATTGGCAAATCCATTTGACCAGTTTTGATAGCAGCCTGAGCTACCCAAGTCTGAATACTCTTATGTATTTGATTTGGAACAAGATGCCCAATTAAAACAATATTTTATGAAGTCTCTGTTTTCAATTAGAAAAGAAAGCATCTTCATATCAGTAAAACAAATCTGTAATGATTAGATTCTCAGTTAGCTTTTGCATACAGTAGCCCACCTGAACATTGCCAGTTCATCTAAGCATCCCTAACGTGGCAGCCAGTAGTGACGCTCTATCAGGGACCCTCCACTTTGCTTATCAAAGTAACTGCAGTGTGGCAGTGCAGGTAAGAAGACAGGTTGCTCAAGAAGTGCCAGAGAAGCATGTAGCTTTCCTAGTAAGAATCCTGTAAGAAGTAGGACATCCAGAAATGTATAGCAGTTTGCTCATCACTACCACCTTTCCAGCAAAAGCAGTGCTGTACTGTGGGTATTCAGGTGTATGGCCAGGGTAACAGCAAGGCAAAACACCTGGAAAAGGAACATGTGGGCATCCTTTTTTGCTTGCAGGTAAGTGACTTGGTGGCAATGCAGAAGGAAATTCCCCTGGAAAAAGAGACTTCAATAAATAAATAAATTTTAAAAAGCCTATAGAGATGCACAGAAAAATGAAAGGCAGGGAAGCTTAGAGGACACCTCTCCTCCTGACAAAGGGAGGATACGGACTCTAACTCTTTATTGTACTTGTTGCGCCTCAGTTCCTGAACTGATATTCCTGACAAGCCACGGTAGGTCTTTATTTCTTTTCTGTATCTATAGTGTAAACCTGTAACACACAATGGACCTGCTATATGTATCTTATTGACCTGGCCTTAAAAGCCTCTTTCCTGAAAAACCTGCAAAATAGAACTGTAATTTAATTATGCATGGTCATCCTCAGTAATGTCAGAGACATGAGCACAGCACCTGATGGTGATGATGATAGTGTTATTAAATTTCTCAGGATAGACTTCTTAGTTGATATGTTCATAAAGATTTTGACCCACTCCTGGGAGACCACTAATCTCACTGAGAATCATCACAAGGCACACACCTTCAGCAGAGACTACAAACGTATGGGGGGGCTCCAATGGAGGTTGCTTTTCTTTCTGAGGTCATTAGGCCCCTGCACATGGATCTCCCAACCCCAGCCACTGCTGGGAATGCAAATGCAGTGCGAAACGCACTAATGCAACACGGCGCTTGAACTTCCACTCTGCAAAAGGCTGGTATAGAGGTGGTACCTCCAATGTGAGAGGATTCACGTGAAAGGCTCAATCCCAGATTGAATCCTCATTTAACTTTCTGTTTTTAACCACCTCAGAAAAGTCTCTGTTGATTTTTAATGACAATTTTGGCCACCTTAATTTCCTAAGAAGACAAGCCTCTGCCCGCATAAGCAGAAATTGTTTATCAGCCTTTCAGAGAACTTTAATATTTTGGGTTTCATATGCTCATTTCTAGCTTCCCCTACATATTCTTACATTCAGATGTCTTTCTTAAAGCACAAAGGCATAAAAAATGCTGCACAGTCATATACCTATACATAAGGATATATATTACTTCCTATACCTAAGGAATAACTGTAATTTTGCCATAACTTATGAAAGGAACAGAAATAAGTCCATGTTTCCCATAAGATATGGGAGACAAAGACGTCCTGCTTTTCTCATTCAAGCACTCTTCAGAAGTTGGAAAAGAAACACAGAAAGTAGAAAATGAGTGAGCTATATTTAAGATTAATACCTACATATTAAGGTTGCAGCAACTTGGTTTATGGCTACAAGGAACTGACTACCCATGTGAACACAAGGGTTCGCTCAGGCAGTGTCTTCTGCCACCGCTGACCCAGGGCATCATTGCCCCAAGCTTTACCAGGCTGGGTTCACCGCAGGGTTTGCAGTGGGTGGGTGGCACCAGCCCAGTTTCCAGAACAAGAGTCCATATGGCAGGCTCATGTGCCATTTTGGATTGCAACCTTTTCTCCTGGTGGAAACAAAGGTAAAAGCAGTTTTCTGGAAAAAAGTGCTTCCCTTGAGTTTTGGATGACCAGCATTGGTCCCAGTTCTAAGCCCCGTTCTGGCCTTTTCCCATAAATGAGGTTAAGCCTACCAGGTTTTATACTCAGGAATGCTGAAATGTAGCAAATGTTGAATTATTCTTCGCAGCATATTTGGAAACCCAATTTTATATTTATACTGGGAGAACATTTCTGGCAATGTAGTTTGGAGAGATTATTCATATTTTTGGCTAGGACAGTACTGTGCCTTCCCAGTGCATTTCATTGTGCTAATGGAGAAGGAGATGAGAGTTGGTCAATTACATTTGACAGTTTTTAAAATTCACAGAAGAAAACAATAATATGGTTTCTAAAAAGTGGAATAAGGTCATAATTTGCTTGTGGGTATTCCACAAACACGAAAGAGGCCAAATTCATTTAATAAATGATTCACCATGAATTACACACCCAATATAGACAAAAATAAAGTTCATTCACACAGCCACATCAGCCTTGATGGTTTCAGCTGTTGCTTCCTCTGTGAAGTGGTATTTCATTAACAAAAATCAATGAGAAGATATTAGGTGCTTTCTTACTATCTCTATGACTAGAGCAATACCATCTGCTTAGATCAAGGACCAGGAGGTAAAAAAGAAGAACCTCAAACACAGGCTAGGAAATTTCAGTGTACAGAGGTGAGGCAGGGAGACAAATAAACTAAAAATCATTTTTACACTGAAATCGTGTCTTAATAATAATAGTGGACAAATACTGTCCTTTAGTCAGTATTATAGAATGGGTAACAAGGTTATTATAGAATTATTTGGACTATTAATGGATTACTTATCTCCAAGATGCTCAATAGAAGCAAACAGATTATTAATGTTCCAGTTATAATAGCCACACTTCCTTTAAAAGCAGGTCGTTCTAACCTCACTTTGCTGACACTCCTTAAACCCAGTTGTGGAATAAAACAGGTTGTCAGCAGGGTGGATTTGCAGTGTAAATTACTTCAGAAAGAGCACTGGGAAATAATTGAAACAGGAGGATATTAACATCTGCAGACACAGAGCTTGGGGCTTGCCCAGAATTCTTGCACAACTGATGGACATTAACTTGCACAATTAAGGGTACAAGATCAGTTCCTGAAGCATATCTGTGCTCTGGATTTATAGAGGATGCATTTTCATTAAAGATGGCTGAGTATTAAGATGAAGACAAAGTGAGGGTGAACAAAAAGAACTGTGTATTTATCAAAAGGTTTGGCATAAATATGGTGCTGGTAGAGGGTTTCAGCTGTTTTATGTCTCAGCAACAGTTTAAACAATAACATTCATATCACAGAATGGTGTAGATAATATCTGCAATAAAACTGGGTCTTTTATGTTCAGAAGCAGACAAAGCCAGGAAAGCACATTGATAAATGAAGCTGAACCTTTGTATTTCGTTGTGGTGGAGCTCCCTCTAGCTTATGGCATTAACCCTGTATCTGTAAATCATACTTGCTTAAACTCATCCCTCCATTTTCAGGGTAGAAAAGGCTTCTGATTCTATATTCTTGGAAGCATTTATGACATTTATAATTCACCTGCAAAAAAAAAAAGCCCCTAAGACTCAGCTGCTAGTTGAATGACATTAACAGCTCTGATGATAGTAAATTTCATACTTTTAAAAAGAACAGTAGAGGGAAAAAAATTCTGACATCTGGGGATGTGACTGTCATAAGCAGTGGTTTCTGCCTCTTCCAGCTTTATTCTCTTTATATATATACATATAGATAGATAGATTTACCCACCTGGTTGAAAGAACTAGCCATTCCAAAATGGCAAGAAGCAAGTTAAGTAGGTTCTGCAAGGTAAATTTATTTGCTAAATGAATAATATTGCATTAAATAAATCAGTTTGAGTAATTCCAGTTCCTCAGAAAATTATCTTTCTCATCGTCTTAATTTAGTGGTAAGAACAAACCATAAAAAGTGATTAAGAAGTATCTTAGTCTGATTAAAGGTAGGAAAGTAATCACCTTGACGTCCCTTGTTCAGAATAAGAATATTCATTTGGTTTAGTTGCAGAATTAACGCAGGTTCTCCTCTTTAGCATTCCTCCACTTTTCAAGGCTGAATTAATGGTAGTAAATACTAACTGTACCTTTAAAAAAAAAGTGGAATGAATGGTGCATTATGGAAACGTTGTTTTGCTGAAATGCTAATTTGGGGAGATTAAGAAGACATTTCTGAAGAACAATATCCAAAATCTGATGTGAAGCTTAAATAACTACTGAAACGATAAGCAGGCAGAGCTACAGGAGAAGAGTTAATTAAAAATCTCCAAGGCAACTTATATTCCTTTGTCACAAAATAAATGCTATGCTACTGATACTGTACCTGTAAACTGAAAAATTACCAGCAGCTGTAGCTAACCAGAGAATAGAAAAGGTTTTACTAGTTAGCAGCGTCCTAAATATTCTGCATTTTAAATGCATTTGGCCACATTTCTTCATAAATATTGCTCCCTGGGTTTTCTATTTAACTTCACAACTACTTATCATAAGCTCCTTTGTACACTGAAAAATTAAGTTCACCCATGTTAAAATTAACAACAAAGAATCAGCTTACTACAGACTCTGAAGAGTCTGATTCAATAGGAAGGAATATTAAATTCAGACTGAACAGTGAGAGACAAAATAGACGCTTTATATACCTTGTTTTAGATATTAAAGCATAATGAAATATGTAAAAATATTTAGGGTTCAAACTGTGTCTATATTATTGCTCCCCCTCCCCCAATAAATTACGATATGAGATTCTTTTTATTTTTAGAACTTAAATAGGCTATTTAGATATTTTAGGATGCTGAGATTTTAGGAACTGGATACTCTGAAAACTGTTTAATCAGAATGCTAATTTATTTGCTAAACTACACTGATAAAGAGATAAAATTTTAAAAATACATTATCTGCTGAAATTTACTCTTCGTTAGCTAACAGAAAGTAATCCAGAACAGAATCTGCTTTAATTCAAATTACATTTGAATGTATCTAAAGAGGTGAGTGAAAAAAGAAAAAAATATTTTGAAGGGAAGAACAGGATATTTGGTTCCATTTTTTTCCTTTTTGAATGTTCTTACTCTTCTCAAAGTTTTTGGTTTGTATTGTATTTCAGAAAACCCAAGTTTAATGAAATTAATCTTCTCAGAGTTTAAAATCTTCTCTGAGTAGATGCAATGTAATTTGAGTCATATAGGTAGAAGCATAGTCACAGCTGATTAATGATGAAAAGTTAAAATAAAGAAGGGTTATCTAAAAAGCATTTTTTTCTATATCATGTGGTATGAATGCTCCTGTTTAGAGTATCAGTGTGACAAGAAACTGTGACAAAACCCCCTGATTTACTGCCCTAATTTTATATTAAAAATTCTTGCTCTTGAATGACTAGGTGTCAAAATTACATATCCAGTTTTGTAGGCTTTTTGAATTAATTTTCCCTGCATTCCTATTACATGCTGAAATCAGCCTCTGTCATCTAAGTTTGGAGGGGGATAAGGGGGCAAGAGTCTGACACTTGTTATCCCTAATAATTTAGGGGAATTGTCTAATTTAGAAACATTTAGTCTGCATTTGATCTAAGAAGATTTTTGTCACCTTTTTGTTTCAAAATGTATCATACAAGTTAAACTTAAAACCAAGAGCAGCTTACTATGAAGATCAGTAAATATGAACCCTTTTGAAATGTGTATTAGACTTGAAACTCAAATCTTAAGTGCAGATAGATTTGGTAGCCATGCGCTGGAGGAATTCAGAGGCTCTTTTTATTAAACTTGCTAATAATAGGACTTACATTCCTTAAATCACACTCAATACAATTAGTATGGATTAGATTTGTCGTAAATTCCTAAATGCTGGCCTTTTTAAAATTCTGTATTATAACAGAAATTGCTCTTATGATTAAAGAATAATTATCGGAAGCCTTAGATTTTTTCATAAAATATAAATATCATCATATGATGAAGTACTTTAAAAAGTTAAAAGCAGAATACAGAAGTCCAACAAAGATATGTGAAATTACACTATGGCAGCTTTACACAGTAAAATACTTTGCTTCTATGAAAAGTGACTAGTTTTGAATTATCACTGCAATAAGAATATGTTGATCTGATTAGGCAAAAAAATGTATTTACTTTGCAGCCTATGTAGAGAGACAAAAGTTTTTATAGACATGCTCACATTCAGCTTTAGTTTACTGTGAGTTAACAGTAATCAATACATCAGAAAATTAGAAGAATAGCCTATGAAAACAACAGACAAAATGTTGCAGCTTAAAATCAAGTGACTTGGTTTGGAACAATTTGGCAACATTCAAGTGTGCTTTTTTTTTTTTTCCACTGAACATACTGAGTACAACAATATTTTTTTTTTTTCTTTAAACACTTGACATGTATTTAGGTGTGCAGGTGACTTGATGTACAAACACAATACATAAGACAAAATTGTGAAAGTCTTCCCAAATCTGTATTTCAAAAGAGAATTGTTCTTACACAAACATATTATAATTTTATTCTTCATGTTCATTATAAGGATTTCTTTTTCTTTTCAAAATGCTGTTAACACTAAACCTGCAACATTCTGCTGCTTGCTGCATATTTCAGCACTAAAATGATGGTGTTCCTCTGACTGAGGAACCTACAGAGAAATGCTCATTTTCTCTAACTTGCTGTATTTCACTTGCTACAATTATTTTGCGGCTTCCACAATGAATTTCTAAGCTACCCATAACACCGAGATATTTGCCCAGATGACACAAATCAGGGCAAGACACAGCCTCTGAGGAAAGAGAATGTACACATGTACGTCCCATGCAGTATGTTATTCATGCATCAAATCAGAAACACGGCAAGCCTGCATATAAACAAGAACGGGGAAACCTGGGGGCGGGGGGGAAAGAAAGAAAGGGAAGAGAGAGAGAGAATGGAAGAACGAGGAGAAAAGGCAGTCCCACAACTCCCTGGGCAGGGAAGGGCTCTGGGCTGTTAATCACAAGTTCCTTTACAGCATCTGTTACAGATAGGGGTGGTTTGTAATTGAAGAAGATAACTAACATGATTTTTTCCTTAGCTCCACAAATAGCTGCCTTACTATTGAGTTTTCGGGTGTTTGCCGTAGGTAGATAGAAATCACCAGCTTAGGCAGGATCATCAGTTGCTCCCGTCACCGCGGGCCATCCCAGCAGGGGGGGAAGCCCCCAGTGCTGCCCCAGACAACCCCCCTCCCAGCTCCCAGCAGACGGTCGAGTACATGGCCCAGGGAGGTCTGTACCTCCTCTTGTGTGCTGGATGTTCTGGTTACCCACACACCTTTCAAATCTTCTTCTGACTCCTGAAACAGCCCCAGTCCCACGATCTTCTGGTGGCACCAAGACCATGGGTTAGTAATATAGCTTTTAAGAAGAGGGCACTATTACTCAAATTTCTTGCCTCTATTTTCACTAAATCTGAATGTATGAGAAAGGTAGAAGTATTCCTCCCCCACAGGCTAAGCAGCCCCAGTGGTCCCTGCCTCTTCTCCTACCTGCAAGCATCCCACTGCCCACCCCTGGCCCCTGGTACCACTGTTCTGTCTGAGATGAGGCTTCTACAGAGCAAAGCACAGGCTTCCCTTTGCAGCTGCACAGAGGTCACTCCTACACCTCACACACGTATCTGGGAAACGGCAAGACGAGAAGAATCACACCGAATACCAAACTCCCTGCACTTCTCCATGAGCTTACCTGTAGGTCAGACACAGCAATCATGCTGTGGATCCCACCAGTATCCTGGCACGGAGCCCGGTGGGTTGAGTAGCACTCCTGGCTACTCAACAGCACTGGGGCAAATCCAGCGTTCCGTCCACCCCACATACCTGAGAGCATTTCCCGTGTGACAGGGGGAATTACCTCCTTCCAAAGGCTGCCTCTTTTCGGGTTTTGTAAGCAAATTTTTTTTAAAAATTATATATATATATATATACACACACATATATATATATTTAATGCCTGCTACAGCTGGGAAGTAAAAACTTTGTTCATTAGACTAATCTGCACTCTTACTTGGTGAGTTTCTTCATGCTGGTTCACAATACTTTTTTTATTCTCAAATTACCTTGCTAGCTGCAAATGAGATTCTCCAGAACAGAGCTTTCTCCAGAAGGAGGGACAGAAACAGCCAACGATCCTGTGGGCTGATTCAGCCCAGAAGCCTGCCTGTGACTTCCATGGTGCGAGAGGCTCCGTGTAATGTCACGCCGCTCGTGGATGGAGGAACTCTGCTCTGCAGCCTGGTTAGAAATATTGGCAGAAACTACTGAGCATTACCTGAGCTGTGACACGCAGGGAAACGCCTTCAGACAAGCACGGTGCCGCGCACCATGCCACTGCCGAGGGGCTTTTTGCACAGCAAGGACCTGGTTGTTTAAGAAATCAGTTCAAGAGCTGCAACAGCTCTGTTGGGGAAAGTTACTCTGCTTTTTAAACTGGAAGTATCTATGTGCCACAGAGTAACAGTTCTTGTGGATGTTTTGCTGTGCTCTTTGGAACTGGGAAAACATTTAATCCTGGAAAGAGTTAGCCCTTCTGGGTGCAACACATGTAAAAGGGAGGTTTCTAGACAGGGAAAATGACAGGTTTTTACCTTGTGGGGAATTAGAAAACTAACTGCCCTAAAAAGTAGAAAAACAGACCTGACATCTCAGTTTTTCAGGTATTCCCATCAACTGGATGAAAATCAGTGACTTGATCCATGCAGTTCTGTAACAGCAATAATATTATTTCTTGGACTTCTCTAACTCTGGCATACAGTGGGAGTTAAATTGTTTGAACTACCAAAACAATACCACTTTTTGTTTAAAACACATTCTTTAATACTTAAAAGCTAGAAAGGTTTATAGCAGAAGAAGTGTGAAGGGGAAACAGAGCCATAATGATGCAGTGAGCAAAGTCCAGCGGCCAGAGATACTGGGATATTTTATTGAGTGATTTCTGGGGAGCACTATTTCTCTGTGTATTTTCCATTCATATTTTGTGTTGCTAATATGGTTCCTTTTTCTCATTCTAAATTTTCTCTTTTGAATTAAACATTCAGCTGAGGCATTTTAACATTCAAAAGAATTTTGTGGGTTGGAATACGCAGAAGAGTATTTCTAAAAAGGCAAGTATCAAAACCATATCCCATCCCTTACATAAGAGATCCACTTTTCTGCTTACAAATGTCGCCATCATCTATGTGCCTCACTAACTTACCTTTTCTGTGAAAACACATTTTTATGCCACATGCAGGTGTCATACATTCAGCAAATCTCGCAGGACTACTGCAGATTACCTAATTCACATCGCTCATGGGTAATGCTTCTGGGGCCTCAGGGGAACCTTTGCTTTTGGCTGGGCTCTTGCCCCCACTTCATTCTCCGCTGCTTTGCTAACAGAACTGTCCTGTGTATCAGTTATCCCAGCTGGCTAAGCACAAGTTAAATCCTGCCCCTTCACATACTCAGTGGCCCACCCCTCCACCTTTAAAAGTGTGTTGGGTCAATTTGCCCAACTGTAGTTTATCACTCGGCTTATCCGTGAAATCCAGGAAAGTCCAAGATGATGCGGGTGACTCGCCCAGAGTGCAAGCGGTCAGGCACATCTGTGATCAGGTGAGCTGTCAGGGTGAGTGGAGGAGGCAGTCACAAAAGACTTCTTATTTTCATGTGCACTTACATCCCGATCTTAACAGGTTGAAGCAGTAATAGGCAGGTCATAGCCAAGAAACATACTTCTCTGCAAACATTTGCCTTAAGGGAAGCAGACTGATTTTTCTTACATCCTCTGAAATGGGATCTGTTGTCACACAAAGCTGTACTTGAGTTCATGAGAAAGAGGCTTGGTTTAAAATAGGGTTATCGACAGGCAAATGCAACTTTAGAAAACAACCGGTTTATTACACAATTATTACAGGATGTAAGAAAAAGATATGCAAGATACATTGACCTGCAGTCCTACCCAAGATGAAGATCCCAGCTGATGAAGGCCAGCTCCTGAAGCCACCAGTGTAAAATAGTTTGCTTCAACTGTTCTCGATTAACTCCCTTTGAGGGCACAGAAGAATCTTTTTCCTAATCAGCTAAGAGACATTTAAAAAATGAACGAAGCTAATGGAGGAACAAGATTGTCTTGTTAAAAACAAACAAACAAAACAAAACAAAACAAAAAGTGTGTCCATAGAAGGAGCTAATCTTAAGTGGGCAATTTGAAGTGCATTACTTTATACGCATAAATTTTCTAATATATTTCAGCAAAAGGAAGAGGTGAAAATTGTCCTCAAACTTTGTGTGACAGCTCTTCTTTCTCAGCAGACCAAGAGGCTGCAGCAGGCTATATTCCTTGCTGCTCCTGCCAGTACCAGCTGACAGCAGGGAAAGCGGCTGGGGTACCAGCCTGAAGGACACAGAGCAGTCACATCACAGCTGCACCCTAGCACCTTTACCTGCATGTAAAAATGCAGCCTCAGAAGCAGAGGTTTACCTGTGACCTTCAAGCTTTATGATGAGCTTAGCGACTGTAAACCACTGTCCAGCAGTACAGCCTCAGTGATGCTCTGGACGGGCTAAAAGGCAGCAGTGGGTGAGTGGAAGCATCTCTCCTTTCATTCCATAAATTCAAATACAATCCTCAGTCTGTGGGTTAGGCACAGACAGGATAATTGCTTAACCGAAACATTACTGCTGGGAGCAAGGTAAGGACTGCCACTTCCCTAACGCCACTGATTTTTTTTAAATTTTATTAGCATGTGTAATATCAGCTCTTTGGATTGTTTTTCTTTTCTTATTAAATTCCACATAGGCTAACAACTGAAATGTAAATTAATTTATTCTGCAAATTTGGCTTTGGCTGTATTAAGCTGCTTTCTACTCACTGACAAAGAGAGCACTGATGTTTTACTCAGTCAGAGAGTGAACTTTACAACAGGTGTGCTAAACAAAGTTACTGCTCCATTTTAAGCAAACTGACGTCCTTATTGCTCTGTGTCAAAGCTTGCTGTGTGCTTAACTACAACGTGCCTAAGGTAACAAAGAGTTGGAGTTCTGCTGTGTTAGGTGCTATACGTTGTATCTTTTAAGGTGAAGTGTGGGTTTGAGAAATCAAACATTGGGAAATAAGTGAATGGGAAGTCTTTTTTCCCACTGAGATGCAGATTAGCCCAAATATCCTGTAAAACAGTGTGACGGTGGGGCCAAGTGGAAGAGCAGGAAAAATGTCCCATTGGAAAATAATGAATCTTAAAAAGGCACATAAGGGAAAGTGCTCCAGTTTTCATGTAGCTTTACTTTTCCTTGGGGAAATGATAACAATTTGGCTGTCTTCAGAGAAACACATGGGATTTTGTGAGGAGTGTTTTATGTTCAGTGACTAGGATATGAAGCTGTGGGGTGCCCACTCCTGCAGAGGTGAGCCCAGCACACCCCAGCCTCCAGCCTCTGCTGGGGCATGGGGCTGCCTCCCCGCTGCCAGCATGGTGCCCCACGAGTGGCACTGCTTGCCCAGGTGCCCAGGCTGTGTCCCACCAGTGGGAGGGGGCGGCTGCGAAGCATTCCGAGAACCACAGCCAGTGCCTCATCCCCAGTCAGTGGTCTTCTGGCATGCCTGACGGAGAGGAGACCCCCCACGGGACTGCGGGGACAAACTGGGGCATCCCTGGGCCATCCCTGGGGCCAGGCTGCCACCGCTGCTGTGACACCCTGGGGACAGGAGTAACCACCCCTGTGGGACTGGGGTTGGTTCCCTGCACCCATCAGACCAACCTGAAACATCTCCTGGGCAGATGTCCCACCAGTGGGATGAGTGGGTGGGGGCAGGTGCAGGCAGATTCCTGGTGAGACCTTATCCCTGGAAGAAGATGCAAGGCACAAATAAAGACATATACATTTGTGAAACATTATTTATACGGTGTAGGTTAGTGTAATAAAAGTCTAAAGTCCTTGTGTGTCGGGTCACAACAGCCACTTCCAAAAGGCAGCCACAGCTCAGCTTTTAGTAGCTCCTTATTGACTGCAGCATTATGGCAGATATCGCCACTCTCTGAAGCTGAATTTATTACAGACACCATACCTATTAAATATCTGTCAGAAGGCAGAGTTTTTAAAAATAAACAATAATTCTCAGCAATGTAATTTAAATTAGTAATTTCTATTTCAAAATTTTGTTTCAGATTCATTTCAAATCTGGGTTAAAGTTTAATACCGGATGCAATCTAACCTGACTAATCAGGGCATTTTTCTGTTAAAAATAACCTCAAGTATGAAGTTAAAAATAACTGTATTGTTATTGTAAATAATATGGTGTTTATTAATGTGTGAATTAGAATATTGATAAAGTTTGATATATCATTATTAAATAAATTGCTAGCACATTCTGAATGAAATTTCCTAAAAAGCCCCAGCAAAACCCAAGGTGAAAACACAGACACTAAGCTGAAGGGTCAGGATGTGGATTTAATCTCTTTTCCCTTGCAGTTCTTTCTGCCTAAGCAGGGAGACGAACAGGAAAAAGACTTTAAAGGCTCCCATGACCTCTCTGTGCCTTACACACCGGAAAAGACAGCTGACCTGTGCTGGAAAGTGCTGCAGCTTTGCAGAAGGATGAGAATTCTTTGATAAAACCTTAAAATCATAGCTCAATGTTCATGTCTAAAGAATAAAGTCAAGAAGAATCAGTATAAATTCAGAGACAGTTTAGTGTGACTGAGGCTAAGAGATACTGTGATGCGTGATTTAAAGAGCTCATAAAAGCAGACAGCTGGCTTTAGAATCTATGGAAAGCAATAAAGCAGTTAAAAATTCTCCCAGTTGTAAGGCCTATAGATTTCCTTATCTTAAATTCTTTGGCTAAACCCCTGGAGCAAATTGCGAATGATGGGAGTTCTGTCTTTCAGCCTGGGGGCTCCAGGGGCAGCTTCCCCGGCCCCTCTCTCTGACCCCCCTTGGTGCACAGCGTCTCCACTATGGGGGAGCTTGTCTTGGCAGCAGTGTCTAGACATTCCCAGCTACTATCCTTCCTGACAGTCTCATGCCAGTGGTAATTTAAAAATTGTTTGGGATAGGCTGTGCCTCATAGACACAGGGAGCCAATAATAACCCCCAGTTCAGTGACCCTGGTCAGAGCATCAAAAAGATGGTACAGGCAACCTCAGTTCAGCATTGGGTCAGGAATCGTGACCTCCTCTGACCTTTCTTGTAGATTTAAAATTGTTTTGAGAAAGAGAAGAATAAAAAAGATACAACTCCAGGCAGTTCTGAAAAGCGCTCCAGTTTCCTGTACTGTACACACGCATATAAGTAACATGTTTAAACAGATGCAGCTCTGGCAGGCCTGAAAAATTAGGATTTAGATACTTTGTACATTTTTTTTTTAATGGAGCGCACATTGCTTGTATTTACTTTGAAAACTTTAAAGTGAAAAGACAGTACATGAAAGGATAATTTTCACTATATTTAATAGCAAAGACAAAAAAGAAGGGTAAGAAAGATTAATTTTTAAAAATGGAGAATAAGCTAAGGAAAGACAAAAAAAAAATCACCTCGTGGATTTTTCAGATGTATTATAAAAATCACTGTCCGGTGGATCAGCTGTGTATACCAGATGAAAAAAATTAACACTGAGATTACTAGACAAATTGCCTTGTAAGACTAAAATGCATACAATTGTAGGCTGGTTGGTTTTCAAAGGTTTCCTTTGTGTACACAGTATTTGCAGTCACAACCAATAAAACAAAATATACTAGCACTTTATTTGTGGTTTTGGTTTTGGAATTGCATAATGGTGACTAATATTTTCTCAAAACCTACTTTATAGTGTTTACGTAGCAGAATTTTCATGCACTGTACCTGGAAAGTATGAAATGTACTTTGTGTGCTTCCAAAGGGTTGAGAAGTCTCAGGAAGAGGTTTACCAGTTTATGGAAAGAGAGCAGAGAGTGTTTCTTCTCTCTGGGCTTTCATACGGGCTGGTACAGATCAGAAACACGTTAGCCAGGAAAGGGAAGGGAAGAGTAAAGTAACAGGAGCTCTCAAAGAAACATAGAAGTATAGAGCAGGCAGATGAACTGCAAGCACCAGAAGAACTACATACAGGTTTTACAGAGGCAAAGTCAGTTTAACAACACCAAGGACATCAATGCTGTTGCTGTTTACAAAAGAAAAAGCATATAAATCTGTTACAGAAATGAGACTCCCAGCAAAGCTCAGCACTAACATATAACGGTAGGGCCGTGGGCTCTGTGCCGTTCCCAGATACAGAAACACGTTCCTAGCATTTCCACTAAGGAGCTGGCATGATCAGTTAGCTTCTGATCATGTCCAAGCCATCAGCACTCTTCTCGCTGGCTGTACACATCCCCATCCTGGAAAGGCACAGGTAGCCTATGTGCACTGTTGCTCTTGAATTAAACACTCTGGAACTATGTCAGAAGTTCTTGCTTTGTCAAAATTATTGCTTAAGACTCTCCTCAAACACAGGCAGCAGCATCTATACTTTGAGACAGCTGATTACATTCCATTTATATTCTACAGTTGTCTCCTAAAGCTTTAGAGATACACAGTGATTCCATTTTTTGTATTGGATGGTTACAGCCTGATTTAAACATGGGAGCACAGGAGACAGGCACTACAGCCACATCTGTAATTTCCAATCCAGTTCCAGCAAGACTAAGCTTTTGCAGCATAAACCATAAATAGAGGGCTATTCCTCACTGGACTCCTTTATTTAGCTAGAGATAAGTTTGTCACATTCTCACCATGAGGAACTACTGGCCTAGAGTTTAAGCAAATTCTATAAAAGCCAACTCTCAGGTAAAATTCCTAAAGACTTCCTATTCCCATAGACCAGGACAAGAAAGGGGTTGCAAGGTCTGATGTCATCTCTGAGTGAGCTGGGGCATGGTATTTGTTTGCCAGAAGCATTTCGTATTGTAAATCCTTTTGTATTTTTTTTTTTCTTCTCCAGAATTCGGTGGCAGCAGCAGTCACCACAGAAAAGTGACTGGAAGCAGCAGGCAATTCTAGTGACCTACCTTCCTAGTACAGTCTGCCATGGGCTTGGATTTGCTCAGCTCTTAATAATGCAGAACTCACCCAGCATAGACCTCTGGTATCTCTCTGTAATCAGTAATGGCAATTTAAGACAATAGCTGTATGTTTTTTTCCCACCCCGTTTGAAGTATCACAGCACTAGCCTGCTCTTTGATGCCAGAGTATGTGCTCACTAGGGTGTGCAATGTCAGTAAACTGATCCAAACATCACAACTCACAAGGGCTGAATACAACAAAAAGCTCTGGTTCCCATGGATTCCTTGCAGCTGCAAATTATTAAAGATTACCTGAAATTACTGTTCTCTATGCACCCAATTACACAGTCATATTGCCTGTCTGAGACAAGTACTGTAGGGACTGCGCTCCCCAGCACTTTTATAATAAAGGTGCTTTCTGTCCCTTGTGACCTGTAGATATTGCCATTCTTAAATGGGAGTAAGAGAAGGAAATAACAGAATTCTACAGGCTAAAGCGATCACTGAATCATGACAAGGGACTCATACAGGGCCTGTGTCAGGCTGCAGCCCACGTGACAGCCAGCACTTCCCCAGGAAAGGAACAAGAATCTGAAAACCATCAGTAAAAGGGGGAAAAACAGTCTTGAGTCATACACCTCCAAATAGGAGGCTGTAGCACTGTGTACTAAACGGAGGTTGCAGGGGGCTGGGAAGCAGTTATGGCTAGGTCTGCACACACCAGAAATGTGATGCAGTGTAACAGTGATGCAGTGTAACAGAGCCACGCAGGCACTGGTGTGCCAGGCCCCTGGCTGAGAGGCACATTCCTGCACAGGATTCATGAGCCTCACTCGTCCCTGAAGGTCTTTCTTAGGTCTCTCCACGTTCACATGTGTTGTGCTGAAAGTTTCCCTCCACGGCTGCCTCAGTAGAGGCAGGAACAAACAGGAATCCGATTAGTCTTCTGAGCAAAAGAACAATAGTAATAACAATAGTAGTAATAATAGGAGTTATGATGGCACTGGTAACCACAGTGTTACTGGTGCTAATAATTAGTTACTGTAATTTTAATATAGTACTAGCAGTGTAATTAATAATTAAATCTGCACGAGAACATCCAGCAGGAAACCCAGGCAACCAAAAGAAAATCATTTCTAAAACTTAACAACAAATTGATTAATTTTTAAGGCCTGAATTTCTGCTTCCCATGGGGGCTGATACAGGAGAGGGAGAGGTTAGACCCAACTAGATGCTATTGTGTTTCTATGGCAACGTGGTGTTTCAAGTAGCCTCTGCCATTACCTATGATTGGTAAAAATCACTAGACAGTGTATGAAGTGGCCAAGAGAAGCAGCAGCCAATAAATGCAGAAAATCCTTAAATCAAAGAGACACAGAAATAAGAGATGGAAACAACCTGTTAGATCATCTCACTCATTCCCTGAGGCCCCGTGCAGTATTATTAACAGTCTCAAGAACCTTGAAAAATCCTAAAAATTCCATCCAAGACACTTGTAAAAACTTACCAAGGGGGAGAGCAATTTCTTAGGAAGTTATAAAAAATCTTTCTAATCTCTTTTCAGTAAGTGTGCACATACTGTATCGAGTATGCTTAGGCATCATGTTTTCCAGCATTCGAGAAATAGGATGCATGGAAGAGATTTCAGGGTATTACTTACCCTAACACAAGTACTTTTGCCAAAGATAAGACCTCCTTCAGTGTCAGCTATATTCCACTGCATTCCCCGCTCCTGCAGCACTGAAAACAGAACTATTTTGAAGATCCTACCAGAGCTTTGCTAGTGCTTATCCATTTAAGCTGGTAGGTTCCAGGTGTCATACTGAGGAGCTGAAGAACAAATTTCAAATAGAAAGAAGACATTTTAGACAAGTACTTGTGTTAGCACTACCAGTCCATGTCTGCTTTTTTAGTGAAAGGGAAGAAGGGGATTAGACTACCTCGAAACTTGTGACTCGTGTGTGTCCTTTTTTCAGGCAGGATGCAGCAGCACTCTCTTGAAGCAAAGCAAAGCCATGTCTGATAGCTTCACACTGCCCCAGAAGTACCATTGGAGAGTACAGCTACTATGTTAATATATAAAAAGCAGCATGAAATGCAAGATACCAGTTTGAATCTTTAATTTTCAGGGCCACCTTACCCAAGTTCGGGGGGGGGGGGGGGGGGGGGGGGGAATCCTCCTAATGCACACAAACAGGTAAATGTAAAGTTTTGTTGTCATGAAGCCCACAGTAACACAGGTTTATTTCTGTCTGCATGTCAATCATGTGCTATATCCCAGACCATGAGAATATAACATACAAGATAGAGCTGGTTTCAGAGCCCCAACAATTTTACCTCACCCACAACATGAAATAAAAGTGCAGAAGGCGGCTTCTCAGCACCTCAGAGAATTCAGTAACAGTAATTAATAGGTTGTTTCCATGCAAGACTATGCGTGTTGCAGGACACCGCCATAGCTGGACTAGTTTTACAAGGAGCCAAACGGGCCAGATGAAACAGAAAAAGCTCATTTCATTGAGAGGATGCTTTCTCTGCTCAAAGGCAGCTCTCATATCATACAATAACCACTGGTATTATATGCTGTCTTCATACAGAGCTATGACTGCAAGCCAGACTTCATCATTGGCACATATATATATATCCTAAAGGAGTGCTACCTTTATCTTGGCATTAGATTCTTACTGCACTATATAACACAGTTAACATATATAACATAGCTATATATCTACAGTAATGGGTTAGATGTCACAAAACATATGAGAACAGACTGAACACAGGCAGCATGAGATAGGGGCAGGACTACATCCCCTTTGCCGTGCTCATTTGCCTCCCCCAGCCTCTCCCTAACTGCAAATCTCAGTGAGGTACCGGGGCAGCACAAGGCTCACTCCCTTTTCCAGTGGTTTGCACCTCCCGAGTCTCAGCTGGGCTGCCTGCATGCATCTTGCTCCTCCCCAGCCTGACCAGGGCTGGCAAGAAAAGGCCACCCATCTCCGCACAGGAAGCTGCCAGGAGGATCGTTCTTCTGTAGCTGTTGATCCAAGCTATAAAATCTATCAACAATTGAGCAAGCAGCAATAATGCTTAGCAGCTGACACGGAAGTGCTGGCATCTCTGCACATGCTTTGTTTTCTTGAAACCATCTATTGATCACACTTGGCCTCTCAAGAAAAGAAAATATGATATCCCATATTTTTATTCCCATATTTTGGCTGGACTTCCCAAGTGTGGGACCCTGATTAGGTTCATATTCAGGACTGACTCCTCTTCTGATAGAGAAGTGTGGTCTTTGAAGCTAGCCCAGGCTGGGATCATGTTACTAGGCCAGTTGCATTCCCAGTGGAAATGAGTCTTATTTTATTTACAGATAAAAAATAAAAAAGTAGCATCGTCTATTATCCCAAGGGCGTTGTTTACATTAATTTAGCAACTGCTTCCAAGGAGCTACAGAGTTCAAGAGCATTGCTAAACAGTGAGAGCCCATCCTGGATTGAGTTACTGACAGAATTACAGCTGACACTAAGAACTGCTTGAAATGTCTTGAGGGGAACTGCAGACAATGGGCTGTATTATTTAGCAGAATAAAGGTGAAGTTACAGGGGATACTTGAGACCAAGAAAGGCAGAGTCAGTGAGTCTACCACAAGCATCAGCTGTGGTTGTACTAACAGCCAGCAGGGATCCCAGACCAAGGAAAGGAGTTGTCAAACTCAAAGCCAGTTTGCTGAAACTTCAGCAATTTTTATTCTTTCTTCTCCCAAGATACAGGCACACCCTGGACAGTCAGACATATTCTTTGCATACTGTTCTATCAATACCTTTCTTTAAGAATTTTTCAAGGCAGGGAACCTCCTCCACTCAGAAGTTGAATATCTTTCCTCAGAGGCTGAGGACCCTAGATAGTCTCAACAGTCTTTACACCCACCCTGCCAAAAGTGAGATAGCAGAGAGTACAAACTGATGGTCCTCTCCAGGAAATGGCAAAGCCTGGTATTAACACCGTTCCAAAGAAATAGTCAGTCTGCACGGCATTCCCGTACCAAACAGCATTTTGAAGACACCATTTTATCCTCAGCTAACAAGGACCGAATACTCTGAGGCCAGACAACACTGAGGCAGGTTTTGCCAGGAGAAGCTTGTTGCAAGCTTCTTAGCAAGGTCTCAGCTCATCACCACTCCCACAAGCCTGACATGCTCCACCATGGAGAAGTGCAGGACCGCAGGGCTGCTGACAAGGGTGGGGGACTCACTCCAAAATCATCCTTTCATCTTCTAAGTTCATGTGCCACAGGCACATTCATTCCCCTTTTGACTTCACATGCAATAAACAGTCAAACCAGCAAGAGTGTTTCTGGTGAGGAAACTCAAAGCTATGTGAAAGTGAACTTCCATGCTCATATGCTACATGTCTTTGTAACATATTCCTTAACTTGATCCCTATGAGAAAGGAAATTTAAAGCACCACAGAAGCTGTCTGACCACTCCCTGTTAAGCAGCATAGCTTGAATTCCAAATATTTATAATCATTAGTGCAAAAGATGGAAAAGCATTTGAGCTAGTCTTTAAAAAACACAATATATTCATGGTATTTCACAGACAGAAAATGAGAATAAATTTGTCAAACAAATTATTTTCTGGAAATTACTCTCTAGAGCCCTCATATTAGCTAAAGAAACAAGGCACAAAATGCAAAGAAGAAATGAAAATGTTTAGTTCAGGCTCTGATACCAACGTTTATTTACCATGGGGGTACTTTACAATTCTCCCATTTCTGTGGATGTGGTGAAACTCCTTTCCAAGACAGGTGTGATGTTTTCTTGACAAGTATCAAGTGGAGGTAGTAATAGGTTATCAATAGCGTTGAATGAATCTCCTGTCTGTAATTAGCTATTAAAGCATAGAAGTCCTGTGCTCTGCTAGTGGGAGAGGTTTATTGCATTGTGGGTAGGGACAGTGGTCAGATTTTTCCCATTTCACACATACATGTAGCTCTCAGCTAGATATATCTGCACTCGGCCATTTTGTGGAGCACTATATGAAATTTAGTCAGATGAGTTTCTTTTACTGCCCCCATGTCAGAGCAGTTCTCAGTCTCTTGAGAAAATCTACAGAGAGCAGTAAAGCCCAATTGTCCAACCAAGCTCAGCAATTGTGTCAAAGTACTATCAGGGGCTTCAAAATAATTTTTCACCCAGTATTTCTTATGAGTAGTTACTCTCTGCTTTAAAACTCTTCTCCTTTACTGCACATACGCACCATTACTATTCTAGCACTGCTCAAGACTTCTAAGCAGAAGACGAGAATTGTCTAAATGATAATTTTGTTGCTTACTTCAGATGGGGTATGAGCTACACACAATTATTAAGAGCTAGCAACCTGTCAGAAGTAAGTACTCCTCCCACAGCACCTCTCAGCAGGTAATGTGATCCCATTACAAATTACTTCATTCTATGCTTAACAGGCCTGATAAGGAAGCCATTAAAGTCTCAAAATCACATTTTTCTTCATTTGCACAAAAGAGCATTTCCAAAACACACAGAGATGGAGCTGAAGACTGAATTCCAGAACTGTCAGAATCTAGTAGGAAGCTCTCTGCTTTAGCTAGATTACTCTATAAACAGACCTGTGTTTAAAAAGCTGTCTGTTCCTACAGCTTTTTACAGTAAACCACAAAAGAATAAATTTGCACTAATAACCTTAAGGGTTTGATTTCCACCTGCATATGTCATGATGCTTATAGCTAAATGCTGCTAGGTTTTTTTTAACTCCCTGGCCCTAAACTTCTATCTGTAGCTAAAGCAAAACCCAGGCCAAACAGAACAGCTAAGGACAGAGATGGATAAGACTGAAGGAACCTCCAAAGCCATGCAGTCTGCTCCAGGTCTGACTTTTCACCTCACTGGAATGTCGCTATTAACAGCAATTTTCATATTAAAGTCTTAGCTGAACAGTGACCTTCCCATATTCACAAATACAAACCGTAGTGGAATATTTGCTGCTCCTCTGTACTGTGGCTTCAGCTACTTTAACACTACCTCAATGAACACGTACCGTGGTTTTCCACAGCAATTTTGTGAACTTGCGCTATAGTGCCTGAAATTCAGGGGTTGGGCTCCAGCAGATGGGCACTGGTGAACACAAAATCTTCTGTTTGAACCCAATCTCTATGCAATTTTTCAGATGAAACTCCACAGTCCTGGTCCCCCATATTGTTCTATACCATGTCCTTTGTCAATGTAACTATTGCAAGTATCACAAATTACGTAAGTGGCCTTTGTGAGTAAAAGTGGCTCTGTCCCAGGTGTCTTGTTGTCAAGTAACGTCTTTACTGCCAGTCAGAGACTGTGCACAAGAGCAGTCACTCTCAGTAATGCACTGTGCTTGTGCATAGTACAGCCGCTGGATCCTGGGGTGAGGACTCTCCCATTTGGTGGCATGTGAAGGAGGTATGCTCCTGGTGGCCTTCCCAGGAACCCTAGCTTCAATTTTATTTCTTCTTGGAGGCCGTGGGAAATGTGGACCAATTTTCTTCTGTCTCATGCACAAAATACTGGTAGGAGGTAGCGAAAGGGAGAGTCTGCCCTGATGACACCTGACTGCATCTGCTGGCAACTGAATTGGGCTGTGAATCCGCACCGCCTACTATCAACATTGCACCAACCCATAAGCATAGACACAACTGGCGTAACTCCTCCACTCTTCCACCAACCTCACCTGCCATGGTCTGTGAGTGGCCAACAAGTTGCACTTTCAAATACCTAGACTACAGTCAAAAAGGCTGTACTTACCCACAACTGTGGGTCTGTCAGTAGCAACTAAACCGTTATCTTCTCACTGCTGAAAAACCACCCTTTCGTAGGCTGTTTCCCTGCAGAAACGCTTCCTCTATAGTTGCACTTCAGCAGTGGCAGCGCTTCTCTTTGCAGATCACTGCCTCTCTGTTCCATCCCTCCCTGCCCTTCCTCTTCTCACCTGCCTTTTCCTTCTCCACCTTCCCACAGGGGGGCTCAGCTCTGACAGGACTCTGCAGGAAGGCAAGAAGAAATCCCTCCTCTCCTCCATAATCAATGGGAGATCATTCCTCATGTATATTATTCCATATTATTTTGACATTAAGTTAAAACAAGATCACTTGGCACTTGGGCCAGCAGAGCAGCATCTCCCTTTGATCGCAGGGCAGTGCGCAGCTCCTGCTGTGCTGCCTGTTGGTTTGTGCTGGGCAGCTATGCAGGAGCAGGCCGGATGGCTCTGTCTCCAGGCAGCACATGGCACAGATGCTCCTTCATGCAAGTCACACGCTGCAACAAAAATCAAAAAGAAACAGCAACAGCGACAGAATCTGATCCAGGAGAATGAAAGGCTACTGAGACCAGCTTTGTATTTCTGCAGCAAAACAAAAGCCCCAGAATGTTTTGCTTTGCTGAAAACCCTCAAATCTAATATTGCCACCTTGCCTAGCCCAACGTTGTCCAGTTGTAGTATTTTTACATAGAAGTTGGTGAAACAGCAACAGGTGTGAACTTGTGTAAGTTATATCTGTTACAAAATTCTGTGAGTGATGTAGAAGAGCTTTCCCTCTACCTTCTGGAAATTCAAAGCTGTATTTGGCGCCTTTGTAGGGAAATCACACGCTGGATGCTCCGCAAGGCTTGGAGCCGGGGCCAGCATTCGGGGTGGCTGGCAAGCTTCCACGCAGCAGCCCTGGCAGGGTGGGCAGCCGCTCCTCTGCATGCATGGCCTGCCTCTGCAACAGCAATGGCCGCGCTCCGGTGCGGGCCGAGCTGCTGGAAGGGCAGAAGGAGGGCTCGGCCACAGGGTCCCTCGGCCCTGCCGGGGGGAGAGCCAGCAGCGAGGGGAAATGCACCCAAGGCCGCGGCTGCCACAGCTACCAAAGTGCAGTGGGGACACACCTTGGAAAACACTCAGAGGGCCACGATGGTGTGAAGCCGTCGCAGAAGCTCACAGCCCGGCCTGGCTGGGCATCCGCCGCCCAAAGGCACCGAGGCAGGTGTTGAGGACAAGGAGCCGCAGCCACCAGCCTCCCCACAGCCGTGGAAGGCGGCTGTCCCGGGCCGCCTGTCACAGCCTCTGCTCTGGGAGGGACCAGGGGCTTTTGGTAAAACAAGAAGATATTTTACTCCCCCTGTTTATTTGCACACAATTACCCAACTAGGCTAACCAGCCGAGATCAGTCCCTCATTTACTGGGGTGACCCATCTGTTCAATATGTGGGACTCGTGGAAAAGAGCATGGCTGGCCACTGCAGGTCTGTGCTGCCGTGGTGGTGCAGCCTACCCCCTACCATGCCGGCGGTAAACCTTCCAGATTTAGCGCACATGTTCCGGCATGCCATCTGATCCAAATTAGGGTAGGCCTGCGCCAGGTTCCCTTGCTCAGCACTGAATTCCAGCTGTGGTAAGCCACTAACGCTGTTACACCTAGTCTCTAATTTGAATGCATTTTACATTTCAATATATTATGTCTGAATGTTAAAAATTTCCACAAGAGGTGGATTTTTTTCCTATTCCATCAAGTCAACCTGCAGTGCAATCAGCCTACAGAAAGCCAAGGTTTGATATAAATTGTCTCCTCTCCTGCCAAGGCCTATAGAAACAGAAGACACACAGAAGGGAGGGCGGCCACAAACACAGGGGCCGTCTGCCACCAGGATACAGCCTCTTTGGTGATTCTTCTTAGAAAGACTCTTATTATAATGAGACTTTTTGTCAAAAAGACCATTCTGATGAACTTCAACTGTTCTGTCAAGGTTTTTCAACTCCAAGGATGAAAAGTTCAGCAGAAAAAATTTCATTTTAGAATTGTTCTGTTCTGAACATTTTAAAATTCCTTGTCAATGTTTTATTAGATCCTGTAAAGCCAGCTTCATCTTTTTGTTATTTGCTCCCTTTTTTTTTCCACATATTTCATACCGTGTCAGCAGAATTAATGTGCAACAAACTACCATCTGCAGGGCCTATAATGAACCAATTCGACAATCAACCTGATCTTGAGGGGGGGAAAAAAAAGTGTTTTTTTTAATTAGAAATAAATTTGCAGCTAATGACTTTAAAAATAATAGAAAGGTTCATTTACTTCATTGCATCATTATCACATCCTCAAAAACAAACAAAAACACCAGAGAGAGACAGCTAGAACACCTATGTCACCTATGTGACATCTCAAGGAAGATGGCCCAGCCCCGAGGCTTGGTGGACACACAGGAAACCTGGGACAGCCCTGCCCCATTCAGACCAGTTTTCTATAAAGATGAGCAGTATCTCTGGAGCCAGATCTCTGAGAGCCATGCACCAGTATCACCTTTCTCCAACACACCAAGGATGGCATTAAGATTACTTAAAGTTAAGACTTCCTTGCCACTTTCAAGACATATGTGGCCTGCTGGACAGAGACTAGAATTTGAGTATTCTTGTGCCCCAGGAAGTTTTGTTTGCCACGGTGGCGTGGCTTTCTCTCTTACAGTCTTCCCTTCTGGACACTTACTTTTTCAACAAGTCCATGCCTTTCAGTTCAGGATTGTTGGTGTTAGCCTTTGAGAAGTTTCCACTGGCCACAGCAGCTCTTCCTCACTAGAGACCTCTTTGTACAGATTTTTTCTCACTGCCTTCCAACAGCAGCAAACCTGGAAACTCAGCAGGGTCATTCCTGGGACCTGAGGGCGCTAGGGACATCATTGGTAGAAACTCTTCTCACCTCCTCCATCTCCAGCCCACCAGGACGTGGCTGTTCATAAGTCAAGGACTCTGCAACTTATGCCAGCCCTTTGAATTGTGAAAAAGCTGAAAGCACTGAGGAAACTCCTGGCTTGGCCGATTTACAGGTGCAGACTGATTGCCTGTGTGACCAGATTCCACACAACCCAGTACATACACTTGGTCTGACAGCCACAGGTTAGATTGTAATAACCAAATACCATTGCGCTGCTCTGTGAAAAGCTCTAGCTGCAAAGCCTACGTAAGATACTCAGAGCTTAACTAACAGAGTCCCCAATTTATCTGCAGGCTGTATGGTAGGAGTGGCACCACTAGCACTCTCCTCCCTGCCCAGGGCACACAGCTGATACCAAGTCTGTAGTGCAGGTCAGGTTCTATATGAATAGCTCCTCCAAGGTGCTTATGGTACCAGATGAAATTAAGATGGAAAGACAGTTTGTACAAGGTCAGCTTTTCACTCAGGTCAAAGAAATATTAATGAGGAAGAAATGTTAAAAACAAGGCAAGGAACAGGAGCAAGAAATGTTCACTTTCACAGAAATTAAGGACAACTTCAACTTACAAATTTCAGAACTTGTCTTGGATGATAATTAGGCTTAACAAAAGAAAACAATGAACTTCAAAGGAACACAAGCCAGATGTTTGTATGTGCATGGTGCAATTAAAAGTAGTTTGTGTTCCTTTAAGCTGCCCCCTGTGTCCTTATTTAGTAGAACCCGGGTATTCCAGACAAGGAAATTATCTGTTGAGTTGAATCTCTCCCCATACACAGTGAGGAGCTGTACTCTGGCTCCAGTTAGTTCTGGAGCTGAACTGCCAAGAGTAATACTGACAGCAAACTCACCGAGCCCTCCCGTCCCAGCACCTTTCTTCTCTCACTTGGCATCAGGGTGGATTCACATCCTGCTGTGAAAGATGTGCAGAAACAGTGCAATTGCTTCTGTCTTTGGAAAGTGCTATCGCCCCAGAGAATGTTCTTGTTCACCTGCAGATGAAGTAACATGCAGCTAGTGATTTTGGAAACTGTTCAAGAAAGAAAATCCTACACCAATGACTACAGCTTTTGTCTGGGTTTGTTGGGGTTTTTTATAATGTTTGACAGAGCCTTAAAGTTCATCTCCAAATATGATATGCAAGAAAGGAAGCAGGTGCAAACCACATTCCTGAGTATTGTTTCCACCATAGTCAGGGAACAAAGGGACAGTCTTACCAGGCTGCTGAGGCACAGCAGCCACTCACCATAGCATCAGCACAGCAGTCTTCCTGGGGCAAAAGCTGAGTTAGGATTCCCAGAAAACTGAAATAGAAGAAACAAATGGCATGCAGAAACATCAAATTTAGGTTTTGAGAGGAGCTTGGTAAAAATTTTCCTGCAGACTTAAAGTCAGAGGTGGTATCAGCTACACACAGCTGATTATGCAGCACATATTTTGGAGATATGATGTAGATTAAAAATGTGGCAGGTATCACCAAGTAACAAAGGCCAGCTGCTGGCTAAGGGATGGGAACTCCATGTGACAGCATGGCTGGCACATTAGAGACTCTGTTAGCCATGGCCTGTCCTGGTTAGGTGGACAGAGCTGGACAAGCCCAGGGGTGGCAGTCAGTGTCAGCAAAGAGTCCAAATCATCGAGTCTCTGGCAATGAGGCAGGTCCAGGTTCAAGCCACAGGTCAGGGTCAGGTCCAGTGAAGGTAACTAGCACCAGAGACATTTTCAGCTGTAACTGTAAATTTCCTAGTGCAAGATACTTTCCATAATAGTTACATTAATTTGGGGAACCTAAAAAAAAAGGGAGAAAAGAAATCACCCCCAAAATGAACAGGTTGTATTTTAAAAAATTAAACACAGAGTAAATAAATTATAAAGAATAAATAAAATACGTGCTGATGACCCCCACTCAGCCCTCACTCCACTTGAGTCAGCGTGAGGGTCAGGAGAATGGTTGTCATGAACTGCATGTAAAAGGCTGAGACAATGGCCAGATCCTGTAAAGCTTGGAGGGACAAGTAAGGGGATAAAAGCAATGGCATCTTGGAGACAATACTTCTTCCTACTCCTCCTCACCTGTGCCTGTATGTGCTAGCCCTGCCAGAGCTGGAGAGGGCTGAAAAGACTCCTTTCCAGCACGAGAACTTCACTGAGCACTGTTAGGTTAGCACAGTGCTAAGCCTGCTCTGCATGTGCCTGACCAGCCTGATCCAAACTCATGTCATCTTTCCAGTGCCCAGACCACCATGACACAAACCATCCACAGAAGTGCTCGGTGCAGTCACACCAGGGGCAAGTCCTCCCTCCCTAGGCAGCTCCCCACACAAAGCCAGTACAAAATCCACTGGATCTGCTGACTGAGAGGTGTGACATGAAGCACAGGGGCTGCCCATTCAGCCAGATACCTTCTCTGACAACCTGCTAAGCAGAGAAAGCACTGATTTCCAGTGCCAGCTTTTGTGGGTTTGTAGGTGATTTTGTCTCTGTTTCAAAAAGAAAAAGACAGCTGTTTTGTTCCTGCACCCCAGCTAAATACTGCAGCTTTATGCTCAGCAGACATGCAGGAGGGAAAGTAATTTTCCCTGACAGCAAGGCCAGGAGAACTGCAGAAAATCTCACTTACTAAGCACCTTACTGGTTAAACCTAAGCACAGTCTCCAGAAGGGTGAGGCCAGCACAGTGGGTAATTCACTGAGATAGGGGGTACACGGTGGCAGCAGCTGCTGCTTCTGCTGATACGAAGATGAGACTCACAGTGTTGGGATGGCAGGTTTTATAACAGCAATCACAAGGATAGTGAGTGGTGCAAGTGTGACAAATACAGGGTTCTGGTTTCTGTAATTGCAAGTAAGCAAATTATAAAAATAATAGTAATTTTGAATGTTTCAAGAGATTAAATCAAACAGATATTTAAATCATAAAAATGTAGCTGTTGAAATTTTGCTTGAAATCTATAATGAAATGTCTGCAAACAGTAGCTTTTGTTGTACGTCTGCCAATTATTCACATTGATCTGCTAATAATAGAATATGGAATGCTTTTCATCATCAGAGAAGCTGTAGTTATTAGTCAACCTTGAGGTTGTTGGTTCAGTTCATTATTCTCAATTATGCTAATGGAAAAGCTGATGTGCAGAAAAGAAGCTGTTGATTTTGCTGGGATTGCTGGAACTCAGGAGCATCAGGCACCTCCCTAGGTCTTTGCTCTTACCAGCTGCTCTTGACAAACTGGTCAGAATGTCCTGGGTCCGGGGGTAGGAAACAGGGGGTGCTGGTTTTCTGGAAAAGGTAAAATAAGGTCTAAACCAAGCCAGGCCCAAGCATCTTAAACAGTACCCCTACCCCACCTGCCATTTTTCTAAGTAATAAAGTGGAGTTTTATCTAGGAAGCAGCTGAAACAAAAATAGCTAAGTCAGGAAACACTCGTTTTCTTAAAAACTTACCTGGTTGCAGCCAAAAATCCTTTCAAGTGAGCCAGCTGTTCAGGTGCCTTTGTGGACCCCGTGATTAAAGGAGTGATCAGGTGGTCAGCAGCTCCGAGTTGCAGTCCACTGTTGGTCATTAGCAAAGGTTCAGTATTTGGCTCATTTACCTCATCCCACGGGCTAAGCCTCAGAACAAAGCACACAATGTCAGTTGTCTAGAGATGCCATGCAAAAAGACATAACATTGACCTGTGTGGGCTGCTCACAACTAGAGAGATCACAGCATGAGCTTGATCTACTGGGTAATATCTATACTCTGTCACCACTGGGCAAGGGGGAAGACAATAACAAAGTTAAAATCAGTCAATAACAAATACAGCTAAAGAGGTCATTTTATCATGTGGCATTCCTATCAGCAGGTTACAAGGCAAGTCACTTTAACAAGATTTAAAACAGGATAGGTAAATTGGCAAACCCCAAAATACAGCTGAATGCATAAGCTTAGGCAATGATGCAGAAGAAAGCATGCTTTGGTGTGTAAAATGACTCTCTTGTCAGTCACAGAGACACTCTCCTGGATGTCGGTTTTCTGCAACTGACAAGCTGCAGTAAGAAAGGTTAGGTGTAAGATATATGCACTGGACAAGTGCCCCGCTAAGGGTGGGTGGCAAACCTGGCAGGGCAGAGCCTCTTCCAGCTCTGGCAGGCAAGCATCGTAACTGAGCTCAAGAAGCTACTCTACCAACCATTTCAACAGCCAACATCTCTTTCATTAAAAGTATATATATATATTTCATTTATTCCCACATTAGAACTTAATCTTCCCCTACAGATTCCTTTTTAGAGCTGTTCTATTTGCATAATTAAGATGAGGATAGTAGTCTTTTGTGTGTTTTTTTTTTTTTTTTTTTTTTAATAAAAGGCAGGGGCACCACCTAACGGCGAGTCAGAACCCTTGGCTTTTTCTTTCTGCAGTTGGCTAGTTATTATACCAACGCTGTCACTGCAGAGAGCAGAGACAAAATCGAACTGTTCGGCTGAGTTTGAATTGTCAGTTACCAATCCTGAACATTGGCCAGATCGATCAGGGTACCTTATATTACACACCAACGCACACACCCACACCCTCAGCCCCATGCATAACTGATCTTAAGAAAGGAAATAAACCAAAGAGGGTTTTATGTCAACTGTATGCTAAATTAAACTTAATTTCTTAGAAACTAAGTTATGTTAATGCAGGAGAAAAAGAAAAAGAAGCCCTGACTATAGTCCAGAATTTATAGTGACACTCCAGCCTCTCTCTGCTAAGCAATATTTTGACTGGAGACCTGGGACAGGCACAGGTTCTCTGGTAAATCATATTAAAATTCTGAATTAACTTCAAAGACAGTGTTTATCTTGAAAAATTATTTTTTCTCATGGGTTCCTAAGTTTAGCCAAAGGATTTTGCTTTCTGATGTCACAGTGGGAAAAAAAAAAAACCAACAGAGAAAAGAGAACAAATTAAAGGAAAAATTGCTCAGTTAGTAAAATCCATATGTCACTCCTCACTGCATAAAAGTGAGCCTTCTGCCTTCTAAGTCCACTAAGAAATGAAAAATACACAATCACCAGTCCTGGAACCCCTAAAGGTGCAGAGATTGCATGGGAGTGGTGCTTCAGGGAACTCTAGCGTATTTGGGATTGTTGATCAGAGTTCACAGTAAGATTAAAGTAACTTCTAGCTGAACATTACTCACACTGATAAATTCAGCAGAGGAAAACTCTTAACAGCTCAGCAGTTTCATTTCTGTACATGTGAAATGTTCAGGGATGAGCAGAGGTGGCTAAAGTATCTACCACACAGGGAAAGGAACAACCAGGTGAATCCTTACCTGGGCAGCCTTGCTCCAGAGCACACTCCAGCCAGACTGCAAAAGGGAAACAGGAAAGGTGAAATCAGGAGGTTTATGTCCTGCATTGATATGGATCAGGAAAGGAGCACAGGAGACTGCATATCTAGGACAGTAGCCCTACTAAGCAAATGTTACAGAATTTGCAGTCTGGGCAACAGCCACCCACTTTGGCTCACGAGGCTCACGCAGGCAGTGTTGTGCTAAACACAGAGCAGTGCTGTTATCTCTCCATGCTATAATCCTGTAACTGCAAAATCTACTGTTAGCTCTGTAGTGGGAGGAATGAAAAACTGAGGACAGAAGTAGAAACTTTAGAAGCATCCTTAACGTCCTTAGAAGGTAACCAAATGAAATGGCAAAAATGCCACTGGTTAGCCAAAGAAATGTGAACACCTTACCTCAAAGCTGGTTCATGCAAAACAGAACTGCAACATGTTAAAAAAACAAAAGCACAAATGCTGCCAAAGCTGGTTTGTGAAATAAATCTCTGTGTGAACAGCTGCTACCCACAACACTAAATTTTCAATGCCCACTTCATCAGATGCAAGTGGAGAGAGGGAAAGGGGACCTAAACTCTGTACGATGCTGACACCACAAAAGACATGCTGTGAAATTGGACAGAGAGAATATAAAAAAAATAAAACCTGGGTTTATTATTTAAATAAAACTTCATTTAAAAAATATTTCTCAGTAAATCTGACACTTATTTAATATTTTAATTTTAATTCAACTGTAACAATATTATTTATGTTACATCCTATGTTTTTCAGACTCTACTAAAGCTATATTCTTGAAACAAACAATATCCCAACTATGTGTGATAGCTGTGACAACTTTAATCAAATAATCAATCTGATGGAAGTTAGCAGAAGTCTCTTATACATGCTTCCCCAAGATTGCAGGAATTGTTGAGTTAAAAAAATCAAAATATTCTGTAGCAAATGCAGCTGCATTTCAAACTATGGATGAAACACATGTGCATGCAAGTGTCTGTGATATTTACATTTAGACTAGCTGCAAATCCAGTCTGGAACAGTGAGGGAATGTAGGTATTTCAAATTCTGACCATGTTACAGTATCAGACATCGTTAGAGGGGAATATTAGTGTTCAGCCCAGGTTTTGGTGGTCCATAACAGAGCAACTGTACCTGAAGTCCCTGAGTATCAAAGGATAGAGTATGCCTACTACACTATGACAGATTGACACTCTTGCATATTAACTGTACAAATCTCAGAGTTACAGAAAAAGCATTTACTTCACAAAATGCCTAAGGACAAAATGTGGAAGTCCAGCCTGAGCTCATTAATGGTCTGTAGAAGCCACAGGTTTAGGCGAAAAGTCATTGTTTTGTGTCTGTAAGCAATCCTGTGAGGTTGCTTGTTGTTCCTTCATCAGAACTGGCCTGGAAGTGCAGAAATTTAAATGTCATTGTTTTCCTTAATATATAGGCTACAACAGAATAAACAGATTTAAAAGCTTGCTTTTAGCAAGATGCAGCCCTCACAAGTGTCAAAGCCCACGTACACCCACACAGAACTACATGCGGCTAAGTAGCTGTTACAGGTCGGGCAGGATCAGGCAGGCTCCCCTTGCTGAATGCTGTATGCATGCATAGCAAGATCCTGTTCTTGCCCCAAGGAACTTTAAATTGAAAGTAAGCATCCAGATTCCCCAAAGTATCTTGACTGCTTTAGTATAGAAATCAAGCTTTCTAACACCTCATCCTTTTTCAAGGCAAACCTATTGATCAGGGTGACTGCTCATGGGAACGTTAAGTCCTGCGTTTCTCTGTACCTGACTTGTCGTAAGCAATTGGCACCTTTACTGTATCACGGCATAAGCAACTAAGGGAAATTCAGGAGTTAATCCAGCCTAATGCAACGCAACGCATGGCTCGCCTTCCTGGGTAACTGGCACCTGATTGCGTCTGTCACAAACAAGGACACTGCCAGTCACAGAGCTGGGCTAGCACCGCAATTGCAGAAGCTCTTGCAGTAGCTGCTGTCATTATCCGTCCTCTGACTAGAAAGCACTCTGTCCCAAATGTTTCCAGCCCTTTTGCTTTTGTGGTTGGACTTACCTGTAACATCCCGTGCAGCGTAAATCAAGAACTCCCTAGTCCTTATTACTGTTCAGTGTTAGCAATCTCCCCTGCAGATAGCACGCAGCAAGGATGGGAAGAGAGGAACATTTCTTATGCTTTCATGAAATCCAAAAACCTGTAGATTGTGTGTTCATAGGACTTGCAAAACTATAACCAAGTAAGTATAATGCAAAACAAGATATTTAGCAGCAGTCTGTTCCAAACACAGAGAGAATGTGGGGTAGGGAGAGACAGTCATTCTAAAGAACATGTTCTTTTAACTTATCTAGGAAGGAATTTATTCTATGCGCTCCTCCCTTCAGCTTCATCTGAACCACTGTTTCATTCTCATGGAAAATGTGGACATTACTCCATTTTCTATGGAAGTTGCAAGGCACAATTCATTTTTGTACCGCTTTGCCAATTTTCTATATACACATTCACAGGACAGTTTGTCCCACTTTGTAGTGCCTCTTTGGGAGCTACAAGGAAACTCACACAACTAACCTAACAATTATATCAGTAAAACCACATGATAAAAAGGGGACTTTTAGGTTTTTGCATGGAAGGTTTTGGGTCACAGTTTAGAACTTGGGAAGGAATGTGATTTCTTAAAGGTTTCTCACAAGTGCTTATCAAACCTTTAAAAAGAAGTACCCCTTCTCCTTATGCTAACTGGACAAGCCTAACTCTGGACAAACTTTCAACGTGTGTAAACATTACCAGTATAGTGACATCCGAGGGATTCCTCACTTGTACCAAAATGCTTCTAACACAATATGCCTACACCTGCTTTAGCTTGTAATCTTTTCATAGAGATTACTGTACAATTAATGTCTCCCTGTTCTGTGTGAGATGCGGACAGCTTCTATGGGGATCGGTAACTCCTGCACTGTCACAGCACTCTCAAAACTAGCCGGCTGCAACAAGGTCTTTTCCCACCACATCCCAGGTTAACTTCAATAAGTAGTTAGCATGCCTTGCCCCAGCATGGCCGCCAATCCCCCACAAGGTCTCAAAGGTTCATCTACTGTTCATGCAGTTTCTTCATATTCTTCAGGCCAGTCCCTCTGCTTCTCACCTCTGCTACCTTCTTCTTGTCTCTCCTCATCCAGGGCACACTCTCTCCTCCCTTTGCTTCTTCCAGATTCCTTCATTAGCTGTTCCTCTTCCATACCCCTTAGAGCTATTTAACCACTTAGCAGGAACCAGCCACAGCTGCACCTTATCCACATCAGCCAACCCATAGCCCCTGAAGCCAGCCCACAGCTGTATATTATCAATGTTAATTAACCCAGCTTCATTCCTCTACACTGCATGACTCTCTCTAAATGTTCATTTTCTAACAATTTCAGTGGCTCTCTGAAAAGCATTTTTTCAGATCAACCTCTTTTATTTAGCATGATGTGCCAAGGAAGTGTTTTCATTTCAATGTAGTCTGACATTCATAACAAAACTTTAAGTTTTCTTTTTCTATAAATATGACATGGATTATTTCATCTCCAAGCATTACACTGACAAAAAAGCTGGGAAGTTCCTGTGACTTTCTTCTTTGGCTTCAGAGATCTACTAGTCAACCAAAAGTATAAAAAATGCCACAACTAACCATTATTCCAGCAAGCAAGTGCTTCTGGAGCATAGAGCTAGTGACACTGTTGCTGTCACTAAGCATGTCCAATATGCTTTCTTTCTCACAAAGCCTCCTTAATATGTTAAGATGACTACTGCCTGCCCTGACTGACAGAAGTACGGTGTACCTCTGCTACTTTTTGAAAAATGCCTAGCTTTGCTTTTATTTGACAAACAGGGACCTAACCTCATTTCAGCCTCAATATAGCAGAGGTGTGGGCAACTGACTCTCTTTTTGGAAGAGGATTTGGGGACTCTTGACCTAATATGACTTTCACTTTAATGTTTTTTTTTTTTATAGCTTTATATTGCAAAACCAGTTTGGATTTAATGAATTGTTTTTACTACAAACAGGGTGTAAAATCTGCATGTGACCTGCCTGCACTGCAGCAGCAGACAATGCTCTTCACTGCTGCAATAGTCAACTCAAGTTAGGTCACAGCAGGTCAGCAATAATCTCCAAAGCACTGAATAATTTAAAGGGTAATTCAGTGATCAACAAATGTCAGACTCTTATAATTCCATAAATCATCTCTCCAAATGATCTGTAAATTGCATTAAACAATGAATTTTATAGTTTCCCCATTGACTGTCTGTTCTACATAAGTATGGATTTGAGGCAGGAATTGTACATGCTCCAATTGTTCTGATGATTTATATGACAAGGAAGCCAAGGTGACTATTGTCACTTGCATTCAAAACAATGCATAACACTGTCCTACGGAAAGATAATTCAGTAGGACACCACCTCATGAACACACAGGCTTACAGAGTTTGGGGCTGCTGTGTCCTTAGGGTTCATTGGGAACACTTGGTACTAGATGATCTTAATTTTTGTTTCTTGATTTACTTTGAAAAAAAATGAAGATTCTTACAAGCACTAAAATAATGAGCTGTGTGAGTGCTCTAGCCTGTACAATGGGTTCTGTCAACCACTCATTTAATTCTGACCTGAATCTGAAATTTAAAAGTATTTTCATCTTGATAAACTCCTATTACTTTGATTTCCTAAGAAGTTTTTACTAAGCATGCACAATGTTACATAAAAGTTTCTTTTAACTAATCTTCTTTATATTGCTGCTTTAAACATCTGAAATGATCGTGTTCTTTCCCTGTGCTTTCTTCCAAGTAAATTAGTCTCCAGCAAGTTGCTGTGCAAAGTCAGGGATACTGGCATACGGACAAACCCTGAGGAGAGAAACTCAGTGACACCACTTCCACCTCAAGCCAAGTAAAGGTGCCAGCCTCAGTGTCTCCCGTGGCCCTAGGCTAAGCACGTGTTATTTCAGCCTAACAGTCAACAACTCTGCTAGCCAGTTACATCTGATCAAGGCATACATAGCATTCGTGTAGGAGTTTCCTCACCCCAGAAATGCCTACTGTCTCACTGGGCGGCACAGAGTCCCTTTATGGGTGATAAAGATCCTTTTTGCTGAGGCTCATTAATAGACTCCACAAAGCGTAGCAGACAGTTCTTGGTTCTTTTTTGTGGTGCTGATCTTATGTTCCCATTGCTATTATAGAACAATGAAATCTAGAGGAAACTAATATATCCATTTATTTAACCTAGAAAACTGATGAGCAGATTATCCAAGGTTACTGTACCTGCTTCAGAGATTAAACATCATTTGGAAGTCAAAGGGCAACTATTTATTGGCTGCAATGTATTTGATTCAGAGCCTTGAGCAGGATTATATTTCTCATGGGTATTTGTGCTAATTTCAAAGGCTAGACTGACAGACAGTGTCTGAAAACAAAAGTATAGAGGGATGGATTTAAACAGAATGTTTTTCTTTCCAGAATCCAAAGTGGCCTTATTTTTCAGTTGCTGGAGTGAAAAATACTTCCACGTCCTTGGAGGATCAAGGGCTATCAAAACAGACAAAAGGAAGATCTGTGGTTTAGTGGCATCACAGTTCACATGGTTTGTATTTCTACTAAGCTCACTGTGCTGTTTCACAGACCATGTGGCTTGGGATTGCTTTCAGACACAAAACTATGCATGGAAGTACAGATTTAGATACAACCTAAGATACATCCACAGATATTTGGTGCTTCTGAACAATCTGTATTGAATCAAACCTGCTTATATTAAAGTATTAAGTACATGTTGTCTTTAGAAATTTTCAAAGGCATCTTTGGGAAGTTGTTATGTGGAAAATTTAAGTAATAGCTTTAGACCAAAAGGACAGTGTGCCATCTGAACAAACAGACTCTGCATTGTATCTTTTAGGGTGAAGGACTATTTCACTTGTAACTACCACAGCTGTATCATTGGATCTTACTATTCTAGCACATGCTGTAAACAAAACACATTTTTCTGTTTCTTCTTCATTAAAGCAACCATTTTTGTGTTCATTCAGACTCCCAGTGCAGTGTTGAGGAAAAAACAATCTGAAAGAAAAGTCTTAAATGACTTTGGGAGTAGAAGAAAGTGGAGAATATCTCTTGAATCCTGTGAGAGGACTGCAGTTTCCACCTGACAAATGATATGAGGTGAGTGGAACATCTCAGTTGCTATGTCATACAGATGTGGTGGAATAACCCTGGTAGGCAGCTCAGCCCCACACAGACACTCGTTCACTCCTCCACAGCGGGATGGGGAAAAGAAGAAAATTGGCAGGGTAAAAGTGTGAAAACTCATAGGTTGAGATAAAGACAGTTTAATAGGTAAAGCAAAAGCTGCACGCACAAGCAATGCAAAATCAGGAGTTCACTCCACACTCCCCACCAGCAGACAAGTGTTCAGCCATCTCCAGGAAAGCAGGGCTCCGTCATGCATGCTGGTTCCTTGGAAAGACAAACACTGTAATTCCAAACATCTTCCTCCTTCTTTCCCCATATGTTGGACATGATGTCACTTGGTATAGGATATTCCCTGGTCAGTTGGGGTCAGCTGTCCCAGCTGTGTCCCCTCACTGCCCCTTGTGCCCCCAGCCTGCTTGCTGGTGGAACAGTGTAAGAAACATGGCCTTGGTGCTGTGTAAGCACTGCTCAGCAGTTACTGAAACATCAGTGTGTTACCAAGGCTGTTTTGTTCACAAATCCAAAACACTGCACCATACCAGCTACTATGAAGAAAAGTAACTCCATCCCAGACAAAAGCAGAACAATAAAGTAGTGGTAAAATTTGTTGGCCAATCATGCAGTCATAGCAATGCTAGGAGAAAATAGGGATTTCTAGGAGAAAACAGTAAGCAATTTTGAATTAAGCACCTCTTCCTGGAGAACCTGCAGTGAACAAGAAGATCCAGTTCCTAGCCTTGCAATGCATAGTTGAGATGGAAGCATTATAAAAGCTTTGGCTAGATTTGAGTCATTCTTTGAAGCAATAATAATCAGTGCTGTGAGCACTGCCTGTAAATTAATGACTACCTGAAAGAGTTGGCTTGGGACATGAATTGTAGCAAGTTATTAACTCTACAGAGTCCCTGAGCCAATGTCATGACTGTTATGACCCTTTCAGGGTTTCCATTTTGTTTAGGAGGAAGGCTTGCACAGCTCTGTTCTGCAGTGTCACCTGAGAGCAAAGGGAAAGCTGATGGACATGTGCATTACTGACACGGGCATCCTTCCCAGTTCATTCCTTCAGGTCATGCCAGTTCCAAAAGCTCTTTTGCACAACCTCTGACCTGATGTACTGCCAAAATCCTGGTCAGAGAGAGCTTGTGTCTTTCTTCCTTATAGTACTTGTTACCTAGAAAGAAGTAACACTACAGCAGTGGGCCAAACAGAGTGTATAGTGAATATAGTGCTCCAGCACTTCCATGCATCTTTTGTCTAGACTGTGAGCTCCCTGGAGCCCACACTTTCGGCAAAAGTGGAGGAGACAGGATTCAGGCGCTGTTGTTAATAAGGTTTTGGCCTCACAACTAAAAAATCTTCTTCGATGCTTTTCAGTCTTTTGCAGATTTCAGAATTCCCATGTATCACAAACAGTTTAGAAGGCAGAGAACTGAGTCTGAACTCCTCTTGTTTTGCACAAGAACTACTAAAAGCAAGTGAGTAGTCAAAGCCAAAGAACAGATCTATGCCAATCCCGATGTTGGGGTGGAAGGTTTCTTCTTCCAAACATCTCTGATCGCAGTTGCGGAATTTAAGATGCCTTGTAGGTTGCTAGACCACACACTATTTCACATTTGAGCTCTACCAGCATAACCCCAGATCTGCCCTCTGTTCTCCACAGTGGATGGCTCACTGTCACAACGCTGTGCCATGTACAGCCACACACCTGCAAGCTGCACAATGTAAAGACAAAGCAACAGAGAATGGAATTTTTCAGTAACGCAAGGAACACCACTCTCCAAGAGACAGGCTGTTGTAGGGTTTCTTCACAGTACCTGCAGAGTTCCTGCTGCTTGTTTCCCTGACTATAATGTCAGCCATCTCAAGAGAATCCCCTGCAATGCATTCTTACCAGCACTTCTGAAATGATGTGTCTGGAGAGCTGCAAACTGGTTCAGATCACTCTAAAGCCCCCTTAGTGGTTAATGCTGTGGGACATTAGTTCTGGATGACTAATTATTTGGTTTAAAAACAGGTCTTTTGTTTCTTGGGCTATAAAGACAACATGACCACTTTCTGTACTTTTGACCCCAGGGAAAGAAAAGCCACAGATAATAGAATTAAACCCTCATTTCACTTGAGATAATATTTGTGTAAGCTCCCTTAGTAAAATGTCATGTACACTGCCAAGTCTGCAGGTTATCACTTCCACAGTTTGAGTGTTTGGAGACAGGGCTTGGAAGTAGGGGGTATTTAGGGGAAAGCTCTGAGAATTATAAGAGCTGTAACCATAGAACTTTTTTCCTACTTAGCCCAACGTTTCCTTCAAGACTTGAGCTCAGACAAAATAACGGTTAGGATATTTTTTATTGGCCCAACACAGAAACATTATATAAGGTTTCAAGGCCACACAGATGATTTTCCCCCTTTTAGTAAGGCTCTCTGTAGACTTTGCAGGGAGAAGAATCGACACATTCAACTGTGATTCCAGTTGTGCTCTTCTTTCAAGGGATTATTTTAAAATTCTAAGTATCATGAAGCAAGAGTGCAAGTCCTTCCCATCAGCACTCAGAGCTTTTTCCTTATAGCTCTGAAATCACACCAACAATAATAAAGCTTCTCGGCCAAGTGTTAGTTTGAGACATGTCATTCCATTCCAGGGAAGAAATGAGCTCTCCCTCCCTTTTCCTGCTGCAGTCCTGTTGTGTTTGTTTACCCATATGGTTTCAGGTAACCAAGATCTGACTCTTCCATAACTTGGGAGCCAGTCCTTCCATTGCCTTCTCCCTTCCCCATCATGTTTTCTTTCTTCAAACAGCATTGCTTTGTGAATTGCAGTACATACTCTGCAGAAAACACTAGTAAAGAGAGAATTTCAAACTCTCTTTGACATAGTAGCACTCTGAGCAAGTTGGGCAACCTGGTAACACAGCGCTTTTTAGAATGGCTTGACTTCTCCATAAGGAAATTGGAGTTAAGAAACTTAGCTTCAAAAAGTACAAGTCCATTCTTTGAATATTCATTATATCATCAGTACTTCTTAACTGCAGAGCACAGTTTCAGTCTTTCCTGTGAAGGAATCAAAACTACCAGTTCTCTATTATGCCTGTCCTCTACCAAACCTGAACACACTTTTTAAGGTTGCGGATGTTCATTCAGTAAATACACCACAGTATAACGTCTTCCTTAACTCACAGCTCCCCACTGTTTCTGCTTTTTTTTTTATCTCCATGTAGGAATTACGGAGGCAAACCACTGGGCTGCTGTGTCTTCACGTACAAAGCTGGCTTTTGTGGGTAGGCCAGAGGAGGCTGCTGGAGCCAGCAGAAGGAAAACAAGAGACAAAGAAAATATTAGCTCTGCTTTGTGCCATATGCTTTGGTGTCTTGTTACAGAATAGTCAGTCTACAGTGGAAATCAGAGTCCCCACGCGATGCCACAACTGAGACATGACACAGTGTGCAGGTGGTGTTTAACCAGGGCACATGCATATATGGATCCTTTTCCATTCAGCATTCCCCTTACAGATCACTGTTTGCTTTGAGCAGTTCCACAATGTCTGTCTGAAATACTTGTCCAAAAACACTGAGAAAGCGGAGCTGTAAATAAGCTTTGGGAATGAAACGGACAAGGGTGTGATGAAGAAAATTTGGAGAAAGCAATTAAAGCAGCCTATATTGTTATGACTAAGCTGCAGAATTCTGGGATTGTAACAATATGAAAAATATTGGAAGTGGAAAGATCCTAAAGTAATGCTGCTTAGGTCCTCTTGGAGCTTATTATGCTTCTGTCGGTGGCCGATGCAGTATCGCCTGCCAAAAAGCAATATGACCTTGCATACAGGAGACTGGCTTTGCTGCTCATAGCCAAGTCACAATCAGAAACACATCTCAAAACTGACCAGGAACTAACTATTGTTAATTTCCATGGGAGACAGGCACTTGGCAACCAAGACAAGTCAAGGCAAAGCCCAGCTCTTGGGCAGTGCCAGCTGGAGCCTTTGTTTTCCATCGGTCTAGGATGCTCGTGCTTCTAACAGTCACGTGGACCAGGTATTTCAAAACATTTCTGCAGTGACTTGCACATATACATATATATATATGTGTGTGTGTGTGTATATATACATATAGGTGAACACACACACATATGTGCAAAGATTTGTCTGGCATTCTCTCAGGTATTTGGGTAGATGTTAACTGGAATTACAGGTTGTGCATCATTTCTAGTATTTCAATTTAAACCTGGCACACAGCCCACCACTGTACCCCAGAAGTAATCACTAGATAGAAGGATCTGTAATCTGGAAGGACAGCTGTACAATATACCATTTTTGAGGACATAATAAGGCTTCTGTGGTTACTTAGTGTATGCTATGCTATAACAAGGAATACAATAATCTCTTACTAAAAAGGAAAAGACTAAGGATTGTTTGAACAGAATTCTTGGGAAAAAAACCCAAAACCAACATATAAAACTTTCCACAGGAGTTTAAATAGATCATTTTTAAAAATCATACTGTTAGCGAAGCCTTTAAAAATCCACGTGAGAAGGATTATTCAGCCAAAATCCCAGAGAGCAGTTGTAGATAATTTCTATTTGTCTTACTGTTCAATCAGAGTCCTTCCCAAGGATTTCCACGACTCATCCTCTATTTCCACCCCTCCAACAGAAAAATAAAAGTGATGAGTCTTCAGGTTTTTTTATATTCCAGACACTTAATAGGGAGCAATATGCAGGATCCAGAAAAAAGAAATCTTCCAAGTCTTCTTTTTCAGCCTTAAAAATGCTACAGAGGATACAAACACTATTTCTTCTTCTTTGCAGGTCACTTGTAATAGACAAGCTGCTTGTGATGCATTCCATGCTGGGACCAGTTATAAGCCGTGCATCTGCTGAATTCAGGAATAAAGAGCTAGTCCATAAAATGTGGAATCAGAGGAGTGGCCTCAGGGGCATAATGGTGCATTACTTCTGTGAGATCAGAGTGTTTCACTAAAAGATATATATTGTTACAGGAAAAGGGCTTCCATGCTTTTTGATTCTGTCATTATTTATTGTTTGCATTGCTCGTTCTGCTATGCTAGATCACACAGCAGAGGTAACCCGAGAGAGTGCTCTGCATCTTGCTCTGGAGCTCATGTTATTTGCCACTGCAAAGGAAACTTTTGCTATTAGAGTAAGTTGCTTGCAAGAACATTTAAGCTGTTGCTCATCTAAGATCCTTGGACCTGCCAACAAGTGTCGAAAATATTCAGTTTAGGAATCACCTTGGTCACAAATAGTATTTCCTCCGTGTCCCTTTCTCTTTTCCTTCTCACTAGAGAGACGTTCATGCAAGCAAGGCCTCTGCAAGTCGTAATCATCCCAGAAAAATCTCTTTTACAAAGAAAAGGATTTCAAACAGTTTTTCTCACAGTAGTCATAATGACCACAGCCTGTAATTAATTCTTTACAGAATTACTTTCCTGGCTGAAAAATCGTCTGAAGCAGGGGGTCTACCCAGCATGAACTAGAAAGACTAAACTGATTTATTTTCTAGTAAGGCCATTTACCAATGAAGATCACTATTTCTTCAGTGTCAGAAGTGCCACAAGCACTTACTTTGTGTGGTTAAGATGATTATGATGACAGGAGATGGCACCTCTGCAAGAGACAAAGAAAGATAGGGAATATCTGAACAAGCCCCATCTTAAGTCTCTTACTGATACTGTGTTTAATTGTAAAACATCAGGGAAATCTCTGTTGACAAAAGAGCCTTCCCTACAGTGGGACTCTGCTGCTGTGGAGCTCCTGGCCCCGAGGCTGTGCCCCTGAGGGTGCCAAGCAAGAGGGAAACCTTCTGGGCAGGTAAGGTGCCTGGCAGATGGTACCAAACCAGGTGACATACTCGAGTCTGTTCCGCCCATGTTGTTACCCTACCCACGCAGACCACAACGGCTGTGCCAGAGTGTTCAAGGCTCCTTCCTTCTCTCCTGTCGTCCCCTGCCCAGCCACGGTCACTAGCAAATGCTAAGGGGAAATACATAGGCCAGCCTTCCCCAGGATAAATCCTCCTTTCACATCAGCCCTTAATTATGGATGTCCATGTTTTCTCATAGTAAAAAAAAATTATCTCAGATAGTTGAAAAACTTTTTGGTTTTCATAACCCAGGTAATCAGCATTAGTAACAATTCTTTTGCATTCTTACTGACTGAATCTCATCTGAGCTGGTGCAGATTATTCCTGTGACTGTTGACAGGCTCACAGGTCTGTAAACTACCCAGCTAATCCCACTTACTTATTCCTTTCCATGTGAGTACAGAGCTTATCAGCTTCTGCCTTCAGGTACTTGCCTACAGAGCCTGCTGTGGCTGCCCACTCCGAGCAGGCTGCAGCCCGCTGGCTCTGCGTCCGGCGGGGTCACCGGCTGCCCCTGCAGTGACCAGCTCCACGGAGCCGACAGGAGAGAGAGGAAGGGTGATCAGAACGCCGAGTGGCCTCACCATACAAACAGCCCAATTTAACACTGGTCCTAGACACAGTTTCAACTCTCACACTTTTAAATATCAACAAAGGGCAAATACCCATTCCATTCTGCTCAGGCCTTAATTACCAGAAGTCCCCAGGCCCTGGGAGGAACTGCTAACCAGCTGACTGTTATCAGCCTTCATTATCTACTAGATAGACTTGAAAACTGTGACACTCACAAAGCGAGAGCCAGTGACCACTTCTCTTCCCTACGTGATTAGTTGTGGATAGATTTCCTGAGCTTTTTCTCCTGTAGGGTTTTCTCCACAATATAAGCTCATAAGCATATTATAAGCACTCCTTAGGTTTGTTGGATTAAAGAAAATGGATTAAAAGCAGCTTGAGTTAATTATTAATTAAACCATCTCGTGGGATTTATGTCCTGGAATAGAAATATGTCTCTTTAGATTTGAGTGTCTGTAGACATTCCTGCAGCCTGATTTGCAGCTTACAGCTAAGTGCTATTTGCTCTTTCACATGCTCTTTGAATCGGCCTGACACCTGCCCTTTCTGAAGCTGGCTCTGACAGTCAGGCTGGGCAATATGTTTCTGCTTAATAACTTCACACATACAAGCAGCCTTGTCCAAAAAGGCAGAGCAGCACTGAGTGACAAGCAGGGATGGATTCCGCATGTTGGGGGGTGTCACTTTTACTAGGTAAATCAATACCACATTTCCCGTCTTATCTTGAAAGCTATGGGAGGACAAATTACATTAGCATGGATCTCTGCTTTGGCTCCTGCCATGCATGCTCCTGCAGAACAGCGGGCTGCAGTTTTACAAACCTTTGCCCTGTTATGCTGTCAGTCAGCTATTGGAAAGGCTGTGGCAGGTTTCAACATGCTCAGCTAGAATATGTTTGGGGTATTTTTTGTGGATAAAATACAGAGGCAGTGGCTGCATGCACACTGGGGAGCCAAGTGTGGTTCTTACTGCTGGTAAGTGGTCCCAGTTGGTTTCAGCTGGCCGATGACAGGTAAGACCAGTTTCACCTGAAGATGACATGACCCAAAGCACCATGAACACTAACTCTGCTCTACCTCTGCTATTTTTCGGTTCCTCAGAAAGTCCACTCATAGGTCAAGGGGGGATTTCTGAATATGAATTCATAGTTTATCTCGCTGCCCAGAGATGACTTTGGGAGTTACAATCTGCCAGAAAAAAATGGCAGAAAACATACAGAATAGGGTTGTTAGATAATAGCTAAATCTAATACACTGGTTTATTTTGTCCCTTTGCAAAACTGTCTGAAATTTCCCAATTTAAACGTTTTATCAGGAGAAACCCTGCCACTTTCACCCTGTATTCCAAGTCCTTAGAAGGCAGAGGTGTCAGTACAGTTTGTTCCCGGACTTTTACAGAGATTAGATTAGATTCTTAAAGTCTGGCAAGGCTTGGATTGTCAGTGAAAAGCAGGTGCCTTACCAGAACCGAGATGGTGGTTCTGGGGGCACTGAGCCTGCAGAGATGGCAGCAGCAGAAGCGCCAGCAGCTATCCCTGCTGTGTACCTGCAGCTGCTGCCCGGCATCCACACGAGACAGCACATTCCTTCCGCCCTCCCTGGGTCCAGCACCGAGTGCTGCCACAAAATGCAGCAGATAGGCAGGTGGATCTGCAGATTCTGCAAAATTCCTAGTAGAGTGCATACTGGGTGGTTTTGTGCTGTGGATCTAGTTTGTAAAGATGATACTTTCTATATAGAAAACCTTGACACTACCACACAAGGTATCCTTTATTTTTTCTGAGTAGTTCTTGGCATCCACAAATGGAGTTTCTAGGTAAGATGCCAAAACGAGCTCCATCTCTGTAATCCCAGATCAAGCGAGGGTATCCAGAAGATTAACTTTAGAATTTTCTCTACAGTGCTGCTCCTGGAGAGACCCAAAACACACCCTGTTCAGCTCCCCATTTTTACTGTGGGGCAAGCTGTGAGGAACAAGTAAAGAAGGTAAGTGACAGCACCACAGTACAAGTTCAGTCTGCTGTGCTGGACGGACAGTAGTGTCCCTCAGTCAGGTGACATTCCACTGAGAAGATTGGTTGATCAAGGGCTTCTCAGGGGTGCCAGCTATGAGATCAGCAAGCCAGGGCCCATTTGGGTTGGAGCAACCGTGCCAGACAGGAGTGTACATCTCAGACAGGCAGGCTGCACACGCATCAATAAAACACCACTGACAGTGGCACTGAGGACAAATGGCACAGAGCCACTGGCATCTGCACTGTTCATCTCAGTCTGCAGAAACATCAGCCACATAGAAAATCCATAGTGAGAGCAGTTCCCAAACTGGGTTAACTTCCAAACGATGCCTGGGAATTAACTGGAGAATGGCCTAAACCAGGACTGGGTCACAGACCACACTAACAGTTCGACAGTAGGTACGAATTAATTCCAGGACCCTGAAGTGTTTAAATACCAGAATAAATGTAGCCTGTATTGGCACTTTTCACTCCCTGTCATTTTTTCCCTGGGAGAGGGGGTCTCAGCAGCATCCTGCCCCCACGGCAGCTGGTACCTCCTGCAAGCATGTGCCACACTCAGCTGGCACAGCCCTCAGCCACAGCACAGCTGATGCAGTTCTGACTAGAAATAGCTTCGACGAAGAATCTTTGCCTTTGGTGAATATAAAAGATGAGTGTGATTTTTGGAGGCTGCAGGAGTGCCATGGGACAGAACTGTTTCAGACTGAAAATTATTATTGGAAACTGTGTGTAGGGTTAGAGGTTAAACATGAATTTGTATTTTATAAAACAGCTTCTCCTGCACTGACTTGTCAAATATTGACCTCAGGGTCCTATATTTCCCATATTAGATTGATGATCTCACGTATCCTGCTAAAACAAGATTTTAAAACCTGGTTTAAGTGCTTGTGATGTCACCAGGAAAAATATGGAAAATGCTAACCCCAAGTTCTGGCTGAAATAATAAACAGGATATGGTATTTAAATCTTCCCTTTAAGATGCATTTACCTTACATATCTGCTGGATAAACAACATCTGAAATTGTATACTGTATCGGGATTCTTCGTGTGGTTTTTAGTAAAATTTTGTGAGCCACGTTTGAAGGTATTGTTTTTATTCCCAAAGCAAATGTGAATGCCTGAAGATACTGCTGGAGGTTTCACTGAGGTAGTTCATTAATATTCTGAGAAGAAAACAGGTTAGTCAATACCTTCTTTAATACAAACGACATACAAGAGAATATAAGGCATAAAATGTACATATATATGCTTGAGAGTAAGTTAGACACTTAGCAAACTAATCAGAAAACATACTTGCAGCAGGGTGAAGTGCAGAAAAGCGGTCTGTACAGGCACAGCCTCATCACCCATGGGGACATATCATATCTGCCAGCCCTAATCCACTCCAAAAATCGGTGCTGAAAAGGCCAAGTCCCTTCTGGGCTTTAAACAAAGAAATTAGATGCAGAAAGAGAACTACATCCATTTTGCAAGGATGAGTACTAGGTCATGGGTCTTTATATTTTTTTATAAAGAAAACCTTCCCGAGATGGTTATTCTCATGAACAGCCAAAACAGACATCCTTCTGACAATATAATTTGAAACTCCAGAAACATAGTTCAGGATCAATCCCCTGTCCACATACAATCTTTATTTACTTTGGTTTTGGGGGGGTTGGTTTTGGTTTGGGGCTAGGTTTTTTTTTCATTAGGTTTTTTTCTTAGCTCGAATTTTACAGTACTACAAGAAAAAAAATAACTCAGTATTGATCCTTTAAGGTTAAGAACTTGGTGCACTTAAATTATTCTAACCCAGAGAGTTTGAAATTTATAGTCCCTCTTGAACTTCCCTGCCTCACCAGCTTCCTTGGGAGGACCCTGCTGCAGGCTGCACGCCAACTGCAGTAAAATTTAAAGAGGTGAGAGAGAAACTTCCCAGAAAATATAAACATTTCATGGAAATGAAATAAGTCTTCCCTTATAGGAACTCACCTCAGCAAGCTTTAGATAAATGGAAAGGTATTCAGAATTGTAAGTGGATATAAAGTGTGGTGTTTTAGATACATTTGTTTATGAGCAATGCAGAAATGCATATAGTCTTACAATGGCAGAGCCCAACAGCAAGGGGCTGTTGTCCCCCTCCCCGTGTCGCGGGGTCAGCAGCCAGCACGAGAGCACAGGCTGCAGTCGCTGGCTCTGGTTTATGCCTCCTTCCAGGGCGGATGGCAGCCGTGCACACCTTGCCCCCCCCCCCGAACAAATCCCCCACTCACTGCAGCCACAACACTGAGCTCGCGACATCAATACGCCCTGCGCGGGAGCTGAAATATTCCCCAAGTTCAGAGATGGGAAACTCAGAACAGCAGCAACAAACATGGCACTGGAAAGCACTCTCCTCCTGCGCCCGAGGTCTCTGGCTGACACAACACAGAAGGCTCACAGCCTGCGCAATAACAACAACCATGGAGAGAAATAAAGTGTGAGCAGTAGAAGGGCTGTAAATTCCTCAGCCCCACTCGCTGGGCACCAGCTCCGGAGGCCTGCTCCTCCTGCAGCCTCCCATGACCCGCGTTTCCTCAGCAATCTCACCGCGGCCATGGAGGGTCTGGGAAGCTGCTGGGGAAGTGACAGGCTGGAAGCAGCAACAGGGATTTCAGAAGGGAATCTTTTTCCCTGGGAAGATGCTGGGGAGTTCAGGTCCAACAGCAGCTCAGAAACGCAGGGGGTCTGGTGCCTGCCCAGTGCTGCTCCCTCTCTGAAGCTCTCTGTCACGGCCTCAGAAGGAACCTGCCAAATGGGTCTACACGCTGCTTTTCTGGCCATCCTTCTCACGTGCCAATCATTCATTCCACAGTGACCTATGCAAAGATTATGGGTAAATGTAGGTGTGCATGGGCCCAGCCTCACGGGCTCGTTGCCCAGCTGGGGTGTTTGCTCACACCTCACTCCGCCCCAAGCAGCAGTTTTTCCTTGTAAATGGTTAACTGACCCCCAAGTGTACCCACAAGAAACCATATGTTCACTCCTGGGCATGCACAGAAATCACAGATAAAAGCATGCCCTTATCAGGCTTGTCACATTTAATAGGAAATATAGGAAGGGAAAGCTGATGCACAGGATAAATTGTGCAGTTTTGCCAACTGTTCCCAAGTTCTTAAACACATTTAGCAACCTCCCTGCAATTTAATCCTTCCAAGATTTCCTGTGTCACTCTGAATTTTAACTCTATGCTACTGCTGCAGACATTGCTTACGTGGGTGTTTCTGTGAGAAGGCACATCAGCCAAAGCAGAGGAGGGATGCTGCACTCCAAAAGGCCACTGAGTGCCACCGGACAGGTGCTCAGGATGTTTCTAATGCATAAAGCAAGGTAATGGCTGTCCTTCAAAGGCCAGACAGGGATGTCAGCTAAGGAAGGAAGACAGCAGAAGCTTCTGAAATACAGATCAAGTCACTGAGCCATGTAGTTTGGAGATGCCTGCTACTGAGATTTTGGATGTTTCTGTCTACGAAGGCAGCATGTGAGCCTGCCTTTGAAATCAAGCTGGAAGTTTTCTCCATTTCTCCCACAGTTAGGAGAGCTCTAACTGTTTCCCAGTAAACACCCGTTCACATGCATACCCCGTGGCTGATTTTGTGGTAGAAGTGCTGAACTGGGGAGACAACTGAGACTTCTGCTGAGGGGCCAGGAGCACCCTCTCCATCTTACTGGGTCGATTACTTCAGTCTCATTCACATTTGAAAGTAGCTGTCTGGATTTGACCTTGATTGCAGCTGACTGTCTCAAGCCCTTAATCTCTGTGATCCTTGGTTCCTGTTCAGTCAAGCAATACCAGTTGTGCTCTCACTCCTTGTCTTACCTGTTTAGCTGTGGACCTCAGGGCAAGCGACTGCCTTCTATTGCCGTGTCACAAATACCTGAGGACCCCTTCATCTTGGTCAGGGACCCTGAATTCTGCCTTTATTATGATTGCCACTTGTGCATTATGAGAGCTGATTAGGCCATGAATTCCATGATAATGACATAAAATAAAAAGAAGCAGAAAGTCACAAAGCCTGGCATTTCCACACATTGTAACTGACAGGGATGGTTTCTGAGGTGGGCCTTCCTTTCCCAGTTATTTCTACAGAAATGTAAAAACCCAATTCATTTAGAAACTTAAACCCATGCAATATTTGTGCATAGGAAATACATTCTGGGAGTATTTAGCTCAATTTTTTTCTACAGGTTCTTTTTTTTTTTCTTTTTGAATGTTTGATTCTTACATACCAGCCAACCTCAGACAAGTCCTTGCTCAGCAACAGAAAGCTGGCTTCATGTTTACTGACAACACTAAGAGTCTTCACAATAATCTTTTTAAAGGAGTTTTAAGACACAATAAGCAGAAAGCTTGGAAAAAAAAGTCAGAACATGCATATGGAAAGGAGACAGTGTCAGCCCACTCCTTCTGCATGAAAATTTGGGAAATGACCCTAGGGAGAAGCATCACAGGCCATAAATCTTCATTTTAATCTTTTAGCCAAAAGCCATATCTTTCTAGTCAGCTAATGGTATTTTGACAGGATGTGCAGCTGAATTTCTGTAAAAGTGGAGTAAGGGATACTGCAGGACTATTCAGTAGTTTAGAGGCAAATTTTTCACACCAGTGTCTTTGAAATGGGAGCACTGGTGGTGTACATCTGCCCTCTCAGAAAAGCTTTATTGTCCACAATTTATTTTAGAAATTTTTTGTGGGAAGTTAACAGATCAAACAAGGTTGTCATCGCTTTAGCCAAAAACACACAGGGTATGGACAGAGGAGTTTGCAATGCTCTGATGCCCTCCCCATTCCTTGTACTTTAAAATTTCAACGTGCAGCCTCTTTGCAATCACAGGGCCACCCCCAGCCTCCATCGGGGCTCTTGCACAGCCCTCCCATCAGCCTCACCATACCATTAGTTTGCATCCTGGGCCACCTCTGGTTTTGCCGTTCCCTGCACCCTGGACCAGTACTTCCCAGTGGTGGCATGGCCCACACTCCAGAATAGACAAGCACATTACGTTCATGGCATGAATAACCTGTGCTGGAAGAACCCACCCCAAGACCTGTGTCTGACAGTCCCCGCCCCACTGTGACCTTCCCTGGACAAAGGAGCCCTTCACCATCCAGAGCGACAGCAAAGGGTGAGACCCCAGTGCTGGCAGACGGATACACAGATGCCGATGGCTACCTGGGCTCTGGTAGAGGACAGCAACCTCAGTGCCTGGGCTACCCACAGATTCATGGCCAGAGAGATACCTTCCCCCAAAGCCACCATCAGCTTGGTCAAGTACACAATTTCTTTTGGCCTTTAGTCCATGCTTATGCTTGTGTCTGTTCATTTTCTTCACCTTTCTGCTAATGAGATGGAGTAACTGGTTACCCCTTCGGGCCTTGCTGTACCCCAGAGGGGTTTCCTGCGAGCACAAAGGACTAGACATGTACAGGTTCCCAGGGACATGTTTTAGCACTGCTGAGAAGTCATCACTTACAAATTCTAGTGTGAAGGCACAGGCAGCCCCTGAGTGGGAGCATTGCATGAGAGGGGAAAGAAGCCAGGGCTTGCTGTCACTGTTTAATGTATCTGCAGTGTCCTGAAGGCATGCATGGAGGAGGCAGAGGGATAGCAGCAATGCTGCAGCTTCACTCTTTTTTGTGACATATTACATCCAGAAGAGAAAGAATTGCCTTGTAGGGAGCATAAATCAGGGGCTGCTTTCAACTTTTGAAATAAGGTAAAGTTTGTATGAATATAATTATAGCCTCTGATGCAAATAAAACAAGATGTGACAGATACAGAAGGCTGCCACTACTAAGCTACTGCTATAAAACTTCAGTAAGTGACTAGCAGTTGGCAGGAAGTTCAAAGAAGATTTTACTCTCCCTTGACATCAATACTGTGTCTAAGATATCTCTTTTTAAAGCTTTTTGTTGAATATTATATACTTTTTAAAACAATGATCAGTTGGGATTGCCTTGAGCTGCATCATTTAAGCTGAATTTACTGATTCCAAAGTACCAAATAACTTTCTTCAGTCACCCAAAAACAATAGTATGCCATTTGTGGTATTTGTTTCTTGACAGTGATGCTACATTTTCATACAACAAACATATATTCTACTTTCCAAATTCAGACTAATTGAGGTTATTATTTGACTGCTCTCTAAAGCCAGTCTTGCTGCATCTCTCTGAAAGACTGCTTCACTCTGCGTGTCCCACAGACAAACACATGGATTATTTATACATACACACAAACACGTATGACCACCGGACAGCAATGAAGGTTCAGTTCCTCCACAACCCAAACAGCTTCCTGTGGCTATAGGGACCCTAGGACAAGGGGAGTTGTCATGATCCCCCCCCAGCTTGGGATGTCCCCCGACCACTATGTTTGGAGTCTGAGAAGGTACACCTTGGGAAGAAGTGCTGTTTGCAGGTTCTGGTCTTACGGTCTTCCTTCAACATCCATGACAGCCACCATCAGAAATAGGACCACAGACATGTGGTCTGATCCAGTATGGCTGGGCACCCCAGCAGTCGTCAGGGCCTGGCTCCCAGGCCACTGCTCTGACCAGTAGTCTTTATTCCTCTTCCATTAGTAAGAAAAAGTTTCATATGTAGACCAAAAAATGGTCTACAATGAGGCATTTCAGAATCCGCAGCTTTAAATTCTGAAGTGTCCTCCAATTTGGTTTATTGTTGTTTTTTCAGTAGGGTGCTTTCCTTATGTGTTTGGCAGAGCAGTGTTCAAATACGTGGGCAATGTTCTTTATAGGGTGTGCAGGTTTCAAGAACAGATATAACAACATTATTTGTATGCCAGGCAAAGCAGTTCAATCAGGTACAGAATATCTAGAGGACTGTCCTGTCAGGAATTTTCAGGATTTAGGGATACTGCTTCCCTCTCTGTTAGACGTTACCCAACTGTTCCCCATTTGACTGCTCAGATACTCACCAAGTAATCAATCACCATGACTCCTCACAAAGATAACGTTCTAAGGAAGAGTAAATTATAATGATGAAGTCTCCAAGGGAGTATTTAAGCAAACTATAATTACAAAAGGTTACCATCTATGACACTTCCAACTGCGTATTCCTTATCACCAAGTCTCCGACAATTTGTAACCTTAATTTATAGCCTCCTGGGCTATATTTGTCTTACAAGTTGCCAAATTTCTCTGGTCTGACCCCTAAACTGCTCAGAAATTAGGTTGCCTGATATACATTCTATGTTTTGTAAGGCTAGATGCTGTAAGGATCACAATCACCACTGCCAAAGTGTTGGTTTAATAAGCAAGGATGCATAATTGATGTAGAGGTTTGCAGCCATGGCTTGCATTGGTTTTACTTCAATAAATACTTATTTTGTTGGTGGCACACATTTTCCCGTTGAAACAGCACAGTGCTGGCTGCAATGGTCTTCGGCAGTATCTCTGTGTCTCTCCGTGACAGCCTCTCTTTGTGTGGTGGTAGGTGATCTTTACATCTGAGGGACGTTGCACACAGGTGTGCCAAGCCATGTGATGCCATCTAGGAAAGGTTGCTTGTAAGCACAGCTATTCCCTGCCCAGGCCATGCCACCCACATGCTCACAGCAACATAGTTTGCACACTCAAAGCACCACTTTTTGCTCCTTAAGTCAGGGAGTTCCTACTGTCAGTCCTGGGACAAGGTGTTCTATGGTGACCTAATTCGAAAAAGAAACCTTCCTTTTGTCACCTGGATGCAGCAATTGCCCACATCACTGAAGCACATACGGTGTCACGCATATACTTCAGCATCAGCGCTGCTCCAGCAAAAGTCTCTGATGCACTGGAATGGGCCCTCAGAGCTACACAGGAGGCAGAGCAGCCTGCACAAAGCTGTTCGGATGAGTCACACGCCAGAGGGAATTAGTCTTGAACGTCAGCTTTTGTGCTGCCAGACTAGGAAGGGGGTGGCTATAAATTGCTGATCAGAGACAACTAGAACCAGAAATTGGAAGATCCTGCAGAAACCCATCCAGGCACCCACAGGCTTGAAGTTCCTGCTCCATTGCCATTACTAGCGTTAACCCTAAAGCCAAGCCCCAGAAGCAGGTGTCTCAGCATTGTGGAAGGGCAGGAAAATGAAGGGCTTGCATAGGCCAGCATGCTGGTTTACATCTCAGGTATAACAGGAGCTGTATTGTTATTGTTTGTCTTCCTTAGAGCATTGCAGCAAAAGCAAGGGGAACATTACCATGTGAAAAATGGGGTACATGATATAAGAGATGGTCATTCCAGCCCCTGCCATTCTCCTTTCTCTCTCACTGTTGCAGGCCATTCAGTCTTCACCTCCACTGCAATTGTGAGAGCCACTTAAATCATACCTGCTTTCACTCTAAGCAATATGACTTTCACCAAGCCATTTGCTGTGTTGAGCATAACAAAGTGTTGCAAAATGCTCTTTCTTTCAAACTCACTGAGTCAGACTATCCAGTAGCCTAATACTGGTCAGTGCCAAAGAGCAGGCAGACTTCAGCACTGCCTGCTAAACATCTAAACGTCCCCCCCCCACGCCCCAGTACCCATTCTGGTCTGAGGCGACATCAGAGATCTCCTGAAGGAATTAGAGTCAAAGAGTGTCAATGGCAGCAGAGAACAGCCTTGGGCAAAGGAAAACAAGAAGATCCAATGCACCTACAGCAGCAACCTGCCCCGTTGATGCTGCCTTGGTAGAAGCTCTGGGCCAGTGCTGGGAAAGCCATGTAGCAGCGGTGGTTCACACTGTTCAGTGAAACAATTAATGCAATCAATTACTTTCCAAGAAAGTCTTGTCTAATGAATCACTGGGCCATTAACCTGAACAGTCGTAAAGTATTGCTTGAATAATCCCCAAGGGAATAATTAGAAGTGCATCATGTGGAGGAATGTGTAATGCATTACTGGATCCTAATAAATACAACTCCCTAGCATACTGTCAGTGATTGAGAAAGGAGTCAGTGGGTGGAAGACAAAGAGGAAGAGAAAGTGGCAAGATGTACGTGTAGCTGATGTTAATACCTCGCTATGAGTTTAGAGAAGTCGTGTATCTCTTTACTGGCATGAAAACGACTGAAAAAGTGAAGCAGAGAAGGAAGTTCTTTAAATTCAGTGGTCAGATTGTTTCTAGAGATGGGATTTAGTCCTTTCTGCAGCTAGCTAACCAGTCTGATGTACTCCCTGTTTATTGTACACCCTGGTGTCTACATAATCCATGCTTCAGTTGCGATACTTTCATACATAGGTTCCTTTCTAATTAGCCAGTTAATTCCATCCTTGAAGCAACCCAAGAAGAGCTAGCTGAGTAATTCACACAAGGGACACTCCAGGCAGCAGTTCTGTATGAGAAGAGGTAAATTTCCATGCTTCTGTCCAGGACAGGCTTCTAGCACTACCCCAGAAGTCTCCATCCAATTTTGCGCCACCCCACAAGGCACAGAACATGCACCCTCTCCGCAATGTTTTAAAAATGATCTAACCCCTCTGCACCTTTCAGTACTACAGAAATTACAGTTAGGTGTTTTGGGAGTACAGAGCATCCAGAGGAGACATGACTGACTCCTCCAGCATGTGGAAGGCCATGCTCTTCCCCAAAGGATGCTAGCCAGGAACAACACAGGCATGAGCCAGTTGCCATCATCTGAGCTGGATGCCAGGGTCCATTTTCTGGCATGGCCCAGCAAACAGAGGGAGAGGTGGTTGTAATACAGCTATAGGCATGGCAGAATGGCACCTTCGTCTACCTCAGTTTCCCATCCTTATAAGCTATTATGGGTATTAATATTTGTATAGGTTAGTATTAGAGACCAAGCTAAGCACTGTTACAGTCTGTATCCCTGCACAATAAGAGCCAGTAGGACCAGTAGGATAGAGATGGGAGCAGCGTAGGAGAAGACATGTTTGTTTGAAATTTATTTGAAAATAGGGAGATGTGGATAGTGACTGGCAAAACTGACTGACTGGAAGCAGCTTCCCAGCCCTAACAGCAAGTGGGATATGGCAGCAAGATGTTATAAACAGTGATGGATCATGGAGAGAAGTCATGTAGCACGCATTTGAGGCAGTGAAGAGAGTCAGTGGAAGATGAACAGAGAGCTCAGGTGAAAATTATCTTTGCAGTTGGGGCAGGGGGACAGGGAGAGGGAGTCTAGAAAAGCAGGCTTCAACATTGGAGCAGAAAATGATGAGAGATTTAGTAAGAATTTTTAAATACTACATCAAGTTGAAACTAATTCAAACAACATGCTACCTTTCCAGGTATCTGCGAGTCTGTCTGTTAGGGCATCATCTTGTATCTGCTTTTTTACAGTATAAAGTAAAAGATTTTCTGTCATCCTGTTTATATTAATTATGATCCAGATGCAAAAAGTGCTGATCCCATGCCTGTCAAATTCACCAAACTATTCAGCAAACTCAGGGCTACAGCCTGTGTGCATGGAGAAAACAAACTCGATGTTCTTGTCTCTCGAATGTTCCGTGAACAGTACACATCTGCTGTGTTTTCAAATGTGATAGCAGAGTTCATTGCTGTGTAATGTTGGTGCATAGTTGGATAATGAGCAGCCCAGTAAAGAAGCCTTATCCCTCTTCCTTCTCCCTCTCTCTGCCCCCCCTCCCCCTCATTTATTTAATTTCAGATCCAATATATTGATATGATGCTTGAGCCAAAGCTTTAGGGCAAGCACCTGGCTCTGATCATCCTGGTCCTCCGTAACAAGAAGAACCTTAGAGGTTACTGTAGGCTGCTACAAAGTTAAATCCCAGAGGGAATTCCAACCCAAAAGTGCCTTTACCAGTGAGCTGAATGTCGAGGGCACATGAAAAGCTCCCCTATCAATGTTGCTGAGGGGGTAGGGAAGAGAAAAAAGCCAAAAACAGGGAACAAGAGAAAAATAAGGACACATTTGTCAGCTGCTGAACTCTTGCCACCAAGTCTCGGGGAAAAGACACGTCCATCAGACCGCTCCATCAGATTTGCTCTGCAGTCTCCTGGCTGCTTATCTCAAGGTGATTAGAAACGTGGAGAGATGCTGCTCTGGAACAGTGGCCACAGCTTTGCCTTGGAGCAGCAGCCTGTGCCTGTGACCCTGTGCTGGCAGGGCCTCAAAAGCTCCAAGGGGCACCACATCTCCAGGCTGGTCCTGGACAGGGGCATGGCACTCCGGTGCCCTGGCTCTGTGCAGTGGCAGGGTGGTCAGGGACCCCAGGATCTGCATGTCCATGGCACTAGCAGCCAGTTACTGCAAAATTAAGCTGAGCTGGCTCCTCATCAAATCCCTTTGTGGAAAAGCTCCCTTTACGCACCTAAGACTGTCAGAAGACACAAATAATTCACTATCTGTATCTTTCTCACTGCAGAAAAGATTTCAGGTAGTACTGATGTTATGAGAACATAAAAACAGAGATATACATTTTTTTCCTCATAAGGATGAAGAGTACATTGTGACCTTCCTTTCCAATAGGATAAGAAATCTAATGCCAGCTTAAGAAACTTAAAAGTTGTTAGCAGTTATATATTACTGCCAACATATTTTACACTAGGCAGCTATGAAAAAAAGTCATAAAAAATGCAATTAAATGTCTGAACTGTTGCTATTTTGGAAATTAAAACAACACACAGTATCCTTGCTGCAGCTTATATTACTTACTTATGACTTGTGCACAGTTATTTTCACCAGTTTAACCATGCTTCTTTTACATAAAAGTCTGCTGTTAATAGGTCCTTTGGGAACCCTGAAAATAACAAGATCTGTAATAAAAAAATTAATAACACTGAGAGAAAACTCAAGTTAGAAAGGCTTTTTAGAGCACATTAAAGGTTCTATTTAAAAAAAAAAAAAAAAAAAAAAAAAAAGAATTGCAGAGAAACCCCCCAGTGCTCTGTAGCAGGTAAGTCTGAACTGCCATTGCTGAGAAGTAAAAGAAGGGAAGCCCGTTCTTCAGGAGAGAGTCATGACTTCACTATGCACATGACACTGTGGTTATTGGGAATACTCCTAGGCTCTCTGATGTTGCATTAAAGAATCTTATTCTCTTGGTAAAATCATACATAATAATATGGGGTGCCAGGGAACATCTGTCAGGTTTACATTATTTCTACATATAAATTCTTCCTGTACATGAAAAATTCTAGAGGTAGCACCACCCAATTCACTAAGCAGAAGGTAGAAATCAGATTCATTTAAGGTTACAAATATTCCAAAGAGAAAGCATAAGCTAAGAGAGGGAAGGAAAGAGAACGATACAAACAAAACACGTTACTGAATATCACCAACCGGTAGAATGCTGAATTCTGAACTTCTGTGATTTCAAGAGACAGTGGCTTGCTCTTCCCTGTTGATCAGAATTTGTCACATATTTGTCTCATCAGGACACTGATGGGGGGGTTGTATGTAGCAGGACTACAAAGAGTTCTAAAGATCTTACCGTTTCCAGTGGAAATGGAAGTGTCTGATTAGGTGGAAAAGGCAGTGTTCAGCATACATTTCTATCCCAAATGTGAGAAAAATTCACAAAAATATATTTTTGTTATATTGATGGAAGGTGATGAAACAAATTTCAGCAGAGTGAGTCTGAAGGTTTCTGAAGAACAATAAAGTCAGATATTTTAAAATCAGCAAATCCAAATAATTTGCATTCAAGCATTCAAGAAGAAATGAGTAAAGACTGACTTGAACTTTCAATGCAAATTCTTTCAAGAGGCCTTTGAACATTTGGCAGTCTGGAAGAAAATTAATTTTTATTTAGAAAGACTATATGAAGTAGTCCAAGGGTTTGTAAGCCAGTAAAACCAGTCTTCAGTTTCACCATTATTTTGACAATGGTTGAAATGCAGACTTAGAATCAGTGCCAGCAAAGTTAAATTTATGGAGAATAATTCTGAGATTAAATCCATCTTTCTTGCACATGGATTGCTAAGATTGATAGAAGTACTGCTGAAAGAGACTTCACTAAAATAACTGACTTAAGACAAAATTTTAATTTAGAAATAAAAAAAATCTCAAAACAAAAGAATATGCAACATGTAAAGTGGATTGAAAATGGCTAATGGATAATGTTAAAATGCCTTTGTTAACAGGAAACCATTGCTTAGTAGGCATGGCTCTAGGAAGGAGCTGAAACTGTAAATTCAGGCTAAAATTAAGTGAGTGGTGGTTTTTGGACTTGTTTTTTGCCTTTTACTGTGAGGAAAGCTAAATAACTTTCTGAGAGTTGTAGTAGACTTTCCCTAACAGCACTTTTTTTTCTGTTGAGGTTACATGTTCTTCCAAAAACAAACTCTTTAGTTCCAATGTCATGACTTTCAGGAAGTCCCATGTCTTCTGTTCTCTGGGAGGCTGGAGCTGTTGATTGCCACGGTCCCCTACAATCTTTATAAATCAGGAACCAAGACATGTGACTTTCCTGGATAGCAGCACTGCTACCAGTGTTTCCTTTGCTCTGCTTGTATTTTCTTAGGCAGATACTTCCTTGTATAGTGGTCCAATGTGAAGGACATACTCACACTTGTCATTCATGTCACAGGAGTCCAAAACATTCACACAATGGTAGTATCAAAGCGCTGATTTGGTATCATTGCTTCTGAGAGCAAACCCGCACGTTGTGGCTCCCCACCACAGAGTTTGCTTGAGAGGTTTCTCACATATTCCCTCACTCATGCTGCATCCTCGCTTCTTCCAGTATAATTGGCTATGAGACTGTACTGTAAACTGAATTGTCGGAGTGACCTGGGCTGAAAACAGCCCTCTTCAAAACACGTATAAACCAAATTCATTATCAGTAAATAGAACTAAATGAAGGTTGCAATTGAATTGGGCAGTTCCAACTTGGGCACCTCTCAGGCGCTACCCAGAAGCAGCAGTGCTACTTCCACCCCTTTTATCCTGACACAAACTGCTCCTAGCACTGGGGTTAGCTAAGGAGCAGCAATCTAACAACTGCTGCATTTGGGAAAAGAGACAAAAGTGAACAGTTTTCTGTTTCACACTACTAACGAGCTTGGCTGGCATTTCTCTGGGAGACTGTGGTAGCTCTGGGATATTAACAATGATTTTCCCAGACCATCAATGCTTAATTTGTCTACCTCTTTGCTGTGATTCTAAGCTAAGATTTCTGGATCTCCCTGGGGGTGTGGCAGGGGTTGATGCAAACAAGCTGAATTATGTTGGCTGCTAATAAAAATTCTAACATTTGTGCAACAAGTCTGCAATGATCACAAATCCTTATCTGATTGTATATGCAGGAGAAAATAGAGCAATCCTTGATGGATCTTCTAGCATTGGACTTCATGGCTACTCCTGCTGCAGATTCTGTTGCTGCCTTTCTCAGGACAGAAAAAGTGAGCAGGATATGAGACAGGAGCAAAGCTGGGAAGTATCAGTCAGTAGGTCTCTCAGTATGCCCAGAGGAACCAGGGAGGGAATGAGATGCACTTAGAGAAGTGCTGGAAGCAAAATCCACTTCAGGAATAAATCAGTGGCCATTACAAAATGAGTAATAGTCTAACTACTTTCCCATCTCTCAACTGTTGTGGGAAACATGAGGCAGCTGTGGATGCATTTCACATACTTCTTGTGTTTGAAGATTATGAGGATTTGCTACCACATCCTCCATTAGCCACTGAAGCTAACAGCGCTGAAAGTGTACGGGGAAACCAGTGCACTTGGTGGAGCGATGAAGGTGCAGCACCATAAAAACACTCCTGTTTCATACGAGGGTGTGCAAGCCCTGAGAGGAGCACCCTGGGGCACGTGTCTCCTCCTCTTCCCCCAAACGCCAAGTGCCCATCCTGTCTTGTTTTGAAGCCAGAAACAAACCAAGGAAAAACCACATTATGCTGGGTCCTTTGTCTGCAGACTGTGGTCAGGGTTTTGAAGCCTAGACAGACTGTGTTTTATCATTCCTTTTTCTTTTTTTTTTTCTTTTTTTTTTTTTCCAGTCCTAGCCCCTCTTTATAATCCAACATAACTACTCAAGTGATTAAAAATAATTATGTGAACTGATCACACCCAAAAGAGGTCACCATCAGAAACCAGTTTTAATATTCTTGTGTCATCCAGACTTCATAATGTAAAACAATAATAGAAGAACACTGTTGTAAAAGCACACACAAACTCCTTGAAGTGAGGGAAACAACTCTGAAGACAAGTTGTAAAGGCCCAGATGTGTGATAAGTCTACTCTGCAGCCTTTTAAACTGCGGACTTTGGTGTGAGATATATTTTAATAACTAAAGCATCCTCTGCAAAAGTGAACAAAGACTAATAGACTATGGCATGCTATACTGCCATCAGAGGTGCTATTTTTACTATTCATTACCCCAGCGCCCAAAATGTGTCAAGCAACAAACAAATGTGAAAGAGAGTATTAGCATACAGGTTACCTGAGGGAGAAAATTTAAGGATTGCCATACTAATCCTAGTATGCAAGAAACTTGATATGATTTGAACTTTATGACAGTAGGTAATCAGAAGTGCTTACTAAAATGCTAACTATACATGAGGTGGCCAAACAGCTAGGTTTATAGTTTTATAAGCTAACAATGCTGGCAATGTTTATATAGTCCCACAGCAGTGGCATCCAGGAACTAGATCTCTGACAGCTGATGTCAGCTCCTGTGGACTCAGAGCAAAACACTGGTACTGACAAAATTAAAAGGTTAAATGGTCACATGTTACTGACATTTTCTCTTGCTTGCTCTCTCTTAAAGAACATTTTGTGTAGCTGAGAACTGCCTTGCTACCCAGAGAAGCAAAATAGTGAACTAGTGAACTGACATCTGGTGCTCCGAAAGAGCCAAGAATGTTACTGCAGAGGTCACAATGTGAGCTGCGTAGTCCCTGAATAAAATGAACCAGGAGATTTCATGTACAGAGTATCGCATTTCTGAGCATATTCTTGACATCTTGTCATATACACATCACCACTGTCATAACTGGGTCATAATAGCTGTTGCCTTTGAATGCAGTGCTTAAAGATACAGTATTCTTCCAACAAATTCCCTGGGTTTGAAGAGATTTGAAAGCCATGCATTTTTAAAGCAATATGCTCAATGTGAATGAATAACGAGTCCCTGCAAGGTGTAGACAGTGACTACCCAACAAAGATGAAGACGTTTATACAGTTTCTTCTACCATTTTATTTAATTCTTCTATACGTCTACACATCTACCTGGCAAAACCATCAGCAAGAGAGAATAGAAACTATTTTTGAAATTATGAGGATGTAAAATGTTCTTTGAGCTCTTAAAGGTGTTTAAAAGGAGCAATATACTCCATGTGCTGCAGAGCAAAACCAGCATGCTGCAGCAAGCCAAGAGAGAAGAGCCATGGCTGGGTGCAAGGGCCGCAGCTGAGCGGTGTGGCTGGCAGCGGTGGTCACCGCCTGCCCCTCCACCTGCCCTGTGCCCCCCGTGCCCCGTGCGTGCCTCAGCCTGTCCGACACCAACAGCTCTGGCCCCGTTAATACCCCAAGTGCTGAAGTAAAACCAGCAGTAACGCCACAAACACAAGATGAAATACACTAGTTTTTTTCTCATGGGGAAAATCAGTAATATATTTGGGTTTAGTATTTGTGATGCACTGAGTGCAGAGAGTTAGATCTGCTGGTTCTGCCAATACAGACTAATTACCTAAACTGTGATAATGTAATCATGTGACTGAGCAGTTTGTCTTATTTAATACAGGTATATAAATACTAGGCTGTTTATAACCTAGATGCTGGAGACAGCCCTCAAATATAATCTAATTTCACCTTCCCTATTGTGACTAATCGCTGTGCAGTCACAGCTGGCATTCATGAAGAAATGCCAAGAGTACAAAACCCCCTTTCTGCCCTGCTGATGAGGTGGCTGGAGAAGCTTTCACTGGGTGGTAAGGAGGAAGGGAAGAGAGCATACTTCTTTGGACAGAATAGTGAAAGCAAAGCCAAAATCTGTGGTGCAAGACTGTGTTTTTTATTGTATCTGCTGATATGATAGGGTCAGATGAGCTTCTGGGTACACAGGCCCTCTTCAGGTCTGAAACAGCAGCATGTGAGAGACAACGGAAGAGAGAAATTCAGCTTGGAGAGGAGGGGCAAGGTGAGGCGAACCCTTCTCCTCCACATGATTCCGGCAGTCGGACACTCCATATGTCTCATCTGCCTTTCCTCTGAGGTGCCAGTTTCTTCCTAAACACGCTGCTTAGTGATTGTCCTACCAGAAGCCACAGCTTTTAACATCTCTGAAGACCTGAAAGAAATGGTGGATGTTGTTTCTTTTACTGTTCAAAATCTGCTAAGCACCTGCTAAGCATCCCCTGAATTCCAAAAGATGAACAGGAAGAAAAGCCTCTCCTGTCCTCAGCTGCATTTGTTCTCACCTTATGAAAAAGGATAAATACAAAAGCATGATTTTCTGTGGACTTTTTTGACTTCTCATTATTTTATTCTCTTTTTCATTTCTTCTCTTAACAAAACCAAGTTATTTACAGTAAAGTTGAACCCTTTTTGTTGCCTGCCTCTGGACTCGCTGATCTTTGTACTGTATCATTTTAAGAATGAGAAGTGGGCAAAGTAGCCCTAGAGCCTGAATCTGAGTAATGCAATTATAGCAGGTTTTAGTTTGTTTGCCTAATTTTTATTTACCGCTTTTCTTTGACTAAGGGCTGCACTTTGTCTGCAGAATTTGCTCTCCCGACTCACCTGTTCTTCTTGCCAGCAGCCAAAACATGTTCTCACTCCTCTGTAAGTCTGAGGGCAGCCAGGCATCTTACAGCCACGCTACCTGCACTTCCAAGTTTTTATTTTGCACTGTCTCTACAGACTTACTCAAACGCCATCAGCACCTGGTGAGCACTGCAGGAGTGCAACCCTGGCCTAAACAACATCTCTCTGTAGTGCTTTTGCATCTAATCTCCTTCCCTGTGAGCCTTCTGTCACCCGCAGCAACAATGCCAAAAGCAACCTTATCACCAAAGTGAAGTTAAATTTTCTCAAAAAGAATGTCAGTAGAATACTTCAAAGCCACTTTATTATAAAATTCATACTAGATCCCAGATAGTGTCCCTTAGGAGGTTCACATGTATTTGTTCCAAACTGCCTTTTTAGTTCAGTTGCTCTATAGTATTTTCTCTGGCAATCTGACAACATCCACTGACCAGCAGTGACACGACAAATCCAACAATTTATTGATGGTTTTATGAGTTGTAGCTAAGAGACATCAGTTCAGCTAAGGTGTAAATAGCCTTCACGGGCCTCATAAAGTCACCTTTAACATCTGCTGTGCTTAATGCAAAAAGGCTGAGGGGAAGCATCACAGTTCCAAACCTCTGTCACAGAAACAGGACTGGGGTACTAGCCAGTGATGACTGCATATCATAGATACACGTTTGCATATGCCAGCAACTACCCTGAGTGCTGAATAAATGCTGGAAGACATGACAGGACCATTTCAGCACGGTGCCATGATAAGCTATATATTGTAACATGAATACTTTTCAGGCTTACGATAAGGGAGACTAGCCAGAATTTTACTCTCCTAAACAAGCCTTTCTCTTTCTTCCCTGTGATACCAGCAGTGAACCACCAAAGTTAATCTACACAGAGCAGTCTCCTTACAACAGGTCTGAGGCAAAAGTGACCAAGACCCCGCGTTTTGTGAGAAAACACTGAGGATTGCAGAGTGTAGTCTTTCACAGTGCATCCATCTACCATCCATAACTAACATTTAGCAAAGCTTTTTTTTTCAAGCTCACTAGCTGTTTCATTCTTGCAAAAACATTTCCGATGGAGTAACAGTCTAAACAGAAAAAAACCTGCTATATGGTTAAAGCAAGAGCCATGCAGGAAGAGCTATTTTTCTAGCTGAGGTGTGGCAAAGTCCTGTTGGTCATCTCTGTAGCTTTACCCAAGGTGAAATGACTGGTTAAGGAGGCTGCGTGCCTGTTTTATCCACCACAGTACAGTCCATTTCAGTCCACTCTGTGCTAAGATCTGAGGGTGCAGATCCCTCCCAGTGTTTTGGGTTTGTACTGGGAGCTGGCTCTTCACCACCAGTGCTTTTTTGAATATCTGTTGTCAATGCTGACAAATGCGCAAGTCTGTCTTCAAACAAGAACTGGAAATATTACTGGGATTACCTTGCATGTCAATGTCACTATCCAGTCACTTAACAATCACTCAAAGAAATGATATAAAATATCACTTTTTTACATAGATGAATAATAGAGTGTTTGTCAGTCACTTCTAGGCTGACTGAGCCCCTTTAACTCTCTGAAACTAGAGTCCTTTTTTTTTCTAAACCTCCCGAGAAAATGTTGACAAAACAGGCAATTTTCTGTAATTTCTCTGCGAGCTTCTGTCAGCACGAGAGGCAGCCAGAGCCCGCTCATTTCAGATAACACCGTGGGGTAACCTTTGACATCCACCCCCTCGCTGCCTTCGGAGGCTCCTCTAAGTGCAACAGTTGTGTCTTTCAGGTTGCAGGATGCAGGCCCACAATTTGGGCTCTTGTTCGCTGAAGGCAGCCTTTGTTTCCCAGCTGACTAAGAAGCTCTTATAAAAGGGATAAGAAATGTAGTTAATAGCTTGAGAGTGGCCTAATCATCGGCTGCTATTACCCCTCCAATATTAGGGAGAATGACAGACCTATCAATAACAGAGCCCCAGGTGAGGTACGAGAGCTGATAACGTGAACTTTGGCTTGATCTTTGCTCTGCAGAGCACAGCACTTATTTGAAAGAGAAGCCAGCATCTATTTTTTTCTTCATATTGTGCCAAAAATCATTCAGCTAAGCAGCTTTTGTTGTGTTTTTCTATCTTAAACCACAGTGATTTGACCAATTTCATTTATAAGCAGAGATGAAAACTTAAGAACTCTCCTATCCGACTATGTAAGCTGGAGGTATGCACCTGTGTGCTTGTGTCCACTTACATGATAGTAATACAAAGTGAAATCAGAAAGTAGGTCTCCGTGTGCTGCTCATCTTTATATACACACGAGTGCAGCCACATACATACCCAGATTTGCACATGCATGCAACACACACACTGGGTTCCGAGCAGTTAGTGTTTCCTTGAATAAACAACATACAGAAGCTAAACACACAGCAAACGCACCATACTACCATCTTACCGTCATGACAAACTAAAACACAAGCAAAAGCTACAGAGTAGTGCAACTGGATATGCTCTTGCTTGAGAAGGCGGCGTTGGCATGCTGTGCAAGAGTCTTTTTTAGTACCACAGACTCCAGGAGTTATGAGCCTGGATCTGGGCTCCATACGCCCTAGTGGCCAGCACTGCCTGTTTGGGAGGAAGTGCAGAAGCTCTGCATTAAGAGACGGGAGAGACACCGTATCTTTCTCAATTCATATTAAATCACATGCTACCCACTATTCAAAGGTACGTCTTCCACAAGCGGCTTTATCAACAATATATGTGAAGCTTTTGTTAAAATCCAGGGATGAAGAGCTTCCCACGTCACTGAGCGGAGTCACTGTGTGTGTTCAGTCACAGTGAAAGTCTTCCTGTTCTGGTGATACAAGACACAAAAGCCACAGCCCCATCCAGAGTTTTGTCTCAGCTCCATGGTCTCACCTCATTCTTGGAAAGCATAAATCACAGTGCTGGACTTAGCAGTAACCCTGAAAAACAGTTCTTATAGTGCTCAGTGTACACGAAGCCAGGGCTGGAAATGGGACCTCTACCCTGGTGTCGGAGTGGGGAAGGTACCTTTCAGAGTATATTTTTGGTGCTGCCTGGAGAAAGCACCTTTATTATGCTGTTATTCCACGGACTGCTTTTTTCCTTGAGGCTGAGAGTCAGTCAGGGACCTGCCTCCGTTCCACCCACACATCAAGAAGGTTATGAAGGGCCAGCAGCTCCACTTGGGGAGCTCCACTTCCTTGGTGGGGGAAAAGGAAGAACACCTTTGCTCCTTCTAGCCCAGGCTAGGAAAAGAGGGAGGGAATCTAATTTTAGTCCTGACCAGGGCACCTCTCTAGGAAAGAGAGGACTGGAAGCAGTGGGAGGGGGATGCTGGAGGTCCAGGGCTGATGAGGGGATAAGGGAGCCAGGGCAGAGCGGTGGACATGCTGATTCACCGATTGCTCTCCTGAGTGTGTTCTCTGTCACCATTCTAGAGGGGAAATTAGGATAGGCCCTCATCACCAAGGCTTAGTTCTAGCCCTGCAGAAATCAGTGGGAGTCTTTCCACTGTGTGCCTGGGGACCAGGGCTGTGAGCAACTGTTGTTCAAGTACCTGGGACTGGGGCTGATTCACCTTTCGTCATGACACTGAAAAACCCAGGATGCAAAGCAGAGTCCTTAGCAGACAGCTGCACGCTCCCATTATGTTGCAGTGAATTAAGCTTAGTATTTAGAAAAGATCACAGCTAAACAGGCTTTCTTCATTGTCGAACTATGTTTAGTTTGGTTTGTGTGAGGGAAAAAAATTTCTGTTTAATACTTTTCTTTTGAAATAAAGGAACTTTTAATATAGCCAAAGTGGATGCTGTTTTTAAACAGATCCAGTCTTTTGAGAATGGCTTTGTTTTCATCAGGTATTTAACTGGAGTTTTGTTACTAATGCTGGACTTATAGTAGCTAAAGCCAATATAATACTTTCCCGAAATATTACTCAGAACTGCTTAGGCTAATATTTCCAAAGCCAGAATTCTTTAAAAAGCTAAGGGCACAATCTCAAATGGCTCAGAGCCACATACCACAAAGTCTGACATTAAAAGTTTTTTTACTCTAGGCAAATTCTGTGTTCTTAAACTACTGTGGCAATTCTTGCATCAACTTCTGCTATGGCAGCCTTTTCCTAAGCATTGGTTATGGCAGTCTGCAAAGCGTAAGAATTTGTAATCCTAACACTCATGAGAGGATGCAGTGAACAGATTGGGATCTAAACCCAAGGAAATGTGAGCCCAGGAAGAAATAATCCCTTTGAATGCCAGCAGCATGCAAAGGTGAAGGAACCACCCCAGCTGTGCTCAGGGGCCCTCTGTGGTTTCCTGGCTCAGAGGATTAAGCCGTTCTCTGCAGAGAGACTGCTTCATCTAGCTACTGCTGCCTTGGTCTAGCAGCACAGAGAAGTGCAGTTTTGACCCAAAAGATGCAGCAGTTCCAGGATTTAAGGCCCGCTGGCAGCCAGGCCCTGCACTTAGAGCCCCTCGACAGTCATAGCACTTGCTGGGCACGGCAGTCCCCTCTTGGCAGAGCCAGCCCCTGCCTCGGGTCCACTGCCGTAGTGCCTCAACAGAGTGCCAGGCACCGGCCACCTCTCAGCTCTACATGGGGCTGAACCCCTGACACGCCAGAAAGGCTCAGCACCCGTGCCCGCACAGCGCCCGCCATGCCACTCCCTGGCTGTGGTGCTTGGTGATGACAGCGGGCCTGCGGGCTCACCGCGCACACAGCACAGCAACATGCTGGGCGGGTCTGGAGAAAGGCACCGGTTTTCCAGAACCAAGGACGAGCAAGATGCTGACCGATTTGGCTGGGCTTCTCCAGTGCAGTTCAATCAACATGCATGCTGGCAGCTGCCAAGTCTGGTCCAGGCTAGGATGCGCATTGGGAACATCCTCCTTTGTCTGCTAAACTGAGTTTGCTTCCTGTGAATAAGGCAGATTTGATGTCTCCATTGTGCTGCAGCAATGCCATTAGTTATATTAACTACCCTCCACCCAGAAATGACAATCCAGCATATCTCCAAATTAGCCTTTTTATTGAAATCAATAAAGGAGAAAACACATGACACTAAACTATTTGGTGGCAGCTTTGTTATAAACTCATTACTGGAAAAACAGCAATTGGACAGACCTTTAACCACTGTCATTGATTCCAGCACAGCAAGGGTGATCTATTGAGTTAATCAGTGAAGTTACTGCGGTTAGCAGTGTCTGTGTGCTACCCTGCTTAGGGCTCAGCCAGATGTCTAGAAAAACTCCCCATATGCACAGTAGTTGCAGGCCAGGTACAAGTCTCACAAAAGCAAAAATTACACCACCAGTACTCCCCAAACTGACTGGTTTTAAAGGCAGTATTTCACATTCTAGAAAATCTGGGGAAAAAATACATTTTATATATATATCTATATCTATGTATATATATAATTGCAGTTCTGGTGCCTGACAGGCTGGCAACACTCACTTTGACTTCTGTAGCTGTTTGGCCTTGTGGGTGCCCTGCCTGTGCGTCTCCCCAGGGCCAGGTCTGTGTTGCAGGAGTCAGACCCGCTCCCCTCATGCCTGGGCGCTCAGCTGATGCCCTTGCGCAGCCCCGGTGCCCGGGAAGGCAGCAGGCAGATGAGGGGAGCAGGGCCCACAAGCAGCTCCCTGCGCACCCCGCGGCCCACGCGGCTCTGCAGAGATGTGCTTTCAAGAATCGTGCGGGCGTTTCAAAGGCTACATTCACATGGGTGATTTTTTCAGGACTGACCCTTTCTGACCCTCACTGCCAGTACCACACCAAAAAGTTGAACTTTGGTAGCTCTCAGGGCTACATATCTACGGATAGGTTATCATTCCTTTTTCACCTCCAGTGACTGGACTTTCAAGTTCCATTTGTGTTCCTCAGAATTCCTTTTTCATTGAGCTTGCTGAAAGAAAAGAGACAGCATCAGCATTAATACAACGCTCTGTGTCTCATTCCTGGCCTCATGACAGAATTTAGGTAGTAAAACACTTAAAATAAGATTTGTTTCACAAGGAAGAACGAATTGAATTTTTGCAGATATCCAGTATCTAAGAGCCTTAAAGAGCCAGAATCTGATAACAAATTATATGTGCAGGACTCCGGTATCAGTTTATTCCTAAATACATATTTACTTGCAGGCATTTGGCATCAAGCTGTTGCTTGAAAATACCAGGATACGGCATGTGATGCCAGATCATTTTTTAACATTCTTTTTGTCCGTGCTGCCCCCAGATAAACACCTTCTCCTAGGCACCTGTGCAGTTAAAAAAAAAAAAAACCCAAACAAACAAACCCAAAAGAAATTCAGCCAGGAAGCAAACTCATTGTGTAAAGAAGAAATGTCTGAGAATAAGGCACATTTTTTGAGACACGTAACACTGAATTTTCATTTCCCCCCTTCAGAAAATCTCTAGAACAACCATCACAATTTAGCATTGAATTGCAAAGCTCTTCCAGCCACATCTACAGTTTAATGCAGCTGCCTTTCCCTTGCTACCGGAGCAGGGTGGGACAAGAGAGCCTGGCTCCCCTTTGCTTTTCAGCATGCCCCTCGGCACCTCACAGCCCTGCTGCCTGCCTGAGATGTGAGTCCTGTCCATCACCAGTGACAGGCTGGGCAACGATCTATCTGCCAAAGACACCATCTCAACAGCAAAGATGCACGCTGCCCTGATTGCTGTATTAAAGCTGAGCTAAAATGTTTTTCTGCTTTATAGATTATTTTTTAAATGGATTTTCCCATACAGACACTAACTTCTTTTTACAGAATTTTGTGAGGATACTCAAATATCCCCTGGGGAGTATTTATTCTCTTTACTCAAATGAAAACCAACTATTTCCCTTGGGAACTTTCTGCAGGTTCCTTTCTAGGCTGATAGTCACTATTTTTACATGAAAACATAGTGAACTGTTGCCAAAGTTGTTACATTTGTTTGTGTTTTACAAAATAACTATTTTACATGACAGTAATAAACAGCATTTTTTCCAAAAAAAACAGGAAGCAAATTGAAGTAAATGTGAGAACATACACTTGTAAAATTTTATGGAGACCAAAAAAAGCACTTCAACTTTATTATATAGGAAAAATGCATATACTCAGAACACTCCTCTCAAAATGCTTAAGACACAAAAACTAAAGCAAGACAATTAGACCAAAATTTTCCAGGAAGATTTCATCTATTTTGTGGACTAACAAGCCCAGCATCACAGTAATACTGTATTTTTCTCCCTGTAAACAAAACAATGAGTGTAAACAGCCTTCTGGACAAGACTAAATGTTTTTCACCAAATTCTAGTCACTGTCACAGTTCTAAATTTCTTACATATTTGAAAACATACTAAACTACATCAGTTGCTTTAGCAAGCCAACACACAACCTCCAAGTTACAGGTATTCATGCAGCCACAGAAAATTGCCTCCAAAAAGAGACTGAAGTTGATAGGGGCAGGATAGAAAAACACACAAACCTAGAAGCAACAGATTTTCAGCCTCAATTATTTGAGCTGTTAGAGGTGCATGTGCAAGAGCCCAGCTGTTGAACATGATGAGCACCCTCAGCTTATCAAGCTGCACCCGCACACCCAGGGAAACCTGACAAGCAGTGTCACAGCCAGCTGCATACCTGGGGAAGGTCAGCAGCAATCTCATCTCCACAAAGGCAACGCTCAACAGACTGGCAAGTTGTTCTAGGACCTGTTTCTGGAGACGTTTCAAAGAAGCTAATTCAGAATAGCCACTGTTTATGGGAGGGCTTTGTAGACTCATTCTGTGTGAGCATCTAAGCTGCCTCAGCTTCCCCATGATATAAGACCATGGCAGCAGAAGCCCATCATGAAAACTGAACAAGTTTTCAGCTTTTCAGTACCATTCTTGGAGCCAAACTTTCAGCATTCAAGAATTCAGTCGAAGGGAGGGAGTTCCAGACTCCAAGTGCTCTGCTAAAGATTATTCACGTATTCTTTCATGTAACTTTTTAATGTGAAATCTATACAGGGACGACAGCAGCTCTGCCATGAATTGAAAGAGAGCTGCTCCCTGGTAGTCACATCTCAGCACTCTCATTCCTCCACTCCATGCTAAAAAGCACACCTGCCAGCCACCAGGAGAATGCCTTGGACCACTGCGGGCGACAGCTGCCCCGGTGCCCTGTCGCTGTGCACCCCCATAGCTCCAGCTGGGCCCCCAGGGAAGACATGAGCTCTGCCAGATCCCATTCCAAAATGCCAAACAAGCGCTGACTTGGTAGTACCTTAACATTCTGTTTCCTTGGTTAATCTGATTTTTTTTCATGTTTCAGATATCAAATGTTTGGATTTACAAGGCTTCTGCTTATCATACTGAGTAGCATCTTTCTGCCCCATAAGAACTGCATGATATTTTTCCTCTACAAAATTCAAACTCTAATGGAATTTACAAACATAATTTGGATAAAAACATGAGTCAGGATTTTCAGCACTCCAGATAGCAACAAGTCTATGACTCAGAGTCAGGTGTTACTATGACTGAAGGGCTTTTCAGCTTATGGTACAAGAAAATTTTGCTCCCAGGGCCATTCCATACTTTATTGCAACTCAGGTAGAGGGACCATAGCTTTCTGGTTGCAACAGAAACAGATAGTCTTCTCCTCCTATGTCCTGGGCTAAGAAGATTTTTTTTTCTCAGCCACCTGTGTGTTGCACTGCTCCTTCTTCAAAATTTGTCCTTTCATATCCACTGGCATTCAAAACCTTCAGTAGGATTATTTTTTCTTCTTGATTCTCTGTCCTGAAATGTTATTAATTTAACAGTTTGATTCTGTACATCGTCAGTTCCCAGTGATCAAAGTTGCAATAACTTAGGTGCGATCTTCATCAGACTTTTAAACTGCGAAGTACTTTGGGATTCTCCAGGATCAGAGCAGATAGACCACATCTGATATCAGCTCCTGAATGTCCCTTCCGCATGCAAAATGTACAACGGAGAAGAACTTTTTCTTCCTACCTTTTCCTTGAACTGTTAAATTGACCTTGTTGCCGAACATCAGTTTTTGGCAGATAGGAGGTCAAATAATTTTTTCACAGCTTTATTTCACTCCTGAAAGGATGTAGTAAGCAACTAGTCATATATTGGTCCAGTGTTCCCTTGGATATCTGAGAAATTTGGTAAAGACTCAGAGGGTTCCCAAGGTTAGAAACACAGCCAACAGCAGCACACTGTAAATCTTATCAAAAAGCTCTTAAGCTACACATTTAACTTTAAAATTATATCCCAGTTTTCAAGTTCCAGGATAGTGGCTTCTCTAGAAACAGTTCAGGGGTGTCACGCTTTGATCCCTCGTTCAGTTCAGAGGAAAGGAAACAAAAGGCAAGGCAAGGGTTTTGTTAAATGATTAACAAATTTAAATGTTTTAACAAATTAACATTTGTTAAATGATTAAATCAGGGTCCTCCGATTCCCATCATATTGCAGAATCAACTACATCCTATTTCAAAGTGAAAGAAAGGAGATACTGCTGTGAAGTGCACAGACTCAAACCCTGATTTAATACTGGAACAGAATAATGTACTTATCATGGGAAATATATAAATATAAAGCTTAAAATAGCTCATACAGTGCACTGTAATGTGAAATGTGTCCAGATATAAATATTTAAAAAAAATAGTTTGAAAATACAAATGAGAAACATACAGATACCATGTGTTCCAAAACTTCTAAATTTTGGTCACTGCATGATTTTTTATCATCGATCCCATATCCAGCAAAATTAGATTTACTGTCCTTGCTTCTTATGAAATTACACAGAGGCTGCTGCTTTATTCCTCTCCAGGACAGTAAAAAGCAATAAAATTCTTGCAGATTTCGACAGCAGGCAATTCAATAAAAGGCTATGTATATTTTATAAGTACAATAAAGACAAGTCTATAGCTGAATCATAAATGGGTTTTTGTTTGGTTAGGGTTTTTTTCTGTAAGCATCCTTGCTGGGGTCTGTTTTCAACACAGGTTGGTCTTCTCAACACACAGCCTTCCCTTTTTGGGGAGAAGCAGAATGAAATTTATATCTTTATAATGTATTATTTGTTTTTCTCAAGGGATTTTGCAATGTGTGTCTGTTTAAAATTTAAAGGTGTTGTAGAACTCAATACTTTCCTCTTCTTGATTAGTGCTATAAAATTTTACATATAATTTTTTGTTACATTGTAAAGTGTATCTATCTTATAATTGTGGCATTCCCTTTTTTATGAGCAAACAATAAATATTTGATACACACATAATTATTTTCTACACTTGCATCAATGTTCAGATTTTTTTTAAATTTTGTAATAATATGAGATAACATGGAGATTAATAGTGATGTATTTCTGAACAATAGTGCTGCAATGGATTTAGTGATAGTGCCTGTCTGTTGAAATATAAAATTTTATACAAATGTGAAACACAAACTTAGCAACATACAAGTGAAATGCCCTGTGTGGTTACAGATGTGTAAATGTTTTCTTCTCAATTGAAGAAAGAAATTTCAAAACTATGAAGCAGCTGGACTCAGATTAAAGAAAAAACATGCTCCCTATTTCCAGTCTCTAGGGCAAGCTCTCCAGCACTGAAAATCAGTAAGAGGTTTATCTGAGCAGGGAGTGTGGCATCAAAACTCAAGCTTCCTGGAGAAGGAAACTTTTCTATGCATCGACACACAATCCACAGGTATCAGAGGTTTCCCACCTTATTAGGTTAAATGAGGATACAAACTTTCAGAGTATCTGAACACTATGGACCAACATAACATTTTTTTCCACCATCATTGTGCAGCTAAAGCGGTTGTTGTGCTTACTGTCAGAATTATAAATAAAGGTGGTTCATTTACCAACAGAAGGTGACACAGAATATCTCTGCCTCAAAATCAAAGTATGGTTTGGAAAGACACCTATATCAGCCCATCAAATGTCAAGGAAGAATTCCCTTTCACTTGACTTATTAAAACATATTTCTCGTTATAACAGAAGAGTGTGAAACACACCACCTTAAAAATAAATTACTTAAATGAATCACAGCAGGGAGTACAGAGGATGAAAAACCCACACTACTATAAAAAAAGTATTCAAAGGAGAAAAATTATGGTCTCTAAGCTTATCATGATCAAGATGTGAGTAAGGGAGAAAAAAAATTAGAAAAGTTATGGACTCATCTCGGATTTCTGCTTCCAAATTGTTGGTGATTTGAAACCTACTCCTAGATACCATCCATATCAGATCTAGTACTCAGAGCTTGGCATTGAGTGCTAAACCCTTCCTAAAATAATTGCAGTCTTTTCTTTCTGCCAAAATCTAATGATAAAATTATCCTTTGGAATTGTCATTTTGCTATTTCAAGACATGTGATCTGGCGACTGTGTATTTCTATACGATTGTGGCTTTGATGGTTAAATGTTAGGGGGGGTTATATCAGAAGCATTAGACCTAACTGCCTTTCTCCTTTCCAAATCATTTTATCTATTCAAAGCATATAGATCACTGAAAAAACGTTGAGTCACGCTGGGTCTACACACATACTGGCACTTAAATACCGTGCAAGACAGCAGTGACTCAGGCCGAGATCTGGGAGTGTGGACCTTGTCAGAATGCCTCACTAGCTTGCCTGAAGAAGCACATAAAACAAAGCAATCGAATCTGCTCCTTGATCATCGGAAAACTTTCAACAACTTAATTAAATTTTAAAAGCATAATAACTGATAAATGGCATTTTGGTCCATAGCTGGTGCACTGGTGGGGGAGGGGGGGAAAAGGACCTGGTAAAACAACGGAGAGTGCTTTGAAATTGCTGTCTTAAACATGGCACCGGGCACTGGGATGTACCACACACCATCTCCCAGGGGCAGCAGGGCTCAGAGTTTGGTTTCCTACCAGGGGTAGTTCTGCTCTCCTCCAAGCGAGGACAGGCTGGCTGCCGGTGTAGGGATGGCAACACTGTAGAGTAGGCCTGGCTACAGTCATACACCATACACCCTCGAGTACTGTTTTATGCTGTTTCATACAAGTTACAAAAGTCCTGCAGATCCAAGAGGTTCTGTCTTTTCAACTGTGCTAGTACAAACTTGGCTTTCCCGAAGATTTTCCCACTAGAGATGTCATAGTATACCAAATGCAGGGTGCAGCTGCCTGACAGACAAATATTTCTATTCCCTTTTCAGGTAAAATTTCCTCTCAAGAGCAAGACTTTTACTAGAAGGCTGGTGTAGAACTGGACTTGAAGCTCTCAGCCCTTCCCTGTGACCGAGTAGCAGAATGAAGGAGCCTCCTGCAGCATCTGGAGAGCAGGGCATCCTGCCTCCCAAAGCCCTCTGCCCAACCCCAGAAACACTGATGCCCACACCAAAGCTTTTGTATGGCATACAAAAGGTATAGTAAAACATTTCCTTAGCTATAGCGTTTTCAGCAGAGGATTTTCAGGCCATGGAAGTGCCCCATGTAACGCCCCAATTCCTACCTCTTGGAACAGCAACTGCCATAAGTCTTGCCCAGGCTGCTAGTGAGCATCTAGCAGAGGCATTGACCGAGCTGGGGAGGATTGTGTGGATTTGCAGCAGTTCTAAAGTTACTCATTTCCACTGTACCAGCTCTTACAATGACTGGTTCAAATTCATTCAGGGTTTTTATAAGCTTTTACAAGTGCACATTTCCAATACTCAAGACATAGCTATGGAAATAAGTTGATGCTGGCAGTGTTACACTGAATTTCTCATCATCATCAAATTTCTCTTGGTTTCCTGCAGAGTACTCCACTGCATTAAACAACTTGTATGCAGTGCACTTTACAAAGCCAGACAGAAGAGGAGCAGTTCCGAATAGGAAGCCACGTGCTAGCAAGAAAAGGAGAGGAAAATGGGGGGAAAAAAAAACCAAATAAAAATTCCTCTTCTGTTAGTGACTACCAGGTCATCAGAAGGCACTGCATATAAACCATGACATTATTTTCTTCAGGGCACTGATGAAAATGTGGCAATACAGATCCAGTCAGCCAGCTCAATACACCTGCCCTGATACAAATGAAACCTTCCATGCCTCTAATGAAGTGCAATAGCACATGCCCTTCCTCTTTTCATTTAGTAATTGTGCATGAATTGCCTGTCTCAGTGAAAATAAATGAATCTTATGAGATGAAGAACTGTCTGTAATGACTGACACCTCGCACCAAAGGACACAGCTTAACAGAAGCACATGATTTTCCCCTACCTGGAGCTCAGACATGGGTCTAAATTCCATTAGCAAAAGATGGAGAAAACAGTGATTTTTAGCACCAGTATTCTCTCTCAGCAGTGTAAAATAACATCAGCACAACTGCATGCCAGGACATGGAGCTCTAACTCATAACTCACAAAATCCAACTTAGTCCAGCAATCTATGCCAAGCAACTAGAGTTTTAAATCTGACTTCCCTTCTGGGAAAATTAATTGGAGGTGTCTTTTTTATTATTATTATTATTATTATTAGTTTTAAGAAACACTTATAAAGGATTTGATTCCACAATGAGAGAATTTAATGAGTATTTCCTGTAAAGAGCTAAGCAGTTGGCAGTGCTATTACACAAAAGGAGTATTTCAAGTATTTGGCTTTGGCAATCACAAGCATCGCACTTCAAAATAATTTGTTTTGTACAGATCTGGTGTTTCTATTTTCCAGTAGTAAAAGGAAATGCTTTACATTATTTTGGATGAATTTAAAAGTACGCAAAAGCAAACATTTCCAACTGTTCAATTCAATGTCACAAGTAGCCAGATGATGCCACATGGGAATAAAATAAGGGTCCTGTCAACAGCACAAGCTTCTGGGACGGTGCGGCCAAAGCTGTGGGAATGACACCATCTGTGGTTTCCTGCTGACCTCAGTGGGCCCTGGAGACATCTGTGACCATCAGGACTCAGCACATGAGCAGCAACCAGGCAACATCACCACAGGCTGCTAACAGCAGGAACAGCCAACGGGCAAACATTCTTTTAAATTAAGTTCATTCTTCTTAAAAAAGCATGATGAGAGATAAGCTTATGAACCACCTGCAGCCTCCATGCAATTGGTATCCAAGGAATAATCAGTGTGTAAGTTGGGCCAGTTATTTTATCTCTGCAGAAGATCCTTGGTAAGAAAAAAAGAGGCCAGCTGAGCTGCCAACCAGCTTTTTAGTCAGCTTCTTGCCTTCTCAGTGCATTCATTTAGTAAGCACCAGAGAAAACAAAACCAGCTACCGAAAACATCTACAGCAAATCCAGCCTGGATGGGAATCTGACATATTTATCAAATATCCGACTTCTGAAAGATATGGACAATATTAGCACAGCATTTGCCAGAATCAGGAGAAAGGAGGGAGGCCAAGTATCTGCTGTCAAATTTGCAAGCTCCAATGCCCCTAGCTATGAGCAAACCTCTTCAGTTGGACCTCTTAACACAAACATCTCACTAATTGAAGCTGCATTTTGGTGTAATACTTTACAGTTCTATTATTCCCTTTTTAATGTTGGTTATAACAACCTCTAGCCTTAGGGTTCTTGTTTGTGCTGCAATTACTGTAAAGTAAACTTGGACATACTAGTAATAGACAATAAAATTCTAGCATTTGCCTTGGTATCCACAAAGCTTTTATATTTTTGTCATGGCTGCAGACCCCACACTGAAGCTTCACTATTTACAGGTGTCTGGAAACACCAGAAAGTGCCAAAAGTACTAATATACTTGCTTATATTCATGAGTTTGATCGAAATTTTTATAACCGCAGGAAAAAGTAAAACATACAAAAAATAGTTAATGTTATTTCCATTTGCTTCCTTTGTAAAAGAGAAATTTTGATTTAATAAAGTAGCCTTGACCCCGCAACTCTGCTCCTAGAGTCAGGGTGATTACATGGTAACTGCAGAACTGGTCACATGAAGGAAATCCAAAATGCTTTTTAGGCCACACTCATGTTTAATCATAACTGGCATTGCAGGCAGATTTTACCTTTAAAAACATTATTTTTTTCTAAAGAAAATGCAGAAGCAGGAAATCAGAAGCTAGCAAAAGTAGCTGTTAATTCCCAAAGTTCTGCAAAGTAAATTATTACAGGAGTTCACAGCACAACTCTGATACTAACACAAGAAGTGAGCGCTGTTTGTCCTTTAACTGTACAGAATGATTTTGTCTGTATTTCAAATCATAATCATATATTCCTCATACCACAATGCCCTTCTCCCACATATTCCTCCCACTGAGCATGCTGCAGCCAGCTGCCGTGTCTTGCATGACTTTTTCAACAAATATTTGGGCAGGAACATCCTTTGTTTATTCATTTCTTGGCACTGTGGGATCCTGAATCTAACAGGGACTACCAGTGCTAATTCAGTGTAAATGCTGAGGCAATATAATATTCCAGATCTTTCATTGACAGTGTTATGCAAAAAAGCAATGCAGCATACATTCTTTAAACTTGAAGAAAATGCAAGACTTCCTGACTGGCAAAGAATCAGGTGAGACAAAGGATAATGATTTTTATTTTAATCGTGCTTAAGATTCTGTATCACATAAATGTAGAAATAGAGATTGAAAAGATCTATCTAAAGAAAAGAGTTTAGTAGCTTCCAAGTTTATGAGGGAGGAAAAGAGGGTCTGATTCTATACTCTTCACCATGACCTGAGAATTCTACTTCTTAGTTTAGGGCTGTATCAGACATGCACTCGATTCCAGCTGGCTTCTGTTAGACCATACAGAATCAGCATCGGTTTCAAGTCAAGAATGGGAGAGGAGTCTGGCAGGTGAATAATCATCAGGACCTGACTAATTTAGCAGAGAACGAAGCAGGAGCTTTTAGGAATCTCACTGCAGCCCCTGTTTGCAGTACAAACCTGGCATTAGTCAGGATGTCTTCTGAACTGTGAGAGTTGCTCGTGTTGCTGGGGAATTGTGGTGCTGCCGTAACCAGAGGATGGAGCTTGTTGAGGTCAGGTATTAGTTGCATTTGTGTTGTTGACCCTTTACAGAAATCTGTCATTTAAAAAGTGGAGTACGTCATTGCTTTCCTACTCAAATGCTAAGCAAAGCTACCTGGCAGGCTAAGCAAGCTGCAGAGTTAATACTGTAGTAGTCTAGAGAGAAATTCCTCAATGCATCCCTACAAAAGTGGTTTGTGTGATCAGTTACAGTGGAAATTAGATTACCCTTGAGATAGCACACTGAGTCTGTACCTGACTGGCTTGCCTACCAGCAGGGAGTACTTGACTCCCCTACCAGAAACAAACTGAATCCTCTCTCCTCTTGCCTGCATGCTGAACACGTGACAAAGACTGCCAGGGCAGCCAGGGAAGCCTCCATTGCTGTTTGTGCTACTGAAGGTTGGGCTGAGTTGTTCTCTGTTGTGAGTTTCTTTCCCATCTGCTCTATGCATCATTGTCCACTTTTTGCAACACCTTGCTCTCCTAACTGTGGGATCACAGTGACCTCTACACAGGCCAAAAGAGGCTTCAGTCAGATGTTTGCCATTTCATCTCTCAGCTACAGTTTGTCACCAAAAAAAAACCAACTATGGAAGGTGGCATAAACTTGTGTTTTAACAAATTACATGTTTTCTGCTTGTAAATAAGGAAAGAATTTTTTGCTTCTGTCATCTTGACTGAAAGAAAATTATATCAAAAGAATTCTTGATGAGTGGCTTGAGCAGCAGAACTGTACCTGGCACTGCTTGTTTCAGAAGTGCAGATTTTCCACCAGCCCCTCGTGTTTGACTCACAGCTGACAGTGTTGACATCTGCAGCCAACATCTGGAATTTGGTCCAGAACAGCTGATTCACTACCCGTTCTGCAAAACTATAAGATATGATGTCTTGAGATAATAATCCCCATTAGTTTGACCAGAAAGAAATTTTGGTCAAGCAAACAGTAGAGAAGATAACAAACACAATTTTCAGAAGAAATTACAAGAAAAGATAGGAAACTGATTAAAAGCCATTTAAAGTGTTATCCATTACTTGATAGCCTGTCAAAAGTGGAAGAATCCTTTTCTGATCACACATGGGCCTGCTTTCTTGACGGGAATTTTCTCTGACACGAAATGTTAAGCAAAACCTGTTAATCTGTCAAAAGTACATGCAGCAGCACACTGTCCCTGGCCCTCAACACCCCCAGCTGCTGTTATCATGAAGATTCAATCCGCAGGACTGCCCACCAGCAGCAATGAGCAGTTCAGACTGAGCAGCTGTCAGCTGTGTGGTCTAATAATAATAATAATAATAATAATAATAATAATAATAATAATAATAATAATAATAATAATAATAATAATAATATTTAAAAATATGGGGGACAGACATGATACTTACAATCTATTTCGGACCTCAGCTGAATGGACACACTATAAACTTGAAGGCTTTTAAGGCTTCTTCATATTTACTTTTTGATTTTTAGAAATACTGTAAATCCTGCATAAATTGGAAGGGGACTGTAAGATTCCCCATGGACTAACCTTGTGTTAGACAAATCTAATGACAATAAAACTCCAAGTATAGTGGTAGGGTCGCAGTAGGTAGGGTCTTAGCCTTGTCTAAGTGCCAAGTTAAGGATAAATGTCCATCTACCTGGTAACTCTGATCCAAGAATGCCTTTTTGAGCAATTTCTATATCAGCATTAGATAAGGGTAACCATGGATGTCTGACACAGTGAGGATCTTGTATTTACCTGCGATTTACCTTGTATTTCTAAACTGTGGGTAGAACACAGCCCTCTGCCACCAACAGACACAATTAGATTATCAGGGTTTAGAGCCTGCCCTGAGATTGCTCAAGAAAAGAATTGTCATGGCTCTCAAGAACACTGTATGTAGGCATATGTTCTCAGCCAGCTGAACCCACAGTAAGTTTCTGTTCACAGGAGTGGGTTCTCAATAAAGAAGAACCAGCTTTTAGAAGAGACAGGTGGAATGAAATAGGAATACAAGAGGTGTAAAGTTTACAGAGGTTTCCCACCCCCAAACACACTGCTAGAAAATGCTGACATAAATGACATTTTACTTCATTTACAAAGTATATTGTATATTGCCTCTTTAACAATGAACGTCAGGAAGACAATGAAGAAGATGGGAGATGAATTGAAAATACTTGCAAAAGTAGTTTTTTATAATACAGAATTCTAGTAGTGCTGTGCTTTTTGAATGCCCTTCTACTGTTCTCTTCTCTGCTATCAGTTATGTTTGAAACCCCTTTCCATGTAGAAAATTTCCTTGTCAAAACTCCTTCTCAAAATCCTCCTGGTAAAGACAGCATTTGAGCATATGCCTCCTCGTTTCAGTAGCAAGAGGGCTGTTTCTCGTTTTACAGGTTAGAAACTGAAGCTCAGAGAGGCTACATGGCTTGCTCGGGGCAATCTGGTACAGCAGAGACATGTTCGGCTCTGTTCGAGCTGTGGGGCCACTGCAGAGCAACCTGCTCCGTGCAGGTGGCTGACTTCAGTCAGAACTCAACCCATAGAGGTTGGGCATGTAATTTGTCAGATTTAAACACCAAGAATAACTTCTAGCTAGCAATTTTTGCAGTCACTGCATGGGGCAGGAGGGGTGAGTGGTGTCTGCAGCAAGCTTAGACTCATTTTTTAGTAAATGAAGCAACATCATATCAGAAAGTGGTTCAGTCGCACCCTCGAAAGATAGCCACACTCAATTGAATTGTTTTCAGTATTGTTTGAAATTATCCCATAGGGCAATGCAAAAGCAAAAACAGTAACAAAAGTGACATTAGAAAGATGTCACTTTTTTAAATGTCAACTTTTGGCTGTCACTTTGACATGTTCTTTTGTGTGAACATGAAATTTTAAAGGGACAGTGTCAAACCAAAATGAAAACCTGTAGCACTCAATCCTTTGCTCTCTCCCTCTGAGAGCAACAAATAGTATAGGAAAATCAACATAACGATCAAAAGCAAGACCACCTGCCTTGCCTGCCATTTTGCCTGTTTACTTGTTTTCACATACTGCAGTTCCCACTGGAGGTATTTTCATGGTACACTGTGGAACATTCTGTCACTTTAACATCATAGCAATAAGCCATCATTAAAAAACATAATCATATTAATATTTTATCAATTTTGATTAAGACATAATTCCATGTATCTCAGGATTTGTACATGTTTTGCTATATTTATAATACCTACCAGCTCCATTTTGGACCAGATTGGATACTGACCCTATTTATAAAACCCTCTATTAACCTGTCAATAGTTTAGGATGTTTTTCCATGTTCAGACCAATATCCACCTAAGCCCTGGTGAGGTACTGGAGAGCTCCCAGCACCCTGTTGCAGCCCTCAGCTGTCAGCAGCCCAAGCTAGAAACACTCTCATTATGGGCTGCACGACAGGCCTCTGGCATAGCCCTTTCCTTGTCCAGATAAAGGCATCCTGATCTATTTACCCATTCTTCACACAGAAACCACTTGCTACCACTGAGCATCTTTGCCAGCATCCTCTGTGCACCTTCAAGATCTGAGATCGCACACAAGAACAAAACTCCATAGTGTTTCCTCTTTTATTCTCTATTCATTTTCTGTGAATTTCCAGCATCTGTTGGTCATAGGTGTCTTGATTCTGCTCTGTGCATTAATCGTCAAAGACCCATCTATTATAATTTATGATCTGCTTCCACAGTATTAACAGTTACTCTAGAGTCCATAAAAACAATGCGATTTGTTTCTCCTGATGGGTGCCACTTACATTTTATCTCCATTAAATTTTACGCAAGATTTTATCGCAAGTTGTTCAGTGTCATGAAGTCTTTTAATCTTAATCTTAAATCCCTTGCCTTTGGGGTCTTTTTTTTTAAAAAAAAACACAAACAAAACCCCCCCAAAACCCCACCAACTACCCTGATCAATTCAGTATTATCAGAAATGTTTGCCATTGCACTGTTCAACTCTTCCATACAACTTATAGTCTGGCAGGTGACAGATGCCCTAGCACAGACCTCTGGTACACACTGCTACTGTTTTTCTTCCATTAAAAGAAACAACCAGGTACTTTTACCTTAGTTTCATATTTAAATGGGTATTTATCCATGGGAAGATCTGATGTCTCCTCTTGTCCCCTGCTTACTTGATTTCTTTAAAAGCTTTTGGTGAGGGAGCTTGACAGATGCTTTTTGGAAATCCAAGACTGTATTGGGCTCACGCTCAATGACTTCTTCAGAGAATATGAACAGTTTTGTGAGGCAAAAGACACGCTGATTTTTCACTGACACTTTTTTTCTGTGTGTATGATAACCATTTTTATCGTTGTTTCCACCAGTTTTCTAAATGTGGATCTCAGATATATGGGTCTCTAGCTCTCCAAATTTCTCCTAAACTGCCCAAAAATTGGCATCACATTTGCCGTTTCTGTTCTTCGATACTAAAGCTGCTGCTTCATGAAACAGGTTTCAATTACAGTAAGTAAAGAATGATTTTCATGTTCAAATTCCTTTAGGATTCTTGATAAAAAGTTATCTAGTTTTGGCAATTTTAAATTTTTCATTTGCTGTATCGGTTCTATATAGCTCTTTCTAGAACTATAGGCATTTCAGATTGAGATTTTTTTTCAGTACATCCCTTATAAAACATGAGTTTAATGTGAAAACCTCCCTGATCCACACCAAAAAAATACGTAGACGGAAAAAATTAACCTAATTCTTGGCATGCTCTTGATCATTCATTGACACTGCAAAATCTATCAGTCTTCTAGCTCCTAGCATATTGGAAAAGGGTTTATTGCACCTTCTTTCCTCCATGTCTTTTATTTTGACCAGCTTTATTGTATTTTGAGACTTAATTGACCTGAGTGTATGATCTTTCCTATTTTCATCATTTGGACGTGACTTCAACTTTTTGAAATTATGTCTTTACTAACAGCCCCCTTCACTCTGCTGTTCAGCACTGCTACCTTTCTTCTCGTCCAACAGGACATTCATGCCACCTGGAAACATTTTACCCTTTTGAGAGTCAATTTTTGTTCCTTTTTAACAAGGATTTTTTTGGGGGGTTGTATATTAGTAAAACATACATATATATATATATATATATATATATATATATATAAAAATCCTTCTGTTACATAATTTTTTTTGGTTTTAAGGTTCCTGCAGAAATGTGTAACACGAATACGTTTTGGTCTGTGTTACAGACTGGCTCATTGACAATAATATTCTGACTCAGGTCATATACACTGCTCATTACCAAGTCAAGAGGTGCATCTCCTCTAGTGGAATGGTAGCTGGCTGCTCCACAAAGCAGTAGACAAACTTAGCAACGGCATCTTGTACTAAGATGTCATTACTGATCTTAGGTAGGAGGAATCACTGGTTGTTTCCTGCTCCTTTCAGCCAAATTTCCATCAGCGTGCTGCCATCACTGTTTCCATCCTAATCACCCAGTGAGTAGTACAGTCCTGATGCTAGATTTTTCCTATTTAGATCTCAGATTACAATATAGGGATTTTATATTGTGTGTTGAGACAACTTAGTTTGTCTGATTTCATCCCAAGCTATTTTTGATCTATTCTGCACTCACCTGTAAGTTCAACAGATTTCCAAAACAACGTACAATGGCACTATACAGTGTTCCTCTGGTAATTTTTTTTTCAACTGGGTTTCTAATACAAATGTTCCAGGGTCTCTCCTATACCTCGTTTTGTTTGTCCTCGTCTTTATCTGCCCATTTTTAGTACCAAGGCTGCCTCTTCCCCCAACCCTGCCATTGTAAGTGCTGGAGCTTCTTCTGCAGCAGCTGCGGTATTATTTCACTGTTTCTTTTTCAACTTTTGTCTGAAAATAGGTCTCTACTCACCAGAACTCCCTTGCCCTACTGCTTATCATTCTCATAAATTGCTTAATTTGCTAATACATTCCGATAATGACTACAAAAGACAACTAGATAGGTGTGTTGTATTGAATATTGGCTTTCCCTTTCCTCATGTTTGTATTAAAGTTCTTACTAGGGTTCCTGTTAAAGTAGGTGGGATAGGGACTTGAAAACTGTGAATGTGCACTGTAAGACTTGAAAATACATGCACAGACAAAATTTGGTTCAGATATCATACTTGATACAATGGGTATGGTTCCCATCTCAAAGAACTCATTTAGTCCCTGTGGAACAGCACGATGCCTGCTCACTTCCCTTCTGTGTTTTAACATGTTTCCTTGCTCAAGCTAAGGCTAAGAAAATCTCTGTTATAGTTTTAGCTGGGGTGAAATGTTAAGGAGAGCCGTGCGGAGGCTTCCGCGGCCTGTGTCTGAGGCCGGCCGGCGCGGCGGGCCCGGGCCGCGTCCCCCTGCTCGGGGGGCGGCCGGCGGGCAGCGCGCACGGCCCGCACACCCCGCGCCCTGTCCCGGTGCCATGTCCGCCGAGCCCTGCGCCGCAGTCACCCGTCGAATCCAGCTCAAGTGCCTGTGATGAATTTAAAAATCTAGATATTACCGTTTGTTTTCGGGGGGGCGGATTAAAGCTTAAACTTAATAAATATCAATTTTTATAAGTTTATTCTAAAGGGGAAAATGGTGCGCTCGGGATTTACCTCAGGCACCGGTACCGGGTACGGCCTGAGAGGGGCGCCTCGGCCTTGGGCGCCATCTGCTGGGCCGGACCAGACCGGCAGCCGCCTCGGCCCCGGCTCGGCCCGGCCCCCGGCCCCGGTTCGGTTCGGCTCGGCCCCGGCTCGGCCCCCGGCCCCGGCCCAGCCCCAGCCCGTCGGGGAAGAGGAGGCATGTGGTGCCGCGGATCCAGGACTCCGAGGCACGCAGCATGTGTCGGTTGGAGCCGGCAGCGAGCGCCGGGCGCCGCCGTGCCCGGGGTGCCGGCCCGGGCCCCACGTCCTGCCTCTGCCCCTGCTGACACGTTGCCGCCCAAAAGGTGTTTGGTAACTGGCAACGGGAATTTCAGCAAATCAAGTTTCCTGACACGCAGCTTTATGGATGCATGTAATGGCAATTTCTTTTCCTCGAAGACCGTGTCATGAGGAGCTCCAAGTACTGTGTGTGCAGCTAAAATTAAAATTATCGTTATTTCCAGGTAAACTCAGAGCATCTAAACAGGCCAACGCTGGGAAGCATAGGCAGTCACTGCTTATACCAGATTATCTCCCAAGACTGAAAACTATTTTGCTGGATTTTCACTTCTGAAGAAGAGTCTATCATGTTTTCTTTCTAAGTTGAACTGAATGAAAAACTTCTGAAACCCAAGTAAAGCAGCAGTACCGTTGCTTAGCTCACCAGCTTCCTTCCTACAAGGGGGCAACACTGGCAGAAACAGAACAGCTGTAGAGTCAGGAGCTCCCTTCATGTGCTGCCACAACACCATCGTGAAGGCCACGGGCATGTTTAGAGGGTTCAAAGTAAGCCTTTGATCTATTTTCATTGTATAAATTGTTCTGGTGGAATCTCACCTTTATTTTGACAAGTGCTTGTTGCACAGCCAGTTGAGTGGTCTGACTGCAGAACAATTCTTGTCACGCAGCAGATCAGGCACCAGTCCTTGGTGTGTGAAGGCCACACATGACCATCCAGAGCCCTGCCAGGACAGCAGAACTGCGTCCTGCTGTGGGGGAGTCCCCTCCTCATGGTGCCCTCAGCAACACTGCAAACATTGCCATGGAGAGCATGAGCAGAAGAAAAAGGAGGGCTCTTCAGGGAAACTTTGTGGTGACAATATTATTCTTATTGACTGCTACTAAAAACTCCCAAATGAAACCATAAAGAGAAAGTTATCTTTAAAGCAATTAAGCATTATCACAGTCCCTGAGTGGCAAATGCATCTCTTCAGTACACCACGTATGATGTTGGTGATTTTTCTGCAACTTCTTAATTGTCCTGTGCTTGATTTTGCATTAAATTTATTTTCTGAAGCAAATGCAGCTAGAAGTGAACTGCAGAGACTGAGCTCTCCACCCTGTCCCCAATGACTGTCATTAAAGCCAGTTTTAAAGCAGGGTTAAATTCAGTAGATATATGAGGAATTATAAACAGTACACTGTATGGGTATTCTTTAAATTCTAGCTTAATACATTCTGGCTTTTCATCACTAAACGAACCTCTCAGTTCTCACAATAAGATAGAACAATGCTTATCTAATATACTTTACTATCCAGACAAAACCAGCAGTACTGTTGGAGGATGGAGTTACTGCCCTTTGTACTTCTTCAATCGCCATACACAAACTTTTCTTGAAGATTCCAAAACGAAAGTGTCTGCTCCTCCTTATATGTTAACTTTGGAGAATGATCTGGGAGTGCACATTTGCAGTTAAATTTCAGTTGAAAATGGAAAAAAGGGGGGGAAAAAGTCCATTAATAATCAAATGGAATGCTTAATTAATGCTGCTTCATCATGCATGACAGTATTTTTTCCTTCATCCTTCTACTTGGGATAAAGCTACATGAATCTGCTTTCCCTTGCTCGTTAAAGCTCTGAGGTGAACGTTCCGAAGTTACCTCCTTGACCAGTCTATCACTTTGACTATTACCCCCAATATGGCACTTAGTTGCACACCCAATATTGGTTCAAACCCCAATTTCCCCAAGATGCAAAAGCAAACACATCTTCAAACTGTCACCAATAAAAGTGACTCCTACATGCCTCCTGTCTTGCCTTCTAACTCATACTTTCTCCCTTTCTCTTCCTGACCTGACTACTGGGCAGAAACCTCAGCCTTGCAAAATAATGCTGGAGAACCTGGTAGTTTTGCCCACAAGAGGATTTGGAATGAGCAGAGCAGCTTTCTCTGTGTCCCTCTGAGACCACTTTCACAGCTCCTACCTGCCTTGCTAGAGACTTGAAGTTTGACTCAGCTCTAAGACGTTTTCTCATGGCCAGTACAGCAACAACACACAGTACTTTGGGGCCAGTTCCTGAACCATTTCTTTCCTCAATTCAACTATTTCATCATTAAACAAATTCTACAAATAATATTGTTCTAAACCTCACATTGAAATATTTTAGAAAGGAAGGAAAAACTGGAAAATATGCACTTTACTAAGATGTATCATATTTGTCCACTCATATGTATCTCTCACATATCAGCAGATTGAGGGCAGGCCAAAGATAGTTTGCCTCTGCCAATACATAAATGGCACCTCCTACAGTGTATATACAGAAACATCACTCTCTTTTACACAAAACAATTTATTAACAATGATTTCATTAGAGATGAGCTTGCTACACATTAATCTTGTGCTGCATTTCTACACGTGGAGTTCTGGCTGAGTGATTCTTGGTTCTAGATCATCAGGAAATGAGAAAGGTGAATGCCACATTAATCCAAAGAAACAGGCCTGAAGAATGTGAAAAACATGTATTTAGAATGTAGGGAGATGGCGTTACAGGGGATTCAGTCCCTCCATACAGATATGCATTAAGTCCCACTCAGAAAATTACAGGAAGTACTTAAAGAGTTGTAAGAAGTCGTCTTTAACATTAAAATAAAGACATGTATTTTAATAAACAGAAAAATAATGCCTGAAGGCATACTAAGACAACTAGTAATGTGGTAAAAGTAAATTTAAACATAAAATTTTCTCGTGGATAAATTCCTACAAGATTGCATAATTTGTTACCCTTCCCTGCAAAGCACATTAACTTGCCAAGGGGAAAAAAAAAAAAAAAAAAAAAAAAAAAAGCTGGACTGTGGAAGATTATTATTCTGTTCCAAAACCTATCTCCTTTGTTCATTTTCAAGGGATTGGATTGCATTTGTTTGGTGAAATGTGTAAAGTAACCTGCTTTTGATGCCTTGTTGGACTGTGCCTCTTTTCTTATGTAACACAAACAACTTGTTTTAGAGATCTGGTGCTCATTGAAGGCTTAATGCTTTCCATATTGTTCGTAAGAAATTATAGTACATGCATTAGTCTCAGCCTTGTAACAGTATTTTTCAACAACTAAGAAACTTTGATGAAATGATAATGCTCCCTTTAGTTGCCACTGCCGAACGTTAGCTCGGCTCTGTCTCTGCAGCACTGGATTGCCCCCAGCAGCGGAGCCCCCCAGCGGCGGGGCAGGCCGGCTGCCCCCGCTGCCTCCCACCGCCCCCGGGCCGGCACTGGGACGCCGCCCGGTGCTGGCAGCCCCGCTGAAGACGTGACGCCGCAGTGGACAGTCAGTTACTTCTGCTCCAGGGAGTTACAAGGCCGTTCGTCTCCCCCCTGGGCGGCCCGGCAGCGCTGCCCTTCCGAGAGGCCGGCGCTCCTGCTCCCCTTGTGTTGCCGTTCGTGGTAGCACCTGGCCCTGTCTCCCGGCCGTTACCGGCGGGGCTCGCTCCGGCTCCCCGCGAAGACCCCAGGCCGCAGACAGCGCTCACGGCAGCCCCACGGCCAGCGAGGACAACGACCGGCCCCCGCGCCATGGGAAGCACGGGCCCGGGCCGGGGAGGGCCCAAGGGCGTTCTCCCAGCAGAACGGGAGCAGAACGTTCTCCCTGGGAACCGCCGCGGCCCAGCTGCCTGCCTGCCTGCCCGCCCGCCCGCCCGAGGCGGAAAGGCGCGGACACCTGCGGGGTGCGAGAGCGCCGCCGTCCCCGCAGCTGCCCGGGCGGTGGCGAATGGTCCCGCAAGGCCCCGGCCCGGTGGCGAAGGACCCCGCTCCCGGGCCGGGGAGGCTGCATGCGGCACCGCGCAGGAAGGCGGCGCCAGCAGGGGGCGCCGGCGCTGCTCCGGGTAAGAGTCGCCCGGCGAGGTAGGGGCGGGGCGTCCCCCGCGGCCCTGCCCCACCGCGGCCCCGCCCCACCGCGGCCCCTCGCGGGCAGGAAGCAGCAGGGCCGAGCCGGGCCGCCACGTGAGCGGGATGCGGAAGTTGTGCGCAGGAAGGGCGGGCTGCCTGCTTCCGGCGGTGGCCGGGCTGGGGCGCGGAGGCAGTGCCGGCTGCACCGAGCGCTGGGGCCGGGGTCGCATCCCGCTATGCGAGACGCTCAGAGGCCCGCAGGTGAGACGTCGCACGCCCGTGGCCCGCGGGAGGCCGCGCTGCCGCCGGGGCCGGTTCCGTGGGCCCGCTCCGGGGCGGGGCGGCGAGCGAGGCCTTCCCTCGCCCCGCCGCGCTTGGGGGCCCCCGCGCCGCTTTCTTGGCCGCCGCGACTCTGCCCGGCGGAGCGAGGAGCCGCGGGCGGTCGTGGGGAGGCCAGTGCTGGCTCCGGGCTGCTGCGGGCGGAGCCGATTGGCGGGGTCGGCCGCCGCGGGGGTCTGGCCTGGCTGGGCCCGCGGCCCGGGGCGGTCAGTAGCGCCGCCCGGGCAGGGCCTCACCGGTGCGGCCAGGGCTGCCGCATTCTGAGGTGCTGCCGTGGCAAATGTCGGAGATTAATTTCTGCCGAAGCCTTACGTATGGAGAACTGAAGTAGCTACTTGCTTGCACTTGGTTTTATTTTTCAGCAAGCCATACGTGCCTTTCATGTTGTACTTCCTGTTGCAGCATGGAGACTGATTTTTTTTTTTTTTGGTTGACTAAAAGAGAAAGACTTTGTTCTCTGTGGGCTGGGATAAGGAGAATGCAGAAACAGAACAGGTTTTAAAGGGAGGAAAAACAAAGTTTTCTTGACATGTATGGCTTTACCAATAGAAAATGTTTTACCTACGTTTTGATGGCTTTGCTTTTCATGAGAACTTAAAATGTATAAAAGTCTGCTTCCACCTGCGGTTGTTTCTGGGGTGGCATGCCGAGTCCTTGCTGAAAGGTGGCAGTTTAGACTAGCAGTAATTATATAAGGTCTATAGATGCCTCTCTTTACATTTCAGTTGAGCCGTATCCTGAAGGCTCATCTTTTTTGTAGGCAAGTATTGAAAAATAGTAGTCCTAAAACTGAGAATATTCTGAAAGGAGGTAAAGAACTGTGCGTTAAAAAAAATCCATTTGTTTAAAAGAAGCAGATATTTTATAATGTATACTAGATATAAGGTTACTGTTTCAAATAAATAACGTTGTCAAGCTGTTCTAAGCAATATGTTAAGAGAAATTAACAACTGAGCTGGGAGGCATAGTATACTGTTACTGGCTGGAAGAATTCGGGTAGCTGATGTGGTCTGGTGAGGTGGATTGGTTGTATGGGTACAGAGCAGGACTGATGGGTTGAGGAAGAAAACTCTGAGGAGTGCTGAAGACAGTAAATTTAAAGGTGGTTGTCAGCTGTTATGTAGGTGACAACTTGAAGATGATCAGCCAAACTGCAAGCTTTTCAAAGATTTCTTTTCCAAGGAAAGTAATTTAGAAACAGCAGATTTTTAATATTCCATTTGATTTACTAAATTAAGGAACAGTCAGACCACTGAACTGTGTATATTGCCAATCATACAGATTGTTCTTGGACTAGCTAAAAGTGGCTGTATGACAGCTAGGTTATAAATGTAGTAGTATTCAATCCAAATTTCACCTTTACAGTTGAGGTGTGACAGTTTGTGGTAATTCACTTCTGGGGAATTGATTACTGTCCTAGACTTTTTATTTCACGTGAAAGGTGGGGAAATGGTACTATTTTCTGGTTTGCACCTTCATGTGAAGTTTCTATACACTTCTAGGGATACATCTCAAGAAGCCTGTTCAAGGATATGCATCATCATTTCTAGTTTGTCAAATATTTAAAGCAAGCTCTGAGAACTCTCTGGGGAGCAACGCTTTGTGATGTAAAGTGCTTTCCTCTTTCATACATTGTTAGTCAAAGCACTTGAAAGTAGCAGTGTGCTAGATTTGCAACTTCTGGGCTGTTTCCTCAGCTGATGTACCTTGGTTACTGTCTCAGCAGAATGCAACTACTCGCCCATGATTTATGTGAAGCAGTCAAAGGAAAACTACCTCGTACCGCTCCCAAACCAAAACTTAAATGTTGATGGATCCTCATCTTGAATCTGAGGATCCCAAGGTAGCTGGTAAACACCTCAAGTTAAACACTTGTTTCACCAGTAAAAGTTACCTTTTATGAAAATGTAAAAATGAATGTGACCGTATACAGCAAGTTATGGTGGTCAACTGCAAAATTTTCAGTCATTTGACTGTCTTCCAATGGGAGCTTTATTCATTGCTTTCAGTTCCTCCCACTAACCAGCACTGGAAATTAGCGTAAGATTTGAAGAAGGAAGGAAACTGTGGTCAAAAAGGTACCTTTTTTCTTTTGACTATGTTGCTGTGATTATTTTTGTTTACAAATGGGTTTCATAAATAACAGGTTATTCTTCCCAGTTTGTTTTCTTCAGAGACCTTCATAAGAAAGTCAGATTGCTAACATGCTTCTAGTGAAAAATAAAAAGGAATTTTAAAAGCTGTTTCTTCACAGTTTTGCAGAAGATGACAGTTTCAATGTTTACAAGGAGGTTAGGCCTGTATTTATTGAAAAGTCTGGATGGCTTCCAAACTCCCATGCTCTCTTTTCTATGGAAAACCTGTTCACCTTTATGTAAAATAACAGTGAATAGTCTGTGTTCGTCTCTGCTCCATGTGCTTGTCACCCTTTTCTGGCTCTGAAATTTTGGAGATAGAACACTTGAGTTTTTGGATGGGGAGGGGCTGGGTTGAGTTGTTAAGAATATGAGTCGGGAGACTGATCAGAATGGTAAGGAAGGGCTTATGTAACCATAAGCTGTTGATTAAACATTGAGTGATTTACATAATCACTCCACTGTAGTCTGCATTTTGTAAGCAAACACTGCTGCTTTTTCTGCACTTAGGAGTCATACATTTGTGCTGATGTGTCAGCATTTTAACACAGCACCAAATGAACAGTTGTCTGCTGATGGTTACATAACTGTATGGAAAGTACTATGGTTATTGTACAGGCTTTCTGTAGCAAGGATTCACAACCATATTTTCTTGATTCCATATTTCCATAGAAGTACTTTCACTTCAGTCCTCCAAGTTTTTGTAATGCAAATTATATTTTTGCACTATATTAACAAAGTGCTTTAAATTCTGGGCATATACGCTATCTGCTAATTTAATAAGTATTCGTTCTCAGGTGTACAGTCCCATCTGTTAAAACTTTGACACTTGCCCACTTATGAGAAACATAACTTGATGGAGGAAAACTGCTTGCTACTCCGTGGCTCTTTGGGAATTCCCTTGTGTCCTATTTACAGTTTATCAAATTGAAAATTGCGTAAGTTTAACTTAGGCAGTTAATGGTGGTCTTTTGTAGTTGCATTTAAATTTCTGTCATTATTTTTAGTGATAATAACATGTAAATATCTCAAATTAAATTTAAAATTTAATAGACATTTTAAAGAATTGTATTACTGCTTAAAAGACCATTAACTTTGTAATAAGACATCTGGATCATGGGAGTAGAGAGACCTTAAGACTCTTGTGAACTCTTAGCCAAGCTTCTAGCATATAATTGTTGTGTTGTTACAAATACACAAGGTACATACAGAAAAAATCTGTACAGCAGAGGTGTTGCTTTCCTGATTAACATTTAAAATTCTGTAAGGTTTTCTTAAAGTAAGGAGTGTTTATAATAACATCTGGAAAATCACAGAATTAAAAGATTGGATTATAGTCCTGCAGCTGTACAAGATGTTGCTATTCCACCTTTGAGTTAATAAAACAGGCAGACATCCCAGGAGAGTGACGAGCTTCATTCTCACTAGGGTTCTATGTGTGTTGCCTTTGTCATTGTATGAATTGATATGCTGGCTTTTGAAAGCATTTAAAGTGGAATATTTCATAAAAGTACAGTCAGTCTGTATTGGGGGATTAATGAGATGATTTTGTTGGCAATTGAAATGCACAATTTTTTATATGCTGTTATAAACACTGGGACATCCTGGAATTAGAACTGTACTGTTGTAATTTCATCAAATAACTTTTTTTCTTGTCCTAAACTCATGCTTGAAATGCTTAATCTATCTCAGCTGGGTAACATGCTGCTTGTAGCTCTGCTGTAGGTGATGAGTCCTCTTGGATAGAAGAAACACAGTGAAATGCACTGGCATAGCAATCAGTGGCCTCAGTACAACTTTCAGAAAAGAGAGAAATGAGGTGGGGTGGGAGAAATAGAAGTACAGCACTGACATAGGTTCCAGAAAATGTTGAGTTCCATGTGAGTCTGCTTAAGTGTTACTTGTTAAAGAAAAAAGAAAAAATGTAGAAGGAAATGCAAAGATTAATACTTTACTAAGCAGAATTTCTGATTTTTTTTTTTCTTGCAGCACAACACTAAATTTGTAATGAAATGGAGTCTGGGTCAAGCTCATTTCGAGTGGAATTTCCAGATTTTTCTAGCACCATTTTGCAGAAGTTAAACCAGCAGCGCCAGCAAGGACAATTATGCGATGTGTCTATTGTAGTTCAGGGCCATCTCTTCAGAGCCCATAAAGCTGTTCTTGCAGCTAGTTCACCTTATTTCTGTGATCAGGTTCTCCTAAAAAACAGCAAGCGAATAGTCCTGCCTGATGTGATGAATCCCAGAGTGTTTGAAAACATTCTTCTGTCTACCTATACAGGTCGGCTGGTAATGCCTGCTCCAGAAATTGTTAGTTATTTGACAGCAGCAAGTTTCCTTCAGATGTGGCATGTAGTCGATAAATGCACTGAAGTGCTAGAGGGGAACCCAACAGTGCTGTGTCAGAAGATGAATCATGGCAGTGATCACCAGTCCCCAAGCAGTAGTAATTACAATGGCCTCGTAGAAACCTTTGAACTTGGCTCTGGAGGACAGACGGAATTCCACAAAGTGCAGGAGCTAAGGGATGGTGAAAATGAAGAAGAGAGCTCTAAAGATGAACTGTCATGTCAACTGACAGAACATGAGTACCTTCCCAGTAATTCTTCAACAGAACATGATAGACTTAGCACTGGAATGACAAGTCAGGACGGTGAAGAAGGAACCAGTGATAGTGCAGAGTATCAGTATACCAGGCCTATGTATAGCAAACCCAGCATCATGTCTCACAAGCGGTGGATCCATGTGAAACCAGAAAGATTTGAACAAGACTGTGAAGGTGTTGATAATCCTTATGATGAACACCAAGTTTCTGAATCCATGAATGCCATTCAGGCAGATCATTCAATCCAGTCTTCAGGTGTTGAAGACTTTCATATAGGTGACAAAAAGATGGAAGCAGAATTTGATGAACAAGCAGATGAAAGTAATTATGATGAACAAGTTGACTTCTATGGCTCTTCTATGGAAGAATTTTCTGGTGAAAGGGCAGATGGAAATTTAGGTGCTCACAGACAGGATCTTATGATAGCAGCAGGCTACAGTGAAGGCATTGAAATGGCTGCAGGAATTAAAGAAGAAACATCTCTCACAGGATTCTCACATGCTGATAAGCTATATCCTTGTCAGTGTGGAAAAAGCTTTACACACAAAAGTCAGAGAGATCGGCATATGAGTATGCACCTTGGTCTTCGACCTTATGGCTGTGGTGTCTGTGGTAAGAAATTCAAAATGAAACACCATCTTGTAGGCCATATGAAAATTCATACAGGCATAAAACCATATGAGTGTAACATCTGTGGGAAAAGGTTTATGTGGCGGGACAGTTTTCATCGGCATGTGACCTCTTGTACCAAGTCATATCAGGCTTCTAAAGCTGAGCAGAGTACTACTGAGATGAACTAAGACATTAGTGCTTGCTTTGTTTAGTAGAGTATAATTATGCAAATAATGTCTGGTACTTGCTATTGTAAATTTTCAAAAAAACCCACCTTAAGTTGTAATTTAATGATTATGCTGGTATAAGCAGACCAAACTTTATTTTCCACAGTGTTATTCTAGGTGTTCAATGTGTGAAGTGCAAATGGTTAATCTGAAAGGTGCTTGCAGAATGAAGTCTGTAAGGTCTTTGTGACATTGATTGTAATCACAGCAGTATTTAGAAGTCCTGTTGTTATTCTGAGTCTTCTAAATTCAAAGTAAAACCCAGCTCTCAATTGACCCACATCCTGCAAATACATGAAGCAGGAATTCAGGTCGCCCTACTTAATGAAAAAAAGAACTAGGATGACCAAACCAGGTTATATGATTCACATTGTAATGGAAAAAATTGGAATTCTACTTCAGAATTCAGACTGGAGACTGCCAACATACTTAACATACATTATTAGACAGTCTACATTATTAAATAGCCTTTGCTGTATTGCTTAATGAAAGGCTGTGTTAATGTTAAAGATGGTTTGGCTTTCCTTTATCTGTCTTCCATTTCTTTAACCATCTTCACTAAAACAAACATTGTCTAATTTTGTGCCAATTTCTACTTAGAGTCTGTAAAGCATTTAAATATAGTTGAGCACTATACAGACTTCAATCTGTGTTAAGTATAACTTGTCTTTGCTCCTCAAGGTCTCATGCTGTATGACTCTTGGCTTGACTTGGTTGATTGCTACATCATGAGAGCTTCTAGAAATGTGTGTAATAAGCATGTCTTGTCAAGAAAAAAGACAAAAAAAGTTGCATTTGGAACTTACCCAAAATAATCAAACATAAACTATAGTTTTCTGTTCAGATTTTTGTGGCTTACTACAGTAGCAAGTACCAAACTTTGTGGATTCACAATTTAACTTTTTATTGGTACAAAAACTTCTTTGAGAACTTCTACCTAGTTTTAGAAACCTGCTTTAGGAAAATTTAGTCATGAATAGGTATTTATACTTTTAATTCTTTACTCTTTGAATAGTGAGATCTATATAACAGAGTCTTGGTACTGAACTACTGTGACTGGTTACATGTGATCACAAGCAGCCAGAGTTGTTTACTTCTTCAAATGAAGTTGCTTGTGGAAAAAAGTAGAGAAAGTATGGTATTTGGATCTATTAATGGTACTGCAGAACATGGTACCATGCTCATGTCCAAAGTCTGGATTTTTGCTGAGAAAGCGGCACTTCTGCTTCGTTAGGATGAGGATCTATATGCTGGGCTCTCATTCTTGGAGATAGAGGAGTGTTTGTAGTTCCGAGAGATGCTGCCAGCTCTGCAGGTAGAGTGAATGCATCAATTATAAAGGTGGCAACAGGATTTTTGGGGTTGAAGGCTTAATGCAGTCTTATGCAAAAGCAATTAACCCTTCTTTGTAGTTTACTAAAACGTATTATAAAAAGGAAAGAGCCTTTAGAGCATACATAGACTGTAATACAAACAGGTGATGTCCAAGTACACTGCTGGTAACATAGGGGAAAAAAAGTTAACCAGCATTGAAGGCCTAGGCCTGTCTGCCCCCAGTTTATGTATTAGATACTACAGTATGCAGGATAACATGCTTAAACAGATGACCCTGTATGGTGAAGCAAAACCACACAAAGATAATTACCGTTTAGATGCATTTTTTAACTCCCAGTTACAAATTGTCTTAAGATACAACTGAACTGTATCCTGAACGTGAATGTCTGGTACAAGTGGGGGTTTACTCAGTGGGCTGTAATTACTGTAACTTCTTTTCTGGCATTCTACTTATGAACTTCAATTTTTTTAAGAGGCTCTTAATTCTTAATCTTCTAATGCTTCAGATATTTTTCATATGGAATTTTGTTAGAACAGATATTCCCAAATATGATGAACCCATTGCTGGCAATGGGCATGAATGGTCAGCACCACAGAGTTCCTATTCTTAGCATTTAATTGAACTCTACAATATACTATGGTGGCCATATATAACCCTTGTAATCAAGGTAACTAAACAGGGATTTGCTCACTAACACTGTAGCTCGCTTAATGTATAGAAGCACTTTGTATTTAAAAAAAAAAAACCAACAAAAAAAAGGTAAAACTTTATAAGTATGTTTTTTAAACTTAGAAATTATATTCCCTTTATGGTTTGTTTCCACACTGCTAACACTGTCTTTTTTAATATTAAAAAAAATATAATAATGCTTGCCTGTTTACATGAGTGTAGAGGAAAGGGTTCTTGCGCTCAGTGGCCCTATTTTTCCATTCTCCAAGGCCTTACTACATACAGGGTGTCATTTCTGCAAGTACCATCATCACATTTGAGGGAAGGTATTCTCATACTCATTTCAAAAATGATCTTCTATATTATATTAGTTCTTAACCCCTTTCAAATTGTCACTTCAGTGTTGCATAAAAAGGTTAAGGGTGCCTCTTCCCATTTAACCATAAAAAAAGGCTGGTCAGAAACACAAGGCTGAAAACCATGGTCAAGCAAAAAATTGTTTCTCTTAAACCCATACCATCCTACAGAGCTGCCAGCAAAACTGTTTCTTTTACCAGCTTGGAATGACTTTTATATGGGACATTTCAAAGTTAAGTATTACTCCTGTTTGCAGTTAGATTACTTTGAAATAAAGCTTTAACATAAAATGTACTGCGAGAGACACTTTAAAGGTTTTATAACAGGTCCAGTAGATCATATTATAGAACCGTGTCCTTTTTTTAATGACTTAACACAAATAGTAACTTTTTAATATTTGCCTATTACTGTTTTACCCCATATTATGACATTGTCTTGAAAGTCCAACAAATGTTGCTCCACTGATTTTGTAGCACTTGACTTTCTGATGTTGATATACATGAAACCAATTGATCGCAGGAAAATACTGAAATGATTGTCCTGAGATCTAGTTGAGAGGATTGATGATTTAAGGGAAGCTTGAGATACATGTCTAAAATACTTGCTTTTGCTGATCACAGGCAAAACATTTAACTTAAGGTGGTTTTCTTGAACTTAATTTATAACCCTTTGACAAACTTCTAATCACTGAATCAGGTATTGGGGGAAAAAGATAACAAAAAAATCACTTAAACACTTAAGAAAATGGCTTTCCTCCCCCTTCCTCAGGCTTAGCTTAAGTCTAACACCTCTCCTCCCTGCCTTTGTAGTCTCAGTTTCCCTGGTTTTCACTGAGAGTTGCACTCAGCCCATGCCAATTCTTTTAGCGAGGTGACAGATCACAGAGGAGGTTGGGCTCGTGCTGGCTTGTCTGACACTCTTCATTTCTTCGTGGGTGTCCTCTGCTGCTCTGGGCTGGTCAGTGTCACTGTTCATGGTGACACCAGGCCATAGTCCCTTCAGGGATGTGTCTGTTACAGCCTCAGTCTCCTGAGGGCCTCAGTTACTTCAGAGGTATGCCTGCTCTGGCATGGCTTAGATACAGGCCAAAGTCCCCTCAGAAGTGAATCTCCTCAGGCATGGAGTGTGTCCTTCTGTGAGAGTGTATCTGTACATGTCCTCGGTGTCTTCTCCATATGTTTTCCCGAGAGCAGCTCTTCAGTTTCTCCATATGTGTTTCCCCAGGAGTATTTTCTCCTTGTGCGTCTCCTTGCATCTCTTGCTAGCAGCTGCCACTCCTTACATTTGTTTAAGCAGAGGCACTGTACGTACCTCTGGTTGAAGTTTTGGTGTGCAGTGGATCATTTACATCCATTTTAACGCAGGCTGGAACCTGTTTTGACCAAGCACAGGACAGTTCGCAACCTCTGGCCACGTGTCACCCTCACAGCCCCCTGCTACTGAAACCCTGCAATTCATGGCCAATAAAGTTGTACATAGTAAACCAAGATATGCAGATGCAGCTTCTGTCAAGCTTTTATCTTTGCTAATGGAGTGGTCTTGTTCAAGGTACGAGAAATTACTTCTTGTTTGTGGAAAGTAGGGAAGTGATCCATATATATATATATAAAATATGAATGCATATGTATATGATGAATTTCATTAATCTTCCCTTAAGCTTCATCATCTTTAATGATATGGCTTAGAAACATCTGTGCATTTTTATATTGCTTGCTGTTGGCTGTAGTAAAGTGAATGTCTTCTGAAAACACATACACACTGGAGGCTTTCAGAATTTCCTGCTACTTTGAAGCCATTCATTGTCCTATCAGTGGTAAGAAATGATACTTAATGTGGTAAGAAATTATATGCTTAATGATACTACAGCTAAGTTCCTTTTCATTCCATTTTGTAACTAAAATGTTAATTAGCATGAAATCTGTGTAACTGCCATCCTGAAAAATTCAACTATTAGCAGGGTTAAGATCTCTGCTTAGGTGTGTATCTGACCCTTTTGAGGGAGGAGGTTCCCATATCACACACCACTGCTGTTGGGGTTTTTTTGTTGTGTTGTTTTGTTTTTTTAAACATTACCTTGTTTGTTTTATGGGAGAGCAGGTAGACTCTAGAAGGTACTGTCAGTACAATTTTTGGTCATAGCTTTTTTCATCTGAGAGGTTTCTGGGGTTGAGAAACTTTGTCCTGTATCAAAAGCGAGGTGGATGACCAAAGGCTGATGTATTTGGTTTCTCATTATAAAAAGAATGCTTGATGTCCCTGTATTATTGAGCCTGAAAGAATGGAGGCATGTTAGGTCTTGTAATCTCAACACTTCTGCTTTGGTGCCAGAAAGGTGACCCATCTCTGAATTATGACAGCCTACAGCAGTATACAGAGTATTTCGCTTTAACAGAATTAGAACCTTTCTCAAAACAACAAAGGAAAGTTGTTGGGTTTGTCATTTAAATACTTCATTGGATAGCTATAAGCTATATTTCTTTAGCTATAAGCTGTAAACTGTCAGTGCCCTAGGGGAAGATGCTGGAAAACAAAATGGTATATTTTTAATGTGATTAAATTGTAAGTTCTGATTTTTGCTTGAAGCCTGTGTCTGTCAATTGCTGCTCCTTTTTTTTATTCATGGGATTCCATATTTCTTCCAGAAATGTAACTGTTTATGCAAGTCACGTGAATCTTCCTTAATGAGCTATAAGTTTTTATTCTAAACAAGTCATTTATCATAGTAAATTTGCATATCTTGATATTTTGTGAGACGTTATGCCTGTATTGCAGAGATGGGATAGTTTTGTCTATAAATATTGCTGTCCTAATTGTACAGCATGGTTTTAATTTAATGTTACTGTTCAGTATTTTCTTCTTATAGAAGAGTCCCATGCCCCTTTTTTGTATAACATGTTTTAATAAATGTTATCTGTCAACTTTGTAAATGTTTTCTTAAGCTTGAATGAAAGGAATGCATGTCTAGTTCTAGTATTTAATATTTCACTTTTGCCACAATGATAAATGCTCAAACAAAAGTACAAATCCAAAAGTTGTTGATATATAACTTTATTAAATATATAAAGAAAATGTGTATCTAGTACTGTGTCTTCTTGAAATACTGAGAACATGCCAGCCTAGCCTAAGAAAACACTAAGACCTGATTTTTATAACACAGTAAATTGATGTATTTGTGGAATCGGGCCCATTTCTGTAGTGCTTAGGTAATTAGTTCCCCTGTTAGCCCAGACTTACCAAACAGATTTTATTATAACTGGGTTTCGCAGAACTGTGATCTCTAAAGTTACAGTGCAGAATGTACAGGCAGATAGGAAAATTCCAGAATGTTCACTTCATAGCAGCAGCAACTGCATGTCCAAAAAGCCTTCAGGTAAATTTGAAATAGGGACATATAATGTGTCTAAGCATGAAAGAAAAAGTACAATGAAGCAGTAGTAAAGGTTAAGTTTCCATTATCTTGCTGTGAGGATTCCTCCTCTCCCTGACTAAATTTAGGTACTCCTGCTGATCAACTCACCGTGTCCAACCTCCATCTCTTCAGTCCGCATGGAACTGGCACAGCTGATGCTCCTTACTCAGCAGCCTAATGCTTGCTGTCTGAACAGAAAATGAGCTCGCTCTCACTTAAAGCGTATTCAGCTAATTCCTGGAGAAACCGGTATTTGTGTACCACACTTCTCAGTCTTTGGCAGCTGTAAATGGAATACGGTACAAACAAATACATTTGCTATTGCTGTTGGTTACACTTACTGCACGCATCTAAGAACAAGCCCGAAGTATTCTGTCTGTTCAGAAGCAGTCGTTTGATTTTCTTTGGTATGTGTGAACAAACATCATTTCTGCGTCTGTAATTTAACTTTGTTATTTATGCCCTGGTCAGGATGCTCCCCTGGGCTGCTATTTTACCTGGTTACCATTCGATGTCTAATTTCTGAGGGCTGTCTTCCACGTGTTTCATAGGGAGAGAAGGACGTACCTGCAGAAGAGACAGCGTCATGTCCAAGGTTGGAGCGTGTGGCTGCGGCAGCGGTGCCCGCTGGCACCAGCCTCCGGCACTGCCCGAGCTGCCCGGCGAAGCGGAGCCGCTGCCCTCCACAAGCGGCAGCAGAGGCAGGATGAGCTCCACAGCTGCGCGCGCTGCTGCAGCCGCCCGCAGTGCCGGGGCAGCGGCGCCGGTGAAGCGGGCGCGCAGTGCGCGTGGGGGCGGCGGGCGGGGGCTGGGGCGGCCCCCCAGGCGCTGCTCACTCCGGGCCGGCCGCCCCCCGGGCGCGGGGCAGCAGCACGGCGGGCTGGGACCGCAGGCGACAGCGCCGTTCCGGGAGGGGACGCTGCCCACGTAACGCGCAGCTGGCGCGGTCGCCTCTGACGCTGTTGCGGTCTGAAACTGGCCGCTACCGGTACGTTTCCGGACGCGTGTCCCGTTCCGAAGGCGCGGGCCGTGCGAGTCCCAGGAACGGGGCTGCCCGCACGCACCGGCCTCAGCTCCAGCACAAACCTCCCACAGGTCTCCGGGGGGCGGCGCCGCAAGGGAGGCCCCGGCGTGCGCGGAACCCCGGGCGGGGCGGGACGGGGCGGGGCGGGGCGGCGGCCCCGCCTGCCGCACCGGGAAGCGGAAGCGCCGCCAGCGGAATCGGTTCCGGGTGCGAGTAGCTGTGGGAGCGGGCGGGAAGCGGCGGTGGGAGCGGGCAGGAGACGGGCCGGGCCGGGCACCCGCCATGTGAGAGACCCTGACAGCTCCAGGTGAGCAGCGGGCGGGCCGGCGCGGCGCAGCGGGCGCCCGGCCCGAGGGTCGGCGTGGCGCGCCCGCGCGGGACGGAGGCCGTTCTCCGGGGAGGGGGTCCCGGCGCGCTGACAGGCCCCGGCGGCCGCGGGACGGGCGGCCCGGACGCCGCGCAGGGCTCGGCCGCGGCCCCGCGCGGCGAACAGGGGGCCCGGTGCCGCGGCCGGCCGGCTGCCGCGGGGCCGAGCGGCGGGGCGGGCCGCCTGGCAGCGGCTCTGTCGTCGGGAGCGGCCCCGCTCGGCTCCCAGCCGCCTCTCGCCGGGAGCGGCCGTCGCGTAACCTGGGTCCGCGTCCGTAGCGCCGGTGGGCTGGCCGGTGGGCAGGGCCAGCGCGGGAGTGCCTCTGTCCTCCGCCAAGCCGAACGAGGCATAAAGCGAGCGGCAGCGGGGGCTCGGCGGGCGGAGGTCGGCGCCGTTGGCAGCCCCCTCAGCCGCCGCGGGGCCGGTAGAGGAGCTGGAAGTTCTCGGGAATGCCCGATCTCTGCAGTTGCGAAGGCCGTTCAAAATCCCTGCAGGTGTGCACAGCATACAGCTCTGGATTTGTTTTATAATAAAACAAAGTTGAGAGTGAATTTGGAGCAAGCCTGAACAGTCTCAGAAACGTCGCTGTGGGAGAGCCCGGCTGCCAGCAAGGAAAGGTGGCGCGGGACAAGCTGCGCTGCAGGTGGCACATGTCACCGAATCCTCAACGTTTGGAATCAGAACGTGCCTGTGCTTCATTGCCTGTTCAATGAGAGCTACAAAATGCTTAGTCTGTCAGAAATAACAGACTGGGAAAATACTATGAAAATGTGTTCTTCAGAGCTACTTTAAATCTACCACAAAAAATGTTGCTGGGATCTAGAGAGCGTAGCTTCTTCGTTGCTTAAAAGAAACACTGGAGCCAAAAAGTTATGATTTGATAACTTTAAAAAAAAAAAAAAGTAGACCGGTTAAAACGCATAATAATAACCAAGTATTACTTTGGTAGCAAATAATTTATTATTGTAATAGTAGAAGCTGCAAAAGCCCTGTCCCCCCTCCTTTCCTTCCCCACTTCTTAAAAGTTCTGGGTGTTTGAATATTGCAAGTTTCATCCTATCAGTTGTGGGGTTTTTATGCTGATAGTGGGTTCTCAAAGCATATGTCTCAAATATTCAGAAAATGTGGACAGTAACTATTTAGGATTACATAATAGGCATGTTACGAAATTTGTGCACAAAATAGATGTTTGTCATCATTGTAAGATCTTGCTGATTTAAAGTGTATGTATCATAAATATGCCCCCTTTTTTTATTTGTCTGTCACAGTGCTTTTGCTGATCTTGGCTATCTCCAGTTTGCCTTCTAGTAACTTTTCTTTTCTGCATTCAGAAATAGATACATACCTGTAACTGCTTTTGTAGTAACGTGGCTGCTAGAGCCAAAATTTAGAGGTTATTTGTATTGAGGTTTATAATCGTTGGGTGGAAGTATGTTTATGCATCAATAGTTGCTTCATTTTCACTCTTTTAATCACTTCCATACAGGCAAGCAATTGTGAGGAAGACAGTTTGAGAATAAGGGATGAAGGTGCCCCTTGGACTTCAGTTTCACAACTGCTTTCTTTGGATATTTGCTCAAATAAGAGGGTCCTGCGTTTTTTCTATGAAATGCTAAATATGCAATTCCAATAACTTCCCTGCTGCACCATAGTAAGGATTGAGAATAGGTTTGTAGGGTTAGCAATATGAGCATGCGTGTATGTATATACATACATATAAATTAATTGGTTTTAATTTTGATGTTAAAATCTTCCACTCCTGCAAGTGGTTTTCTATTCCTCATGTTGTGAATGTTGGCGAGGTAAAAATCAATCCTTTTCAGTTTTTGTTAGCTAAAAGCATAGGAGTTTAATGTGTTTCTCACCCATGCAAATGATGGGATTGTGTTCTCTGACACTTCAGCAGGGCTTGCCTGACAGACACAAGCTTTACTCTTGATTTTGCTGTAGATGTTAAGTACTTTGAGTAGAGTATCGCCTCTCTGTCTGCAGAGGAGGAATAACAACACTGACTTTCACTGTGGTGTTCAGATATCTACTGATGAAAGTGTGCAAGAGCTAAGTTTTGTAGTAACTACATGTCAGCCTGTGCTAACTGGCTTCACTTTCTGAGGAAACTGGGGGATTCCTGCATTTTTATGAGGTAATGTAGTGAGGTGTTTAAATTATTGTGTAGTTTCCACTACTATAACAGATTCTGTATTTCAGTCTAAAATAGAAGTGAAGCAGACTCATTTCCAAAGATGTTTTCTGAAGAGTAACAAGACACATTCACCTTTTTATTGTATGCTTTACTACAGATAATTCACTATTTCAAGTTTTGGCCAAACTGTCTGTATTTCCTTTGATTCTAGCGGGCATTTAAGCTTAGGTCAGACTTTCCCAAGACTTAACACAGCTTGTGAATTAGGTCTATAGAATGATTTGTGAATGGTTAACATTTGGAGGAATGAGGATTTGAAATCCTGTTTTGTTAGGAAATAAACTATTGTTTCTATAGCCAGGTAGTTATGAGAGACATGGTCGTTTCCGTAAGATTGCATTGCTCTGTTACTGGCCTACTGGAAAAGTAGATCAGTTCTCATTTAGGGTTTGGGGTTTTTTTGGATGGATTTTCTGTAGACTGTTCAAAATGCTACTGAACTTAACAGAAGTATGGGCAGGGAGTTTATATGTAAACACAGGCTTGTGCTAGCTGTTTTAAATCATACTGGCAGTTTTATTTACCTGTTAGAGGCAAATTTAACGGAATGATGAGTTGAACTGAGCTGGAAAGAGTTTTGAGGTTGCTGTAGATGTAAAAGATGCCAAAAGATTCTATTGGAGAAGCTGCAAACAAAACAAAACTTCATGCTACAACAGAAGTATTAACAGAATTTTCTGTTATTCTGTAGCGTCTCTTAGGATCCGTGTATCAACTCTTTGTTAAACTTCCATCTGAGCCCATGACAGTTTATTTATCCTGAGAGTCCAAATTTTCACATTTATATGCAGCATTTTCTCTAGTTGTACTCTCCAGTGTGTCGAAGTTTAAATATGTTCTAATGAGTTTAAAAACAAGTAATACAAATCAACCTAAGCAAAGATTGTTGTTTGAGTTATTCTTCTATGGATAATAATGCTTCTAGAATTCAGCTTTGTAATTCTCTGGAAACCAAGAGTCCACAAAGGAAGAGTATAAGTAATAGTGATTTAGGAAATTATCTTGTTGGACATGACAAATACTTGAGCAGTGAAGTCCATACTTGTTTGATGTTATATTCAAGGGAAGCTTTGAAAGAAAATGGATGAAACTGTCACTTTATGTGTTCAAGGAGATTCTTGCAATTTTACCACCAATCTTAAAGCCTATTGCTATGTGTCATTAATTTCTTTGGTTTTAGTTAACAGTCATGTGCATGTGAATTACTGCTACGAGATTAAGATGTAGGTGACCAAATTCAAAAAGAGTAAAGTTTTCAGTTTTTTACTTACTGTTGTGCTCTGATTTATGTGATGTTATGTTAAAAAAGCGTTTAAATGTTAGTTCTATGTAGTGCTGTCAGTTTAGAAAAATCTAGTTAGTACACAAAGACTTATTTTATGTATCACTTCCATTAAGCTCCAGTTGTTCTCTTAAGTATCAAGTAGAAACATTTCCCCCAGTCATCTTTTCTGTGGTTTAAAGGAGTTGTTTTCAATTTGTAAATATATATGTCTATGAATGTCTATCATTTTAGTGCACAAATTACATGGAGAAGTGTGTCGTTAGGTATATTTTCCGTCACCAGGAGGATGCCTCTGGCAGTGTGTTGTATAGACCACAAAATAGACTGCATGAATGAGCTGAAAATACACAAGGCTCTACTTTTATTATTTTTTGTGTGTTTATAAAAAAGACTCTAGTGCAATTGATCTATATTAAAAAAGAGTAGTATCTGATTATCTCACTTGAGATAAATAGGAAATAATTTAGTCTCCTTCATGATCTTTAAAGGCTGGAGAGTTCTTAAGAAAACGGCTGCTTGAATTTAGGAAGAACTGATGCAAAAAAACAGCACTACATATCTACATAGTACTGCTTATATTATTGTAAGTGTGTTGTAGTTCTGCACAAAATTATCTCAATTGTTGGGAAAGTAGCCTTTTTTTCTTTTGGTTTGTTGTTTTGTTTTTTTGGGGTTTTTTTTATGACTACAATATTAAAATATGTTTTCTAGCTGTAGAGAAGCTTACCATACTTCAGGGGCCAGATTTTTAGTGAAGCAGCAGCGCTGTGTGTCATCACGCTATGTGAGGCCATCCGAGGGTACTGTGTCTTGACTCTTAAAAGATAATATAATTCTTTACTCTTATGAGAGGTGTAAACTGGTAAAAAATTATATGATCAGTTTCTTCCCTGTTTTCAGAGATTATTTAAATTGGACTGTCTTAGACATGCCCCTAGACTGCAACAGATCTGATTGTAGCCTTAATTTGGTACAACTAGCATTAATTACTGCGGCTGCTGTAATCTGAACACTAAGGCAAGTGCAGACTGAAAGGAGTGTGAGGAAGATTTTTGCCCTAAAACTTCCATGATCACAGCTGATAGGATTACATTGCTAGGCTAAAAAATCTCTTGAATGATAATACATTTTTGCAGTGATGGTGCAGTAACTACTGAACCCTACAAAATGCAAGGGAGGAGTGCACTGATTTATAAATATGCCTGTTTCCTTTCTTGCTTTTTCTGTGTTCTGAGTAGTAATGCATGGAGTATCTGTTCCTGGTGTCACGGAGCACTTTTTTTTGTTTCAGTCTTAATATTCATTATGACTATCCTAACTTTTCTATGTATTTCTGTTTTCAGACACATGCTACAGCAGTAATCATTTATCATGTGTGTTTTTTCCCCAAGGAACCCACGTTGCTGAGCTAACTAAAGAAAATGCAAGGGATCTTTTCTCACACCTTTGTGTGAGTTAAAATGAGCATAATTTTATCATGCATGTGTCTACGAGAACAGCAAATCATACATCAGTGAGTGAATGAAATTAAACAGGTGCAGACTTAGAAGCAGAAACTAATACGACATTGGCAGACACACAGCTTCGTGTTGTAGTTATATGATGCTTCCCTGCTGCTACTGTATGATGTCAGTAAAATTAAATACCAAATGTGTTTTGTCACCATCTATTCTTGTTTTTTAAGTGAAATAAGAGCTTTCATAGAACATAATTTTTAAAGTAAGTTTCTTCTGAAATCTAATGAGAAATGTTAAATGCATATCACTCTCATGTTCACAGGTTACTTCAATGAACACTTTTGTTTGAAGACATAGGGCAGCGATCCACTACTAGTAAACTCGTACTATGGTCTGCGTTTGCTGTATAAGACCCTGATGAATAAATGTAATACAGACGCAAAGAGAACTGATATGATGCTTTTGAGTGTGACTGGATCATCTCCTACAGAAATAGACAGGAGGCTCAACACAGAGCCCTGCTAAGACTTAGTGAACTTAGTTCTGGGCAGTGCTTTAAAATCAGAAAGCTTTCAGCCAATGTCTTGGACACATAATATCTGTGAAAAACTGAAGCACTTTCATCTACTTACTCGCAGGAGAGTTGAGAGAGGACCTATTCATAGACAGGTGTCCAGAGGTGAACTTAAATTTTACAGGACTTTAACGTAACATTACACTATCCCACAATCAGGGGAGCAAGCCAAAGCAAGACAAAATGCATTACTTTTGAACAGTGAGAGTACCTAACATTGCTATGAGTTGTCTTGGTTCTCACTACCTCCCAAATGGTTGAGTCTGTATAATACAAATAAAATTGTCTTCATTCTGAACTACTATACTGTGGTCCTGGACCTAAAGAACACAGGTTACTTCTGTATGTGCTGAAATATGGAAGGTGCTGGACGTGATTTCTGAATATACATTAATTATTTTTTTCTTCACCTCTGCTAATTCTATGTTGTGATGTAAATTATATTCTTACTGCTCCGGGAAGCAGAGCTTCCTTATGACTGTCTGGTTAACTGTAGTGATAATTTTTTTCTTCAGAGCATACAGTGGATGTGTCCAAAGTTAATTTGTGTTTTAGAGTACCTTTCTGCTTCGGTTTAATGCTACTCACCTCACCCCAAAAGAGAAGAGGTTAGGGAGACACATTTCAATTTGGAGAAAGCTGTTAAAAAATAGGGCATTTCTAATTAGCTTTTTCAAACTGTAGTGATCTCCCAGGACTGTTTCAGAAATACTTCAACCATAAATCATAAAGTCTTGAAAGAACTACTGGCCTGCCAGCACTGATGAATAATTGAGTATTGTTACGGTACAGTACCCCACTGAACAGTATTTTGGTTAATTCTACTGGAATTTGATTATGGAACTGCTAACTTGATTCTGTATACAAATAAAATAAAACCTTCTTGTGTATGGGAATATAACCTAAAGATTACTTTTATTTTCTAGATAGTGACATTGGGGATTTATGTGAATAAATAAGATCGTTCTTCTAATCATTATTCATCAATAAAACATTGGTAGTGGTGCCTGCTTCTCTGACATGTGTAATGCCCAGATTTTTCCCCGGGTCTTGCCTTCCCAAATCGATGCAAGAAAGTGGGGGAGCCTGGTACTAAACCCAGCAAAATTACTGCAGTCTGCGCTGTTCCTGCTACAGTCCCGCCTACTCCTGAACGTGGTGTTCATTGGCAACCTCGTCAGTTCCAGGACCTTTTCAGCTAGAGATTGCAGAGTTTGGCTGAAAGCGAAAGAAGGTTTCCCTTCTGTCAAGTGCTGCTGCTGTTCAAAATTTTTGTTATTTAACCCCAGCTTTCTACCGATGTTTTCAAGATCACAGGAAGCATGCATCTTCAAGGAAGAAACTAAGGTGGAAAAGTAGTCACAAGTGCGTGCTGTAGCTTGTTCACTTTCTTTTTTTAAGAGCAGATGGGTATAGAAACTCGTTGTCCTTAATTCATTCCTTCTGTCTGGACTAGTGCTAGTGGTGACAGTTTGTATTTTAATACTTTGTCTTAAGCTCTCCATTTTGTTGAGTAGGAGCCCCTAGGGAAATATAGGGCAAGGAAGAAGGCTGCTTTCTATAAATGACAAACTTTCTGTACGTTCTAGACACAAACCCCCGAGTCTTTCTGATGGGATTTGTGTGAGACTTGACCAAGATCTGGTTCCTTAGTTCAAGGATCTGAAATGATGCAGGAACAACAAATTATTGCTGCTGGGGACTGGTCTTTTAGTTTGTACGCAGTCCTCAGCCTAGGTAACGTGTCACTTCAGGTCAACAAAAGCTCTTCCTCCACTTAGCAAGGAGAAGCTTAATCAGGGATGTTTTCATGTTGCATCTGTGCATAGTTCATAAGCCCCACAAATTAAAGGTAATGACCTATGTTGGGTTTTTAAGGGAGCCTACTGCCCTGTTAAATGAGAGTGAAGTTGGCAAACATGGGGAGACTTCTGTCTTCCCCATGGAGTGGATGTATCTGCTAGGGACTGGAACAGTGGTCCTCTGCACAACATGCAGGGATGCTCAGAATAACAAGGGTAAACCGCACTGTTCAGTTGGGGTTGGTTTGTGTAATACTTGATTTCTGACCTATGTCTGACTTGCATCAGCTCACAAGCTCCAAATCATTTTGTAGCTTTGTTCGCTGAATAAAAACTGTCCTGCCAAAGCTATCTTTGTATACATGGCTGCGATCTTACCACTTTCTGGTTTATTCCTTTTCTCCTTCATCAGAGAAAAGAACATACAAAATGTCTTTTCCCCTGCTTTTACGTAACAACTATAACATCTCAAATGAAGTCTGATTTGCCCATTTTAATCTATGACACATTGGTAATTTACAGAACATGTTTAGCAACTCTGATAACCTTTTGAATGCTCTGTGAGAGCTTTTGACAGTTCTCTAGATCAGACATAATATTAGTCAAGTCAGGAAGCTGGCTGTCCTGGTTCTCTGCTGAAGAGACACTCCATTTGTGAAGATTATGAATGTTAGTTTTGAGCGACAGCTGATACAGCTCCATTTCTTCCTTGTAGAGGCTTTTTATCATATTCCTGCCTGTTGATTTTGTTTTTAGAGTGCCTGAATTTTCATAATTTGATTTAAATTGTTCATGTGTCCCATTACAGCATGTAACATAAGACATAAATAGGAAAAAAAAATAATCCACTAGTGTGTTGTGATACATTGGACATGCTTCCTGCATCAGAAGTCAATGGATGATGTTGAGATCAGTTTGTTCAATTGGAAAAGCAGGTATGGTGGCAATACTATGTGTTTGGACTTCTACATTAATAAGAACAAGGATAGCAATAAAAGACTGCAGATTCTTGGGCACTTAATTGGGGGCCCAGTCTTGGAAATGTAAGGTGATGTCTGCTGCAGATAGACACTCTCAAGGGGGCAAGTGTGTGTGTGTTTTATAATACTCTGAAAAACCGGTAAACTGTTTTTCTTTAGATCTTGTCTTGAAATGTATACACTTCTCTATAGCCTCTTGGAACATCCTTTCCCTGAGTATCAGGCAAGTTTGAGTTACCTACCCATGGCTTTTGAGTTAGGTTAGAATTTAAATGTCAGATCACTTCCGCTAGGAAACCACTGCTGTGTCAGATGAGCTTCAAAGTTCACATCATGGTTTATAAAAAAAAAACCCAAAACCTAAAATCACAAAAGGAAAAAAAAAAAAAGAAAGTCTGTGGGTGGCTCTAATGCTTTTCCTTCAAATGCTGCCTCCCATTGATGCAAATTCAATATTATCTGGGAACCTCTGACACACTGGGTAAATAGTTTGGAATTGAGTCCACGAGTAAAATGTTTCCTTTCACTAGGTTTTCCTTATTTTGTGATGTGAATATTGAAAGATTGATTTTTACTTTTTAAAAATAATGATTGAGATTGTTTTCTAAGAAGGTAAATGTTTAAACAGAAATGTCATTGGTGTAGTATATTCATTGCCTCTGAAATCAGTTTGACTTATCTAGGCCTAAGGAATGGTGTTTTTTTAAAATATTTGTGTGTGTGTATGCAGACACACACACACACATATGTGCCTGTGGCTTTTCTTTGGCAGGTTTTTCAAACTTGATGAAGCACCTTCCACAGATCATTCTTGGGCAATTTAACAATGCAGTTTCCTGCAAGTGTCAATGTATTATCTGGCTTGAACACCTACTAAAGATTCTGAAGCTTTTACATTGTCTAGTGACTATGAAATTACTCTTTTGGGAGGGTGGGTGTATGTCTGCAGTTCTTAGCAGAAACTGGACTTAGACCGTCCCAGGGAGTCTGTGATGTATTATGAGCAATTGAATTGTGACTGTTGCAGAGGGATAATTCAAATTACAGAAATGCAAGAAATGGGTAGATTCTCTTGTAACGCACCTTAAACAGATCTGGTGATTTAACTTCAGCAGGTGCAAGCATTTATTTTTGAAATGGAAAACTCTGTATTCACTCTCAGTTGTAAATCTTCTCATTTTTCTTTCAGATTACTCTTTACATCAGTAGAAATGGACAGCAGCAGTTTCATTCAGTTTGATGTGCCCGAGTACAGCAACACTGTTCTGAGCCAGTTAAATGAACTCCGCTTGCAAGGAAAGCTATGTGACATAATTGTGCATATTCAGGGTCAGCCATTTCGAGCCCATAAAGCTGTCTTAGCTGCCAGTTCTCCGTATTTCCGTGACCATTCAGCATTAAGCACCATGAGTGGCTTATCAATATCAGTTATTAAAAATCCCAATGTTTTTGAACAGTTGCTTTCTTTTTGTTACACTGGAAGGATGTCCTTACAGCTGAAGGATGTTGTTAGTTTTCTAACTGCAGCTAGCTTTCTACAGATGCAGTGCGTCATTGATAAATGCACACAGATATTGGAGAGTATTCATTCAAAGATCAGTGTTGGTGATGTTGACTCTGTCACTGTTGGTGCTGAAGAAAATTCAGAAAATCGCAATGGAGTTAAAGACAGCAGCTACTTTGCCAACCCTATTGAGATATCTCCCCCCTATTGCTCTCAGGTGCGACAGTCAACAGCAGGCAGCGATCTTAGGATGGAAACTACTCCAGGCAAAACTCTACGTAGTCGTCTGCAAGAAGAAGGGCATTCAGATCGAGGAAGCAGTGGGAGTATCTCTGAATATGAGATTCAGATTGAAGGTGATCATGAGCAAGGAGACTTGATAGTAAGGGAAAGTCAGATTGCAGAGGTGAAAGTTAAAATGGAGAAGTCTGACAGGCCAAGCTGCTCTGATAGCTCTTCCCTTGGTGATGATGGATATCATACTGAAATGGTGGATGGAGAGCAAGTGGTGGCAGTAAATGTTGGTTCCTATGGGTCTGTCTTACAACATGTTTATTCGTTTACCCATGCCTCATCACAGGCTACAGGTGTGTCTGAAACCTTCGGAAGCCTGAGCAATACGAGTCCTTCGAGGTCAATGCTGAGCTGTTTCAGAGGGGGTCGCGCACGCCAAAAACGGGTATCCACTGGTCACTTGCATAGTGATGTTCAGGGCTTGGTGCAAGGGGCTGACAGCGAATCCATGGTGAGTAACCCAGGATATGAAAACAGTCCACGGGAAAGAAATACAAGAGGTCATTGGTACCCATACAATGAGAGGCTAATTTGTATTTACTGTGGGAAGTCCTTCAACCAGAAAGGGAGCCTTGATCGACACATGCGATTGCACATGGGAATAACTCCTTTTGTGTGCAAGTTTTGTGGGAAGAAATATACCCGCAAGGACCAACTTGAGTATCATATTCGTGGTCACACAGATGACAAGCCCTTTCGCTGTGAGATCTGTGGAAAATGTTTTCCTTTCCAGGGTACACTAAACCAGCATTTGCGAAAAAACCACCCTGGGGTAACAGAAGTAAGAAACAGGGTAGAGTCTCCAGACAGAACAGAAGCATTTGTGGAACAGAAAGTAGATAATGATGCTTCAGCTTCTGAAGCTATGGATTCTAGTATGGAAATTCATGCAATGTCTAACACATCTGATTAAAATACTACATTCTAAGTGCAACACAAACAAGCACATTACTAATGTATTTTTAAAATATTTTATTCTTTTAGTAATCTTCAGTACAAGTATAACAGCCTTTTAATTTTCCCAACCTTCTGGAAATCAGTTTGAAATGGTTTCTGGAGAAGACTACATAAGTATTCTTGAGGCTGGGTTGTTTGTTTTGTTGTGGTTTTTTTTCCCCACTTTTGAAGATGCTCAAAATACAAGACAGTGTGCTGGGGAAAGGATAGGAAGAGTCTGCTGAAGTGTCCCTACTGGTTGATCTGGCAAGACACAAATTCCAGTGGAGAAAGATATTAGAATAAGATTGGCAGCTCTGCTGGATACACAAAGAAGCTGTAATTTTCCTTATTTTATTTCTTAAGTCCTGTTGCTGGTAATGAGTTGCACAGCAGTGGGGAGAGAGAATATTATAGCTTTGATTCCTTCTGTGTGTCACGATGAAATCTGTTTGCTTTTACTAACTGTTTTTGGTAGTTAGTCTGTTTATATATATAAATTTGCTTTATATATATAAAATGCTTTCACTTTTCCTATTCTGGTTGAGGTGAACGTAAAAGTATGTCAAGGTTTATACATGTACCACTCTTTCAACTGCTAGGTCTCCTCTCTGCTTAGGATTTAGGACTTCAGACTTTGGGAGGATGGTTTTGGTTTTAAAAGAATGTTGTTTGGTTTTCATTTTCTTAAACTATTACTTTGTGTGCAAAAGTGAGCAAAGTGAATTATCTTTTTTTAATAGCTTTGCTTTATAACATATGTAAACCAAATGCCATAAATCTATTAAATTATGGTTAAATTGTTGAGGGGTTTTGTTGTCTAGAATGCAAGCTGGACAACCTGTGGTGCTGACCTTTTTATATATATAGAGATAGATATATATATATATATAAAAAAAAAATATTAGCAAACCTAAAAGTAGCATTGTGGTTTTAAGTGTGTTTTTACTGGCCTCAGAATCTACCTTCATTTCGTACTGTAGAACCATACCAGGTAATTAAATTTAACTTCATCACTCTTCATGGTTGGTTAAAACCTGAGAGAGATGATGTAGTTTAAACTACAGTATTTCCAAGCAGTGTTTTAATAGGTCTCTTCACAGAGAGCTGTTTTCAGGTGCACATTGACTTCCTACTTAAAGCTCCAAGTGATATGTCAGCACTTGGAATTTGTACTTTTTTTTGTATTAAAAAAAAAAAAAAAAACAACAAATACTCTATGGGAATTTCGAGCAATATGTCTGTTATTTCTTGTGTGAGTATTACAGAGTTGCTATGGCTTCCCTACTATTTTCAGTGGTTGTTTTCTGCATAAAGGAACTACCAACAAATTTAAAAATACTCTTAAATCTTTCTGTTTCACCAAATTATTTTTTTTAATACGGTGCTAACTTCATCATTTAGGTCAGTATAATATACAAAATGTGAAACATAACAGTAACAGTTAAGCGAAAGCAAAAAAAAAAATCCCCCCAAAACAAACTAACAAACCCAAAACAAACAAACAAACCACAACAAAAACACAATAGCTTAAGAGACCTCAAAAGCATGAACCGGCAAACACTACTGTGTAAAATTTTACCTGATGAACAGAATTAAATTAAGCACATGCTTCTTTAAAATACAGGTTTTCTATAATTGGGCCTTACGTTTGTTTGGCAACTATTGAAAATACATCTGTGAACATGCTGTTAAACTCCTGAAATTTACAAAATGAAAGCTCATTCCTAAATTACAGGAAAGCAAAAAGGGTAGGTTTGCTATCTTGTGAAGCTTTTTTGGCTCCTGTGAAGTTGGGACGTATTTGTGCAGTAGCTTTATTAAATACACTAGTTCTTAATATTGTGACAGTCTGCAATAAGAATTAATTTCATTAAATACAAATTTACAGTATAAACCCCACCTGCTCCACTGGAGCAGTTTCAGTTCAGTTGAGTACATAATTTGCCTCTTTGTCCTAAAACTGCCTAAATAAAGAGGTAGAAGGTGGGAGATGTTTGTTTCCATGTTTCTCTCCTTGAAGCAACAAGAGAACTTTTGGTTCCGGTAAGGGAAAGTGTATGTCTGTGTCTAGGGAAGGTAGTCTATATGTTTACCCACTTAAAAACATGTTGGTGTTTCTGATACTGTTTTTTTTCCTAAATGTTTGTTTTGAGTAATTAAATGAAAAAAAAAAAAAGTGTTTTGATAAATTAAGTTTGAGACATGCAAAATCCAAGAAATGTACAGTTATTCTTAACCCTTTATCTTGGACCTGTGCTGTGGTGCCTTTGGTGTGACTTTTTCCATGGAAGTATGAGTTGAGGATAGCAGGATATGGGTACTGATTTTATATTTCTTGAATTTCTCTGTGTCACAATCTTAACATTATTTAAATCTAGTTCTTTGTATTTGTAAATGTATTCAAATGGTTTGAGTTTACCAAAGAGTGACTTATCCAAAATTGTCTCTGACAAACACAAACAAAAAACCAACATCACTTTGATTGTACAGGTTCAGGTTCAAAACATTGCAACGTGACTGTTAAGGGGCAGGAAATGATGACTTTTTCTAAAAAATCATGATTCAGCAGTTTGTAAATTCTGCTTGCTCCTCTTTGTGTCGATACGCCATTTACCCTTTCCACTGCTAGCAGTGTTAATAATTATCAAGCCATAACACAGTACTGTAAAGTTCAGCAGTGCTTCAAAGGATGCATACGTAGGTGAGCATAAAACATCATCAAGCATTACATTTACACTTACAAAGTGTGTGACTCTGGTAGAAAACGAACTTCAAACCTGGCAACAGCAATTAAATTGTGCCTTGTCACATAATGGTATGCCAGGATTAACATTCTCATGAAACATGAAGCATTATCTGATTGAAGTTCATTTCACAAGTCCACCAAAACAGAGTATGCTGTGTTATTTTAAGTGAATTAACAGAAGTACTGTACAGTGTCTTTTGTCTCTGTACAGTTTTAAGTTAGCACAGAGCTGTTACACATTTCATGTACAATAAATGCAGAAGTCAATAAAATATGTGAAGAAATATTTGACAGCAAAATAAATCATGAAATTATATAGGCTGGTTCATAATTGAGTCTCTTCTTAATCTACCTTTTTAATTATAGACAAATGTGAAAACAGTGACAGTGTCCTTTCCTCTAGATGTTTAACCTGTTATGACAAACTGTGAAAATAGAGGATTTTATACCTTTGCTAATGTTTGTGGTTTTAAACAGTTATTTTAGTTTTCTTAATCAGTTATCTTCCATATTATTTCTTTTAAACTTGTAAATACATTTAGAAAACAGCTTTGTAAATACAGTATATTAAGAGTTCAGTTTGGTCAATAAGGCCTCAAGTTTGGCTCTGCTTTTTTAGTGTGAAATCTTTCAATAGCATAAAGGATACTGTCAATTCACTGTTCAGCAGAATATACTGTAGGCCTAAATTGATAGTTCTTAATGCAGTCTTCCCGAGCATAAATTCATGTTTTGTGCTGAAGCCTTTGGTTTACTTTTAGACAAAACAATAAGGCCTCTTAATATGTTTTGGCTGAATTATGGGAAGAATAGCAGGAATAAAATCAAGGGCTGGGAAAAGATTGAATGAGCTTTACCTTTAAATATATATATATATATATATTATTTGAATTTTTGTATTAGTTTACTGTGATTCTTTTATTGTCATTTTTCTAAACAGGTTTCATATGAAACCATTGAAAGGGACTCAAATATGCAACACCTAATCTATTTTCCAAGGGAATTTTACCCTTGAATGGTGCTTTTTGACTGGTCAGGGTTATTTATTAAATTTTATATTTGAAAGTATTTGGGGAATTATGTAAATTCTTTATATGGATCTGTTTATTTCATGAATTGTAAATTTCATAATACTCAGTGATTAAATTGGAAGTTTCGTAAAGTCATTCAAAATGTTCAGTTTATAATCTGTGTGCATTTTACATATATTTTAACAAGTGCCAGAATAGTTGTATTTAATATTGTAGATTTAATACTACTTGCACATCCCTGTGACAGCATTAACTTAAGTTACGCAAGTTTACATGTAAAAAAAAAAAAAAAAAAAAAGCTAAACAAACAAGTAAGCCTGGGACACATGTTCCTGTATTTCTTCAGGGGATGTGAAGCTAAGTATCAGTAGCTGAGCAGGTTTGCTTCTAGTTTATGCAAGTAACTCCTGCTATGGTAGATACCATAAACTGCTGTCTCCCATTTACATATGCTATGAATTCAGCCTTTGGGCTTGCGTTGCAAGCCTCTGGTTGTGTATCTGATTAGAGGTAGAGCTCTTGCACGATTTTAACAGTGTTTCGTTTCTGACTGAAAAATTGTATTTTTAAATAACTTTTATTTGTATGGTTGTTTTTCATGATAAATAATTGAACAGTTTGAATGACTTGACTTGTTGTCATTATCTTGCAATATAAACCGGTAACCTCACAACTCCACACTTCATCACCATATGAAGTAAATGAAGCTAGCTAAGCTGATGCTGTAACAATTAATAACTTGCCATTAAGGATTATTTTATAGCATGAATTTTAAAATATTTATTCAAATGATATTTTACTCTTGTATTCACTTTGTTTTTAGATTTGTGACATGAATATTTCAGTGCTGCTTTATTTTGTTCTGATGAATTTGTTTCTTGCTTGTAAATTGCTTTTTTTATGGTATAAAGTCAATGGGAATTGCTGTTTGTAAATTAAAATGCTTCTAGAGCAAATCTATGGTGTCAGTGTCTACATTTAGATATTTAATTACCAAGGGACTTGCATTTTAGATGCTTTCCCTGTAGTGTTGTAAAAAGTTGTGGTTTAATACTCATGTACCAACTAGGAATCTAAAAGCTTTAGAGACAAACTACTCTTGAAGTTTCTCTTTTTTGCCAGCATTGCTTCTTTAGTTCTGACCGGATGATCATTCGAGTTTTGTGCTCCAAAACCTTGTCCAATTCTCAAAGCAAAGCAAAACACTTGCCTGGGTGACAAGCCAGAGGCAAGTCAGTTGGGTAGGATGGTAATGTTTAATTTCCACAGCAGCATCTGCATTTTATGTTATGCCAGATGTAACAGTAGAGCTAATACTGTTCTTGGTGAGCGTAGGGTACAGCTTCTAGCCCACAAGCCAGAATTTAACACAAGTAGCCAGCAACTGCTTCGTTACTTTCAGCTGATAGTGCAGTCTTGACTCGTTTCGTGGCAGCTGGCTGTCGGCAGCTCGTGTAAGTGCCTTTGTAACAAGCAGCTTCTTGGAGGAGTTAATACATCCTCAACCAAGTTGTATACTAATGCTGGGTCTCTGAGCAAGACCAACCTTTCCTGGGACAACTGGAATTTTGCAGAAAGAATTTTTGCTTTAGATTCATGGAAACAAAGCCAATACTGTTAAATTTGGTTAAAATTCACCAACATTGTTGCCAGTTTTCCATTGTGTATCAGATGTATGCCAGCAAAGACTTTTGTTCTGTAATAAAGCTGAATTAAATTTAAATGAGTTTTAAACTCACAGGGCAGCAGAGGGTGTATTTGTGTAACACTAATGCAGCTGAAGGGTATCATTATCTTGGCCGGCTGTGGGGTTTTGGGGGGTGGTGGTTAGCTGGCTGGTCCCCTGAGACCCTGGTGGGCAGATTCAGAATGACTGTTTTAGCAAAACATCTGTTCAAATCCCCTTGCTTACTAAGGTCTGAAAAGCGATGCAGAACCGGGTAAACAAGACGTGACTGTTAGGAGAAGAATAAATGTGATGTTGCTTTTACCCTGAGAGCAGAGACAGAACCCAGCATACTTACACTCCCCTCCACACTTGGTTTGGTTTGGTTGGTAGAAGTCTTTCATCCTGCAGGTCACCATTGTGGGTAGAAATAAGATGCAGCAAGGTTGTGTCCGTGGAACTTGATGCAGTTAACTTTTAAAGCCAAGCTGCTCACCAGTTCCTTCAGAAAATATTTGCTGTGTTTCCTTTGTTACACATTTCTACCCCCCCACCAGCAGCAGAAGCAGATGTAGCTGTTCCCTGTGCACACTTGTGAGTTGGGAAGAGTGTGAGCTGACATGACCCTCAGCAGCTGTGTTATAAGCATCCTGGATTTGTTTACAGCAGACAGCCCGTGGGCGGGATGCTGGTGCAGATGTCACACCACACTGGGCACCTTGTCGAAATCACTTTTAGCATGCAAGTAGGCAGAGGGGGCTGCACCGCAGCGCAGCATCGGTAACAGGCCCCAGTATCAGTGATTTCTGTTTGAAGGCAAGTGGAAAGTGGCCTCCGTGATACGGCTGGCTGCTTTGTACTTGCTTTAGTCAAGCAAAACAAACAGGCTGTATTTTGCTTACAACGCTATGCAAGTACAATCCAAGTTAGGAGTTCTAGATAAATTTACCCTTTAGAACAGACACTGTTCCAAAGGGCACCAAACTTCTTGGGAGCGATGGGGGAAGGGAAAGTAACATGGAACTTCTTTCACATAGAAGTGGTACATGTCTGGTGTTTCTGGAAATGCGGTTTCCAGTGAGAACAGAGTGTATATCTTTGCACCATCAGAGCAACACACATGCATCGTGCGTGCAGCAGCATCTGGGTCAGGTGCCCTGTAGCATGAGAGGTACTGTGAATTGTAAAGGTAACTTAAATTGTTAATGAAATAAAACATTCTTTCCTTTAAATTGCATCTTTTCCAGGACATTGAAAAATTGTATTATTTTGAAAAGCACAAAATTGTAGCTCTAGCACAATGTAAATATGGCACTATGGGTAGCGGTGAACTACTGGTCCTGGTCACCTGTCCCTGAATGTAGTGGTATCTGGTCAAGGTCAAGGGCGTATTCTTAATGAAGGCTCATACTTCTATGTACACTGTGCAAATTGAGCTTTTTTTCTAGTTGCATATGAACTACATGTATAGGAGTTAATAACGCTGAGTGGGCACAAGAGATCTCCATTTCTGCCAAACATTTTCAGTTCTGACATCAGAGAAAAAGGGTAAAATACCTCAGGGCAGATCTGTAGGACAGAGTGTAGCAGAAGGCTGACGAAGGCAGTGCAGAGCCCTGAAAAAGTGTCTGTCTGTACTGCCGTGGCACTGTACATCAGACTCATGCTTAAAGGAAGACATATTCCTGTATGACTTTCCCAGAAGTCCCATACTGTGTAAAATAAAAGACAACAGATGTAGACAGGAGAGGAAAAGACAAAAGGGTTTTGATCAGAGCGACAACTTGCAATCACCCATGGACTTCTTCTGGCATTGAAACAAAGCGGGACTTTGAAGGATGATTTTTTGAGGCAATTTTGCCAGGCTGATGGAGAATTCATCAGTATGAGGCAGTATCAGAGAAAGTGCAAAGGTGCTTGTTAGAAAACATAGTAAGCAGGCAAAGGACAGTGACCCTGGCTAGATATAAGTGAAATGCGATGATAAGATGATACTGAGGGTTAATGGAAAAGCCCTTAAAAGCGAAGATACCTTACACAGTTGCTTTTGGAAGAGAAGACTTGGGAAACTATAAAGGGATATGACCAAAGTAACAAGATTAGAAAACTGTGTTCGTAGGTGTTGTGGTTTAACCCTGGCCAGCGCCTAAGCCCCAGGCAGACGCTCGGTCACTGCTCTGCAGCAGGATGGGGGAGAGGATCAGAAGAGTAAAAGTGAGAAAACTCGTGTGTTGAGGTAAAGACAGTTTAATAGGTAAAGCAAAAGCCACACACACAAGTGAAGCAAAGCAAGGAATTCATTCACCACTTCCCATGGGCAGGCAGGCTCAGCCATCCCCAGGGCAGCCGGGCTCCATCACGTGTAACGGGTACTCGGGGAGACAAACACCATAATGCCAAATGTCCCCCCCACTTCCTTCTTCTTCCCCCAGTTTATATACTCAGCATGAAATCCCACGGTAAGGAATACCCCTTTGGCCAATTTGGGTCACCTGTCCTGGCTGCGTCCCCTGCCAGTCTCCTGTGCCCCTCCAGCCCCCTCGCTGGCAGGGCCTGAGAAACTAAGAAGTCCTTGACTTGGTATGAACATCACCCAGCAACAACTGAAAACATCAGTGTTCTATCAGCATTGTTCTCACACCACATCCAAAACACAGCACTGCACCAGCTACTAAGAGGAGAATTAACCCTATCCCAGCTGAAACCAGGACAGTAGGTTTAATGAGTCAAAACTTGTCAAGGTAGTCAAATAAAACTGAAATGATGATGTTACGACCAGATTTTCACACTATGTAAAACACAGGGTCTGTCACTTCAAGAGCTCTTTATAATACATCAGAAGACTTCACAGTATCTAAATAGTCTTTCTTAAGATGGGTTTCTCTCCTTTTATAGAGAGGAAAAAACTTGTGATACAAAGACGTGGCGTTCCACTGTGCTCCTCTCTGAGATGACATAGGTCAACCGCCTGTGTAAACTGGCTGGTAGCTTCAAAGGCCCCTTCTTGTCTGTTTTGTCCACATGAAGATAATGTGGCAATAAGATAAATTGTAGTGGTGTATATCAGATTATTTTAAGATTTTAAAAATATCTCTAGACTGTTAGAATAATTCTGATATTCTTTGCACTCAACACTTAGAAATGATTCAGGTTTTTCTTTAACCCCCTTTTTTCTAGCTAACCTTACTGCATTTTTGCTGCATGGGATTCTAACTTCCTCTGGCTCTATTTGGAGATACACCATCGACCTTGGGTAGTTCATATTTGTTTAAAGTTGCAATCCATGGCAATAATTACAGTGCCATAGTACAGTATGTGTGGTTAAACTTCAACTTATCTGCTTGTTTAGAGTTTGTCCCTAATAACTTGGAAAATACTTTAGGCTATTTCAGCAGAGATGTCCAACAAAATAATTCTATTACATAAACGAAAGTAACTTATTTCCAAAGCACTAATTTGGTAAAGCCTGAAAAAGATTTGCTCTGTATCAGTCTCAAGCAATGCTGACATACAAGTGCACACACAGAAAAGTTTGGTTATTGAAACTACTTAATAGGTCATCATTTTAAATAACAAACAGAACTTCTTGATCCAAGATGACACAAACCATGAACTGCTTATGACAACTACTTTCATTTGGTTCATTTTTTGTACTTTCATACATAGTATAACTTGCTTGCCTAAACTGTGCCTGTAATTTCAGTAGAATAAATGTTTATGTATTAATATATAAAAATTATATAAGTTTGCTATATATAATAATTTGCTATTTATAATGCCATTATTAATGCCATTTATAATGATTTATAATTTCCAGTTTCAATACAGGCTGGGGGATGAAAGGATGGAGAGCAGCTCTGTGGAGAAGGATGTGGGGGTACTGGCGGACAAAACACTGGACACGAGCTGGCACTGTGTGCTCTCAGGCCAGCCAACCGTGCCCTGGGCTGCACGGCAAGCAGCGTGGCCAGCAGGGCGAGGGAGGGGGCTCTGCCCTTCTCTCAACTCTGGTGAGACCCCCTCAGCAGCGCTGTGTCCAGCTCTGGGGCCACAGCACAGCGGGCCTGTCGGAGCGGGGCTGCAGGCAGCCAGGCTGGAGCCCCTCTGCTGCGGAGATGGCCGAGTGAGCTGGCGTTGTTCACCTGGGAGAAGCGAAGGCTCCAGGGGAACCATATTGTGGCCTTTCAATATATCAAAGGGGCTTGTAAGAAAGATGGAGAAAGATTTTCTGCCAGGGCCTGTAGTGACAGGACACGGGGCAGCATTTGTCAATTGAAAGAGGGCAGATTTAGATCGTGCATAAGGAAGAAATTTTTTTTATGCTGAGGGCAGCACGGCACTGGCACAGGCTGCCCGGAGCAGCTATGGGTGCCCCAGCCCCGGCAGGGCTCAAGGTCAGGCTGGACAGGGCTGGGAGCAGCCTGGTGTGGTGGCAAGTGTCCCTGTCCACAGCAGGGGACTGGAACTGCATGGTCTTTAAGGTCCCTTCCCACCCAAACCATTCTGATTCCATGAACGCTCTGAAATACCTCAACTTTTCTCACCTTTGCTGGTGCATCTGAATTCGGCATCTGGGGGGAAAAAACCGACTCTGAGATTGAGCACTTGTTAAAAAGGTCCTATAAAGCACCACTTTCAGCAAAGCAGGAGATCGAAGACAAAGATTTTGTAAAGAAGTTAAGAAGGCTAAGGAAAATAATTGGTTCAGGTTAAAAGGGAACAGTTCTTGTTCAGCCGATCTTTGTGGTACATGCAGACACACTCCAGGTTGTTTAACTTCTAATAGTGCAAACTTCTTGAAAACAGCTGGAGGGGATGCTACAACAGCCAATGAACACGACATATCATAGCTTTTTTTTTTTCAGCAATAATCATACAGGAAAAATGGAGCCTGATCCCATGGATCCTCCATCTCATTAGCAATATACAGTTGCATATTACAATTGCATTGTGCATGAATTTAGGAAAAAATTAAATTGAATGTTCAATCGAATATCAGTTGAACTATAGACAGAAACATTTAATTAAAATTTTGGGGAATTACCTGGCTAATGGCATTGTCTGAAGTTACATTATTTAGCTATGCAATTTGCCAGTCTTTTCACAAAACTCAGTACAGTACAACTCTAAATCTTGTCTATATATTTTTTTTCCACCAGAGGGTGCTGGGCAATTTTTTGAAATATAAGTTACGTAGGGATAACGTAAGGTGCTGTTCATAGAAACCTGAAACAGGAACTAAAAAAGAAGTTTCCAATCTTTGTTTATTATGATACCCTCAACATGAACAACTGCTGAGTAATTAATTCCATTCGTAGCAAGGCAGCGTTTTTATCCAGGATTTCAGAGGGTGTCCTGCTGTCATGCACAAGACCTGTTCAGGCAGTGGACATTACTACTTTGCAGTACTTCGAGTAGCAGTTTAGAAACTCTGAGACTCTTGTAAGTATTAGGATAAGAAGTAACTAGCTTACAGATTTTTTGGGTAATTTTTTGAGAAATACAAGGAGCTATACTTTTTTTTTTTTTTGAAAGAGGACTGTAGCCCATGAATTGCTGTTTTAATGTCTTGACGTAGCAATATAGGAGAGTGGAAAACATTTTGCCAGAGAACCCTTTACACATGCCGTAGTGGGAGCTGATGCTAGTTTTAGAGGGAAGCGCATGTAGCTTAGCAGTACCAACAGGATAAACTCTGATGAATAGTCTATGCCTATGAAATGATTGGAGGTTCACATGATATTAATTTTACTTCTTCATCCACTGTGTGCGGGGTGTAGAGAAAACACCTTTCCATATAGTGCATTTGGCTCGAGTGTGGATGTTTGAGTCATGAGCATCAGCATTCACAAGCAGATCCCAAATCTACGTTTAAAATTATGTTTATAGTTTATTCTCAAATTTAATCTTTCTGCTTTGGAAAGAAAGCTCATACACGTCTCGTTGGGGTATCTGCAGGGTCTGACCCGCTCTGGATCCGACAGGCACTGAAGCCCTTCAGTCACCAGCAGGCTGGAAGGACAAAGTTCCCGCATGTCCTCCGGGCGCCACGCGCCCTCCCAAAGCCGGCGAGGAACCCCCGGGCACCCCCGCGTCCCGGCAGCGAGCCCCGGCCGGCGGAGCGGAGCGCACCGCACCACGGCCCCGCCCGCCGCCGCAGCGCGCTCGCGGGGGGGCGGGACCCAGCGGGGACTGCGCGCGGGACGGATCTGGCGCGGGGGCGCTCCCGCCGTTCCAGCTACCGTGCACGGCCCGGCCGCGGGGCTCGTCCCGCCCGGGGGCTCGGCGCTGCCTCCCGCCCGTGGCCCGCGCCCAGGGGCCGGGGGCAGGCAGATAGCCTTTGCTCTGAGTCGAGGCCCGTCCCTCAGCAGGTGCTGCCCGGACGGAAGAACGGGAATTTCGTCTCCGCGGCCGGGCTGGGCCGGCTGTCCGCGGGAGCGCCTGACAGGGGCTGCGGCCCGCCGGCCCCCTCCCGCCTGAAGAGCCGCCCTGACCCCGCCGCCTCACCCCAGGGAGCGCCTAAGCCGGGCCCCGGCCGCCGCCAGCCCGAGCGCGTGACCACCTCCGGCCAGGCCCGGCCAACCCCTGCCCGCCGCCGCGGCCGCGACCCCACCGCCAGACGCCGCGCACCTGCAGGCGGTGACGGCCTCTGCGCAGTGCCTGCGCGCTCGCACACTCCCGCCCCGCCCCTCCCCGCGCCGATTGGCCAGCGCTGCCGTGCGCAGCGCCGGTTGGCCGGCGGGCCCGTCAGTCTGGCGCGCCCCGGCCCCTCCCCTCGCTCCCCCGCCGCCGGCCTGAGCCTCCTCCTCAGCGGCTGTGGCGGGCGGGGGGCTCGGTCCGGCGGGCTGGCGGCCTGCGGCGCTGTGGGCGCGCCCCCGTCCCGGTGCCGGCGGGGTCCCCGCGCCGAGAGCGCTCGCGGGCGACGCTGGGCGCAGCCGTTCCCGGCCAGGTGAGACGGGGACGCGCCCTGCGTGCCCGCCGGGACAGGTGGGAGCCGGCCCCCGCCCCGGCACGAGGGGGCCGCGCTCGCCCTTCCCGCCCCGCGGGCTGCGAGCCCGCCCGCTGCCGCAGCCCCCCGCCCGCCGCCGTCCCCGCTTCGGGCGTGTGCCGCGAGCGGAGCTCTGCGGCGCGGGCCCGGCCGAGAGTCCCCCCCCGCCTCCGCCGGCCAAGGCCGCGCCGCCTGCGGGCAGCTGCCGGCGCTCGGGCAGGGCGGGCCGGGCGCGGCCGCGGGCAGGTGCGCGGGGGGGGGGCTGGGCCGGGGCCCCGCCGCGCTGTGGCCGGGGGCGGGCGGCGGGTGCCCGTCTGAGCGCCGCGTGGCCTTGAGGCGGCGGAGCCGGGCTAGCGGCCCCTCGGGAGCGGCCCCTCGGCCCGGCGGCGCGCGGCTGCCAAGCGACGTTGTGGCGCTGGGCCCGGGAGCGCCGCTGCCACCGCCGGGAGCCCGGTCGGGCCGCGGTGCGGGAGGCGCGGGTGTGGGGGGCACTGGGCGCCCCGGGGCTCGGGGGGCGGCGGGAGGAGCCTCCCCGGGGGGCGCGTTGCCTGTGCGGGGGAGCAGCTGAAGCCCCGCGTTTGGTCATGTCCTCTGCACCTTCCGAATCAACCGGGCAGCTCCGTGCCCGCGGTGGGAGCGGCGTCGTTCAGGGGCCGTGGAGGAGCATTGGTTGGCCGCGGCCTGTTTTAAAATCACATCAGATAATTTTTGGTCCGGCTTCAGCAGGATTAGGTACTCCCAAGGGTTTCGGATGTGGTGGAGGAAGAACTGTGGTTGGAATTCAGTGTGTAGCCGCAGTGTGCCTTTTGTCTCTAGTCTGTTGTTCTGAACCCGAGAAAATGGAATTTATGTAATCTCTTGTCTTTATTTATTACTGAAAAAAAAATATCTGGGTTGGACCCCTGTTAAGATGTGGAAAGATCTTCCTTGCCTTGAAGAGCTTATCACTGAAGGTAGCGATCTCTGCCCTCTAGGTCCAGCAGTTGTGGTTACAGCCAGATTTGGTTTCCTGTGGGTGCTGTGCCTGGTGGATGTTCTTTATGTGTGCGAAGGACAGGGAGGGGATGGAGCAAGGGCAGAACTACGGGCACTTGTCTGTTCATTTTCTGTATGTTGTCCGCCCTGCCAGACATAGCACCAGTTGGAAGAAAAACATCAGAAAACTTTATTTTAACCAAGTTGTTTTATTATTTTTCTGTTTATTGACCTTATTTTAGTAAAGGGGCAACATCTAGAAATCAAGATGGGCCATAGTTGGTGAGCTTTGCTTTTTGTTCCCTGACAACTTGTATTTCCAGTCTCTTGGCACGTTTTGTAATCAAGCTTTACATACAGATGTGATAGTGTATTTAAAAGCATTACTAATGAGCACCTTAGAAAATGAAAGATACTTTCATTTATTGTGTATACAAACATAAAATAGCTTTAAAGTGAACTTCCATAGGAAGCATGGCTTTTGTTGAACAATGAGACTGAGAAACTTATTTAAAAGTAATTATTAGGTGACCATATTTGCTATATTTTCTGTCCCAGTCAGTGTTTGCTATGGCTAACAATGGTGCATCTGAATAGTGTTTTATTTTTTGTTTTTCAGTCACTTTGGTTAAAGTAATACATTGTATTGACAGTCAGCAAAAGCTCATCTTTCTCAACTGCTCAAACGTATGGGTTTTTTTTAATTAAACTTCAAATTTCAACAATTCTCTAAAACATTTTTTCTGCACATTTTTGCTCCCATTTTTCATCGTACTTGGGGTATTAGAATAGGGGGAGGAGGAAGAATTCAACAGCAAGATTGCCTCATTTAAAAATCTATTCCTGTGATACTTCAGAAGAGTAACACTTTTCATCAGCAGCTCAGAAGACTGACTTGTTTTCACTCCTAAACACGTCAGTTTTGAAACTAAAGATCTAGAAATGGGAGTAGGGGAGCTAGGTAGCAGCTGTATAAGTTGGAATTTTGGAAGTACCATAGGTGAAAAAGTAACCAAAAGTTTTGGAGCCAGGGCTCAGGACAGCAAGGAAAAACTGGTATCTGTTCTGGAGGAAGCGTAGCAATATGTTTGTCTGTTGCTAGGCTAATTTGGGAAAACCATCAATGTCTGTATAATAAGGTTGGTTTTGGTGTGTGTTTTTTTTTCTGGTGAGAAAGAGGATGTCATATCAGGTAAGAACTGAACTATTTTCAGTTAATGAATGTCAGACAGTATCTCCCAATGATAAACAGTTTAAAAGCCTGAGAACCAGGTTTCTTCTTAATTGCTAGATAGACGTTGAGATCTCTGGCCTGCCAGTCCCTATTTTGAAGTTCTAGTGTTGAGCTAATGAAAGGCAGGTGCTCTATGGAGTTTATTCTTTAATGTTACCTTGATTGTCCATATCAGACAAAATAATAGGGGAAAATAGGATGGGCTTTATTTAATAATATGTTGAAGAACAGAAATATTGGGGTAGTTAAGACAGCATGGTTCTATGAGAAATTTGTCTTGCTAACCAAACTAAATTTTATTCTTGTATGCAATTCTAGGTTGAATTGACGAAGGTAACTAGGTAAAAACTACAGATATGTTTACTTAATCAGGCACTCTAATACTGTGTGATACTTGGCCTAAAAAAATAACAATGTATTATCCTTTTAATAACAAACAACAAAATTGATCATTTACTGACTATCAGATGTATTAATACTAGCTGCTTGTGAAAGAACCATTTCTTATAAGAATGATTCTACAGGGAGTTGTGCTAGGTCTGACAGTGCACAGCTTCATCAGTCATCTGGCAGTAAATTGGTGAATGCCATGGTTAACATTTGTAGATAACATCTTGAAAATGTGAACAGTTAAGACAGTCAGTCTGAACAGGGTGAAGTAGACCACTGGGCACGTGATGTATTTGAATAGAGTGTGTTAAGGTCAAATATTTATATTTGAACCTGTAGGCTTCATTTAAAGCACAATCAAATGTGTTTTGAGGTGCGGACGTTCTGCAAATGTTGTAGGCATTCAAAATAGGAAAGCAATGCAACAAGAACTCTCAGTGCATTGTTACAGGAAAAAAAGAGTTAATTCTATCTAAACAAACAGACAAGGAAGTAATGAACAGAATCAGGAAGAAGAATTTAAGTCCTGAAGTGTTTAGTGAAAAGGATGCTGGATTGTAATATGCAGTTTTGATATCCTCATTTTAAAAAGGAAGGTTAAAAGTTCTGAGCGCCCCAAAATTAGGAGTGGAAGTGTATTAAGAATTTTTGATGGGAGAGCTGAAAAGCAAGAGCAGCCGAATTGATTAAATGCAGGATCAAGGAAGGTCTCAAGCACAAAAGGGAAATGTTTGCTGCAGTCAGCCTCTTTAGGAGAGGCGAGAGAGGTATCTGTGAGAACATTGAAGTGATCAGAGAAGTGTTGGTGGTAAGGGCTTACATGAGAAGAGCAAAGAACAAGTATTAAGTGGGTGCGTAGTGGTGTTCTGTGTCCAGCCTCAACTCAAAACTGATGTAACATAGAATCAGAGTATCCCAACTTGGAGGGACCACAGGGATTGGGTCCACCCCCTGGCTTCATACAGGGCAACCTAAAAGTTAAACCATGTATCTAAGCATTGTCCAAACATTTCTTGAATAACTTTGCAAAACAATCCAAGACATCTAAGGTGGGATGTGGAACAGTATGCTTAAGTAAGTATTCACAGGCTCTATTTTAGGCTGAAATGATGTCATGTGAGGAAAACATGAAGCTTTTAGAATAAGGAATTACTGTAGTCATAGGCTAGTGTGAGCGCGGAGGAATCTCCAAAGATAATCTAGTCCAAATTCCTGCTCAGAGCAGAGCCAGTTTTAGAGCAGGTTGCTCAGCATCTTCCTGAGTTTGGAATTTTGAGATTCCATAACTTCTCTGGGCAACTTGTTCCAATGCCTGAGCATTTTCACTGTGAATATTTTTTTTCTCATGTATGATTGGGATTTACCTTCCTGTGACTTGTCTCTGCTGCCTCTTGCGTTTTCATTGCTTGCCTTGGAGAAAAGTCTGGGTCCGTCTTCTCTGTGATTTCCCATTCAGGAGTTGGAGCCAGCAAAAAGATCAGTCCTTAGCATAGTCATTTTAAGATGAACAAACCCAGTTCGCTCAGCCTCTCCTCTTGCATCTCAGCTGTCTTTCAGCTGGCCTTTTATCTCATATATATTCTATTTCCTGAGCAATATGCTAGATGAAGTCTTCAGTCTAGATTTGTTTTCTGAAACTACATTAGGATGGCTTTCCAGAAAATTATCTTATTTCAACATCCTTGTGCTTGTTTTAATATTACTTTTAATATCTTTAGGTTTATCTTTTAAATGCTATTTTCAAGTAATAGAAAGTGAATAGCAGAAATTTTTAGATATTTGTAATACCATTTGGTGTTTTCAGATTTAAAAAGTTGAATAAAAAATTCTGCAACTGGTATGTGAATGTAGACTCCGCTTTTGTGTTTCAGCAAAGCATAGCTGACCCTTTACCAAAGGAAAAGACTGCTTAAATAACACTGTTAAATCATGCTGCTTTCAATTTTCTTTCATGACTACATCTGTTGGTTTCATAAGCAGTCAGAAATAGATATTCAGAAGTATCGCATCTCTTAGAAATAAGTACAAGAACTTTTAACTAAGAAAGTAGTTTACACTTTTTGTAAAAAAAAAAAAAATAAAATACTTTCTCATGTTTGGATCTGAAAGCAATTTGCTGTCTTGCAGAAATTTCTCCAAAGTAAACATTTAGATACCCTCTTATGGAACATGTTGCACCAAAGATGTTGAGGAAGATACAAGGTTAATGGAAGCTTTAGTAGCTCCTTTAGCAAGTAGAATGAAACATAAGGATTTTGCACTCTTCTGCAGTTACCAAAGATGTAGTTTGAGATTACCTAATTTCTATAGGTTATATTTCCTGATTCCTGTCATCCCTTGAATATGTAGTCCTAGATATTTTCCTTGGTTCAAAGCTTTTCATCAACTGTAGTGGTTAATTGGATTATTGTAGAAAATTATTTTTTACTGGGTTTGTTGTGTGAAACATGTTTTAACTTCAATGAATGTCAGTCCCTCTAAAAGCTGTTCAGTTCATTTGTGGTGAGGTACAGAGGTAGTCTTTAATGCAGGATACCAAATACTGATGAATTTTTTTCAACAAGAGGCTGTTTCTCCCATTTGTTAATGTTTTCATGGACTTCTGTTTGCTGACATCAGGTGGCATGTGTATCTGTTCCTGATAAATTCTTTCTGCCTAATTGATGTCTGTCTGCAATATGAAATGGCCTTTGACTATTAACAGCATGATGGAGGTGGACAAACAGGAAGAATTAATGCTGCCTAATTGAAAAGTTCAGATACACTGGAGACTGCCAGCACAGAGTTTGCAAAGGCATTTTTTTCAGATGTATCAAATTGTTACATGGAAAGTTAGTTTTCAAAGCCATTGAAAATGAAAGAAATAGACAGAATTGAGTTTGCGCACAGGCACACACACAAACCCCAAAAACTTAATTACCAGGGAACCAATCTGATTGACAAAGCTGGGATGGCATGTGAACATACGTTATGTCTGTAGTTGGTTGAAATACTTAAGTAGATGCTAGCTCATTTGTAGCTCATCTTTTATGAACTAGGGTCATTTATTTATGCAGGGAGTAACTGCTGTACACATACAGAGTTTGAATGAGTTTTGAGCGTATGAAGAGAATGCTGCTTTTCCAGCAAAAGATAGCTTTCTTTGCCAGTAGGAATTGAATGTATTTAAAGGCTAGCAGATAGGTGGTTTTGTATGTGGAAGCTCCTTAACAGTAGAAGAATAGAGACTGTAGTAGAGGCACAGTAGTAACACCATGTGATCTGCAGTGATTTTTTTAACTTTATCAAAGCAACATGGGCTTTAATGGGGTTTTCATGGTAGTTTCCATATCAAAGTATCTATCTTTGAGGTTATTTTGATGTATAATTTTCTTAAACATTAGCTGGTATAAAAGTTAATGTAAGGCAAAAGAGGAGAAGAAGGAAGAGGTGTGTCTAAATATCACCAAGTGAGTTGCCTACATGGCATTTTCTCAGGTTTGCTGCTGATCATGTTGAGTGGAAGAACTGTAGCTTGATTTGCTGGTACAGAGAAAGAAGAATGATTGTATTTGGTTTTGTGACTGTTCTTTGTTTAGTTAAGTCTTAGGAAGATGAAGTGAGAATGAGTAGTGTTTACCATTCATAAAGTGCCTTGAAAGAAGTGACTAAAACCAATAAGCAAAACCCTGTCAGCTTGGACCTTGTGTTCATTGATGGAGTGAGGAAAAATTACAGGTACATATTTGGAGAATAGTTATGAAATTCCTTACATGTTGCTCTTCCCTCTGGGATGTATTCTTTAGTTCTTTTGTGCTTGGCAATTTGTCACATACCAGTGAAACTAGAATGGGGAGCTAGCCATCAAAGCCAGGAGGGAGAGCTAAGAATAGAAATACCATAGTGCATGTTTCAGGTGAGGAATGCACAGTTGGAGAACAACTGAGTTATATAATAAACGTCACCATAATTCTGTTTTCTGTTAATTTACAGGAATGTCATGCTTTTAAACAAGATAAACTTACTGAATAGCCAGAGCTGTACCCAACAACAGACTGATGGAGGTGTGCAGCAAAATGGGTTGAATGAGTACAGAGCTACCTTGTTCCACTGTAAGTATGCAATTGTAATTCAAGTAGCAGGTATTTTCCTATTTTCACTTGTTTGATACGAGAAATTATGTCAGTTCTGTTTAGAGAACTTAAGAGTTGTGATAGTATTATACTGTAATTCAGCAGATAGATATTTATTTTCGTGTGACTGTTTTATTGAGGTTCCCCCCAAATATAACTCTCCTAAAGTGTATCTTGTCCTTCTAACCTATACCAGTCAGCAGACTTGGTTTAAGAGTAATGGCTTTTGGGGGAGGACTTTGGCTGGAGAGAGAACTGCAGATCTATTGATCAAGATGGTATTGAGTTCTTAACTTGAGGGTTTTTTTGTTATTATTTGTTCTTTGTAGGTTATTGTTGTTAACCTAGAAATATTTTCTACTTTGTTCCCTTCAACGAGGCAGTGCTTTCTCCCTGTGTTATATAGTAATCCTTCAGTTTCTTAGAATTTGCTAAGATGGAGTTTGTGTTCATGTTTCATTTACGAGAAGTCATTGCCAGTTACCATAGGGTAACTATGTTTACATGGTTATAAAAGTTGATTTATTTTTTTTTTCCACATGCCAACAGGCAGCCTCCATGAATGCTTTTGTAAGGGTGTGGCTACTGCAGACTATCAACTGCATGTAGTTTGGATTAAGATAATGTAATGTATCACAGCAAAACTCCTCAGCTCCATTATGGGAAAAAAGTGGCCCCTGAAATAGCAATATAGAGTTCTTTCACTGTTCCAGGAAAAGTAAGACCAGCAGTTCAAGGACATTACTTCTAAAAAGTGTCAGTGGGAGGCTAGATCAGAAAATCTGATCTGATAGCCTGCTTGAATCGGTGTGTGTATTACAGTCAAGATGTCTTCACACAATCGTCTGTTGGCAGGAGAATCGCTTCCAGACCAGTTAATTTTAAACCAGTCTTCTGAGATGCTTGGGGTATATATCTCTGCTAGATTTATCACCTAGATCTATCTAAGTGAACCTGCTTTAGCAGGGGGTTGGACTAGGTGATCTCCAGAGGTCTCTTCCAACCCTGGCCATTCTGTGATTTACTCTCTAACTCTGAGGAAGCCTGAGGCAATTGAAATTGGTAGTCTGATGCTCTTGAGAAGTGTGTTAGCTAACTGAATAATCAGCTCTGGGACTTGTACACATAAAGTGTTCAGATTCTTCCACCCAGTACTTCAGAATTTTGGAATGCATATTTCTATATTATATCTACATTGGGTTAGTTTTCGGCTTAGCACATTGATAGCTGATGCCTTATTCTGGCTTTCAAGCTTGACAGTGCAACCCTAAAGGCACAAAAGAATTAGCTCAGGGGAGATGGCTTTTTTCCCCTCCTGTGTCTGCTATGGCCCTGAAAAGCTGCTAGTAAGTACCACACACCAGCTGGTGCGCCTGCAAGCCAGTTGGGAGAGGACGGAGCTTTTCTCAAGTTCACGCGTATTCTCTGGGCACTATATGTATCTGTATGGCTTGTAAGTGGCCAGTCATATTGCATTCAGTGAACTATAGGGTTTCTGTCATATTGAATATAAATGTTCTGCTAACGTACTTTCTCTGTCATCTGGGAGTATTTGGAAATTAATTAGGAAAATTAAGCAGACTGAATTATTGGTCTAGAGTGTTGGGAAATTATTTAGCTACACAGATTACCAGCTCTAGTATGTGTACTGTTTAAAACATTCACAGCTGAGTTTACTGTATTGGGTGTGGTGATTTCTACTTCTTTGTAGTTACTTCCATGAACAGTGTAGTTCCTCCACACTTACCTTTCTTTTTTTCTTCTTTTTTAAAGGACAGACTTACAGTTCTAAGCTGTGTATTGCTTACTCTTAATCTCTGAACCATTCCCACAGTGTGCAGTTATTAATGTGACAAAAAAATTATTTAATCTTCGGGTTGCAGTCTGTTGAAGACTTCATGTCAAGTTGGCTTTGGGCTATTCTTATTTTCTGTTTATTCTCTAATTTCCATTATATAAGTTTGTGGGGTTTTTTGGTAGTCAGGGTTACTCCCCTCCATTTCCCTGTCAGTTTTTTACCCCTAGTACCATTTTTGAGATGATTATTCATCTCTCTGGATCTTGAGCAGCATCACTGACTTCTTTCTTCTTGTTTGGATTTAAAATTCCAGATAGCTTTTGTAAAAATGGTAAGCCTCTAGTGCATTTGAACTTTGGCATTCAGCCCACCTAACCTCCCTGACTCTTTTCTGCTGAGGCTGATTTTCTTTTCTTACTTTCTGGCCATCCCGTTATTAGGCAACTTCTTGTTCTATAACAGAGGCAAATGGATCAATCTTTTTGCTTCATTGGTATGCTGTCACTTTCTCTGCTCTTTTTACATGGTCATATTCTCACATAAGTAATTTTCTTGCTTATTTTTCTGTCCTTCAGCATCTGGTTTTGGCAGGTTTCTACAAACCTGGAGTTTTCTATATAAATTCTTTCCCTTCACGTGTGTTGCTTAATCCCCATCTGTACATATCTCTGGTTGGTTTTCCTGACTTCAGATCCTCTCATGCATAAGACAGTGCAAGTACTGTTGTCACATACCTACTTGGGTAAATGTTTTGCAGTTTCTGTTGTGTCATTCTGTTTTTTCTTCCTCATTCTGTCATCTCTGTCTCTTCAGTAGGTGATTCCTTCCTAGGATTTAAAGATGAATACAGGAACATTGAACTCATTCCTATAAACTTGCAGACAAGGAACACCATCATCCATCCTTTGTTTGCTAGACTTTAGTGTGTCAGCTTTTGGTTTTCTTTGGTACGGACTCTATCTGTTACACCTTTTTGGAAGCACAACCCACTCTTGCAGTGACTGCAAGCCCTGTAACCAGTAACGATCTCTGAACAGCTCCTGTATGCATGTGTTTTTCCTAAATTCTCTGATACAGGAGCCTTGGATTTGCAGTTGGCATCTGGAACATGCTAATTGAAGTAAGTAGACATTTACACTGTGTAAAGTCTTAAATACTTAAATACTCTCAAAATAATAAACATCTCTATGTCTCAATTTCTACATAATTTGTGATCTTTATTTAGGTTTACATTGGGCCTTCTAATAGTTAAATTGTCCAAGTCATCTAATCTTTCCTGTGCAGCAAGCGTACCGATTCTGCTCGCTCACTCTAGCCTGCCAAAGAGAATGAGTGTTGCTCTAATTGAACTGTGGTGCCATTTGTCAAGGATATTCAGAATAGGCCTCATCAAGCGCTCGGAAAGTCCATCACCCAGCAATTTTCTAGTTAACAACCTAAGGGATTCAGACCTGAAGAACAGGTTGGTTCTGGATAGCAACCATTATTTTGTTTGCTTAAATAAGTAGTCATCAGAGCTTTTGCTTCAATTTCTTGATTCACTGCTCCCTGTTATTTCTAAGAAATAAAGCTGGAGTATTTTTTTCAGAACTCAGGAGTGCTGGTGTCACATGTAGTCCTCTTCTGTTCTCTTAGTTTTCTTGTAGTCTGTAAGCCTATCTAATTCTTGTTTTATGCTACTGACCCATTTCCTGATAACACTGTATCAATTATTTTCTTTGTTGATGTACTGTGAGTCACAGAAAGACTCTTGTTTCTTGTTCAGTGATGAAGGCTCCTAGGACTATTTTAAGTCAGCCTCTGCCACCATAGTGCTCAGCATTAGTTCAATGAAAAAATGGGAAGGGGAGGGAAGGGGAACTTGTTTCATCCATTTGTCTTCAATTAAGGCACCCTTCACTTTGTCTTGCCTTTTTTCCCCTCCTTACTGGTTATTTCTTGGCTGCTGTGATACTGTGGAAAAGCATACTGGACTGCACCAGGAAGAGCATGGCTAGCAGGTTGTAGGATGTGATCCATCTTCTTTACTCAATACTGGTAAGGCCGTATCTCGAGTGCTGTGTCCAGTTCTGGGCTCCCTATTTCAGGAAAGTTACAGACTTACTGGGGTGTGTCCAGCAAAGAGCCACAGAAATGATTAAGGGACTGGACCATCTTTTGTATGAGGAAAAGCTGAGAGATCTGAGGCTGCGTAGCCTGTGGAAGAGAAGGCTCAGGGAGATGTCACCAGTGTATAGAAATACCCAATGAGAGGGTGTAAAGGATAGGGAGCCAGAGTTTTCAGTGGCACCCAGTGAATGGAAGAGGCAATGGCACAAATTAGAATAAAGTACATGGAAAATACATGGAATTCCACCAAAACGCAAGAAAACACTTTATTTACTGTGGAATGATCAAGCACCGGAACATGTTGAGCAGAGATTATCTCCATCATCCATGGAGATAAAAAACCCAATTGGACATGGTCCTGGGCAACCTGCCCTGCTTGAGCAGAGGTGTTGGACTATGTAATCTCAAGAGGGCCCTTCCAGCATCAGTGATTCAGTGGAAAGATAGTTAACTATGGTTGTGGGTATTACAGAGTCTGAGAGAGACAGCAGGTTTTCTAAACTGTCTGCGGGTGAAGCAGTGAAGGAACGTGGCAGTAGTTGTAAATAACTCTTCATGCTAAAGAAGGAATATTTGTTACAGTCCTACGTGAACATCTTGACCATTGGAGTATAAGTTAAATCACAGGCAAGGTAGTAATGGTAATCATTGCCTCCTACACTTTGCACATCTCTTCCAGAATATTTGCTTTTACAGCCAAAATGATTTGGCAGTATTAATACTACGTTTGGAATGATGGAAACTGCGAGGGATAAATTATTGTCTAGCCCTGAGTAAATCCTGTTCTTCAGGGCTTAGGAGCACAGCGCAATCTAGTACCGTCTTTTGAATGAATTCACAATAACCAAGTTGTGACATTTTCTCTGTATTTATTTCCGTTATTTTTCTAAGGGATGCTGTAGCAGAGGTTCTTAGAGTACTCTATTGTGTAAAAAAACCCACCCTAAAACCTAGAAAGTACTTTTTTCCATTTTCATTTCTTAATCAATTAAAGATAGTACCTATTGTTAGGATTACATATTAAACTAGAATATTTTAAGGCATTTTGGAAACGGGCCTGGGATAAGTTAAGAGTCAGTGCCACCTAGTGGAACGTTGGAAACTTTGAAGTGTTTTAAAACTTGATTAGGTAAGATTTGGAGAGGAGAATCCACAGGGTGTTATGGTTGACGCAGAATGAGAGATTCCAAGTGACAGCAAAGGATACTATATTTCTTTTTTGGAGTAGCTTATAGTCATTATTCTTCATTTTAAGAAAGGCAGCTTTTTTTTTCTTCCCCATTTATAGTAGAACATGTGAGATACTTCTGCTGACTTCTAACATTTGATTGCAAAACCAGCTTATTGTTACTAGAACACTCGGAAGCCGCAAAGGTTGTTATGCTTTCGTGGCAAATATTGCAAATGCTAGTCTATACTAGTTCCTCTTTGTAATATATTGCGTAGATGCTGTTTCAAAATATGTTAATGACGTTATGTGTGACAGGCAGGTTGTCTTTCTGATCTTGAACTGGTACTAAATACAAAACTTCAGCTCATTTTGCAAAGAAATTTAAATCAGAATGCAATGTTTGTCTACAAGTTACCGCTTCAGTTGAGCAGCATTTCTGTCGGTTCTTCAGTGGATGTAGTAAAGGTGTGGGACATCATCAGGATAAAAATAGCATCACACATTCAAACCTGCATTTGCAGCCTACTGCTCTGCCAAGGATCCTACGAGATATTTAATAATTTTGAAATAATTTTTTATTTATTAAAAGTTTAGTTTTATTTATTTTAAAAGTATAAATTTTATTTATTAAAGTTTTAAGAGCATTATGAAGAGCCTTTTTGTTACAATGTTGTGCATACAGCTCTTAAACTATTAAGACTGAGACTTCCCGTTCACTATAATTCTGAAATTTGATAAGGCCTTATTTTTATTCAGCTTGTCGAATGTCAGCTTACCTGTTCAGTGTAGTGATTGCCATGGATTTCTTTGTGTCCAGATTGCCCTATGACGAAAAGTTATTTTGAAAATCCAGGATTTGCACTGTTGTAGGGCAGCCTGGCTATGACAGAGGATTCTGTGGCAGTATAGTTCCACATGTGGCTAGTCAAGTAGAATGTATCGTAAAAGCGTGACCTGACCATCAGATGTTGTTTTTATCCTACCATTAGGTATAATTCAAATTAGTTGTGTATTCATAAACCCCAAACAGTTTGGGACCCAGATTCTGAAGTTGTTTCTCAAATTCATCACAGTAGCCACTTCTTTCCTTACAGCAGAACTCATTTGAGTGTACATGCAGTAGAGGGGTGGGAGTGGGAAAGTCGAGACAATTTTAGTAAGAAATCAACTTTGAATCTGCTTTTTCATGAGTTAAGACTTAATTCATTGGCAGCTGTTGGGAGGTGCTGCAAGAATCAGTTTTTCAGCCTGTTTGCTCACTAGTGATGCATGTTATTGAATATTTATTTACTTCAGTGATTTCAGTTTGTGGTCAGTTAAATCAGTGGGGTTAACACATAGTTAATTGATGGCCTCTTAATAAAGTTTATAGTTGTTTTGGTTAAAATCCTGTCACAGTCTGTTGAAGACTGATACGTCTGGTGGCCCTAAATCTGGGACACTGCTAGATCTGCTCAGCTTCTGTATTTGTGCTGGTAGTGTAACAGTGACTGGTGTAAGTTGCTGCACTAAACTTTGAAATGCTCTTTCCCTTCAAAAGGTGTATCGTCATTGGATCTTGTCACAGCTTGATACAGGGATTTATATACTAAATTATAAATACTATTTCCATTACATTTTCATTATTATTAACGATAGCAAGAAGTTTCTCTGAGAAGAATATGCATGAAGCTACTAAATTGTTCATGGCATATTTTATCTATAGGTGGTACTGTTGCCTAAAGCATGATGAAATACGTTACTGGAAATACACAAGGCAGTTTTCTTTTAGGAGAATCTTTAGTCCTGTAATTGTAATGGCTTTTTAATCTTGTGTAGCGTAATTGTTTTTTTCTCACTACACTTCTGTAGGCAATTACTATTGAAACACAGGCTTTTGAATATTTTAGAATTTTTCATGTTGTACAAAATGGCCACCAAGGTCTAATGTTGAATTATTTCAAAAGGACTTTTAAAATTAAAAGAACTTTTTCATATAAAGCATTGTGACTAGACACTGTCCAGTCTGACATGTGGGAATGGCATAGAGAAGATTGCTTTTTTCTGATGGAGGTGTGGTTCACATGGATAATTTCTGCCTTTACTGTAGATGTGGTCCTTTTCCTCTCCCCTTTGCAGGAATTGTACATGAGTGGATGAGAAATGGGGTTTGAGAGGTGATACTTGACTGGACAGGGGCACTCAGGAAAGTACATTCAAACACTACATTATGTCTTCACTAAACTTTTCAGAGGGGATGTTGTCAGGAACAAAACTGTTTACACCAGTGTTCCTCAGTGCTTCTGGGGTTTGTGTGTTAATTTTTCTCTAGGTTAGCAAGTATCCATGTAGCACTAAGCAGCTGCTTCTTTGAAAGATTTAAAGAAATTCTCCTTTAGAAGTCCTTCCAGACTGGCTTGCTCTGTCACTGCAATAACAAAACAGCTGTACATTGCTCAGACTCAGAAGGATTTTGAAAATACACTTTTTTTTCTATTTTTAACATTAAAATTATGGTACTAAACAAAAGAAACCTAGCGAGGGGGAAAAAGGTATGTAAATATCTAGATACAGAGAACAAGCCGTGCATGGTTTTACATACCTTGATGCTAATTGCCTTTTTATCTTTATTTAGCAGTAACACAAAAAGATGGGACTGCTTCTCCCCTCTTACAAGCCTCTGGGCTGAAGCTGGATGTGATGTAGATCATGATACAAGTTTCACATCAGTGGCTGAATGCAAGCACAGGGACTCAAGTATAACCACATTATTGTTTCATCCTGTTTTCATAATGCAATCCCATTTTCCTTTTCCAATACGTTAACTGTGCTAACATATTCTCATTTGTACTGTACGCCCACAGCATCTGAATATGACTTTGTTCAAGGTTCATCAAGGAAAGAAACATTATGGTGAACATCTGGAGGAATAGTTTTAGAATGAAGAAAGAGGAAGATGAGTGCAATGATGAAAAACAATTCAGAATTTAATATGGAGCTCTGTATGGTCTATTGTAAATATGTCCTTAGGTCGTGGTATTTGCCAGTGAAGTGGAATAGTATACTGTTGATCTTGCTGGAGGTAAAAAGTAGGATTCTTTCAGTAGTCTTCATTCCCTTATCTTAGTTGATGACAGCTAACCATTCTGATGTTTGATACCATATTCTGGAAGGCATGTCCTCTGAGGAGCAGCTGAGGACTTTGAGTCTGGAGAGAAGGAAGGCTGAGGGGCAACCTCATAGCTCTGCAGGTTCCTGAGGAGGATGTGGAAAAAGGGAGGTGCTGAGCTCTTCTCCCTGGGATCCAGGGACAGGATGCTTGGGAATGGTTCAAAGCTGCATCAGGGGAGTTTTACGCTGGACACTTAAGAAGTGTCTTTACCAAGAGGGTGGTCAAACCCAAGAACAAGCTTTCTGGAGAGTTGGTCAATGCCCCATGCCTGTCAGTGTTTAAGAGGCATATGGACAATGCCCTTAACATCATGCTTTAATTTTTGGTCAGCCCTGAAAGTGGTCAGGCAGCGGAACTAGGTCGCTTCCAACTGGACCCTTATTTACAAAAAAAAAACCCCCAGAAACCCAACTGCTAATCTTGTTGGTTCCATCCAAGTTTATCAGTGCCCAGACAGGGCCTTAGTGCTCTTTAATTGTCTTCACTGAAGCAGTTGTGCAGCTAACTTAAGTTTGAAGTACACTTATCTTTTGGTAGGAGACTTAAGCATGTTTTCTTACAAGCATGCTGCAGCTGTCAGCTCATGACTCAGTGATATTTGGAAAATCATAATGAACCAGTGGAAGTAGTAAGTAAATAGGGTTTGAAATCAGCTAAGACAGTTAATTTTTGGAGCCCAGGAATGGGCATACCGCATCATATCAAAAGCCTGTCTAGCTCAATATTTTTTCCTCCAACAAGAAAATCTATTAGAACAATAGCAATCAGTGGTTGCTCACGTGGTTGTTCTCATATTTGCTGGGAGCAGTGTGAACAGTTACTAACTTCCCCAGATTGTTCTGCTCGCATTCAGAAATTAGGGCACAGGGATTTCCTTGGCCAGAGAGGGTATCAGTGCTTAGGAGGCTTTTTGTGAGTTGAATAACTAGTAATAAGTACGTCTAACCGACATATGTGCAATATTACTAGCAGCAATGTCAAATTTGCATTTATGCTTTCAGAGAATGTTACTTCTTTTCCACAGGTCACAAAATTTCAAAAACACTGGTAAAAGAATGGTGATAGGGATTACTTTTGTGCTCTATTTTGATGGTGGTGTTTTGGTTTCTTGTTTTTGTTTTTTCCAGTTTAGTTGTTCTTGTACTGTCTCCACTTTTGCTTCAGAGAGCACTACAAATCTAAATGGGTTTAAGTTGGCAAAGAAGAACAGGCAACCTCTGGTGGTATGTATGTTTGCATCCTGATTTATCCACTTTGCTTCTGGCAATCTATGAATAAGATCTACTGTACCTGTGAACCTTCTGTACAAACTGATGAGGTCTTTTCTTTTTTTTTTTAAGCACTGTTTGTGTAATGCATCATCTTAATGTTTAACCTGAGCAAGTTGAAAGAATTTTTAAAAAACAAGAGCTATGAAAAGAAATCACATGTCACTTTAGTGACTTCTTACCTTTTATTGCCAACACGTTGGACCTCTGAAATTCTGAAAGTTATCAAAAATTTCTTTTTAGTCTTGTTGGAGTGAAATATTGCAAGTATGGGGGAGTAGGTTTTATATTAGATTTTGATATCTTTATGTATGTAGTCTGACAGCCTTTTGTTACAGTAGGCTTTGTAGTAGCTCCAGTGTTAATTTGCAGAGTAATACCTTCTGTGATAGCAGATGTGGAAATACTTCAAATGACGGGGTGATACTAGAAGAAGAAAAACTCTTCCATGGATTTGACTTAAATTGCTCCCTAAGACTTTCCTTAAGGCAGCAAGACAAATAGGTGTGTGGAGTATTTTTTCGTAGGAGGAATGAGTCTTGGAGAAACATACGCACATAGGCAAAGGCCGTGCATTTTTAATGCTTGTGTTGTATTTGAAACGTTCTGAGGGAAAAAAAAATTAGAATGGAAATATCTAACCTTGCAAGCTTTTTCTATGTACTGAATGTTGAAAGGCAGAGATACACTGGTGCTTTTAGTTTCAGATATTAATGCACTTTTGTCTCCTTTTGGTTTAGTGAATGTTAAAACTTGGAGTAAAACTAGGCTTGGACGAGATACAAGATCACATATGGGATTTTTCTTTCCCTTTTCAGAACATTTTTGAGCCCCCGCACACTGGAAAGCCTAGTCAGAAAGGCGGGGAAGGAGGAGACGAGAACATTTTTGTGGCCTTGATGTAAATGCCACATTTTAAAGAAATTACATCATGAAAATTGCTTTCCACTTCAGTATCTCTAAGGACTATTTACAGGGGCAACTCCAGACCTGGAAGTACTTTGCAGTCTGTTAGTGCTCAAAATATGAATTAATTTTATCAGGACACAAGATAAAGGAAATTGCTTCTTGACTGTTTTTTAACGAGGAGATTCTGGCATTGTTTGAAGGGCAGTTTCATGTGTGCCCATGGGGTCATGGTAAGAGTTGTCATGTAAGGCCTTGCAGGGATCTTAAGGGAGTAAAATAAGAGGTGTGTTTTGTTTTTTTTTCTCAGCTGCTTGCTTTTCCAGCATTTTCCTGTTTGTGATCAGTGGTGTGGGAAGGTGTGAGGACAAAGGGAGATGTGGCAGTAACTGCAGATTTTGCTGAAAGAGCACATGTGCTGGAGCTGGTGGTGGTGGTTGCTGTGGGGTTCATCTGTGTGTGCTGCAGGGAGTGATGAAACAACCGCGCTGTTTTCTTGATTTAAAGTGAATCAGTGCTTGAGCTGACTTGCTAATTCTGTAAGCAGTTCTTGTTTTCTGTGTGTGCACACGCTTATACACTTGCAGAGACACATATGAATGGTTCTGTGCTTAATGTATGTATGTGCATGCTGTATCTGAAAAATTTTTACTAGCTGGCTGCTAGCAGCATGCTTGAAGTGTCTGTAAACTTTCTGCAACACTGCCAGTTCTTCACACAGTGAAACAGGGCTGCGTGGTGTCTGTACCCTAACCTGTTCCTAGCAGTTAGTTTAGGTTTAATAAATAGAAACATTCAGGTAGTTTAGTTTTCACCCCGTGGGAATAACACTGATTATTTAATTTGGGAAGAAGAGTTCTTTCTTTTGATGAGGCAGATGTTTGGACTCAGCAGTTTCTTCTGTGCAGTCCTGCAGGTCTGGACTGTGTTAGCTTTTTTAAACCCATTTTAACAAGGTTTCACGTAAGGTTCCATGTGGGTTCTCGGATCTGAATCTCACAAAGCATCGCTTGCCTGACAAAATGAGAGGCTGATCCTCTGCTAAGACCTCCTCTATGAAGAATGTTAGCAACGGGTCGTGTTGAACACTGTAACTTCAGTAAGGCTGGTAAACACCATAGCTGTCCCCTCATGTACTTAATCAGCCATTTCATTGTAGTCCTAACAGTCTGTTAATATATTCCTGTAAGATTGTTTACGATTTAAGAGTAGTCTTAGATTTGAGATTATTGTGATTCAGTGAGCATAAACTTCAAATACATCGTTACAATGTATTAGCTGACAAGATTTTCAGTGATCAAGATGAGTGTAATGTGTGATGTTGAACGTTTAACTGACGGAGTTTGGCAGGTGCTATGTTATTGTGCCAGTTGGCACACTGGATCATTAATGGAAGGGCAGCTTTCACCTGGTAAGCTAGTGGTTAGTATGGATGCCTAAAATGCGCGGTATACAGTATTAGAGTGAAGCCTGGTTTTGCTGTGTTTGAGAGTAGAATTGGAGTTTTGGTTCTGGATTTTACTTCATTTGAGATAAATATAGAGAATTAATTAATTCTTTAAGTTTCACAGCAGTAATCAGAGGTCCAGTATGAGGGAGAGACCAGACGTTTCCATTGGTAACATGAAAAAGCCTTCTGAGCGTTTTTCCGATTTAGCCACCCTTATGGTCAAATTTTTGTTTGCTGTGTATATTTGAAAATAAAATTGCTTAAGATTCCCTTCACTTCCCCTTATATAGAAATTTGACCACAAAGAATGTTTTTGTGCCTGGAAGTGTCATTGGGTAAGTGATTTTATTTAAAAATGTGTGTGTGATTATTCTATGAGTACCCTTGCTATCTGAATTAAGTCTGTAATCGTGCCGGTTATTCTTATTCTAGTTGTGCCTATTTATATGTATGTATTTTTTCTGAATGAGATACAATTTAATTGGATCTGTGGAATTATATATTCACATATGTCCATATTGTGTGTATCCTTTAGCATATAATAATTAATATATATCCAAGAAGATTAAATCTGATTTCCTGATATTAGGTAGATAAATATTTATAAATACTTACCTTTGTTCAGTACTCAGGAATATGCTTTTAATTATTTGTGCTTTATTTCAAGATTGACAGTTCTTTTAGATAAGAGTATTACTGTTGTGGTCAATAGCTTTGTTGATTCAGAACTGCAGTATGGAGTGTTGGGGAGTTTTTTTGGTGGTTTTTGTTTGGGTTCTTCTATTATTTTCATTAACACTTTGTAATTCTGGAATGAATTATTTGATCCAGGTGGGTAGAGGCAGCTTCGTTGTAGTACCACATACTCAGACTTTTTTGCAGTCCAGTCTTTTGGTTTCTGGAGGAAGCTTAAGGTATGTTACATACGTGAAGTCCTAAGCCAATTTGGAACCGCATCTGTCTGCTTAATCCAGTTTGGAAAAAGTCACTCCAGACAGTGCTGTTGCTGGGTTAGCTGAGATCCTTGAGATTCATCCTTCCAACTAAGAAGGATGGTGTTGGCTGGTTCTCTTCTCTGGAAAACTTCTGTTCTTTGGGTCCTGACATAAAGTGCTTTTTCAGGCACACCTGTATGTATGGATATTAGTGGAGGCCCAAGCAGCTGCAAGTAGGACTTTGTACATTACACAGATACAGTGGGACTTCAATCACCAGTTATGAGACTAATTGATGAGCAGTGGAAAGTGAAGAAGCACCATTTTTCAGTCAGTTGATAGCCTGGATTTCTTATTTTAAAATACATTACAGTAACCTGCAGTTTCTGGATGAATACTGCCTAGCATGGACTTAATATAAAACCTAGTTCATCATAAATGACAAATACACATTTTTTCCTACTTTTCTTGAGTTGATTGGAAGTGGAGATAAAGACTTGGCATGGATTTAGCAATACTCTGTTATAATTGTCCACAGTTGGTACCTGAAAGCTCCTAAGATGATCTTGTTTCTGAAGTTCTTTTCTCTGAGAAAGAACACTGAAATCTCTTGCATTGTTGATGGGGGTTTTTGTTTAATTTTATTTATTTATTTGCATAAATACATTTGCTTTGCAGGAATTCTGTTTTCATCATGTTGTCTCACCAGTGCTGGCTGAGCTGAAACTTCCTGCATCTCGGGGAGAGCATGTATAAAAGGAATGACTTCATGGCCAATGTGATGGTCACCTCCGCCACTCCAGAGGTACAGTTCCTTGGGTTTTGTTAGCTTCTGTATCAAAATGGAAATTTTGGCTTGATTCACCTTTCCACTACTGGTCATATCAGTCCTTTTTCTTACGAATGACATAATATTTGACAGCAGAGTAATTTTAGAACACTCCATTGGTTCTCAGTGTTCACAATCATTTTTTTATTGATAATGATGATGATGATTAATCATTCAGAATAGTTTTAAATAGCATTTTTGACCTGTTTGCTCTCTAACTTAACAGCAGCTGTTTATTATTGTTGAGTTAAAAGTAATGTAATGTACCATCGAAATGGAGCCAGTCAGAAATACTCCAGGTGATTTTTTTTGGAATTTACTAGTCTACTTGTTAGAAAGTGCTCTGTAAGATTTTGTTCATTTTAACCCTTTGTATCCTTTGGAGACCAGGCAACTTTGTGCTGCTTCCAAAAACTGCCTAGTTCTGTGTTGAGCTGCTGTGCACAGCCACCAGCCTGTTTTTGCCTGTCCAGGACAGCCAGCTGAAGACTGCTTGGGAATTAGTTACCCTACTGAGTTCTTCTGTTTTTTTGCTTTCATGTAATATTATGATGAAATATTATAAATCAGCTACAGTAAAGCTTGCCCAGTAAAGCACACATTTTAAGTCTATGATTGGAGGTACTTTCTGCTTTTTTAAAAGGTAACAGTTCTTCCCTGCTTGAAAAATTCTGCTTCATCTCTTAAAACAGCCGAAGAGCTGTGTGAAGCAAGTTTTTCCATTGTAGTGGTGCCTTTTGCACACACAACTTGATCCTGCCAAAGCAGTTATCCTCATTTTCATGAAACAAATCAGCTGTTTCAGTAGTGAGCTGATTTTTAAAAATCTTGCAACAAAAGTACATAATACAGCTGTGCCCTGCAGAAGGTCATTTTCTCAAACGTAGTATAAATGCCCTCAGACTAAGAAAAATAGTTTTTCATTCTTTCAAGATAGGGGGGACATTTTGAATTGAGTATGTAAACACACAGTTTTGAAATTCCTCTTCAAAATATTTATTAAAAAAAAAAGGGGACTTTTCTCACACTGTTTTCTCAGAACAGAAATATCTGTCATAGATCAGAGCATAAGAAGTCTCCAGGGTCAAACTGAAGATTCTTCTAGTCCGTTATTCTGCCTCTGATGTGGCCAACAGCAAATGCCTGAAGAGGGGCACGAGAGCAGTGCAAGCACAGGAAACATCCCACCGGTACCGTCCTGGCCCACAGCTGTTTGCAACCCAGGGATTTGCTATCTTGCAATGTATTTGTGTTCCGTAAATTTACCTAGGCCCCTGTTTGAATGTGTGTAAACTTTGAGTTTATACAGAATCCCTTAACAAGCTGTTTTTCAGCTTAACTATATGCTGTATAAAGACCTTTACCCTCTTACTAATGTGAAATTGGTCTCTAATTTTAACTAAATACCCCTTCTCCTGCTGTTAGGTGAGGCAAAGAGAGACCATTCCTGTCTTTCCTCTGCTTGCTTTGTTGGTTATTATACTTCCTCCCCACAACCCACTACCTCTTTTCCAGGTTGAAGATTTCTGGCATAGCCAGTGTTTCTTTGTAAAGAAGCCCTTCCATACCTGTGGTCATCCTTGTTGCCTCATTCTGAAACTTTTCTAGTTCTTTGGTTTCCATCTTAATAATAAATACTGCATATGTATTCCAAGTTCAGGTGCACCATGGACTTATAAAGGGGTGTGTTCACACTCCATTATATATTTTCTCTTTTCCTTTTCCAGACCCTCCCAAGTGTTGTGAAGTCCCTTTTCAGTTTTTGCCAGGTTTTTGGTTTTTGTTTTGCCATTTTGACTAAATAAAATGAAGATCACATTTTCACCTCGTTGTTCACCGCCTTTCCAGGTTGTTGAATATACGATAATCATCACTTATCTAAGCTTAATTATCTGCTGATTCACATATTCTCAGTGATTGTAACAACTGTCTTGTAATTTATTATTTATCATTGCAAGGATAGGTGCTATGCTAGGGCTGCATAGTTTCCTTAATGTCTTTGGGGTGAGGAACCATGTCAGAAATCTTTTGGAAGTCTGGCAAGACTGTATGAATCATGTTTCTTTATCCATGTGTCTGTAGATACTGAGACAGTCTTTCTGTTTCTAAACAAACTTGTCACTTTCCTGATACAGCATAACTACATGTATTTCTACTAATCCCCCTTTATTCTTTTCTTGGGTTTGCCCAGTACAAATACCAGGCTTCCTAATCAGTAGTCCCCCAGATACTTTGTATGGAAAGAAAGAAAGAATCGGCATCTGTTTTATCTCCCTCCAGTTCTTTGCTACCAAGTCAGTTTTAAGTGAGAATTACATGTCACAGTGAGTTAAGATGCCAAAACATCATGTTTTGACAACAGTGTTTTTCTAGCAAATAACCTCAGTGAAGTAAGGGCTTAAGATTTTATGTGCGTCTATTTTTATTCAGTATGTAATTTTAAGATAAGAAATAGAAAAATAATGCTATTATTATTAAATCACATTATTCTTGAAGAAAGGAGAATGAGCCACAAGTGCCTGCATCTGAGCCCAAGGGCAGAAACTTTAAGGCAAGGCACCAGTTTTTAAGGCAAGACACAGTACTATTCTGAAGTACCCTGGAGCTAACATTGTGTTAAATTTCAGGACATGTGAGTTTTTCCTTTTTATAATGTTATGGATAGAGCGACATGATTTGGATCTACCCACTCTACACTCACCTTGCATATTTAATTAAAATTTTCTATTTAATATGAATCTTCAAAATCCCAACACATCTTTTTTTTCTCTGACAACTCTCTAGTCTGGTTTTAGAAATGGCTTTCTAAAGCTGGAAATTTCACAGAGTTAAAATTGTATGTTGCTGTAGTCTTTGGGAGAAGAAAGTTAGTTGGAAACGTTTGTGAACAATGCTAAACTGAATTTTATGATTCATTGAAGCTTTTGAAGTTTATGCATTTTCTTGTCATTTGTTAATATTTGCATATATTTATTTTCTGAATTTGACATGAAATTCATCATTCTGCAGGTAAGCCTACCGTTTTTTTCTTTGTAGGGTAGTAGCAGCTCAGATTCTCTGGAAGGGCGAAGTTCAGATTATGCCAATAAAAGCTATGATGCAGTTGTATTTGATGTGTTGAAAGTAACTCCTGAGGAGTTTGCTGTAAGTAGAAATGTTATTTTTGCCTATAATCTTGTATAATATTCAGGGCTTGCAGGATATTAAAGAATACATAAAACTTATTTATTAAAATAGAAAAACTTTTAAGATGAGCTTCCAGTGTTCTTGAAAACAAATTTCTTATTATAAGAACTTTTAATGAAGTAAACATGTCTTGGGATTTAATCATTTGGTACTGACCTAACACAGTGTATTTGTTTTTCTGTGTAAAGCCGTTTGAAGTTCGTTTAGTGTTTTAGAAGATGCTAGCATAGGTTTAAAGGTGTTATCCACAGTCGGTGATTCTTTCTTTTTTTTCCTTTTTTAAATTGAAACCACAAATTCTCATCTTTTCTGCTGAAATGTCAGTTTCTCAGAAAAATCAGTTTTTTAAAAGCAGGAATGAAGGTTGTAGTGAGAAACTATTTGCATTCCTTAATAACGCATTTTCAGTACTGGATCCAAGTTAAGGTCACTTTCAACTTAAGTGTGTTGTGTTCCTTTTTAAAAATTAGCAGCAGCTGAGGAGAAATTCCCTGGTGGTAATAACATACATAATGAAAAGACCAACAGCTTGTCAATACTACTGAATTTTGTTTTCACCATTTTGGTGGTATTGATTGAACCTGTGTGTTGTTGAAATGATTACTAATTCTTGCTGAAAACTTTATTAATGTCACGTAGTATGGCTTATAGTCAACTTTTTGGACCCTCTCTTGTGCATCTTAGTAGGAGACAAGAAGTTGCAAACATGTATGTAACTAGTTTTTCTAGGACCAGAACGAGATCCTAGTGAGTCTGAGTTTGGCAATATCCGAACATTCTTCTGAAGTATAAATCACAAAACTGTTGGCTGCAAAGAGTGATCATCTAGGGCTTTGTGGCAAAATCTTTGACTTAGCATAATATAAAAGCAAGAGATAGTGTAAATCAGCAATTTACAGAAGAAAATTTTTTTCAGGTCTGTCAAATTTTATGAACCTCTAACTAATAGGCTCATGTCTGAGGAATCATAGTAAATAGTAGAAACCTAATTAAAGTTACATTTAAATAGATAGTTATTCTTAATTAGTGGAGTCAAATGAGCATTTTGAGAGGGGATTAGCAAGTTTTTGCTGTTTAGGGTTTAGTGTAACAAAGTGGCCAACAGAGAAGATTTTCTGGGGAAAGATCCAAAGAAGTGTTCTTTGACGCTTTCTTTAATGCATTCAGTCATGTAAATTACAAAGTTAAAAGCTTTCTAGGTTTATACACTAACGTATAATTGAAGTACTTATTGGTTAGACATAATTTACATAACTACCAAATACATAATGTCATTTGATCACTTGAAGCAATTCAAGTATCTTATCACTGAGATGCTAAAAATGTTCTGTAAGCTTTTTTTTTTCCTTCAAAATCATTGGCTTTGAAACCATTATAATGTCTTATCAGGACATGCTCATCAGAGACTAAAAATCTCTGTATTTAAAGCATCTTCCAATCATGACTAATTAGCACATCATGGTGCTTTATTGCCTTTCAACTCAGTGCATGTGAAATGTTTGCTGTTTTCTGTGTGAAAGGCAAATTCTTCTTCCTGCCATCGCTGTTTGGGTCCTTCATTGACTTGACACAAAGACTCCCAAACGTGGGTTTTTCCTCAAAAGCTTCACTTGGTTACAGCTGGTAACGGTAGGAGCATATGGTGACATGTGGTGCTCGGGGTGATGGAGAATCCTGCTTGTGGTGTGTTAGCCTGGACAGGGCAGGCTGGGTTCGCTGCCAGTCACTTCTGGTCTATGGAGAACATGTGACTGTGGTTTGTAGTTACTGAAGGGTAGGTGTAAATACATGATTGTTAACTCTTTGTATTACATTATTTTAAATTGTATCATTATTGCAGAGCCAGATTACATTGATGGATGTGCCAGTATTTAAAGCTATACAGCCTGAGGTAGGTTTTCTTTAACTATCTGCTTGCCTTCTGGAATTCAGTGCCTGAGGAAATGTAGCCATTTAAGTAACGGGTTTTTTCATTCAGAAATGCTCAACTTCTTGCACTGCACTAATATTCTTCTAGGCGTATTCCTTGTTAGCACTGTGAATCTGTAACCCAGCCTGATTTACTTTGATTTGTCATCTATTGCCAAAAGAGATGACTACGTTTTTTTCTGGAAATCTTCAGTCCTGCTTTGTGTTGAGTGTTTCTTCAGGATAAATTTATCAAATGTCAAAATTCTCTACTCTGCCTTCTGCTCCTGTTTTTTCAATTCACACCTGATTTCAGAGTTTGACTTCTGCCTCTAGTTGTAGCCTGTATTTTAGGTTGTATCAGCTGTTTGGTAAATTTTTTAATTTGTACTCTCATGTCTAAGATCCAGTTCTGAGAGAGTAAATCAGCCCAAACCCTTAAAAGTTAATGTATTAGTGTCCTTTATTTTTTTAACCTTTTAAGAAAGGCACAGAGAGAAACTTGAGGCCCGTTGAGAAAAAGCAATGAAAGTTAACATAGATATTTGAAAATCAGAACCAAGAATTTTATAAATGAATGATGGTAGATAGCAGAATGTTAAAATTGCATAAAAGTTATATGTTATCACATAGTATTTTGAGAAAATAATCTTATTTTCTGCAAAAGGTACAAGAATTGCATGTTTCCAGATTCATGTTCTTTAATATAACGACATACCCTTAGATCCATTAAGCTTTATTGTCTTTATTTTGTGCCTAGGTGAAGTATCATGAATACATAAAGGACAAAAAACCCACCTATAATGTTAGCAGAACTGAATTTTTGGCATCAGAAAGGGCAGTCCAGTTTGGAAGGTGCTCATCCGTCTAATCTGGTCACTAACAAAACAATTCATCGTATGTTACAGTGGTTCAGAGAGATTAATTTTTCTTTCCTGTACTTTCTCAAAATAGAAGGCTTCTAATCTATCTGCTGTTTGGCCTTCCTGTCAGATTAATTTATATTTTTTTCAAGAACACCAAGACAGTTTTGTAGGTGAAAACACTTTCATGCTTCTGAAATTACATGTGTTCTCCAGGCAGTCAGGAAGTCTGTTTTTTACTGAAAGAAAAAAAATGGCAAATGAGCAATGCAATAAAAAAATAGCAGTACCTGTAGAAAAATCTGTTAATGCAAATATATCAGTATTTGCAAATAGATACATAGATGCTTTTTTATGAGAAAATTTTGTGAAGAAAAACATCAGTTAGACCAAAGTGAAGGTCTCGCCAAAACCAGAGGTAATGTGATACCCTGAGGAGATGAATTAATACAAAATAAACCACAAAACTTAGATGTTCATATTTAAAATGAATTTCGCATTTGCTTTAATTGCTATGAAATATGTGCCATAGAATTTTGTACAAAAAAACCCTCCAAACCCAAAATTCATTTGCTGTTCTTTTCCTTTGTCATTGCTTCATTTTGTCTTTTAGAAATTAAATTTCCTGAAATACTACTCTGATGGATTGGCAGAGAGATGTAACTTGGTGAGAAATGACCAGAAAAAACCTTAACATTGGATGTTCAGTTTCTGTCAGAATACAAGTCTATGTAGAAGTAGTAGTTGCCACAAAGTTATTAGTTTGAAATTGTGTTTTCCAACTTTAGTCTTGCTGGAATTGCCAATATAATTAGTTTTTGCAAACAAACAATTAAAACAACTGCTCTTGTCCTGAAATTCTGCTAGCTGTAGGACTAGGGTTTAAAGCAAGATATAGCCTGTGTATTTGTCATCTACCTGACTCTTGTTACTAGGTAAGGTACTAGGCTAAGATGGTTAAAATTTTCCAGTCGGATCATGTATTAATGTGTTGTCTGTATTTGCCTGCATTTGTGTGAGGCCCCATAGCTGTTTAAATGAAGTTGGTGTGTTCGTTGTCCCGTGTCCATAAGCGTGGATGCCCTGTGCAGGGCTGCCCTGGGCCCTGCAGTGGCATGCAGGTGTCGCTGGCTCTCGCGCTGCCAGGCAGCTGCCCACCCTTGTACCCTGGGATGCACTTTGTCAGAGCTGCCCTTTGGTGTCCGTGTGCTGCATGGAAGAAGTAAAGGCCAATATTCTGACTAAAACTGGTGTTGTGTGATACTTGGTTTATTATGTCGCTGGGTATGATGAAGGCAGAGTTCAGTCCCTACTTCTTCTTTTGTATTTGCTTGTGCAAGGTGGTCGCAGTTTCTCTGTGGGATCAGCTTTTGTACGCAGGAATGATGGTGGACATGTAGCTGGCTGTGAGAGGGAGCGCTTCCAGTTTCCTGGGCTAGAAAGGGGGGCGAGAAGGAAGCCTGGAGCGGCTGAAATGCTTTGCTAGGTGCCATGTGGCTAAGCTTCGGGGCAGAGCTCTGCACAGAGGAGGTTGCCTTCAGCAGCAGCCACTGGGATGGCTGCTTTGGTGAGCTACCTGTTGAATTTTGGGTTTGGAGGTAGAGTGTTACATTGCTTTTTCTTCAAGTTTTAGCCTTTAACATGAACTTATGCATGGAAAGATTTTAAAGTTCAGGTTGCTAGGTCTTATCTCAAACACACAAACATCCTTTAAACCTAGCATTTGCTGAGGCTTTTTTTTTTGCTTGAGCTATTACTAAAAAACCATATTTGCATGTTACTTCGAAGGGTTCAGTAAGAGGACATCTGATTAACAATTTTTTGTTCTCTGGCAGAAATAAATATGCTTATTTCTGCATAACTTTATTTAGGTTTTTTTCAAAGTCCTGGAAATTGCAATCTCCACACATTTCAAGGTTTTCTTGCATGCTTGATTGGAAAGTTTCTTGTGACTCTGTGCACTGAGGAAATTGCCTGCTTCCTTCTGTACAAAAAGATGATGTGTAATTCCAGAACACAGTACATTTCAACAGCGTAAGAAAAATTTGTCAGAGGCACATTGGATCATTTACTCTTATCAACTTTCCTATTCTGTCCCAATTTTAAACCTAGTCAAACGATTTTACCAGGCACAGGATTTTCCATTGTTGCTCACTAGGCCTCTGGCAACTGCTTAAAATCCTTAGATTGCCGACCTCTTCCACTTTTCTGAGAAGTGTAAATTTTGCTGTCCCTAGTAGAGTGACTGAGATTTTTCCACATAAACATGTAATTTCCAGACTCTTAAGACCAGATGTGCACAAATCATGTGGAGAATCTGTGTCTTGACAGATGTGAATTGGCATTTTTATCTGCAGAAGGCTTAAATGCTGGAAGATTGGGATACAAAATATGTTTGGAACTGGAAATGCTTTTCTTGTGCTCACGGAAGAACATGCAGACCTCTGTATCCTGAGAGTGTATTTCATTTATCAGACTGTAGAAAGTGCTTTTCAGAGGCAAAATTCTTTTTGGCTGATTCTGCCTTTTCGTGTGAAGATGTCTAAAGTTAATAGCATACATTTGGAAAGTTGAACAACATTTTGATTGAAATTTGTGGTTCTAAAAACAGAAGAGTGATTTAGAACTGGTGTTACAGAGAACTCATTTCAAGTATGTATGTATACACCACTTGTCAGATCTGAATATAAAGACTGTATAGATATGTGGTAACTTGAATCTCTAATTAAAAAGAGCCAGGCTGTCTAAATATATTTGGAACTGCCTGAAATAACTATTGGAAAATGGACACTTTCCTTCTTGCTAAATCAAATTTGTAACTGTAATTACATATTTCTTTTGATGCATAATTTAATACAGTTTATTCAAGGAGAAAATCATTAACCTGCTTTTTAGCTCTTCTGTTTACTTTGTACGTCCCACAGGAATTTCTACTATTTATTTTGCAGTTCCAGCAAAAGATTATTTTTTGCCATGGAGCGCTGGGATTTTATTGTGCATTGAAATTGATTATTTGTGGTTATGGGCATACAACAGAAGTTGTGATTTTTCTTATTATTTTGAACTGGGTTGACTTGAAAGTAGTCACCATAATGAAAGAGCATTCAAGAATTTGTTTTATATACTGTGACTGAACTGTGCAACCTACTGACAACTTTTTGCTTTATTAGCATCAAAGTGCTAATCTGCATTCTTAAGTACATGCCACACTCCAGTCAGGTCTGGCTAAACATTTATGGCTTAAAAAACAGGCCAAAAAATAAAAATCAAAGTAAAACAGAGTTCTAACCCCAACCTTCTATGCACCAGAAGACCATCAGACTTAAGATGGTTACTGTGCAGCCTTTTTCAAATGATAAATTCTCTTAAGTCTTGACTATCACGTACAGAGATGTCAGCTTTTTTTTTAATTAGTTAGTAACTACTGTAAACAGTAATATTAAAATTGCATAATAGTGTTGTTCAAATGCTTTAGGTCTCACATTTTAATAAAAACAAATTAGGGATTGAATATGCCAAACCGTGGTGTATTCATGGGTGTTTTATTAAATGTAATAATGAGGATGACATTCAGGAATAATAGCTAGGTTCCCACCTCTAGTTGCACAGCTGAATTTTGTACACTTTGAACTACTTCAAATATCTCTCATGGATGTGTTTAGCTTTAGCTTCAGTTTTGAACCAGGTAAGATTATACACTAGCAAAGTCTTTACTGCAGTGTCTGCCAAGTTGCTTGTATGAGAGAACCCTGGCCTGAAATAATCAATGTAGAATGAAACTTCAGAGACATCAGTTATGGCTGATACAGTCCCTCTGTATCTGAATATTCATAATGATGCCTATTTTTTCTGGTATCAGGAGAATATACAGATTATATCAGGAAAACACAGAGGTGTTCAGTTAGACTAGTTGGCATTGAATTGGTGCCTTGGGTTGGTTTTAGTAGTTATCTGATAGGTGCTTCTGTCATTCTTTTACACTTTTAAATGTTTTTCAACATTACTAATTTTTAATAAATTTCTAAATGTGTTTTCTAGGAACTAGCCAGCTGTGGATGGAATAAGAAAGAAAAACATATCCTCGCTCCAAATATTGTTGCCTTTACTAGGAGGTTTAACCAGGTAAATTATTAGATTACTATGATGAGCAGGTACTGTTTGACAGTTGTCTTTGAGTATGAAGTTAAATAGAACTACTCCTGTGAATTAAAACATAATCTTCATTTTTAAAAACACACCTAAAATTTTAAAATGGCAGTTCCTGTTCTCATTTGCATTGTCTAAATTTTCTTGTTATTCCTCGAGACCGTTGGTTCCTAATTTTTGCTGATCTGTCATGGTACAACATTAGCAATTCTTTTCCTCCTTTTTCTATGTTTCACCTGCTCATTCAGTTATCTTTGTGTTACCTCACCTCTCTGCCTGCTTCTTACATCCAGTGGTAATGCTCTTCAGTAATTGCAGCTATATAGATGAGAATTCATGGGGTCAGAACTCTTCTTTCCTTACCCTGTTTCCTCCCTGGAGCATCATAAAAGTATACAAATATTTCATCTGATAAAGTAATTTTTTTGTAAATAAATTCAGTTATATGTGTTTACTTTATAGGTCAGTTTCTGGGTTGTACGAGAAATATTAACAGCACAGACCTTAAAAATAAGGGCAGAAATATTGAGCCATTTTGTGAAAATAGCTAAAGTAAGTGCAACTTTCTTGTACTATCATTCAAAATCTTATTTCCTTTTTGTTTGTTTCTGCACAACTCCTATGAACTGTTGTTGGATTACAGAGGGTAATGTTCTTTTTTAGCATATCTACAATGTTGTACCATGTGAATAAGATAAAGGTATGACATCTGTTGTTTGTACTCGGTGAAATAAAACTACCCACTTCAGTGTAAGTCCTCTTCTGCCTTTGCCTGACAAGTTTAAAAGTGGTTTGTCTTGTTGACGGCCAGCTATGTGTTGCCAACACTGAACATGGTTGTAAACTGTTCTGGTTTTTGTCTTCCCTCATTCAAACTTACCTTCTATGAAAAGAAATCTCTTGCTTCTAGAATGGCTATTGTGAGACTTGTATTCCTACCTGTAACATGTAGTTACTGGTATGAAGCACTGCTGTTAAAGCTCAGTTATTGTAGTGAGCTTGAACACTGCATTTTACAAGTCATTCTTAACTTTTAAAAAAATCTATTTATTTAAAAAAATATTTTTCTGCTTCATGACCTGAGATCATTCTGTTTTGTATGACCTTTTGTGACACTTACTAATACTAGTAAGACAACAGCACTTGGATCAAAGGCCTGAGTGCTAATCTTGTGTATGTGAAATTGTGTGTGTGGGTGGGTATTAGAATAACATTTCCCATGTAATAGTTATTTTTTTGTATTGTGAATATTTCCAATCAGTTTACTTGTCTGTATTGTGCTTATGCAGAATGAGTTCCTGGCACAAATGCCTAGTCCAGGTACTAGGAGAATGGTCAGCTTAAAGGTGCTAGGTTGCTCTTGGAAATAAGAGGGTTGTTTTTTGTGTTTGAGGTTGATTTCCGCCCCCCCTGTAAAAAGGAAAACACTGCCGCCTTTTTTTCTTTTTTCCCTTTACTACTTTTCCCTCTGTAAAATCGAGATACCCCTCAAATGTTCCTGAGCAATGAGTATATTGATTGCTCAAGAATGAATCCAGCCTCTTTTTAAGATTTATGAAGAAGCTACATGGCAACCGTTCTCAGTTTTCTATCTTTCTGGATCTATGTTGTGGAAACTTTATCATTTAAGACAACTTTATTCCACAGTATTACCTCTTTTGAGATCAGTGTGTTTTGAGTAATTGTCAACACAGAGTGAATTGAAAGTACGTTGAAGTGAGGAAAATTTGTCCTGTAAAACAGATTACAAATTAAAAAGTTGTATTAATTCTGAAAGGGTCATCAGCATACTTGGTTGATGGTTTTGGCTTGATTAAATTTTTAATTTCCATATTCTACTCATTTTCAAGAACAATGCATCACAGAATATTTTTGTACTTTCTATGTTCCTGAAGGAACAGCCTTAGAAAATAATAAATTAAAATTAAATACAATTTGTATGATCACAGCTGAAATGCCTGTTATTTTGAGGAGAATATTTGGAAAATTTATAACTGCTAAAGTGGTCTTAAGAATTTTGCACATTGATAGCATTGGGTAGTTGGTGTTTTCTGCAGTCATTGATGAAAACTTTGTATTTTATTAATGCAACTTTGAGATTAATGTAGCTTCCCTTTTTGATGTGCTAAAAGTTGTTATTCACTTTTTTCAGAAGCTTCTAGAACTGAATAACCTTCATTCTCTCATGTCCGTGGTATCAGCCCTGCAAAGTGCACCGATCTTCAGACTGACCAAAACCTGGGCCGTAAGTTATTTCTTGGCCATTGTCTTTTCTGTCTTGTTTGAATTCTGAGGCTTTCCTGAACTCTTCTGAATTGTCAAATTGCATGCTGTGGAAGAGGATTCTTTATGTCCTTGTTTTTGTGGTATCATCATAGCAGAAGTAGTGATCTGTTACATGTTTTGTGAAAGCAGAGTTTAAATGTCTGCCTATTTTTTTTCCTGTAAGAAGTTTCCTGGTTTTCTGTCTGTTCTAGAAGCCACTGATTATATGCTCAAGAGGACTTTAGTTGATGAGTAATCTTAGAAGACCCTCCTAAAGAGTGTGTATCAGTAGCCCATTATCCAAATCATCGTGTGTGTCATTAATACATTCCCTAAAGGGAAGGAAGAAAAAAGGTCTATTACAAATAGAGGAGCATTAATTTTGTGATTATTGTACAATGCATTTCAGTTTTCATTTTTTTTTTAAATAAAAAGCATTGATAATTTCTTTTTCAGAAATTTTTTCTCTTAAGGGCAGAATATCTTATTTAAATGTACTGTAGGTTTTGCTATGTCTTTGAAGTGGAATACACAATTACAGTGCAGTCCTGCCATAATCTTTAAATATACAAAGGATTTGGTAATTCTTGTTAATTTAGTTTTTCACCCAAGGATCACATTAACTGTTCAGATCTGATAAATAAAGGTAGCTATACTTAACACTTACCTAAGTTTGTTATGTCTTTAAAATGCCTGTAGCTTTGTAATGGTTTGATTGCTCAGAATTAGGCTATAGTCTAGTGAAAACGTAAGTGCCTGCTGTTTTGAGCAGCTTGATGAAGTTGGAACTTAAATAGGGAAAACTAAGCGTGTGAATCATCTGAATTGGACCTGAAGAGGCATGAGGCTCTTTGTCAGCACAGTAGCTGAAAAACACCACACCGTGCAGTTAGGGCCTCAAGGAATTTTCAGGGCTGTTTAGAAAGAAAACAGCCAAATTATTCTGAAATCTTTTCACTCTTGGACCTCTTGCATTACTTTTTATTTAACTGTGCTGCGGTGAGCACTGCCCCGGCCTGCAGGGGCCTGGGGGCTCCCCTCGCAGCTGCCTGCGGGGACCCCAGCCCAGCCCCGCGTGGAGGGAAGCAGTGAACTCCTGCCTACCCGCTGCCATCTTCATACAACAAGGGCAGGCGCACAGCTCTCCAGAGACAGAACAGCCAGGCTTACAGCCCTGTGCTACAAGCGGTGGAATTTCACAGAGTAAGAGCTGTGTTAAGAAATGTGCTGTGGAACAGCTGCCTGTTGTCAGAAAGTACAACTGCAAGACCCAGCGTATGGGGCTGTAATTCTCCACTCTATTCTGACTCAGTTGGCTTTTAAAATCATCTTTAAAGCATCGATGGTGTTTCTGAAAACAGCTGAAATAGGGAATATGTTTCTGTAGCTACAGTTGCATATTTCATGTTTACTTTTCAATCCTCTGTCACTTTAGGATCTTTCGCATTGCTAAATATTTTTCTGGTTTTTCTGTAGTAAGTCCAGTAATAGAAAAGAGATTTTAGTACCATAGAGATTTCCTTTCCTTACGCTTTTTCCCAAAATGTTTTGTCATAATATAATAAGGCATTGTTGAAATGGCACAATTTGCATTTAGAGTGTTTTCCATTGATATTTCTACCTTCAAATTAAAAGAATTTTGAGCAATTCTGATAAACTATGAGAATGTTAGTGACTGTATAATAACATCTGTTTTTCCCTCTAAAAATGTAATATTGCTGAGGTTATTCAAAACTCTGAGGTAGTGATATATGAATAATTGATAAACCCTTCAGAAATAATTGTATTTGTTCATATCTGAAGACATGCTGAATTGCTGTTTGGTTTTTTTTTTAACAGGCAGCACATTTGCAAATATTGTGCTGTTTGGGTAGTGATGATGAATATAATCATGACTATGCTTTTTTTTTTACTGTGGTAAAAATTATTCCACACATTTTATTATTTATTGTTGTCTTTGTGTGGATTTGCCTTTTAACATTTTATGATCTTCATTTTTTCTGTGTAGCTTTTGAATCGCAAAGACAAGACCACCTTTGAGAAGTTAGACTATTTACTGTCTAAGGAAGATAATTATAAAAGGACACGGGAGTACATCAGAAGCTTAAAAATGGTTCCTACGATTCCATATTTAGGTGAGTGTGAAGAATTACTTTACTTATCTGCAGCTCATTTTTACCAGCAAGCACTAATGTAATATAATGTTGTGTGCCTGAGGAACACTGTATAGAAGGTATGGTTCACTTCATTTCCTAATTATAAAAATTAGACCTGGTGGAGATTTTTAAGCTATATGCTGTGTAGGATCTGTGACTTTTTGGCACTACTGACATCTGAAACTACAAGTTTGTCTTTTGGTGTCTTCAGAATTTGCAAGAGCATTGGGTTTCAGAAGTGTCTTGAGTGTGATTTAAGACCTCAGTCATGTAGCTTTCATTTTTGCAGGGTTGTTTTTTCAGGTACCTCATAACTTGGTATCTTAAGCTGTAGTTGGTTTGTGTCAGTTTCTTGTAAGTACTTTGAAAACAGATACAAACTGAGTAGTCAATTCAGTTGATTGACTTGTCTTTCCAGTATTATTCATGTAGACACACTAGATCATTATTTCCCCAGCAGCACTTTTAACTCTCAGTTCCTGCCTGTTACTAACTGTGCTAGCATTTCTGAGAAAAGCTGCAAGAGCCAGATTCCTACTAAACAAGGCCATTCAGACACTGGAATATCTTTCTAGTGATGTGGCCTTTAAAAGAAGGACTTAACCTAAGAAGGTATTTAATTATGTTTTCTTTAAGCGATATATTAGAAACAATAAGATAATTTATTGTAATTATTTTCTAGTGCCAAGAAAAGACAAATACAGTGATTTTTCTATAGCAGTTCATGTATGTGAATTACGGTCCTGTTTTGAACATTCTGTAAATATGACTTCCAGAAAAAAATATATTTTAGAAAAATCAAACTAAGTCTGGAATTTTCATCACAGATACTCAGCAAAATTCACTAATGTTTGATAAAGTTATAAGCAACAGAATACACCATAAAGAGACATCTTAAACATTTTAAAGTATTGGTGTAACCACAAACTCCACTTCTAATGCAACTTTCTCCCTTGTCCAAGGGATGTGGGATCTAAAAACCTTGTGCTTCAGCCACATGAACTCCACAAAATCAGATGTGAAATACACCTTTACCTGAAGTACTAGGAATGGTTGTTTTCCTGACATAGGAATTCCAGCTAATGATCTACAATTACAGCCGCATGTATGACAATAAAATTTAAGTATTCTAGGAACGATACATGACAGTTTTTAGAGAACTGTGTTGTATTCTTAGGAGGCTTCTCATAATTCTGTTACTTCTTACTTAACCTGACATATTCACATAATTTCAGAAAGATGCATGAGGAAAACTCTGCATAGGCTTTTTAGCAACTCAAGCTTATTTGTGGTCCTAAAATGTCCAAGGGACTACAAAAAAAACCCTTGATGTGGATGTGTAAGCGCTCAAACCAGTCAGTAGCTTAATCTAGTTAGCAGTAGGCTTTTTAGAATCTTAATTCCTTTGCCTTTTTCACTGTTTTATTCTGTTGGTTTAACACACATACTTCAGAAGAAAAGCCTGACACATGGTATTGCATTTGGTTTTAATGGTTAGGAGATAGTTGTTTAGTGGTTTTGGTTGTTGTGGGGTTTTTTTGTTGTGTCCCCCCTCCTCCCCAAAACAAGGGCTGTAGATCTGTAAAGCTGAGACCCTTTCTTTGCAGAACTGCTTTCGTTCTGTTCTTTTCCAGCAGTCTGTTGGTAAACAGATGTGCTGAGTCATGTTGACAAATGCGTTGTCCTGGACAGTCTAATTTAAAAAGCTGAAAAGGCAGTATACTAGGTTAGGACGCAGAGGATATGAACAATAGCTGGGAATATTTTACTTACTGTATTTGTATTTAGGAAGTGGAAGACTGGCATAAATTCAGGACTGTAAAATTTTCATGCATTTGTGTACCTTTTGTGTATGGCTGTCCTGCCAGTAGTCTGTTAAGCTGTCTTCATCCTTTGAAGGAATGAACTTTGAGTTCAAGTTCAGTTTGATTTTGGTCAAAGTTAAAATCATAAAATACTATATCTTTTCTGCTAATCTTCTCTTCGAGGTTGTTTGCATAGGTCTGAAAAGGCTATGTCTGCATGACATACCAGAGCTTACCTCCATTTATTTCAAGCATGTTCAGAATTGTTATCTGGACAGACTGCTCGTATCATGCAACCTCTTTTCATTAAGCCTTCCTGTGTGACAACAGTTTTGTTAGTCCTTCCAGTTGATGATTGCTTTTGTATCGGTTTAGTGTATGCTACTTCTTGTCTGGATTTTTTTGGCTGAAAATAGTTGTCTTGGTAGCTTTAATGATCACTGGAAGCAGAATTTTGTTTCTTCCCTGTGGGGCTTTCTTACTAAATGTGCATAAAATGTACCTTATTCTGTATCTGCATCTGTAATGAATAATGCCTATGTCAGGAGAGCATCTCTAGCTGGAAGTTGGAGGGGAACCAAGGTCCTGTTTTTTCTGGTGAACTTTAATGAATTTATTTAGTGATAGAGACTGAGCTGGTAGTGATGCTGACATAGTGATGCTGGAGCTAAAAAGGGTACGGTTTTAAATCACTATACCTGGATAACTAGAGCTCAAGACTTCTGCATAGGCTTCCTGGGCCAGAATTGCTGTCCTTCTGTTAGTGAGTGTCAATGCCTCAATGGATTTCTCTTCCATGAGTTTATGCACTCTCTCTTTAAACACATGCAGACTCCTTGCATCCACAGCACCCAGCTGTGTCCAGTACCATTTGGTTTTTTCCTCGATCTAAAAGTGGCATTTTCTACCTTCACTAGATAAACCCTGCGTTGTTCTCAATGCAATTTCTTGAGGCTACTCCTGACATTATAGACTTCAGTCATTATCTGTTGTCTTCACACTAAATCTTCAGTACCTCTCTTCCAAAAGGAGGAGTCCTTAGATTACTTGATCGTGCCTTGTGCAGATGCCACTTGACATCACTGACAACCTTGTGGCAGCATTTCAGTTCTACATCCTTTTTAGGGGAAGAGAGTGCACATGGACTGCGTGCAAAATTCAAGATAAAGTGCATGTTGGATTTATGTAGTGACTTCAGAAAGTTTTTTGTGTTTAATAATTCCCAACGTTCTGTTAGCTCAAAGTTTAGTAGCAATCAAAAAAGCAAGTTGTTTTCAGGAACTGTTTATTATAATCCCAAGTTCTTCCCTTTATTGGGAATTATTTGCTCTTTCTGTTTTATGTGGAAAGTAGGGTTTTCCCCGCCCAGCCCCATGTATCACTGTCTAGATATTTTTTTTTATCTTCTGTCATATTGCCCAAGCAGTTTGTCTCATAAATCCCTCTGTAGTTCCTGTCAGTCAGCCCTTCTCTTTGCTCTGTAATTAACAATTGCCTCAATCAGTTAATATCAGCAGATTTTTGTTCCATTGTTCACTCCCATTTTCAGGTCACTTATGAATATGTTGAACAGCATGAGTCCCAGCACAAATTCCTGTGAATAATAGTCAGCCCTGCTTATGTAAAATACTTCTTATTAAATAAATTTGACAGCCATTCCTAATGGCCATACTTAAAATGTGTTGAAAAAAATGGTATGAGTTATAGAAACTTCTTTGAAAATATTTTCAGGTTTGAAGGAATGTTTAGCTTATCAAAAGAGAATATTAAAAGGGGACTTGTTTCAGTGAATAATTATCTTCTGGAGGGACACAATATTAGGTATGGAAGAGCTTCTTTAATGTGCTTAAATGAACAAGTGGACTGATCTAGATTAGGAGTAAATAGTGGACTTAAAACACTGAATGAGAGTGATGAAGTCTCTGAAGATTAGCAGAGTTCATGGGGCACCCATTTCATGCTGTAGAGCCTCTTGTCTCTCACTGCAAGACAGTTACATTGGTTCTTATTTCATCTGGGGCAGTTGGAGATGAGATGGTCAAGAGAACATGCTGGGGAGTGAAACAACTGCTAAAATTATCCAAATACTCTGGTTTATAGAACTGGCTCACAGCCTTGTGTAAGAAGTGCTTTGGTGCTATCTAGTTATTGGAACATCACTCCAAGCCAGTTTTAATTAAACTTAAAATACTTCTGAAATGGACAAAAGTGTTACAAACCTACTTAAAGACGCAGATAATGAAAATGAAAGGAAAAAATCCATGTTACTGGGTTACAGGGTTGAATCTGAAATTCCTGCTAGTATCTGGCCAACCTCCTTTAGGCTTCCTGTCCTGCATGTGTTGTACCTTGGGTTTCCTACATCACAGTGAGCCAGTCCCTCGTGATGGCAAAGACTGAGCAGTGTTGCAGCTCTTTTAAAGTGAGGTTTTCCCTGTGTCCCAAGAGGTGCAGTTGAACCTTCGTGTAACCAGATGAACACAGCTGTATGTTTACAACCTCAAGCTACAATATGAGAGATTAATATATTCCTTACTATGTTAAAACATCTAACAGTTGTCTTTTCAGACAGCTCTTCGATTTTTTTTTTTTTTTTTTTAAATAGAGAGAGAGAAAAAACCCCACAACATGAGATTGGCAAGGCTGTTGGTCTGGACTGCTGGGAGCATTTAGCCCCAGTGTGATGTAAGAACAAATAGCAATCACATTGTTTTGAAAATTTGTGGGTGCAGTGGCTCGCTACAGCTTTTTCCTGTCTTCACTGTAGGTGATCTTTCAGGTTGTGTCTGTATGTTATAGAAGGGATGAAGATGGGTATGTTCTGTTACAGTCTGCAGGTTTCACTGAGTTGTGGTGTTTTGTTGGTTTTTTTTTTCTTGGAATATAACAGTGGGGATAATGGTGGGATAATGGTGAAAACTTCGAATGATAATTTAACGGTTTCAGGAAATAAGTTTTAGGAAATACGTGTGTAAGAGAATCATGAGTTGTCTCCTGAAGTATCTTGTGATACTTCATAACATAACATAAGTTGTCTCCTTAAATCTTGTGAAACAGCCTTTTGTCTAAATGCTATGGGTGGAGCCACACTTAGTTAGCATTTCCTTTACTGTTCTGAAAAAGGTAGAGATAATTCAGAAAGTCAGGAGAGCAGCCTAAGTTTTTAGGAGGTTTGCAGCTGCAGGACTAGCTGTACAGTACTTCCTGAAATGAAGATGAAGTACAGGAGAATTGGAGCTGTTACAACTGTTCTCCATTGTGCTGCAGTTCTCCTGTATAAACTCACCTGATGGGCTTTTGGTAATGGTAGGAAAATTATTTTAATGTGATTTTTTTAGACAGCGTAGTGTTGTCAGAGATGTACTACTTTGGGGAGCAATGAAACAAGAATGTAATTGAAAGAATTGGAAACAATTACAGAAATGGGAAAAGCTAAGACCTTTCACAATTCTCTGCATTCTGTCACCAAGCTGACTGTGAAGTACCACTTCAAAGAGTATCTTGAATTTGCTGTCGTCTTTCACACAGCATGTGAGTATAGGGAAGTAATATTCAGTGACCTGTTTTAAAAGTGAGCGAACACTCCATAGTAGTTAGCTCTATGCCAGCAGCATGAAGTTCTTCTAAACCAGTTACACATATGGCTAATGCATTGTTCAGTGTTTGGCCCCTGTATCTTAGTCCTTGGGTTATGTGTTGTGTTCTACCTGGATATGTTGTGATAGCATGATACCAAAGGAGCGCAAGAAGAGAGTGGAGTGTGAACTTGACGTAAGGATATTGCCATGCTAAGTATTTTCAGGATGTTTTGATGATTTAGTTGCAGACATATAAGTTGAATGTACATATACACATCATGCACATTGAAGAAGCTCATAAGCAAATCTCCTAATGTAGGCATCAGTCTACTGCGTATGTTTTCTTCTGAAAAAAACAGTGGTTAGTTGTAGATGTCAGCAGGAGTTTTACTGCCTTAATACTACAGTCCTAATTGTTAGAGCACTGTGGCCAGGATCTAGAGCTGGTAGATGCATTTAATATTTCTTACCTAAAACTTAACTGTTTTCCATAGTCCAGTAGATAAACCAGTGGAAGATAAAGTTTGAATGCTGTTTGAAAATTTTGGGGTTTTTGTATGACCTACAGAAAGTTCTTCCTCCTTGAGATATGTGGAAATTCAGCTGAAAATTGCTTTGGTTTTGATGTTGTAATATTTATACGCTTCACACATGTTAATAGTAGTTACGTGTCTGAGTCATGAGGCAGAGTGGTGTGAAAGTAAGTAATTATCTGTACTTTGCTATGAGTTATCTGAACTAAAAGAGGATGAAATCTGAACATGTCAAAATAACATTTGTTGCTTTATTAACAGATTACAATATTACAGGGGTAATCTAATATTTTAAAAACCCTGCTTTCAGTTATATACAACACATGCTACATCACTTGTCAGTTTAATGCACATCATACTGTTGTAAAGAAGTGATGAGGTAATAAGGGAAAAAGTGTGCAAGCACACGCACACAAACACACAGTAATTATTCTACAGGCTTACTGAAGGTTATAGTTAACTTGTAGAGGCTTTTGCTCTCCCTCTTATACGCATTCTTTAACTTACATTTTTCTTAGTAGTTGTTGTTTTGAAATGGGTCTTATAACAATCTGTTCTAGAAACCTACCTCAGAATAATATTAGAATTATCCCAGTCTGTATTTCGTAGTTGTGACTGACCTCTAAATATAGATGAGTAAATCTATTTAATAATTTGACAGTAATATGTTATAATTGTGAAATATGGTAAATATAACTTCTCTTGGCTACAGGTTATTTCTTTATATAATTTTCGTCTACTGGCTAAGGATATTAAATAGCTTATATATTGGTATCCATCATTTGCCTGCAAAGTTGGATAGTCCCTTTAATTTATATACAGCCATTTCTGATTACAGAGGCTACGCAGCAGGTAATGACTGAAGTCAGGTACAAAATACTGTGACAGTTATTGTGTAGTATAACATTGTTGGCTATACGGCATGTTTTATATGTTTTAAATCTGGATGAATTTCCATATGCAGGTAGCTATGTCATTTTGGTAAGAAAAATCATTAGTGTTTTTAATCTAAAATACTTAAATCAAATGTGAATTCTGATTTAAAGGAGCAGATTATTAAAATGCTCAAAGTGAAGGAGAAGGACTGGATTTATCATGACAGTAGTGGTTTGGGTATCTGCTCTCCAAATCAAATCATGTAGTACTAACTTCATTCACGCAGTTAACAAAGATTAAATCAGAATAATCACACTAATGTACATATACCAGCTACACAGTTCAAAGGATATAATTTCCTGTGTCAAATGATTGCTAATAATAATAAAAAACTCTTGCTGTACAGTTTGTAATATTTCCTGTATTTTGAGAATATTTATACATAACATACAAAAATATTTAAATGTTATGGCAGTATTTTTACCATCCAGACTTAATTTACAGGGAATAAAAACCAGAAAGTTTATCAACAGTCCGTCTAAACTGCCAGTTCTAAAAGGCTTAATGGAACTACTTTTAGTACCAAGAGACATTCTGAACGTTATGTCATTTCAGTTCCTTTTTTTTCTTCAGCTTTTTTTTTTTTCTGGAACGATTATTGAAAATACAATATACAATCCTTCACATCTTAGCAATAAATGTACAATATCTTACATTCCTCATTTCTGAAAAGATAATTCCAGGTAATAACATCATAGCTTTACGTGATTTTTAGAACAAGAGAGCAAACCAACACAAGAATTATTTCAGTGGAATGTGTTTGGGTTAGGTCTTATCATCATAACAACTTTCTTCAGTGAATATGATCCTCCCCGGAATTCAGCCCAGTAAACGCCATCCTGATACCGACTGCGGTAGTGTCCTCCACGATACCAGACCCCATTGAGGTTTGAATGAGCACATGCATTGTACCACCATCCTCCCTTCTGGTAATGAGCACAGTTACCTGCAAAAGACAGCTCTGATTCAGTCTTAGGAGTAAATGAACAATCTTAGAGCAAGCAAGCAAAGCACAAAACCAAGTTTGGTTTTGGTTGTTGGTTTTTTGTTGTTTGCTTGTTTGACTGCGTGTTTAACTTGTAGATACTATGTAGTATGAGGTGAATTTAGGCTTCTTCAGGAGCCAGCTCTGTAGCTAGGTTCTACAGATAGACTCATTAGTGTTGCGTTCCCTTGCCGGAAAATTTATTTGCGTTACTGTTTCAAATAACCTCCCATAGTGTAGTTTACACACCCTTGTTTAGTGTAAATGATAAATATTTCAATGGGAATTTCTGTTTCGGTGTTAGTACCTATAAGGGTTGACACAGCAGTCTGTGCTTCAGAAGTTACTAATTGACAAATCTCTAAAAATGTAGTTTCTTTTTTTGCGTGTCTGTGTATGTCTAAGTATTTTTCCTTTTTAAAAAAGGAGAAGAAAAATATAAAAGGGGTGTGAGCAAGGCAAAAAAAGCAATGCAGCTGAAAGGGGCCTCGTACCTGTGTATACATCGTGGTCCCGATCCAGCGTGGTGAACTGTTTGCCGTTGTGCCAAGTGAAGGAGTCTCCCGCATTGCCATTGTAGCGTCCCAGTCTCAGCTTGTAGTACTCACTTTCTGGCTCCAGCCTGAAGCTAGCATACTCAGCAAATACTTTTCGACCTGACCAGTCTTCCATTGTTATGAGCAGTTTGTAGTTGCCTTGATTTGTTAACCAATAAATATTTTCTAATCCGAGCCAGTATTCTCCATCTATATTACCAAATCCTTGCTGTAAAGGAAGCAAGAGAAGCATGTTAATGTTGCGCATCTGTTTTAGTGGTAAATCTTAGTGTATTCTTAAGTAGAAAACCACAGTAACTTATTTTATAGAGACTTTCCCTTCTGGAAGGGTAAACACAAGCTCCTTTTCAAGTAAGCTGTTGGCCGGATTCTAAAATCACCTTTCTTATTGACCCTACTGATGATTTTAGAGGGTAGAAAACATTAAACTGCTCACTTGTCCTAACCTTGTATGTCTCCCAGTTCCTGAAAAAGTTGACAGAGCCGTCCAGCCGCCTCTGAATGACTGTCCAGCCGCCAGGGTCGTGCCGTTGGTCACACCAGACCTGCATAAGCTGGTTTGTGTTTTCTGGTTTTACAAGATAGATGGAGCTTGTATCGTGGCCGTCTTCTAATGCTTGTAGACAGTCTCTCCAGGGCCCTGTGTCAAAACAGAAGGACTCTGCATCACAATGCAGCTGAGCATACCTTTACTGCAGGGCCAGTTTTCAGTTGGTAGATTTTTACAGTAGATTTGCTCCTGCTGAATAGTACATTTGTTTTTCCTCTTATTGAAGGTACAGTATCTGCTAAGTGTTTGCAGGCAGGTTCATTTGTTGTAACTTCATTTCTGGAACATTTCACAATGAATTACTGATAAAAGGTAGATATTTTTTAAAAAATGTATTGTAAGGCAGCCACACTTACAACATTGATTATATCGTCAAAGAAACAAAATATGAATGACTCCATAGATAAGTATTAATAATTTCTTTTAGAAAACAAATGTGGTTTGATTCTTTCTATTTTTGAGAAATTCAGCTTTTTAGATCCCCAAAAATGTCACTGACACAGATATTAACAATGGAACTGGCAGCGCAAATTAATAATGTAGGTGTTACTGTTGCAGGTATTACCTTAATAAATGCTAACACAAGATACAAATGAAGATTTGTAACATGGAATGGCCATTTATATTGTGAGAGAGATTTTAGATAAATGAGAAGACTTTTAAAATACTTTGCATTCACAGAGATTACAGATATTGCTCTCCTATTTTCAGAAGGAGAGTGCACTTTTTTCCTTGAGTTTATAGAGTCCATAAAGAGCTTACTTTCAAAAAGAGTATCTTACATTCATGACTTTTATAGACACTTTCTCCAGTGGAAAGATAGATAGATTCATTAAGAATTTGAGGAATTTAGATACAAACGATTTACCAGTCTGTGGTGATACCTGCAGGTAGACTTCCCCAGCTGCTTTGCTGCCTGAGTTCAAGGGTGAAGTCAACAAGAATCCTTAGGATTAGAGACCTAATTCATTCCCCCTGCCGCCCGAATGAGGAGTCATATGTTGCTCTCAAGAGTAATTTATCTTCTAAATTATTTCAGTTCATCTACCCTTTTTCGTAATTCACTTCCAACACCGGTAATGATAGAGCTAATCTCGTACTCCGTAATTGAGTTAGTACTAAGTAAATTTTACAGAAACAACCTCAGTGTTTTGAAGGGTTGGGGTGGGGTTTTTTTGGTCTTTTTGACTAATTCATCAACAAGTTGGTGTACCAAGAGGCAGTCCAAGTTTTTGATCTGTACCCATGTGCTGCTCTTCTTTCCTTAGTCATGCTCACAGGCTGTTCCTAGAGTGCTGCTTCTAAGCCCCTTCTCCGTTTCTGTTGTGACTAACTGTTTGGATTTCTGGCAGTGTAGCTGTAGATGCAGTATTGTCTGACGCAGTTGCATGGCTACTTCTGTGACGTGGAAGAAGACAAATGTAATGAGTGCTGGTATTTCACATTGCTCTTGTTTATTTTATCACAATGTGTGTGGAGTGGCACTTACCAAAATCAAAAAAGAGCATGTCAGTTCAAAGTCATTATTGAAGAAACTCCTAAAACAGTAAACCACAGTTCTTTCATCTTGTCTTCATAAATACATAGCAGCGTATGATGTATTTACAGCTTTCTAATCTTGCAAGTTTTTTAGGCCACATGGCAACAGTGCTCTACTGCACGATTCTTTTCTCTGAAAGTGCTTTAAGATGAAGATAAACTGTTATAAATACTTCAAAGCAGAGTGTGCTACTACATTTGCATGACAGGTGGTTAGACTTCCAAAATTTTTTACTGAGCTGTATAGTCTGAGATTTGTCATCTGGCACCAGAAATTAAAGGGAACATACTGAAGATGACTGGCCCCAGCACAGATCTCTATAAGAGACCATGACTAATTCTGCCTCATGAAAAAATAATTAAGGGATATTTATGGTTTATTTATGAGGCTCGCTCTTTGTACTTTGCAGCTTAATTTCAACACCTTTAGGAAGAAACCTGTTCAGTGCTTTGTGGAAATATGTATGTACAGTTATCAACAAGAACTGTGTCTGCATAGGCACTGAGCCCTTCAAATACCTCTAAAAGTGATACAGAATTGGTATTACAAAACCCAAGCTGATTCTTATTCAAGGTGATTGGATGATGATGTGTGATTCAGACTGGTTTACTGCTTGTTCTACTGTTCTTAGCATATTTTCTATCAATTAGTGGAAATATTTTTTTTTCAGTATCACATTGGCCACCTTTCATTCCTCACATACCAAGGCAATTCTGTGAGATTACACATTAGTTAATTGTTTCATATTCAGTTCCCTTTAGAACTCTTGGCAGATGTGCTTTACTCTTTGCAGTTTGTTAGTATTCACTTTCCATTGGCTTTATATCCTCTTCTACCAACATTTCGGTTTGAGATAAATCCTGCAGGGTTCCCTCTTCGCCACTAACCTAGTCAACACGGGAACCTCAAAGTGTCCTCTCAGTGAATACTCATACCAGAATTAATTTAGATTTTCTACTGTTGCCTTCATTTTTGAGAGTATATCTTACATTTCCCTATAAACTTTTAGTCATGCTTCCTGCTCCTGATGTATTAGAAATCAGATTTATTATGCCCTTTTTTCCTTTTGCAAGTAATTCTTAAGATTATCATGTGTCTTTATATTTAACCTGACAGAATAGGTTGTTCTCTTATTTCCTGATTTGGACATGACTTCAGTGCTCTGAGTGATGTCATCTTTCTTGTAATACTGCTCTCTTACCAAGCTGCTAACCATGACAAGATTGCCTGGTCTTCTCAAAGTCCTTTTTTTGGGATGAAAGGATAGTTCTGGATTTCTGGTAGGGTGTCTTTAAACAGTCTCTATGGTACTTAAAAACTTTTTACCTTTTCAGTTAGCACTTCTAGTTTATGCATTTTTGTTTGTTAGAATATTCTGCTATTTTATGTCGTTTGTGACGCCATGTTTCGGATAGGCTATTATATCAAATTTTGCTAAACCCCCGATTTTCTAGTTCTTGGATCTGTTTTCTTTCTTTCCTTTTTTTTATGTGTGTGTTTTGTTTAAGTGGTAGCATTTGGAAGCACATATATGATTGGCTTGGCCTTGCATTTATATATTGGCATAATACTTCTTTACCCTGTTTAAATAATCTTCAGATCACATTTCAGTATTTCTTACTTGAATTGCTCCTATCCAGAGTTTTTACTTGATAGTACAGAATCTGCATTGCTTCACCTAAAGAATGTATCAGTTCAAACCACCGGCTTCATTAAGCCGTAATTAGCAGTATGAATATATAGTCTGTCTTGTTACTATGTATGTTTAATTTTCTATGCTACTAATGCCTTTTTTGAAAAAGTGTGTGACCATATAAGATTAGCATACACTGTATATTAATATTACGTTAACCTTAGCAGCATTGCTTGCTGCTCATTATTTAACTATTTCACTGTATTTTTTATAATGCAGCATGGGGTTAAAATGTTTACCTGCAAGTTTTATCTGGTAGAGTATAATGAACTGGTTTGTGTGCATGTTTGTCTAGGAATAATGTCTTCCACAGCAGTTGCACAAGAAAACATACATTTCATATCATTCATACAATTGGTGTAACTGGCTAGGAAATGTTTTGTTCTCAGAAAAAAATTGGTTGATTTGTTGGGTAAAGATGATGAATCATGTTCATTCAGTTTTCAAGTTCATCTTTCATTTGTCTTGTGTCTAGTCATCTTCCAGTGTTGCACTAGCAAATTCATACAAAGCAGAATATTTTTATAAACTATTTATGTAACTCTAGTTTATGCAGAATATGTAGCAGTGCTTCACATAACAGTGCTTGTCCTGTTGCGTGTAGAATTCTACATTCTAAGAAATTATTGTATCAGATCTGCTTGAGTTACTGACCTTGTGAGATAAACTTTTTGATGTTGTAAACTAAAACCTGTTGTAGATAAACCACATCTAATTTTTGCATTGGTATATTAAAACTTGCAGTTGCTAAGCATTAATGAATGCAAAGTTGCTGGGGTTTGGTATGTTATAGCCCTGCTTCCCACCCCAAACCTCTGGGTTGTAACTCTAAGGGGTTGTTGTTAGTGTCACAGCTAAACCATTTAATCCTTAAGTCTTTCATTAGACTTCTAGCTCTTTCAAACAAGTCTTAAGGAGCAATATTCCTAAATAGGACTATAGAAATTTTACTTGGAGTTAATATTTGCTTAGTAGAATGGAATACAATATAATTGCAGTCATTTTGAACAATTGTGGTGTTGACATCAGGTGACTTACTGGCTATTTACTGATATTTGTAAAATTTTTCTTATTTTTCTGTAGAATTTCAGTGATGTGTACATGTTCAGTATTTCGCAGAGAGGATTAAACTTACCTAACTTATTCTTTTGGGCATAAGTGGGAAACAAGAATGCACAAATAAGAATTTGAAGTAAACCATTTATGGATAAAATTGCAAATTCTTCTACTCTGAATCAAAACCAAGTATTTTTTACATTTTCTTTTATTTTTGCGAAGAATGAGAATGCACAACAGGAGCATTGGGGCATCTTTTTTACACTTCATAAAATAAGACTTTATGGGAAATGCGTGGATCAAAGTATGATGGTAGATCTTGCAGAGAAATTAACTTGTCTATTATAATGTGTGTATCTCTAAAATTATTTTATATCCAATGATGTCCACATTTTACAATACATTCTTTGAGCTTCTTTTCTCTAGAACATTTTACTGTGAGGCTGGGGTTCTTTAATTTATCTACATCATGTTTTTCTGCTTTGCTGCCGATGTTGTTGTTATGTAGTCATCAGCTTTTATCATCTGAAGAGGAAATAGACCATGACATCTCTGAAATTCCCAGTGCTTCAAATGTTACTAGTAAATTTCTAGCAAGATGCTATTCATCTATGTCTTGCCTCTCAAGTCTGCCACTTCAGATATGCCAGAGAAATACTTCAGAATTACTGTCTTGTTTTAGATCACAGCCATAATAATGTTTTCTTCTGAAATGCCTTCCTCTGAGTGTAAGCACAAGAGTCTAGTATCCTAGTACTGCATAAAGTTGTTAAAGAAAGGGCCACTGCTCTTAAGATTTTGAATTCTAAGTGACTTACAGAGTAGGCTGTTTCAAAAATACTCATGTAGAAATAAGATGAGCACTTTAAAGAGAGTTCTATACACATGACTTACAATTTGGTTAAAATTCATTTCTGTGGCAGTTACTATGCTCTCCAGTTCAGATTCCTGTGTTTTGACTAAGGTAAATGCAGTTGGGCCACTCATATTACTGGTTGGCCAGCAGTAGCAGATATTGCCTCTTTTTCTGCAAAAAAAATTGGGCAGCAACTGTGTAAACTTCCTTTATAGCTTATGTGCCATTGTTAGGAGAAAAGGATGGGTTTTTTTACTAGGACTGTTATTTTATAGTAACAAAATGTTAAGTCTTCCTTCTGATTTCATCTTGTTCTCCCTTGAAAAAGGAGAGCATCCTGACTTTCAGACAGATAATTTTGATAAAATCACTTCTAGGGAGTGAGGCAGACCTTTGAGGAATAGTACCTTTGTCATCTAAACAGTACATGTTTACTGGCACAAACGCATTTAACTACAAAAGTTTGGTCGTATTAGACGTCTAGGATGGAGATACAGCTGTGTAATGAAGAGACCACACACTTATGTTACATAAAGACCAGAACAGGTTTTGATAACTGACTGTGTGAGATGTACTGTATTGCTTTGGATGTGCACCCATTTATGCCAAGTTGAAGAAGGTGAAATAAGTCTTAAAATTGCATCTGCAATTCTGCTAACCCAAACCACGTGATTTTTTTTTTTCCCCAACTGTTTTTGTCTTGCATCTCCTTTATTTCTGTTTTCTGCAGCCATTAATGGTGTTTGGATTAATAAAAAATTTCTCTAATCATATTTTATTTCTTGACCTTAACTTGAATAATTAAACTGTACTAAACATGTTCTCAAATATTTTCTCAAATATTTTTTTAATGTGCAATTAAAAAATAAAAAGGAGAGGGTGCTAGGATTATCATAGAACGGTTTGGGTTGGAAGGGACCTTTAAAGGCCACCTAGTCCAAGCCCCCTGCAGTGAGCAGGGACATCTCCAACTAGATCAGGTTGCTCAGAGCCCTGTCCAGCCTGGCCTTGAATGTTTCCAGGGATGGGGCATCTGCCACCTCTCTGGGCACCCTGTGCCAGTGTTTTACCACCCTCATTGTAAAGAATTTCTTCCTTGTGCCTACTCTGAATCTACCTTCTTTTAGTTTAAAGCCATTGCCCCTTGTCCTGTCGCTACAGGCCCTGCTAAAATGTCCCTCTCCTGCTTTCTTGCCAGCCCCTTTAGGTGCTGTCAGGCTGCTCAAAGGTCTCCGGGGAGCCTTCCCTTCTCCAGGCTGAACGGCCCTAACTCTCTCAGCCCTTCCTCACAGGAGAGGTGCTCCAGCCCTCTGAGATCTTTATGGCCCTCCTCTGGACCTGCTCCAACAGGTCCATGTAAATAAAGATTCACTTAATTGTGCTCTGCACTAATACTTTCACACTGCATTATTTTTTACAAAAATTAGATTTCATATTTCAGGCTCTTGTATATGACTTTTATGGATTTGGTGAGAGTCTGTAATCATATATTGTGCTTCATGGGGAACTGGAAGCTTGGGTCCACATAGCTTTTAATTCATTTTGAATCATTAACACAAATGAAAGGGAAATACAAGATGTGTTTTAAAACAGTGAAATAACTGAAGTCACATTCTACACAGTTTATGTGCATAATTAACTTAAATGTGTGGGTTTTGACACTTGTTGCCTACCTCTTCCAACTGTCTCTTGGTTGGGAAAAGAATACAGCAAATAAAAAAAATACATAGCAAGTTTTTGGAATTTGTTAGGGATGAGGTTGTCATAGATACCTAAAATAGAGAAAGCAAAAAAACACAGGATATATTATATTTTAACCTAGTTAGTAGAGAAGAATTGACTGAAAATGTGAAATGGAAAGCAGTGTAGGTGATCGTGGTTGGGAAATAACAGAGGCCACAATTCTTAAGAAAGGAAAATGAAAAGCAAAACTAAGAAAATGAACTTAAATGTAACAGACACCAGCAAATTCAGAGTGTGTAGAGAGAAAATGCTTTAGACAGTCAGTACAAGTGAAGAGTTTGAGTTTGTTGAAGAGTCTCCGAGGACGTTGCAATAGACTTTGCTATTGTAGAAGGTGGCTATGGAAAAGGATAAGAAACTGAGCTGGCTAAATCATGACCTTTCCAGTAGCTTTGGAGATATGAAGAAGGCTCAGACAAAGCAGATGCTAGCTCCAGGTATTAGGCATGGCTGTTGTCTGTGGGGTTGGTTTCCTTCTTTGTTTTTAACAAAACAACAACCAACAGCCCCCCACCCCCAAAAAATAAACCCAACAGTGCAGACAAAACGTATAAAATGAAGTAAAGCTACTGAGAGTAGTAAGACACTAGTAAGGCTATGATCAAGGGAAAATAGTGGTCTGATCCTTTGTGAGGAAGGAGAGCTGTCAACAGATTAAACTTGAGAAGGCATTTAACATTTTTCTTCCATTTTGCCTCAGTTTCATTGCACAGGTTGGGTGATCAGTGGTTAGTAGAGCCAGGAGCTTTGACAAAGGTTGAGAACTCAAGACATAGTATAGAAAGGACTGGACAAATGGATTTTTTTCCCAGTGGCTGGGGAGTTGTGTGGTGGGTTTTGTTTGTTTTGGGGGGTGGTAGGGGTGGTTTTGTGGGTTTCTCCTAGTGCATTCTAAACACCTGGCTGAAGCATCATTTACACCATTAATTGTGGGATAGGATTTTGTTTGAGATGTGCTTTTTGAGGGGAGAATATTCTGGAGGATGAGGAAAAGGTATTTACGTGTTCCTTGCCCAAAAAGGAAGGTGAGGAGACGGGATGAGGATACCCTGGAAGTGAACAGTTGAATAGCTTAACTTGAGTTGTCAGAAATTTGCTTGAACAAACCAAACTGCTGCAAACAAGAAAATAGAGAGAAATGAGCATTGTAATGGATTTGTGCAGAAGAAATGTGAGACTTCTTTTTCTGGTAAGTTATATAGATAAGGGAGAAGTAGCAGGTGTCAAATCTTATTTTAGAATCGTGGACTTAGGAAGGGACTTCTGGAGATGAGCATGAAAAATAGCTGGATAAGCAAAGCAGCACTTCCTCAGGTGAAGATCTAGAGAGGTTCTAGAGGGCTGTAAGTTGCTGACAAGTCTGTGTTTTACTTTGCAAAAAAGGAAGGTGCTGTATGAGGATAGATCAACAAAAGTACTCTGCACATGAAGTAACTTTTCTATTCTGCTCTGTGATGGTGAAGCCTCAGCTCCAGTTTGGGTACTTAAAAGCACAAGAGTGTACAGGAAGGGGAAAGGTCTTAACACTTGAAAGATACTTCACTTACAGAAAGATAGGAAATAAAGCTTGAACCTACTCTGAGATCGAAGTCAAGATGTAATTATTAAAGAGGCTATCCTGTAGTGTATTGCTCCAAAGAAATTGTAATAGACCTGAATTTTTTCTAATTTGTTTTTGTGTTTGTTTGGGTTTTTGTTGTTGGTTTTTGGGTTTTGTTTTTTTTTTTTTTTTACATAGAACATTAGAATCATGATATTTTTGGCTGAGGTTCTGCATGCCAAAATGCAAGCTTTGGTGAGTTAATCTCTGGCAATATTGTGAAAAACTGCTTTGTAGCAAAGTGCTTTAGAGACTGCTTTAGACTGAAAGACCTGCTCAAGTTTATTTCATTGTGGATATTCCCATGGAGAAATAAGGTTTTTGTTTTGGGTTGGTTTGTGTTGGTTTTTTAATGTGACAGTGGTATTATTTGATAACTTTAAAGAGTTCGATGATGTCTTTTGGAATATGTTGCAGATAGCCTTGAAATACATTCTGAGTGCAGTTTGTGTGCCTGTCTTAGTTTCAGGTATCTTTTGGTCCCCTATCTTTTTTCTGAAGCAAGTACATTTTGCCCAGACACTGAAGAACAGAATTCTCTTGTATGGGACACATATTATTTGAACTACATTTTTTAAATATGTGGCACCATATATGAAACTGGGTTCTTTACCTGTTACTTCTTTATCATGTAGATCAATTGATCTCTAATGTGATTTCAGATGCCTCTAATCTTGCTTACAGCAGAACTCTTAAGACTCTTAGAGAGCTGTGTATTATCCCTTACTGTTCCACCACTTGCTTCCCTTTGCTCCTGTCTTAGAACACTAGTGCCCTGTAGGAGGTACAGAGCAGATACATAATCCTTTTTGAGTTACATGAGCACAAAAAGTATCACATGCTAGATCAGCTAATCTGTAATAACTTCATAAATGTTTACACAAAGAGTGTCAAACCCCTTCAGATGTCATGAATTGTAACAGTTCTGTCTTGGGCACAGGTAAATAAAATTTAGATGATTGACTGTTGATTAGTAAGATTTTTCTGCAGCTCCTTTATCCCAAACATGTAATATAAATGGTGGGTTTGTCCTGGCAAACTAACATGAGAAAAATCTGTGGGGCTAGTGTATCTGAATCTGTTAAATTCAGAATTCTTTTTTTTTTTTTTTGCTTCCTTTCTGTGCTTGTACAACACATATATGAAAAATACACAAGACATAAACAGACAACCTCAGATCTAAGAAATCTCACTTAGTTAAAAATAATTAATTTGCATTTATTTTGCTAAATAAATTCTGTCTCCATTTTTTTATATTACAGTTAAAATGTTCCCCACTGCATAGTAGCAGAAACTAATGCAGATGTATCAATAACAATAATATTACTTACCAGATGGTTTATCAGTTGAGGTTGGAATACTAGTAACTGCCGGCATAGTTGGTAAGGTAGGTGGCAGAACCTTTAAGTTCTGATCACTCTGAATCTCATTAGTAGATATCTGGTTAATAATGCGATTGTAAGTAGGAGGCTGGTATACTTTATTTGGTGGCTGTGGAGTTTGTGGCAGTGGCTTTATGGGTGGCATTCTTTGACAGTGTTCTTCCAGTTGGGCAATTATTATTGACTGATTATTGGCAATTGACATCAGATGTTGGTACTTGTGCTCCAGGTCTTTGTACTTGTTTGCAAGCTGTAACATATCTGCAGTTTGGTTCAAAATCTTATTTTCAAGTTGAGAAAGTTCTAAGGCATTGTCACGTTTTCGGATAATTTCATGTAGTAACTGCATATAGAGTTGTGTGACACGAGAATTCATATTTCTGCTCTCTTTTCTTAAGAGTTTAACCTCATTAACAATCCCGCCATCCACCTCTACCAGTTGCTGGAGAGTTTCTATTTGTCTCTTTTGTTTAAGAAGTTCATTGTTAAGTAACTGTAATTCTTGTTTATTTACCCTGTTTTCAAGTAGAACTTCAGGCTCCTTAGAATTAACACAAATGGCACCTGTCACTCTCTGCTGAGGTACAATAAAGGTATAAGTGCATTTGTCCTGTGTGTCACTGGAACGCTTATGTCTGTTCATATAAATGAATTCTTGTTCTGTTTCCTCATCATTGCCTTCAAATTCCTGTGTTTTGCTAGCAGTAGCTCCCACAACAGCGATTAGCATTAAACAGATGAATCTTGTTGTCATCATGATCCTCTAGTTCTGGTCAAATATTCTTCTGCAAAGAAGCTTTTAAAATCTGTTTTAAAATAAATTCAACAGTAAGTAACAAATAGGAAATCAATGCAAACTTAAAATTGATAATCTGTTCTACAGCTTACAAAATACTACACAGTAACTAGTATGTCTGCATACAAATGAGGTATTTTTCTTATCCAGCATGATCTTCTGTTGGCTAAGGACGTCGTGGGCAATAGTTGTGTCATTCTGTGGCCAAAACTGTGGTTACTAGTTGCTAGTGTATCTAAACCCTGCCAAGAACCACAAGAAACTAAGTAATAAATGCCAGAATTTGAAGAGTTTTTTCTTCTAGGCAAGTACCACAAAAGTTTCCAGGATTGGTGTTTTCATTTTAATAGGAATTATATTTTCATTTCTTACAGTTACAAATATAACTTTTAAATGTAAATGGAATGTAAGTTAATATGTGTTGTTAAAAGTTCTAAAAATATCAAATACCTCATTTGCAGTATTTTACAACTGCAGGTATGTTGCAGGAGATGTAGCTTAGGTGAAATGTAACAATTTTAGTCAGCAGTATTGAACCTCATAGTTAAAAAAAAAAGGAAAAACTTACTCCATATTAGTCCTTATAATTATAAAATAAAAACTCTACTTCCCAGATATCATAGGCAGTAAAATTTGTTGGTTTTTCAGACTAGTAGAATTTACAACTAAAATATTTATTGTGACTCTTACTATAGACACTGTCTTTACACTCAACCTGATCATTTAGCTTCTTAGTCCTTTCTTGGAAGGGTAAAAACACATATGTGCATGATGGGCAAAGATGACCCCCAGCTATTAAAATTAGCTAGTAGTGTTTATTGATGTAGTGCAACAGTACCCTTTTGGTGGAATTAAAGTAACTTAGCTCTCAGAGGAGACTCATAGCCAAGGTGGAAATTTGAGGCATCGCAGTCTCTTAAGAAGTAAGTCAATACCAGAACATTGTAGGCAACAGTTGTCTTGGAAACATGAGCTTAGCATTGTCACTATTGCCAGGAATGCCCTTGTCACAGACCAGTCTTATCAGCTGCTTGAACAGCACTCTGCTAGCATGTATTTCTACCAGCTTTTTGTTGGTGCTGCCATCATATTTTTCTTTGCTTGTAAAACTGCACATGAAATAAGAATTAACAAGAAATAAGCTTAAATAACTGTCACCTTTCTACTTGGTCATCTTTAGTACAATGATTTTTTTTTTTAATGACTTGAAATGATAATTGTAACAGCTGTGAGAAGCTGGCACAAGTCCAGCTGAGCACTGCCCACATGGATAGCTGGAGGCTGGCAGACATGACATATAAGGAGCAGCAGAAAGAGCTAGGTTTGTTTAGCCTCCAGACGAGAAGGTGAAGGAGACATCTTGCTGGTGTCCTCAGCTACTTAACGGGTGTTTGTAAAAATGGATTCTTTTTGGAAGTGCACAGTGAAAGTATAATGGTCAATGGATACAGATTGCTGCAGGAAAAATGCATTCTGTGTTTTAGAAAAAAAGGATTTCACAGTGAGTGTGACAAAGGACCAAAGCGGTGGTAGAATCTCCATTCCTGGAAATACATAGTTTCGATTTAGGCAAGGCTCTGAGCAGCATTGCCTAATGTTGAAATTAGCTTTGCTTTGCAAGATCAAGGTGAGGTCCCATCCAGTCTGAATTGTCCTGTGATTCTAGGCAGCTGCTGAGTTTTAAGAAATTTTTTTGAGTTTCAAGATACTGATGGATATGCATGCTAAAATACTTATTCATAGGGTTGTTAGTCACTCAGATTTTTTTCTGTTGTTTTGCAGTAAACCATAGAACTTACTGTAAATGTTTCAAACAAAAGCGCCAGGACCTGATCCTTCTTAAAGTTTTTGGATATACCTTTTTGCCTCAGTTTCTTATTTGGAATAAACTCACTTTCGGTTTTGCAAATGGAAAGGAATTGTGCTTTTCAGAACTTGTCAAAAATCTTGAAAACTTATGAGATAAGAGTTTGCAGTTTGACATGGTTTCTGTAAGTAAAGGAATGGTATTTGGAGCCCTGGAAAACAAGGAACATAAATTCACCCCAGACAGCTTTAACTTGCATAATAAGCATTTGCACAGCAGGTCACACTTGGAAACCCTGGCAGTTTTCCAGGGCTCATATTCCTGCACAGATGGACTGTTTTTGCAAATGTGTCTCACATATAGGTGTAAAATGGATTTTATTTCACTGTTTGAATTTAAATTCTCCCCCCCCCAACTGTAATTACTGTGACCATTGAAAAGAAACTAATTTTTTCCTCAGTTCACTTGTCTTTGTTAGAGCATCTCATGTCTTCAGTTGAGCATTTGGGGTGCACATTCTTTTCCAGGCTGAGGAAATACAGAGCAACATATAACAGTTTGATTTTTCCCTCAGTTTTTTTTAAGAACTGTTTAGGAAAAAAATGGAACAGAGTTCATCAGACTCGTCTTAACGTATCAGTTCAAACATCTTTCAAAATAGAACAGAACAGGCTATTTCAGCTGGAAGGGACCTACAATGATCACCTAGTCCCACTGCCTGGCCACTGCAGGGCTGACCAAAAGTTACAGCACAGTATTAAGGGCATTGTCCAAATGCCTCTTAAACACTAACAGGCACAGGGCATCAGCCACCTCTCTGGGATGCCTCTTCTGGGGCTTGACCACTGTTTGGAGAAGGTAAGCCATCAGTGAATGACACCAGCATGATTAGGCCATGCTGAAATGTTTCTCTCTCATGGCCTTGCCTGCATGTCACTTTTTCTAAGGTGTTCTTCCTGTAAGAAAAAAGACCGGAAGGAAAAGTACATTGGTAAGAGAATGCTCCTGTACCAAGAGAAACAAGCACCATACTGTCTTCAGATGTCCTTCTTCCTGCAGTCTGTTTATGAAGTGATCTCTTAAGTCTTTTGTTGTCTGTACTTGTTCAATTAAAAAAAAGAAGTGTTCTGAATAAGGCCTATTTTTTCCATATTGTGATGGACTACATAACATAAATGGCATTCTTTCTTTTCTGCAGCTGGATTTAAATGACATTCATAAACCATGCTTATTTGAACAACTCTCAATGATTAATCTTTCAGGGAGGAAAAAAGCTTACTGGAGGAAGTGGGGAGGGAAGCCAGAGGAACAATTTCAGGGAAGAATTTAATGCTTTTTAGTGTCTTCCCCTTTGAGTAGGAGGACATCAGAATTTCTTCCCATGGGAGAGGAAGATATTATTTATTTGATGTCTAACACACTAGCTTTCAGTTTTCTTCTATTGCGCTCATGCCAAGTAATAGCTAGTGTTCTTTATACGTAACTAGTGCTGTTGCTTGCTGATTGCTGTTCTTCCTGTTTCTCTGGCTCAGCCCTGCTCTTCCTCTCTCCCTCTCCCAATAACTCTTCTGCCATGGACTGGGAGGGAACTGTATCACTTGGACCATATTTGTCCCCAGCGCAGAACTGCACTTAGGCAGCTGTACACTTTTCAAGCTCACCATTGCACAAAGCTACACTATACAAAAGCATGCTTGCAGGTTTGGTGCAGATTTTCTTAATTACTGGAAATGGAGCACGTCTGTCTTTTATCCTCCTGCACACTGACAAACTTGAACAAGCAAGCATACAAACAAAAAACAGGAGAAGTGAAAGAAGCACACTTAGAAAGATAGATATGTGTCATTTTAATCAAAAATCAAATAGAACTTCTAATTAGGAAAAGTATGGAAGTTTGTAATAATTCCATTTCCAGATTCTGGCTGTTCAAGACTTTTGTACACGTAAAAGCACTTTTCATGGGAGTTCAGTTGGCACAAACTTGCCCTAGTGCAGATACACTTCAAACTGTGTTTGGTTACCCTACTGGGCAGTATAGATTGCTTTATTCAGGCAAAATGGCTGGGTTTGGTGTTGGGTTTTTTTTCTTATTTGTCTTTTGCTAGTATAACTGCATCTGTATGAAAACTTGTGGCAGCGTTGTTGTGTGGATTATAATCATAGTATTTTTCATACTCCTAGCCAGCATAAGTGCTTTGGTTGAAATTTCAGTTTGTAGACCAAATGTTGGCCCCTATCTGTGTATATAACTGAAAGTAGGTAATAATAGGTTGGTTTGTTTGTTTGTTCATTGTTTGCCCAACTGAGGATGTTCCCATGATCTGCTGAAAAAAGAGGAAATAAACTTTCTGAAAGGGTATCAGATGTTTCAGGATTTGATTGTTTTTTCCTGTCCTTTAAAGGGAAAATGAAAAGAAAATCTTTCTTTGGCTGGCTGTGCTTTGAAATATTTTTCTGTCCTGTACTCTCTCATGCCTATATGGGACTTCTGATTAGTCAAAATATATTGCCTTTTGATTGTTACGGATATATGATTTGAGTATTACACCATCTAAAATTATGCAGGTGTTTCACATCGTGTAGTTTAATCACTGTCATGATCCTGAAATAATACAAGGCAAAAATACTTCTACGTGCGAAGTATCACTGGCAAATGCTCACTTTTTAATCAGCTTGCCATAAGAGGAAGCATTAATTTATTTTTTTTAAGCTACCTGAACACATTTCATTGTGGATATTTCAACACGTATACCTTTTTCATTATTTGTAAGTTCTGATGCCATGCTTCAGAGGATCTCATTTTTACAAAATAGACGGGTTGACTATCTCTTTCAGGTTTTATGAAATATTTTACTCATTCTTGGGCTTTTCTTTTTACAGAAGAGAACAAAGGTATGTTTCCATCACATGAAAAATATATTTGTAATAACAAAATAAAGCATCGTTAAGCTTATTTGAAAATACTGCCAATAGTCTTTCAGTGCTATGGCTGTTCTTTGTTGCGTGAAATTTGTTCATAAAATAGATGTTTGCAGTGTTGCTTTGGAAAGAAAGGTGTTCGTGAAAGCCTGAGTGTATGCTGTGGGCCGTGTTGCATCTAGACCTCAAGTAGTTTTGCAGTGTGGAGTCTTTCAGCCATTGAGAGATTGGCAACTTGCCTCTGGGAGTTCATACAATATTCTTTTTACAGCTATGCTTTTCAGTGTTTTGCAAAAAAAGAGCTGAGATTATAGGAAGAACACTGCGTGGTGGCTGAACACTGAACTTTATTATGCTTTGCTTTGGATTACAAGTCTGTTCAAGGAGGAAATGTTTTGACATTGAAGGAAGACACCACCTGTAGTATAGCCTTTTGGAGAAATACAAAAGCAAAATAATGATCTGTGTAAGTCCTGTGTGGAAAACCTCTTAACTAAGACAAACATGGAAAACAACTGCCTAGATTTCAAACCGGAATATAAATTTTTTATCTTAAATTGCATTGGTATGCATGGGTTACTCCTACAGGAAAGGAACATAAAGGAACCCAGTAGGTGAAAGTAGTAAACTGGTTTTTGCTGCTGCTCTTGTTTTTCTATATATAGTAAACTGTTATTAAGCCAGAGGACTGTAGGTATGAAAGTGTGATGCGCTGAGCTACATAAATGCAGCTTTTGTACGAGCGATATGTGACACTGTCTATCCTTGGGGACTGCTTTACAGAGAAGGCAATTTTCTGTGCTAAAACTAGGATATTAGAGAAGAGGATTTCTGGGGACTTCATTAACTATTTGAATGGCAGTATAGTTGAATTTATTACGATGGTAATCTAATCAAGAAAAAACACTATCAATTTTGTTTGAGGATCCAATACATCAGAACCTGGTAATATAATGAAGGTAGAAGCAATTCTCTAAAAAGTGAGACTAGATTTTTAATGGCTTGTATGTCACACAGCTCAGGAACTAAGGAGGCATTTTTAGTTTACAGGGCTTCAGTTATAATATGGTAATTTTTTATGGTAAACATGGTGAAGGAGTAGATTTTCCTATGTGACTTTTTACACTTAGGCAGGAGTGCTCAGTAAACTGTCAAAATAAAATAGGATTCTCCATTTAAGTCATTTTACCTTTGGGATAACAACTATTGTTTTTACAACAAACCACTACCATTTTCTATCGCTGTCACTCGGCCTCCCTAAAAAGGCTCCCAGAGTATTACATCCCTTAGAGAGTTAATTCCAGAATTTGTGTGTGTGTGTGTTATTATTTCACTCTCTATTTTCTATACATGGTTTTATTTGTGTCATACATTCTTTGTTGTTGTTGTTAATAGGTGAGTTTAATTTCTTTAAAGAGTGGATAGGCAAGGTCCAACACTGACAGCTTGCTCCCATCCTTGTAACTTGCTCTGACTCAAGGGCTTGTAGTCCAGAGGCTGGATTGGTGAGAGTGTGTGCAGGTCTGACATGCCAGAATCTAACACACCGTAACAAAACTGATACTTCAGAGCCTTTCAGAAATACCCAGATGATGAAAAAAACACATATATAAGAAGGATGAGGTACACACTCTTGGCACAACACAGTTTTCTGACCTTTCCCTGTACAGTTGTTTTGACTTAGAAGAAACCAGTAGCAGTGATATCCTACATACAGTTGAGTTCATTTTGCTACGCTAAATTGCTGTTACAAAATTCAGTTCTGTGGGTTAATCAGTTCTTGTGTGCTGGCCATAATTAATATAACGAGGCTAGCAGTCATTCAGTGAGCTGGCTTTTCCTACATATCTTACATGCTGTGGTACCTTTTGTGCAAACTGCTCAAGCATTTAGACATATAAATGAAGGCGCATTCGCAAAAGGCATAGTGTCAGCTGTTACCACATTGATTCTTGAAAAGATAAACTGTTTTATTTGATTGTGTGAATTCACATTTCTATCATGAAGAAACATTAAAAACAGCAACAGATCTTCACTGTTTCTTTAATACTTTTGTCTCTGATGCTAAAAGGGATTTTTAGATTAGTGCAGTTTTACATTTTAATTGGATTGTAAAAACAATGGAGCAAGGGTGTCGAAAATGAAGATCAGAGGGCTTGCTTTGTTTTTTTTCTTAACAAACATTAATTCTTGCTTCTGCAGTATCCTTTGATAGTCAGTGTTTGTGGACTTGCAGTTAGCTGGCATGTTCCAGGCACCAGGCCAGTAATATGATCTGGATTTCACAACATCATTGTGATAAGATAGATAAGCATGAATTTTCTGAAGCTGCTTTCTTTCTTACTCCCTGCCCCTTTTCTCAGAGCTCTGTTCTTACTCCTTCTCCCAAACATTCTCTTGCATGGAATTACATTAATCTATCCTCCCAATTTTTCAGGTAGTCTTTATATTTAATGTGACTTAATTTTTGCTCCTTTTCTAAGGAGAGAGACTTCCACTGGTATGGGTTTTCTTTCAGAATTAACTAGTGTGGTTTGATTTTTAGATGAAGAGTACTGCTGTTAAAAACCTGATCACAGGATTTTTTTTTCCAGTTTCGTAAAAGGAAATGGCAATTCACAGTGAAAATACAGCACAGTACTGTGCATGCCACATGTATTAGGGAAAGCTTTTAAGTTTCATTTGAAGTTTCAAAGTAAATATATATAATAGAGGATAAGGAAGGGCTGACACCTAACAGCATGCAGCTTCAATTATGAAAACATGATGTAAAACTAAATTGAACAATTTAACCCCAAACTCACAGGGGGAATGATTTTTGGGGGTTTGCCACTAGTTACAAATTACATTGTAAGCAGTGTCACACTATCAGAAACCAATTAATTGCTTTAGATACTTTTACTACAATGTATTCTATACTCAGCTTTTCTGTCTACTTAAAATTGTGGTGAAATTTCAGTTCAAACACTAGTTCATTCTTAAAAGGAAAACTTTTTTCATTGAGGGGAATGGATGACTAAATCAACGCTTCAGAATGAGAGTAACTTAATTAGCTCTTGGAGAGCTTTTGTTTTTAAGTACTATTAAGTGCTGCAAGAAACCATGTATCTTTTGCTGCCATGTAACTTTTTTTTTAAGTTTTGGCAAAAGGTAGCTTTTTTAGTTATAAGAAGTACAAATTTTCTGTCTGGATTACCAAGAATTTTAGTCATGCTGTTTGTGGATTGTTTTTTGTGCTTTACTAAAGTTCTGTCATAGATGTGGAATGTAATTATTGAGAGGGCACTGCTTTTGTTGTTGCTTCCCTTAACAGTGGCCTCACCTTATTTTCACTTAATCCAATCACCACTAAAAGGTGCTCATACTGTGTGTGCTCATATGTGCGCATGCAGATTGTCCATAATAGTCCTTAAACAGATTCATGTCTTAATAAATGTGACTCATTTTGCCCATGAAAAATAGCAGTTAGATCATACAGTAAATATGTAACACTTACACAGAGGTACTCGTAAATGCTGGGTTCTTTTTTAAATGAAATTTTTGCAAAATCTTTCAAATACTTATTGTATAGACTAAAGTTCCAGGAACTTTTACATCCCCTTGATGAGACACGAAGGTAAGACTGAATTAAGAGACACAGGTGGTCCTTTAGGAAAGCGATCACAGAAATTAGTATGTCCTAGAAAGTTTGTTGAAAGGCAAGTATACATTTTCGGTGCATTAGAGGAAGCATGAAGCCCACAGTTACATACAGAATTAGATGAGACTGAAAAGATTTCGTATTCCTGAAAATCATGGCAAGAAGGCTCTTTGCTGCCTGGCATCTGTGTCTCAACGTGAGACACTACGTCTAATGTCTCAACTATCTTTACAGCTGTATTTTACTATGTTCGTTTTTTGGTTTTGTTTTTTTTTTTTTTTTTTTGAAAGGAACGAGCAGGCTCTAGCTGGGTGTCGCGGGGCGCAGCACTGTCCCCCCCGCCCCCCACCCGCCCCGGGCCGCCCGCCCGTGGGGGGCCCCGGCGCCGGCCGCGCTCTGCCTTACCCGGGCCGGCTGGGGCCGCGCTCCGCGCTGCTGCGCCCTCAGCGCGCCTCCATCAGCGGGCGGCGGGGCCGCTCGGCCGCGGCAGCCTCGGGAGCGCTGCGCGGCGGCGGCGGCGGGCTGCCAGAGGCTTCTCCGTTTTTCTTCTTCCAGGCGCCCCGCAACCGGGCTCCCCGGGCGCAGCCCCGCTGCCGTGGGGGCGCGGCGGGACCTTCTCCTGGCGAGAGGGGCGAGCCCAGCGCTGGGATTCACAGCCTTGCGCCCATCGCCCCGCGCCAGGCGCCAGCAGCCTGGCTCGGACCTCGGCTCCTTTGTGGCAGGCTCACATCCTGGCGGGGGGAAAAGGCAGGGAAAAAAAAAAAGAAAGTCAGGCCCGCACGGAGCTGGTTGGACAAGCGCGCTTCCTCCTCCCACCGGCGCCGGGACCCGCCAGCGACAGACCTCCTGGCCCCGCCGCGGGCCCGCCCGCTCGCCCGGGGCTGCCTCTCGCCACGCCGCCGGCAGCCGCGGGCTCGGCCGGGCACGGCGGGCGGGCCGGCAGCCCCGGGGGCCACCGGCTCAGGGCTGGCCGTCGACCAGCGTGGGAAGCGCCGCACCCCCTGCGTGTGAAAGCGATGACCTTCGGCCTCGGGCGGAGGTCGCGGGGCAGTGCCCGAGCGGGCGGGCCTGCCGGGCAGCCGCTGTCCGCGCCTCGGCTGCCCCTCGGGTCGGGCGGCAGCGGCAAGCGCGGCCGCGTTACTCGGGGCAGCGCCGCTGCACTGCTTCCCGGGACATGCCTGTCGCGAAACGGCCAGCTCCCAGAAACGGAGGAAAATGAAATTGTCCAAATTCAAGCAAACTCTTAAAATGATCGAACGCAGGTTGAGAATCGGTAACGCGACGGAACGTCGGCGCGTGTGTTCGGTCGTTGTTCGCCGTGCCCGGCGTGCGGGGGCCGGGGCCGCTGCCCGGCCTCGCTGTGCGGCTGCGGCGGGCCCACCCGCCTGCCAAGGTGTTTGAATTAACGTCGAATGTGTCTTTAAAGATGCATTTATAACTTGTTGGGAATCTTGCAAAGAAATTTTAAAAATTAAAAGTGAAACTTCATAGTATTCAAATGTATAAAAATGTAAAACAGTTTAGCTACTTTTTGTCAGCACTTTAGCAAACCGAACTTATTTCAGTCATTGTATCTCACAGTCATCTTTAGAAAGCAGTACCACATGGACATGATATATTTGTTCATGGTTTTTCAGGCAGTTTTAAAGAACCTGGGTTTTGAAGAAATGGAGCAAACCAATACAAGGCCACTTAGATTAATCAAAGGGCAAATAAAGAGGTTTAAAGGTACTGGATTAAAATAAACTGTCCATGTTAAAATGTGGACAAGGAGCAGATATTTCCATTGTAAGAGTGAATGTCTACTGTGTCAGGAAAAAACCACATGGAAATGTATTATGTGAGTAATTCGGTATGCCTTAGGCTTTTTAAGTTTCTTGCACCTCCGCTGTATGGCCTGGGACTCCTGCAGGGAATATTAATGCCATTTATTAGTTACTGTTGTTATGTTACCACCATTTTCTAATTTAACTCAAAAAACTTACACCTTTCCATATTGAAAGAAAGGAGGCACAAAACCAGGCACTGAAGTCAGTTCAGCCCTATGGGGTAGCATAGTCTAGATACTTGGGGTTAAAGCAGTCCAAAAGCTTTTCCCATGCACTGGTTTGATATGGAAAAAGCTGGTTTAATTGAACCAGAATGTGATTCTACTCACTTTTGACAGATTTAGCAATAGGCCCATTAAATTTTCTTGCAGCTGGCATATGATTCACACTCCTTGATTATTGCCCAGGGGCCTTTTCAGCCACAACTGCCCAGAGGTGGGGGGGTGCAAGAGCGGAGTGAGTGGGCTGCCCGAGCCTTGCCCGAGGCACTGAGCAGGCTGTTCCTGCCCTGATCCGTTTCTCAGCTTCCTGACTACTAAGAAAGCTGGAAAGGTGATTCCCTACCTACATTATATTATTTGAGTATTCCATTTTCACTTTAAAATTAGTATTTTAAGATTCTTTGCTTTTGTAGAAAAATACAGGTTTCTGACTTGTGTTGTGCTCCAGAGCACCAAAGTCCTTGGAAGTACAAGATTTCCCAAGGATAAAGTTTTTTGTTTAGGACTGTATTCATAAGTTACCCATAATCTCTTTTAAGCTCTTTAACACATGCTTAAGTTCCATCGATTTTAAGGCACTTATATGCCTAAAAATTTTACCCAGTGAAGGAGACTAGAGACTTACCTTGTGGTGTGTTTTTTAGTCATCAATGTTCTCTTACAGATAATGGTGTTATAAATAAAAATATTCAAGACATCAAAAAATAGCCAAGATTAAGTGCTGAATGCTTTTTTGCCTTTTTAAAGATAAATGGCCCGTTCCTGGAAGTTTTTGAGTATGGGTCACTCCAAACTGTGCATGACAAAGCTGCTCTGTTTCTTCTGTCTCTTGCAGTTTTGTCTATTGTGAAAAATGAAGTTGTGCCAACTTGATAGGTGACAGGCAGCTTTTATTTGGATGTGCTAGGTGTTCGTAGTATATCTGAATTGTTTGGGTAAGGCTAGGTGTTTGCCCTTTGGAAAGGACTGGAGAGAAAAATGGGATTAGCCTTTGTGCAGGCATTCTGCTTGGACCAAATGGCAATGCCTTTTCCTTGGATTTGTAGTACTGTGGAGTTCATTGCTTTTGTTAAAGACTTTAGGCTGAGTGACATGTTTTTCAAAACATTTTGTAATTGTTCCATTTGCTTTTCATACTGAGAATCTCAAAGATCAGCTTATGTTTTAATCCATGGTTGGAGAATTAACAGATCCTCCTAATAGTAGGATACTAATAGGCAGTTATTTCTGGCTGTGAAAGCTGACAGTTGTCTTCACCAGAGTAATTCAGTCAGGAAGGAGTGGTCTGGTGTTAGACTTGGCTTTGAGAAACAGTGAAAATACTGTAAACCAGCTGGTCCTAGAAGTTAACTTTGACTCAGTGGTTGGAAGCTCAAGGTGAACAAAATAGATAGAAACGGACCAATCTTACAAAGGCAAACTTGAAGAAATCAAGCTGGTGGGTTTTTCACATAGTGTGCTGTTCAGTTGCTGAATTCGTTTTGCCACAAGATCTTTTGAAACCAAAAGTAATTTTAAAAAAAAGTGTGTGTGTAGGAATAGCAGGAAAAAGAAAAAGTGAACAGACAGATTCTGAGAAGAAACATTGTAAAGAAAAAATACCACCCAGACTTAAACACAAAAGTGTTTATATAAGATCTATCTCAGGAAGCCCCTAAACCACAGCTCACTGCTGACAGGAAGCTACATCTGGAAAACAACTCTTGTACCTTTGCCTTTTCCCTATATTTCTTTTCGAAGCATTCTCTGCTTTCTGACACTGGATAACATATGTTTTAAAATGTTGAAGTGAATCAGTATTACAAATATTTAATCTTCTGTAATATACTTTTCCTGACTCATGGGAAAAGCATTAGGAAATAGTTGGGGTTGGGGCTGGGGGGGGAGGGCAATACTCTTGAGAAATTCTGATTTGTTCAGAGTGAAAGCTTTGCTAGGAAGCTTCAGACAGCTTCAGAATTTTTTTTGACTGTTTTAGTGGCTAAGAGAATGATTTGCACCAGTCCGAAGTGATTTTAGGTGTAAATTCCTGAATATAATTCTAGGTGAATTACTGGTAACTTTTTCTTTCATGCACTGATATCTTATTTTGAAAGTTGCTTGGTTTATGCTGCACTGACTTGTCTGGTTTTCTATATTAGGCTTCATTGCTACAGTGATGAAGGTGGAATGACTAATTGCAGTCATCTATTAGGGTGAGGTTATTCAGGAAACACCACAGGATTGTTTCCTTCTCTTAGTTTCGGGGGGGCTAAGTATGAAGCAGTGATAATATTTTCTTTCTTTCATTAAGCATAGACCAGAGGAATGGCGGAAAATGAGTTTGTTGAGTTAAACAGGTTTCTTTAGCCTTATGGGTAATAGTGACTTTCTGAGAACTCTCAGATGTTTACAGACACTCTTGAGTGGCCTTCGGGATTAGTAGCCCTGCCTCTGAAAGATTTTCCTTTGAAGTCACCAGTGTGCTTGTGTGAAGAAGAGTAAAACTTTATAATGATCAGTGGCAGTCTTTGCATGAGACACAACATGATGGCAGGCTGCTCAGTTGAGGATTGCATCTATCAAAAGGCAAGAAAGAATGTCTTTCAGGAATTTTGTGTTTTCTGTGAAGCACTTTAAACCAGCTGTCAAACTGGAGAGTCAGTTCATTGAAATTGTGTTGCTTTCATTTGCTTTAAAACTTGTGAATTTGTAACCATGCTGAAATGTCACTGTACAAGCACTAGTATTTCCAGCTGTCTCTGCCAAGTGTTAGTAGAAAATGCTTGTCATATCGAGTCACTGTTACATTCTTTGTATTCCTAACAGGACTGATGTTACCCATTAGTTTAGTTTAAAGTCTCTTTGGAGAACAGGACTCCATGCAAATAAATGCTGCCATGATAGACCTGATAAACCATGGCAAGGTTAATGAAGCTTGAAAGGACTATTTTTTTTCCTTTATTTCTAGAAAAAAAATATCAAAACTGTATAGGAAAATGTTAAGTAAGAAAAATGAAGTGCAATTTAATGGTTTAAGTTAGCAGAGTGCTCTGCCTAAGGTAAGTGTTTCAGCGCTGAACTGTTGATTAAATAAGCAAATTACAGTTACTCTTCTGATTAGCAAATGAAGCTCAGGAAAAGAAAAACTTCCAGTCAGAACTACTCAGTGAATTTAAACTCAATTCACAAATAGTTGAGAAAAGACTAAAACCACGTTTTTTACTAATTTACTATTTGGTGAAAAGTAATTAACTCCAAGCTTACTCTTTCTTAATTAACGGTTGTTAATATTTAAGAGAATTGAAGAGTTAGATTGAACAGCTTGAGACACGTTTACTTGAGTTGTGCTTTGGCTTTGTTCTTAATCTTTGTGCTTATGACTCAGGCCACAAAATAGATATGATTGGGAAAGAAAAATGTAAGCATTATACAGTCACCTTTATGGCTAGAGCCATTGTCAGACTTGGACCAGGGAAAAGATTTGATGCTTTTTAAGCTCATCCAAGAACTAGAATGCTCACAGCTTCCAGTTTACCAGCTTTCTCAGAGAAAACTTCAGTGAAAAAAGAAGTATTTTTTTTCTGCTTTATATGTCCACTGAATCTTTAGTAACCTGCCTTATGTTTATTTTCCTTTCTTCTGTTTATTTAATGTAATCTTGGACTTCTAACATAACGCTGCAGTATAGTGTCTAGTATAAGATACTTTTGAATTACTCAGACTAATTAAAGATCTGCATTTCAGAAAGTACAGAGGTATGCAGGTTGTTAGGGTAGAGTGAATGAGCAAAAGTGTGCTGTAAAAAGGAAGCAAGCTATTACATGGTATGGTAAGGATTTTTGTGTTTTAACTGAGAATCTTTCGATAATAGAGTTTTCTAAAGACTGATTTACTTATTAAAATAATTATAGAGGTAATGAGATGAGAAAACAGCGCTTGTAGTAATAGCTGTATGAAACAGATGTGGGCTTCAGGCTTAAATATCACATGGCTGTATGTATATTGCCTCATTTCTCATAGCTGTCATCAATGGGACAAGTCTAACTCAGGAACTAAGTCAGGTCTCGATACATGATACACTTTATGTGGCCATAGTAAGACCAGAAACAATTTGATGAATCCCTCAAGTGAGTAGCTCAAGGGAGCTGTCTTGGTAAGATGTATTGTTATTGATTTAATGCATCTTTTTTGTTTATGTAAGTCTCTGTTAAATGTTGGTACTCATTGATACTGATTACAGCTTTTCCATAACAGAACACATGCACTTTGTTACAACATGCATATTTATTGTTCTCTGACTCCAAAGGCTGTGAGGGAAGTTTAGTGTAGTGTGGGATTGGGTTTTGACTAACCTAGACCTCTGGAGCGAAAGGGGCAGACTAGGATTTAATTTCCTACTTAGATTCTTTTTAGTGCTGTTTCTGTAAATGTTGTGAAAAGAATTTTGATTCCTTTTTGATGCACACATCAAAAGTAAAATTAATTTCACTGTGTCAAGAAAGAATATGTTCTTATACTGTGCCACTAATTTGTTCATCTGTGCTGAAATGATTCCCCACAGCATACTTATGTTTTACCTAAATACACATTTTGCAAGTAGCATTTTTCACCCTCATATTATTGTAAAAAGCACAGTATTTAGTAAGGGCATAATCTGCTAAAATACCTGTCACAGGTAGTTTTCTTTGTCTAGGCGTCTGCCCGCAAGCATGCAGTACAGTGTGCAGGGCAGTTCCGTAGCCACATGAGGAGTTACAGGGGGGCGGAAGAAGGTCCCGTAGGAAATGGGGACCTGTAGGTGGGCTGGCTGCGGGGCTGGCCCTGGCGCTGGAGCAGGCTGCTCAAGACCTTGGCCAGCTGAGCGCTGTAGGCCTCCAGAGACAGGGATTCACAGCCTTTCCGGGCAGCGGCGTAGTGCTTGACCCCTCTGAAAGGATTTTTTGGGGTTGGTCGGATTTTGGTTTTGTGTGTGTGTATGTATTTGTTTTCCCTGTTCAAATTGGAATTTCCATTGCTGCAGCTTCTGTCAGTTGTTTCTTGTCCTGTCATGGCGCATCTCTGAGAAAAAGTTGTCTCTCTGCAGCTCCCCGCCACTCCATTTTGTTAGGGAAATGGCCACAGTCACTCTCTGCCACTGACCCTGTCACTTCTTCGGGCCACACCAGCCCAGCGTCTTAGGCCTGTCCTCGTCTGCCCAGTGCTGCCGCTCGCCCGCCTTGACTGGTCCTCCGCTGGCCTCACTCCAGGGTAACGCCCAGCCGGTGCAGGGCTGCAGCAGGGCTGTGCTGTGGTGTTCCAGCGGCAGCCTCACTACTGCTGGGTAGATAGAAACACGCCTTATCTTCACAATTCTTTTGAAAACAAGCTGTATGCTGTTGGGTTTCCACCCCTGTGCATGCCATAACTTTGCATGTTATAAGAAGGCATTTCCTGCAAACTGTGTGTCACAATCTACCTTAAAAATAAAGTTAAATTTGTAATGTTGCTTTCTTAAAAGTTGAAGGTGGCTGGAGAGTTACTTTTTTCCATGTAGGTCACAGGCGTATCTAAACAGTCGAAGCATTCAGGCTAGCACCTAAGACTTAAATAGGTGGTGCCGCTTCTGAGAAGGCAGCATGATATGAACGCTTTCTTTTTTTCTGGAGCTGGTGATCATTGTTTCTTGTTTTGGGTACAGAAGGAGCCAAAAGAAACAGGGCAGTATAGGAGATGCTTTTGGCAGAGGGTGGCGGAGGCAGTTGTATCGGTGCTGGAATTTTGGTTTGATTTTTGTTGAATGAATACTTGATTTTGAAGATGCTCAAGCCTTTCAAGGGATGTGTTAAGGAACAATGTAGTTGCTCATTCTATCCTATTGTTGAAGCTGTTGCTTGTGAGTGGAACTGCTTTTGTACTCGGGCACATAGTACAGTAATGACAGTGTTGTTTCCATTACTGTTTTTATCCATTTTTAAAAAATATATTTGCCATAACTGTGTCAGTTGGAACAAATCTTTTAATACTTTGTGGAAATACTGTCTTTTTTAAAATACAGTTATAAACTTTTTGGATCATGTTCTGACAGAGGTAACAGACTACAAATATTTTTACTTTTTTGTTACTAATTGTACCTAATAACATTTCTTGTTTGCCATGAAGTAAAATAATTTTCAGAATGTTCACTGCAATTGCTTGTGATTTTCTGTTTAATTAATGGATGTGGAGTTGTATACTCGAGTTATGCTATGCGTCAGTGTTACAGTGACACAGCTTTTGAACCCATGAAGTACCTTTGCCTCAAAGATCCCTAAGTTTTTTTTCAGGTGAATGCTGTCTGCACTGAAAACTTACTGAAGTAGTTATTCCAGTGAATGTCTCAATTTGGATGTGATCATTCTTGAGGAATGCTGGGCCTGTAATAGGCTATCTGTTCCAGAGTAAATATTCCAAAATAGTTTGTCTGTGCTTTCCAGGTATAGACAAGCCCAGAGTGCTAATGTGGCACTCCAGCACTGTTTTCTGGTTCTGAAACAGAAAAGAGAGGAATTGTTGTTCGTATAGTAAGCATATGCATTATTATTGGTATGAGAAGAAGTTAGTTTGATCCAATTAAGAAATTACATATAATCTACAAACAGCCCGGTACAGCACATCTTTGGGATTTTGGTTGATATATTGCCATTCCAAGTAAGAAAATACTGCAGGCTTGCATTTATGCTTACTGCAGTTTTTTGCTCAGCATAAGATGTAATGCTATTTCAGGTTCAATGTTGGTGTTGATTATCTCTAATTAAAATAATTAACACATTCTTCCTTATTCGCCAGACTAGCTTTAGAACATATTTAAATGTGTATCCTACCTACTTCAAATTTTAATTTCATTAGTTGATGTTGCTGAGGTTGATTGAGCCAAAATAATGTGCTCTCTCTACCCACACATTTTTATAAGGTCAGTTTTGCTTATATCTCATGATAAAAGAGATTGCTTAAAGTACTTTATTCACAGTTAAAATCAGTGTCTGTTGTCTGCCTGTACATGCATAGCCTTGCTGTAACAAATCAGTCCCTATAACTGCTGTACTCCAGACTGTCCTACAATAATAGATGTGTAGGCAGAAGCTAGCACATTTAGCACATTTATCATAGAATAAATAGTGTCGTGGCTGGAAGGGACCTCTGGAGGTCATCTGGTCCAACATTCTGTTGAAAGGAGGGCTGTAGGTTAGGTTATCCAGCGTCCTAACAAGCCAAATCTTGAATATTTCAAACAAGGAAGTTTTACTCCTCCTCTGGGAAACCTCTTTCAATGCTTAATTGTTCGCACACTGAAGAATTTTTGCTTATAAATTGCAGACAGAATTTCCCCCATTGCCTCTTGTCCGGTTGCTGTGTGTCACTGAGGAGAGTATTTCCATCTTCTCTGTAACTGCCCTTTAGGTATTGGCAGCCTGGCTAGATTCCCGTTCTGCACCTTCACTTCTCTGGGCTGAGCAAACCCAGCGACTTTCACCTTTCTTCCTATGACAAGTTTTCCAACCCTGTAGTCCTCTTGGTGACCATCCATGGTAATTGTTTAATGTCTCTTGAGACATTTTGTCCTGAATACATACCTGTGTGGTAACATAAATGATAAATAAAATAACTACAGAAGTGAGTATTTTGATTTAGTTCAATCCATGTTTTAGTGTTTGTAGTATTAGTGTGGATTCTGCCAGGCAGCTTTGCTGTTTTAACAAGAAAACGTAGACAGAAGCTGTACTTTAAATCCTTGCCCATGAAGCCCCACTGGGGAACAGTTTTGAGATTCTGATTTAAATATATGTATGCAAATCTGCATCTGTCTTTCTATTGGAAGTGTAAATAATGAGCAGAGGTTCTCCAGTCTATCAAGAGCTGAAAAGTTAAATTAATTGTGTAGCATAGTTTCAATGTGAAAACAGTTGTAGTCCATATTTTCATGTCAGGCTATTTCTGGCAACTCTCACTGTAGCAACCGTCATTAAAACGCTTTAAAGCAATTTAAATAATCATTTTAAGCTCCAGTGAATATATTTGTAACTTATTTAAGATAGGCATCTATTTTGAAAGTTTGC